>NC_141385.1:36228309-37428309 GCF_017979445.1 Akebia trifoliata | reverse complement strand
TTACGCGCACCAGACTAGTCCCTATGCCCTGCACCCAGGCTTTGCCCATCACGTGTTAATCTACATACGTGCGATAGTGCGTGCCCATCACATTTTAGAATTCACATAGCGACATTCCCAAATTATTCAAAATAGAAAGCTCCCGAAACATTCTCCAAATAAGAAAAAAAACATAAATACAAGAACTACTAAGTTGAAATTTGTACAATTTCTAAATTAGGAACTTGAATTTTTCTAATCTAGAATTTGAAAAAAAATATGATGACTTACCAAATTGGAAGTTTACAAAATGAATTCCCCAAAATGGAAAGTTTCCGAAAGATATCAAATTTCTGAATTAGGAAATCTCAAATTCTTATGGACATGAAATTGAATGGGAAAATGCAAAATTCTCTAAATTGGGAAATTATTAAAACATGAAATTCCTAAAATGGAAATTTATAGATATGTGTCCACAGCCGAAGGGGAACAAGAGAGGGGAAAGGCGAAGAGTGCACATGAAGACCATAAGCCTGTGGGGAGAAACCACAGAAGAAACAAGCCATACCTGGGACATGCCCTTCTTTTTCAAGAGGATAATTGGCGACTAGTCATAAGAGTATGGAAATTCAAATAAAAAACGTGCGTCGACTACGCAGCCATACCACTTACGACGTACGAGATTGAGGGGAAGATGGGGCAACATTTACCCGTATACCCCACTCTCGAGCAGAACGAGAATAATGGCAAATGAAAAATTAGGCACGCTAAGCTTATAGCAAGTGAAGTCAAAAATGAATTTCACAAGTCATATGCTAACCCCAATAAATACAAGCAATTTAAGTTGCGAATTGGGGATACATTGGAGGACACGCATATGTGGTGGGCAACGGATTAATACAAGGAAAGAAAGAGACCACAAGAACAACCGATCTTGCGAAATTACACCATTTCCTATTAGAAGGTTTTGAAATATGAATTTTCCAATGATTCGCAAATAATTTCTTATAAGGAGAATTATATAAACATGAAGTCCCAAATTAGAAGATTATGGATTTGCCAAGAATCACCAAATTGAAAATTTATCAAATAACAAAGAATCTAGGATATCAAACTTACCAAATTGGAGATTGACAAATATCATTGCATAAAATTTCCAAATTTGAAAGAAAAATCCACAAGAAAAATTTCATGTTCATCAAATCCTTAAACTAACCAAAACAAGCATGCATACATGATTTTCGATTTTTATCGAAATAACGATTATTCAACGACATGCATATTTGTCAACTCAAAAATATATCATCACGTGGATTAGTCTTTATCACAAATTCATTGTAGAAAACATATAGAACCATCATGCTCAAACACAAGGATCATGTAACCACAAATTCATAGAAAGATGCAAAAATAAACAAATAAATAAATAAATAAATAAATAAATAAAAATAATTCTCCTAATCCTATTAAGATGCAAAGCAAATAAAAATAAAAATTGGGTCGTCCAATAGTGGGCTAAGAAGAAGAGATGCAGCAAGGGTTGCCGTGGGTGATGTTGGAGAAGAAACGTGGACTGTAATGAATTGTGAGAGAAAGAAGACGTGAACTGTGAGGACTGTAAGAGATGAGGGCTGTTGCAGCCAACAGGGGAGATGCTCTAATGGTGTAGCAGGAAGGGAGTATAGTAGAGAGAAAGGTTTTCTCCCCAAAAGAAGAAGAGAGCCGACTGGGTGTGCTGTAGAGGGCGTTCTAGAGAGAGAGGAGGGCTCCCCAGGAAGAAGAAGATCAAAGTCCCCTTCCTTTATAGAAAATCAATTTCTATTTTAAAAAATATACTCTCTTAACACGTTTTCTTAGTTTCTTTTTTGGAGAATGGGGGGCGATCTCACGCTACTCGTACCTTGTTAATTTTTCATTATTTATGTCTTGATTGGTTGACTTTGGTTCTTATGAATCAATTTTTGGTTTGAAAATTTTTTATTGATTAATTTTAATTTTAATTTAATTGGTTGATTCAATTTTAATCCAATTTGTTGGTTGTGTTTTGATTTTGATTTGATTGGTTATTTGATTTTAATTTTAAATGTTTAGTTGTTTAATTTTAATTGTTGTTTAATTTTAATTTTAAATGTTTTGTTGTTTAATTTTAATTGTTGCTTGATTTTATTTTTAATTGTTTAATTATTTAATTTTAATTCCTGCTTGATTTTAATTTTAATTGTTTAATTTTTAATTTGAATTTTATTTTGAGTTAGATTGGATTTTTAACTAGATTTTGATTTTTATTACATTTTCCTAAGGATTGGGATCTCTAAGTTGAATTTGGATGTTAAGGGGCATTTTGGTCATTTTTATGATTTTTCCTAAATTTCTCTGTTTTCGTTGGTTTGGGCCCCGTTAGACTAGAAATCATGTTCTGAGTGTAATGGAAGTACTTTCGAAGTTTTTTGGAGGTCTGAAATTTATGAGGGGTATTTTCGTTATTTTATCGATTTTTACTAATTTTAGCGTGAAATTTCTTTCAGTCCCAACGTGATTATTTCTATCTTTTAAAGTCGTATTTTTTCAACGTAGCGATGTCTCTAGGTTAATTGAACTGTGTAACGAACCTAAGTGTACGTGCTTGCTAAATCGGGTATAACGTGTAGCGATTTTGGATGTGCGTAAATTTTTATGTCGAGTCGTAGCGAGTAGGGGGTGAAAAGATTGGGAATAGGAGGAAACAAAGATAGTACTCACAAGCCTTTGAGATCTTTACACTCATCATTAAGAATTCACGGTAACCAGGTGACGAATTGTCGAATTAGGTAGATGCAAAAATGGGATGTCTACAATAGGATTTCATCCTTATAAATAGATGTACAGAGGTACTAAAAGGTATGAGTTCTCCCCTTTCTAAACTTGACACTATTTTTGTACTAAACTTCTAATTTGGACGTTAGAGAGATTGTATTGCAGGCATACCCAGGTGAACGAGAAGAGGAGATCGCGATGTTTCATCACATATCTCAAGGTAGTGTAAGTTTTTTACATCTATAATTTGATGTCGTCTGTGAGGATCTTACAACAAGAAACGACCAATATATATGACGAAAATTATTCATAAGTTTAGTCGTAGATTTATGGTTCTTGATCTGACACTATCGAAGAATGAATTATACTTTTTCGATCAGATTCTTCAATGGTCGAGATTGCACAACTATGTATTTTTTAGATCCATATCGATTGCATCGAAGGTAGTGGATTACATAGATGATTGTTGGTGGAAACAGTGGGGCAAATCTTGCCATTGCGTATATTGATTTGATTCATTAAACATCTCCTTTGATAGAGATAAAGTCGTCGTCCCAAGCACCAACAAAGTGTTAGGACTTTAAGTCCTATTATAAAGTCAACCCCACTTTAGACTGTTATAGGTTTTAGAGTTCTAAAAATGTTTGATGATAATGACAGGTTAAGAATTCTAAAAGGTTTAGAATTATAAGATTTGACAAAGTATATCTAAATTGATGAGTACAGGTTTATAAAGAGGCTTTCTTTTAAAAAAAGGGAACAAGAACACAATAAAGCCCTGGTGATAAGATTAACATGAACACAATTAATAAATCACTATAAAATATGAGGTTTTTAGAGGCGGTTTTAAACTACCACCAATTTTATGAAAACCGCCTCCACTATATATAAGAGCGGTTTAGTTAAACTGCCTACTATAGTGGTGTCGCTAATTCTTTTTAGCGGCCAAGTAAGGGCGGTTTTAAAACCGTCTCTAAATATGATTTAAGGGCGGTTTTTATATTTTTAGAGGTTGTTTAAAAACCGTCTCCAATAATATAAATTTAATGATGGTTTTAAAACCGCCTCTAAAGAATATGATTTAAGGGCAGTTTTTAAAACCGCCTCTAAATAATGTGAATTAAATGTGGTTTTTATATTTTTAGAGACTGATTGAAAACCGCTTCTAATAATAAGAATTTAAGGGTGGTTTTAAAACTGCCTCTAATTAATGTTTTTAAGGGCAGTGTTTATATTTTAGAGGCAGTTTGAAAATCGTTCCTAATAACAAATTTTTTTTTTAAATAAATATTATTTTAGGCGGTTCAAAACCGCCTCTAATGTTGTAAAATTTTTTTTATTAAAATTCTCGTTCCAAAATAAAACCTGCAATTATATTAAGAAAAAGAACTACTATTAGCACCCCACATTTTACTTATTATACTTCAATTAATTATCACACCATAATTAGAATAAAATACAACATTCACATTATAAAACATATAAGGGTTTGTTCTTATAGTGACAAACCAACTACTAATTAAAATATTAACATTGTAAACAAAGAAAATAAAATTAAGAAACAAAAAATTAACTACGCAAATGAGGTGTTTTGACATTGTTGTACTCCCATATTTAATTATGAACACCATAATGCACTAACTGCAATAAGTAAAAATTAATATGAACATAATCAACATTTAAATAAATACTATAGAAATCATGTAAAAGATCTGATATGTGAGCGTAAGGTTGTAATGCAAATCGATTTATACTAAAGTAGTAATTTTCAATAGAGAAACACATATGCAAATTAAATAAAGAGTTAATGTAGACTCATCAAACCATGAGTACACATCTATCCAAAATGCATCAAACACATGAACCAAGTACAAACACATATGCCCAGATTTTCTTGTAAATATATGAGACTAAATGCATGCATGTAAAATTTACAATTTCAAGGAATAGCCATACTGCGCAAATTCCTTCAAAATTTATCATGGGAAATAGAACATAAGAAAGGTCAACAAATTAGAAGTAGTAAGGTAATACTGCAACTCACCTAATGTCATTTTTTGAGCATATCATACATGTTTCTCATCATTGGTTATCATTGCTAAAATCTGTAACAAACAAGTACAAATCTTAGTAATTGAATAAGAATAGAAAGCAGTTTCAAAATGTAAATTTTAAATAAAACCTAAAACTTATACAAATTGGTAGCATTTACAACATAAAATTTTCGATTTTACGTAAGTGAAAATTCAAGAAAACTATAAAATGAAGCCATTATTGGTGTACAAATTTGACTGATATAACAAAATTTGAAATATTTCGAGAAAATTGTTCGGAGATATACCAAAATTTAATACCATGAGCAAATACATTGCACCTCCTAAAAACATTACAAATGTTAGTCCTATGATCTATTTTAGATCATAGGATCCCATTCACAATATGATTGATATATGAATAATAAGATTTACACCTAAATGGTAAATCTTTCAGCTACAACAGAGATGAGTTTAACCTTTGAGATCAAGTTGTTTCATCGAATACCATCATCTTGAAAAGCCAACCAAATGAGAACAATTTCATAATAAAGAATGATATTAAGAACATAATAAAGTTCAACCAGAAAACATAAATAAATATTTCAATCAGAATGTGCCATTGAGATTTTACTCTTTGTCTACCCTTGGATCTCTTCACTCATGATGAGAACGAAAGTTCATGGAGGTATAGGATTCGTTTAGATAAACACAGATCTTTGGGATAAGGCTTGGACGATGATTACCATATTTTCTACATGATAAAGGAGAGACCCAGTTTTACAGTCGACAACTCCTCATATTTTTCTTATCCTTGTATCTTCCTCCCCACCCAAAAAAAAAAAAAAAATTGAAACTTATGTAAGTGAAACATTTCTGCTCGGATCTATTTGTAGAAGAGGGGATTGAGTGAGAAACCTAGCGGATTTGGAATCACTGACAAAAAGAAAAGGGATAAACAAAATCCAACCCCCTTTAATCATGTCAAAGTGTATTACTCTGTATGAAAAAAATATTTCCTCCCCCTTTTAATAGTGAATCTTTCATACCTAAATGCATATTTATCTCAAGTTTGAGTTCTAAACGGCTTAATACATAAGCAGCCATTTTATTTTGGAAGATATAATACACTCATTGAATGTGATATCATAACTAAATAAAAGCTGCCATCCAAATTTATACACATTTAATCCTATTCTCATATAAACTATTTACTTTGTAAAAATAATTAATCAAAATATACACCAAACCTAGGATTCCTATTTCCTGAGATTGGTTGTGAGAAAAACTTCTTATCTTTGTCAACTATCACTTTACCTGTACATGCAGAGCACAACTACTCTGTAGGAATACATGTCTCTTAGATTTCTGGGCATTCTTTGAAGCACACAAGAATTAAGGTTTAGTCCAATTAATCATACCAACTGTTCTACTATAGTTCTTATTCGGTCAAGACTTCGAACCAATGCCGTACACCTCAGCGGAGTCATCGCTAAGTTTTGATCCTTTGAATCACCATACTCAATTTGATTCAAGTTAACACAATTTGACTGTACTAAGTCAGCCTTTACGCACTTGACTTGCACCTTAATGGTTCATAAAGGTATGCTTAAAAACCCAATAGAACTTGGCCAAGTTGGAGAATTGGCATGCCAAATAGTTTGAGCTTCAGACCTAACACTTAGCACTACTATGAAAATGCAAATCAAATGACAGAACCATCTCCCATGCCAATTCTTAAAGGATCATTAGTTGGGGTCTAGGTCATCAATTTCAAAATATAAGGGTATCTCCAATATTCAGCAACATGTGAGGGGGTAGGTGTAAAATAAATTTTTTTTTAAAAAAAATACCATATAGCGACGGTCACTGACCGTCTCTATATCCTCATTTGACCGTCGCTATATCCTCTTTTAATTTAACAGTCGTTTTTTTCCCGACTGTCAAGGACAGTCGTTTTTTCCGACTGTTTTAGCCTGTCGCAATTAAAAAACCACTCCTTTTAAAACGACGCCATTTACGACTGTAGGGTAGTTGTTTTTTTAAAAAAACGACTGTCTTGGACAGTCGTTTTTGGCGAATTATGACGTAGTGCTTGCCACATATTGGACATGTTTCACTTCTCTCCATCCACTCATATATACAACCAAGGTGGAAATGGTGAGAACATCCGGTCATAATTTTGGGGTTTTGTAGAGTATATTCTGCAAGAAAAAAATATAAGGAATTAATGTTATTTGCAGTTTGGACTTTAAGAAACTAAAGTACTCTTAGACATAAGTGTAAAAGATACGATGCAAAACCCATTCCAGTAGTATCACCCAGGATTTTATGAGTAAACTTAATGAAATTGTATCTTCATCGCCAAATAGGGTGTAGAACTCATGTTTGATCCCACATAGATATAGAACAAAAATGGACGCAATCAAAACAAATTCCATAAATCATACCTTCGAGACATATGGGGCAGACATCATCATCTTCTGGTGATATGTAAAGATACCCAACTCCACTTGCCACTTTTGTTGAGGAGTGCTTCACTGAGGACTCCGAAGGAGGTTCTTTCGATACTATTCCATCAGACCCATTCCATGTGGGTATTGCAGTTAGAGATTCTAAAGGCACATCAATGTCACCTTTTCTAAGTGGTTCAGATTCTTCATGTGACTGACTTGAGCCCTTCTCACGTTTTGAGACAAGTCCTTCCCATGGAAAAAGTAAACATCTTGGATCTGCATCATAAGGTAAAGGCCTTGGAGGAGAGCTGTTTATGCCAGAAAGAGTACTGCCATGTGATGCTGTAGAAGTCAAAGATGCCGCCCCTTGAACAGATAAAGGGGTGGCATGCAGTTCCCCTCTTCGAAACAATGCTGTGTACTACAGAGAAAGGGGAGAAAAGAAGAATTTCAGAACATGACTGTGAATCACCGAAATTGAAATATCTTATTTAATGATAAGCTATTAGACATTAATAAATTAAGTTTCCATACCTAAAACCAAAGCTAGTTGGAATAATGCATGATTAAATCTTTAAACAGATGACTAATCCATACCTTAACCACCGTTGCAAGAAGCTCCTAAACTTTGTAGTACCAGGTTCATTATAACCCAAGAACCCTACAGACTTTGCCTTGAGCATGAAATTTATCTAGTTCGACTGAATAGCTAGTCCTTAGCAAGTTTATAGGCCAATTTGTACATTTCAGCCCACAATCCTATCCTCATATCATTCACGGCATACTTTTTCATTATAATTTCAGAAGACCATCAAGGAAATGTTAAGCTATGGCTTGCAAAATTTACCAGCACTAAGCAGGCCAAGAGATAAGGGGGAAGGGGGGAGGACATGGGTCTGTATAATAGATATAATTCACTATTATTATTCATTAGAAAAAGCATTGGAGGAGGTATTTCTTGTAACAGCTAACTTAAGAAATGGAAACGTGAAAGTACCACATGCAAGGCAACCGTGATTTGCGGATAACCGAGTTTTCAAGTTTCACTTTAAGGAAACAAAAAGAAAAAAAAAACTGTTCTTTATGTTTAAATTTAGAATTATCTAAAACATAATTTATAATATTTGAACAAGGGGAACAACCCATTTTAATATTGGTTAGACCCCATATTCATATGGTTTTCACCCCACTCACCAGTTTTTGATGATGTCTTGTTTTAAAACGAAGTGTGTGGAGATAGTCCAACATTGCTCAAGAAAAGAGTTAGGCAGTGGGATAAACGTTGTCCATTTCCACTTAGTTATTAATTATGAGTTATATAACGCAAGACCAAACGATCCAGAGTATCGAGGTACATTGTCTTAGCACCACGTGTGCTTGGATGCAAGCATAGGTGCACATTATTGCATAGTGGCAAGATGCTAGTTGATCCTTTTGACCATGCTTAGTGGTGCTTCATGACAAGGGTTAGACGATCAAAGCCATCTAATCAATGGCATCTCTGGGAGATGTCTTGAGAAATAGCTAGGTTCAGACCACCTCCCCTTCTTCACCTTTCCACGTTTAACCTCCCTCTCCCTTACTCTTCTCCCACACCATATGATCTAGTGAGGTTTTAGCAGGATAGAATGAAGATGCTCTATATATCCAAGATGGTTAGATGTAATAAAATGGCAAAAGCTACAAATGCAGTCAGCAACACTGCCTATGGTTCTTATTAATGCCAAAAAAAAAAAAAGATCAATGGGGAAAAGAAATAAAGAAACATAAAGAAACGCTCAAAAGAACTAAAGGTTCCATTTAATGGAAACACAACCTTTGAATCTTAGAACATAATGTATCAACCAAGAGCATACATACAAAACCACAATATTTAAAATTACAACTAAAATATACCCAAATGATTTTCTAAATCTTAAAAACGGATAACTGGAAAAATAAAAAAAGTTAAAACTGGATTACTTAAAAGATAAAAACATACCGCATTTAAGCAGTTCTGAACAAAGCATTTGAGACAGAAACAGTTTCTTTAAACAGAACTGTTGGGATTTACATACTCTTCAAAGTCCTCATCGTGAAAACAGCAACAAACAGCACACATGGTACACTTCAGTTTCTTCTTTAACTAAAGGCCTCCAAGGTAATTCTCAAACTTCAATCACAAATATCCAATATATCAACCGTTACCATCAAGAAAGACTTCCATTTATCAACAAGAAGAGAGAAAGAAAAAAGGGAAAAGAGAAAAGAGAAAAGGGAAACGTAATCCGAGAGTTACATCTAAGCTGGCAGAATAGAATCACTCGGGATATTGGCAACTCGTTGCTACCAAAAGGGGTTAAGAAATTCAAGAATTACTTTGACCCCACTCATGCATAAAGGTAAAGGTTTTTATTGGGGGGTAGTTCTGATGTGTCAATAGGCATCAACTTGAATGACTGTTGAACACCCCCAATGGTAAAAACTACACACAAAGGTAGGAAGGTAAATAATATGTGGGTTTTAGAGGGGTTGTAACAATGACCATCAGTCACTAATGAAAATAGGAAGCCCTTATCTTAGTAATGGAATTGGGATAAGAAAGGCAAAAGGATGGTATACCATGTGTACACTAATCTATGGTATACATTGAACAATTTTCATTTGTAAAACACCGCACAATAACATGGAATGGTTTCAAATGGGAAAGGGTTTAAACTCAATGCTTGACTTAACACCAATTTTTGATGTGCATAAAAATCCTATCTTGGTAATAAAGTAAGGATAGTAAGAGGTACAAAAATTTGGGTATGTCCATAGGCACCGAAATTAATGGAAAATAAAATATAAAAAGTTGCAGGTGCCAATCCGATTTCACTTAATTTCGGCTCTTTGATTATTCAATAAATTAATCGAGCCAAGGGACTTAATCGAATAAAGTATTTAAATTTATTATTAAGTAATATGATCAAGACATTGGATTCAATTTATCATGAACTCGACGAATTAAGGAACTATCGAGTTAGACCGAGTCAACGGACTCCTTTGACTCAAGTAGCGCGATTTTATTTATTAGGAATTCAATAAAATCAAGCGATTCCATCGAGGCAAGAAAGTAAATCTATTAATCTAAAACTTGACTGAGTTAAGGGATCTCACTGAGTCGGGTAATTCAATTTATAACTCAAAATTTGGTCGTGTCAACGGATTCCATCGAATCATGTGACGAATATTTGGGACATTAATTGAGTCAAGGAACTCAATGGATTAAAATGGAAAGTTTATATATGAGGGTTTAGCTCGAGCCCAACTATTCAGGTCATATGGTATAAATAAGAGTCAAATTTAGAGGACTAATTTGTTAATGGGCAATTGACCTTGACTCAACGAGTCGAATGAGTTTGATTTAGGAAATCGATTTATAAGTTGGATTCGAACAAATTACGTTATTTTAGACAATTACATAGATCGACAACACCGGACTGAGAACTAATTACCTTATTATTTTATGCAATTAATATTGTTTTGTGTCAATGTTACTTTAAAGATGCATGATGCAAAGGAATTGGACACACACCTGACTCGTTTGGGAGTCCAATCCACATCCTAAGTCGGTCGTACGGGACAACTTAGCGCCATACTCGACTCATATGGGAAGTTTGGTCCACATCCTAAGTTGGTTGTGCGGGACCGCTTCACATTCTATGTCAATCGTATGGGACCACTTAGCACTACACCCAACTCATATGGGGAGTCTAATCCACATCCTAAGTCAGACGTGCATGACCAATTAGTGCAAAGTCCAACCATGGGGGGTCAGCTTATAACAAAAGCCTTGGTCTGTTATGGGAGTTGGCCTCGACCGTGTGAGGTTGGTCTAGCGAAAACGTTGACTCTTCAGGGGAGTCGAGTCCAACCGTGCAGGGTTGGTTTAACGAAAGTCTTGGTTCATCATGGGAGTCGAGCCCAATTGTATGGGGTTGGTACTTTTATTATTTATTTATGTTTTGGATCATTCTGGAATCAAAGTTCAATCTAGAACTTTGATCTATCATTCTATTATTTATCGAAGTTTTGGATTATTCTAGGATCCAAGTCCGATCTGGGACTTCAGTCGATTCTTCTACTATTTATCAAAGTTTTGGATCATTTCGGGATCCAAACTCGATTTGGGATTTCGATTGATTATTTTATTATTTGTCTAAGTTTTGGAATCTAAGCTTGATCTGGGATTTAGATTAGTTTATTTATTATTTATCTAAGTCTTAGATTGTTCTAGAATCCAATATCAATGTGAGACTTCGATCGGTTATTTTATTATTTAAGTCTTGGATCGTTCTAGGATCTAAGCCTAATCTGGGACTTCGATCGATTTTTCTATTATTTATCAGAGTCTTTGATCATTTTAGGATTCAAGCCCGATCTGGGATTTCGATTGAGCATTTTATTATTTATTTAAGTCTTAGATCGTTTTAGAATCTAAGTCTGATCTGGGATTTCAATCAGTTCATTTATTATTTATCTAATTGTTTGATTGTTCTAGGATCCAAGCCAGATATGAGATTTCGATCATTTCATCTATTATTTATCGAAGTCTTGGATTATTCTGGGATCCAAACCCGATTTGGGATTTCGATCGATTCTTCTATCATTGGTGAAAATCTTGGCCTGTCATGAGAGCCAAGCCCGACTGTATGGGATTGATTTAGCGAAAGCCTTGGCTCATTACGGGAGTCGAGCTCGACTATAAGGGGGTTGGTTTACAATGAGTCTTAGCTCATAAAACTCGATCGTAAGGGGGTTATCACATAGCGAAAGTTTTGACGCATAAAGGGAACCAAGCATGATTGTTGGGGATCAGTCCTTCACTACTTAAAACTTGGTTCATGAGGGAACCAAGCCTGACCGATGAAGGTCAGGCTAGTTCGTCCTTGTTTTTAATAACGATTGGTTCGTAAGGGAAGTAAGTCCCCTAATTGGGAGTGGGATTAATTGATTTTTGTTCCAAGCCCGACCATTGGGGTTATATCTACTGGCTTTGGCGTTTCGGTTCATGCTAGCACAAAGTTCAATTGATAAGCAGAAAATGACAAAAAATAGGGGAATAGACAATGTATTTGTAAAATAAAAAATACCTTGAGGCATGTAACAAAACCAACGATTTAAATAAATTGAGGTAATTGTAATCATCACATTTTCAGGGGTAAAACAGATTGATGATGCATGTCATGGACATTGGTTGAACAGATCTTAGACTTCGAAATGAGAATTTATAAAGTGTGCGGCCACGTGTTGCATGATACCATTCATTTATTGTTGGGTGCTTGGACTAAAAGTTCAAACCCCCGAGAGGGGGTATTATGGAGGATATTTTTCGTTAGGTATTAAGGGGTGACACGTGACACTTAGGGATTCGAATTAGACATGAAGATCCGAGCAAACTCGTCCAAAGGTAAGCTTGATGGCTCGGTTACAAATCAACCATAGGTCGGTCTCGGTTGGTCGGGGGTCAATGACACAAGGTAGAGCCGTTCAATCACAATCCAAATCCCTAAAACGCAGGGATTAGATAAAAATGGGTTAAAATCTTGGTGAAAAAAAGTCTCAAGGAAGAAGGAATGTATGAGGACGGGATATTGACTAGATACGTTCCAAAATCTCCTTCTAAATTGGATAAGGGTAAAATTGATAATAGGATCTAAATGGATCCTAATGTTTCATCCCTATAAATAGATGGACAGAGGTACTAAAAGGTATGAGTACTCCCCCTCTAAACTTGACACTATTTTTATACTAAACTTCTAAATTGGACGTCGGGAGGTTGTGTTGCAAGCACACCTAGGAGAACGAGGAAATGAGCATCACATATCTCAAGGTAGTGCAAGTTTTTGCATCTAGAGAATGCATAATACATAAGCAATTGAAATGTAAAATGATTAAGAATTTAACAATGGTGCTAGGTATGCAATTTATGTTCGCTATTTATGCCTATTTTATTCAATTATCTCGTGAATCTAAGATCCGATTTATATATGATTATTTTGAATGTTGAAGCAATCACATGAATGTATCAAATTTACATGTAATATTATAGCTTTAGGTTTTGGAAAATTCATAATGTATAAATCATGATTCAATGGTTTTTTAATCAGAATGAGAATGCTATTTTTTTATGATGGGGTGTCTGAACTTACGTCCAACTAGGGGGACTGGAAGAGCCAGTGCCGGTGCAAAGGCATATGGGTTCCTCCCACGGGTACATGCAAGTCTTTTCACTATTTGGTCAAGTAATTGAAGGTGCAAAAATCTTACTAATAAAACCCAACAAAATATTTCCAAACTCTTTTGAAATATTAATCTCAAACCTTTACATGCTACCATGTTTACTTTTCCCACTAAAATGGTAATGGGTTAAGTTTCTGACCTATATATTGCCATGAACCCAACCAAGACACCAAAATAGACATCCATTCAGTTGGAAAATAAAATGAATGTGTCTTATCTAGAATATAATTTTATTTATTTATAATAATGGAGATGAGAGAGAAGGTGAATCAAAAGAAATTAATCCAATTTGTTGGTTTGTTAAACTTGGATTAATCATGATTGGAATGCAGTGTACATAAGCGATTGAAATGTAAAATGATTAAGAATTTAGCAATGGTGCAAGGTATGCAATTTATGTTCGCTATTTGTGCCTATTTTATTCAATTAAACATCTATTACTATTGCTATTTCAGACAACACTTTATAAAGCTGCTAATGTTACTACTATCGCTAACTACTATTGGCTACTAATACTAACAGTAGTAATTCTTCCTATGATATTGCTAACTACAACTAATTACAACTACTGCTAGCAAGTTTTTGAAACAAGGAATCCAAAATACCATAACTAATCGATTTTTCAAAGAAAACAACAAGAACTTCACTTCCAAATTGACACTGAATTGCAGGAAAAAAATTAGTTATCTGAATTTCCAAGGCTCAATGATAAGTTCAAACATCGAAGAGCTTCGTTCATCACAAGAGTGATAAAAAAAAAAAAGTATTGCCAATGCTAGATCTTTAACTCATGCGTCAAGATCCATTAAAAATCAATTCAGAATCACGAATTAGATAACAAAACTAGCATGAACACTCGGATTTGTAATAATTTCTATCAAACTCCACAAAACATATAGATTCCAATCAATGTACCAAAGAAAACAACCGAAATATGACAAAGTAAAAAATATTCGATTAAGAAGAGTAGAATCAAACATTACAAATGAAAACAACACAGATGAACAAGATGAGCTGAACTCGATGAAGATTAAGAGGAACTACAAGGACGAGAAAGCTACATCTACCTAGAGCTAGTGTTGGGACAGAAATGATTGTTTTTGAGAAATTGAATTGATTTCTTTCAGGATTTATTTTAGAGATGAAGATTTTTACTGATTTTGAAAAGTTTTGAAACAAATCAAGAGGAGAAGAATCTGAATTAAAGTAAATAAACCTGACTTTAAAAATTAAATTAAAATTCAGATTGAATAATAGAATTACACACCTTTCAATTTGAATAATCTGAGAGTCACTCTTCAGTCTCGAAAAGTAAATTCAGATGGCAATTTATGAAAACTATCAATCTCTCTTAGTTTCCTCCTATCTTGACCTCATTTTCACAATTTTTCTAGGGTTTCTTCCTATATCTTTCATCTCCTTAATCCTAAATGTTGTCAAAGAGAGAGCGAATGAGATGTTTTAGATTTTGAGGGAGTTCTTCTCCGACTGATAGAGAAAGAAAGAGATGTTTTAGTTTTGGGGATTTGTGAGCGACTAATAGTGTTATGTGCCTATATTTGAAAAGGGACTATTGTAGCTTGGGTTGTTAGGAGCATATGATCACAACTCACAAGTTTTAGAGTTGTTTTAGAATACGTGGGAAAAGGAAGTTATTTCCCTTGTAAATAGTGGGGATGGTTTTGGAAGTAAGCGTTTTACTCTGAGAAGGAAATAATTGAGTAGTGGACAGGGTTTAGGAAGTAGTTTTTCTAATTTTTAGGAATGGTGCAACGTGCTAAACTTTTGTAAAATCTATTTAAGTAATCAATAATGTGAATAAGGCATGCAGAGAATTATCATTATCAAAAGTTCTTTGGGATTTGGAGACTAATAATCTTTAATTGATTACTTTGGAGGTCCGATCTCCCTCGAATGAGATCAATTTATGAGCTTTCTTCATCTTTTATTATTTTTGTGATCCGATCAAAGTAGGTTTGTATCAGATAGCGAGAGAGAAGTTTCAGATTTTGGGAGTTTTCAAGTTCTGCTCCTATTGTGAGAGAGAGAGAGAGAGAGAGAGAGAGAGATATGAAGCCAACAAATTCGAAAGGGAAGAGATTGTGAAACAAAAATTCTAAAAATTACACTTGTAGCAGCGGATATTTCGTTCAGCCCTTGTCATCCGTAGAATAATATTGTTGTAGTGCCTTATTCAAAATCATAAACAAAATTTAACTCCATTACCTAAAACAAGCGACAAATACATTTCTGCAACACAATCCTAATCAATTGTTGACAAATCAACTTCAGAGATCTTGGTTAAAAATACCAAATGCTCCATTATTAGTACTAAAACCTCCGTCTATCACAAAATTATGTCCACTCACGTATTTAGATTCATCACTCCCAAAATAGACTGCAGCGTTAGCGATATCTTCTGCTTTTAGCACCACCCCTTTGAGATTAGCAAATCCACATACCCATTTTTCAATCTCATTCCCATCCATTTTACTGCAATCCTTGGCCAAAGTAGAGGCAAGAAGGAATGGTGAAATACAATTAACCCTAATTCCAAATTTCCCAAGCTCAGCGGCTGCATTCTTCATAAGACCTACCACTCCATGTTTTGAAGCTATGTAAGCGTGTGGGGCGACCCCACCGATCACTGAGCCAACACTCCCATTGATAATGATGCTACCTTGTTTTGTTGGTACCATAACACGAGCTGCATGCTTTGTGCCCAAGAAGACGCCTGTGACATTAACTCTAAGGACCCTTTCAAAATCGGATACTTCATTATCTGTTATCTTCGACTTAATAGGGCAACCGATTCCCGCATTATTGAACATTATATCAAGTTTTCCATATTTAGCAATAGTACGGTCAATGGTAATTCTAACGTCGTCTTCTTTCGTGACGTCACAATGCGTGAATAAGGCATTGTCCACACCTATTTCTTGGCAAACTGACTGACCCAGTTCATCTTGGATATCTGCAATGACAACTTTAGCACCATGACGGCTAAACAATTTGGCAGTGATCGCACCGATACCAGAGGAGCCACCAGTAATTATGGCAATTTTACCCTCTAGTCTGTCAAACAAGTTAAAAGGGACATATGAGATTATAGCCTCAAATGAAAGATCAACTATTAGGTTACATTTAGTGACATTTTTTGATATCTATGGGCATCGATCCCCCCACACATTTTAGAATGGGAGTAGTCCCTAGGATCGCACGCCCTGACTCCACGGAAGTTTCTAACTTCCCAACGTACAATAGAGCAAGTTAGGAGGCTAACCAGTTTGGAACACCTTTCTAGTTTGCCAACCCCTGTAAGTTAAAGGACCTTATTTATTTTAAAGAGATGCTATTGCCACACCATTTTTTCTATCAGCACACCAATTCTTACGTAAAGCACCATAGAATTAACACACATCTTGAGATGATGTTAGCAAAAGTTGGTGTGATCAATCAAAAAAAAAAAAAAAAGTTGGTGTGGCAATGGAAGCTCAACTTTTTTTAATAGGTAAGCCTGTCTTTAATGAGATCTAACTTGGTGGTGTTGGGGGAATCGAAGCCAAGTCTATGGCATCATCACCCAAAAACTTTATCAACCAAGTTAGTTTGCACTGCAAGTATTTTTTATTAATTGTAAATTGAAGCTCTCAAACCTGACACTCTTTATGTGCTCCCTGACACTGGGGAAAGAAGATATATGATTCTATGCACTGTCACATCAGGGAGCATGAAAAGAGCATCAGATTATCACGATTTGTTATTTTTTTCTGTACTTCTTCCATTATGCATTTGGTAATACAGTTAGAAAGTAATTTTACTAACTTATGACTCAAAGAAAATAGAGAAATATGCAATATTTGAATTACATTAAAACTATTTTTTTTTTCAGGCTAGTGGTTAAATGTATCAGCGGGCAAGTAGGCTTGTAATAAATTAATTATGTGTTCAAAATAACTATTATTTTAATCATGAATTATAGCAATGGTAATATTTTTCACTTGTAGTCAGTCAATAATTTTGCTAATCAGCATTACCAGACGATCTTCTATTGTTAGAAAGCAGTACTAAACCAAAAAAAAAAAAAAAAAACGACCAATCTGACCTAAGAATATTTAAAGAAGTTACTCAAAAGTTACAATAATAATACCAAATACAATCTTAGTGAGTTAAGCGGCTTAAAAAAAAAAATATCTCGATCTTGGTCTACATCAGCATGTAATCTATACCCGGCTAAGTTCATGGTCCATCTCTACTCATGCAATTCGGCCCAACTAGGTTTTCTATTAGATGGGCTTGGTCGCATAAAAAAAAATAAATACATTTTCTAGGGTAATTGATTAGAAGTAAGTTTCTGTCTCAACCGTTGGTTAGATGGGGAGAAAGTAAGAAGTTAGAGAAGGAAGAAAGCCACTGAAGCCATCATATACCAGAGAAGAGGAAGATACAATTTCATGCAAGATTCTAGGTAATTATTTTTTCCTTCTTTTTTAGTAAAACATATTTATCTAGACAGCAATAAATTTATGCTTGAAATAAATTTCCCATCACACAACATGCGAGGTTACTCTCTCATAAGCCTAATTAACACAACCTCGAGGGGTTGGCTCAATGGCAATTTCAAACCGATAAACAATGAAAGTTCGTAGGTTCTGAGTTTGATACTCAGTATGAGCAATAATTCCTCAAGGACTAGTCTTTGGACAAGTCCATGGTCTGTGGACTGGGCAAAGACCAGAGATGAGCTTGGTCTGCCGTCTATTGGGATACCCGGTTATCAAAAACAATAAAAACTATATCCTCAACACCAAAATTAAAGGGACTGGGATCCATTGACTCATGAAAAATAATTCGTGAAAAAAATACAAAATCCAAACTATTGTACCACGGAAACAATTGTCAAAATAATTAAAACATGTATCATATGTCATTTTTCGTCTTGAGTCAACAGATTCCAACCCAAACTAAAACCAAATGTGTTTTTGATATTTTTATAGGTACAATCAAATATCCAAAAGTCATTTTCTAAAAAAAAAAATTTCTCACGTCTATTTTTGAGGAATTCTTTTTCTGAAAAATATTTCTCTATAATCATATAAAACCAAAAGGAAAACTTAAGATCTTTTGGGTGAAGGTTTTCTTCATCAGGAATAACTTACACTGCGTTTGGATAGAGCTTCTTGACGACTTCTGCTCTTGCGGGGAGCTAGCAAACGTTTGGATAGATTTTTGCTTTGACGTGGAGAGGTTTTTGCTCTTGCGGGGAGAGGTTTTTTGCTCTTTGTGGAGAAGCTTCAAAGACCTGCTCTTCCGCGGAGAGGTTTTTTGCTCTTGCGGGGAGTGATTGAGCTTTTGCTCTTGCATGGAGAGGTGTATCCACACAGGCCCTTAGCCATGGAAAAAAGTTTAGTCACTTAGTACAAACCTTCTCCCCATTGAAGCAAGAACACTGGCACTCATTCTGGTCTTTCTGCTCTAGTTATTATGCTTGATGTATTGATCTTCAAATTGCATCAGAACTGCAGTTTATAGATAATAATCCAAGGGAAGAAGAAAAAAAAATCAGCACCTACCAATGTACATGTTGTTGGGTTCAGCTACTTATAATTAATGTTTCTGAGGATATTTATGTAATCTAATTGAAACTTATCGTGAACATATAACTTCGACTAGGATTTCGAGCTGAGAGAAAACAATTTTTGAGAAAAGGGGAGATGAAGAATGTGAATCTCTTTGTGATCCTTTGCTTCCGATGGTAAAGATGAACAATAAAAAAGTCTTTTTTCGATTTAACTGGTGAACCTTGTAAATTTTTGTATTCGCATTTGTTTTCAATTTTAGTGAGAATCCATAGAATTTTTGTGTTCTTCCTCACATCTCAATAAAATGTAAATGTTTGATGGAGTCCTAAACTTGGTTTGAAGTTGGTTGGAATAGGGATTCTATTTCCCCATTTACACAATAAAATTTTCTACTATGCATACAATTATCTTAACTGGATTGCATCTAATTTGTTTCTAATTTCCGAGTTTTAAATTCGTGATGTTTATTATTTTTGGTCAAAAAGGATTAAACTTTTACAATAATCATAAAATAAATGGGACACATGATTCTCATTCTAAATTATGCATAAGCTGACATCTAAAATAAATTAAGAGACTTGTTAGAATATTGGCAGCTGCAATGTCTCTTCCACCAGTGGCTCTTGGATCAATTGGAAGAAATCCAATATCGAAGCTGTCCCAATTCCCTTTGGAACCTAAACCATCAAATATGGAACACTCATTCCTAGACCACAACTTGAAACGGATGGTTATGCAAGTCTTTGCTCTTCGATCAAAAAATAATAAAAAGAATTGCTATTTGCACCCCAACTCTTACTTAGTATGCCCCAATTGAATCTTGAAAAAAAACAAAAAATTAATAGGGCGAGACTATCATTCTCTCAATTTAAGAAAGAACATTAGGTCTGGATTTTTACTTCTCTTTGATGGAGAGAGATCAAAGTGTGAAGAACACGAGATCAACATCAAGAAGTTGGAGTAGATGATAATAGCTGATGTCAACTTGTTTTTTGATGGATTATTATCGATACTGGTCATTCTTGGCTTTTTTTTCTTTCTTGTGTGAGTATTGTGAAAAAAATTATAATGTGAAAATGTAATACCTGTTCGAGCTGTCGATGATGATAAAATAAAGAACAAAAGCAAACATTGGTAAACAAAGGTCGAACCAAAGAAACAATGTTAATCTAAAGTATTTTTACTTCCAATCCAATTCAAGTTTATGTAACCGAGATTTATCTAAAACAAACAACTAAAATAAAAACTAAAATATACGAAAGAGAAGTGTAGATCAATTGGATAAACCTTCACAAGCTTTATCAGTGAATTCTGATTCTCTATTTATCTCGATCCACTAAATAAAATTAATGTTTGTGGATCGAAAAATTGAATAGTTATAATAAAAATGAGATCAAAAGTATGCAATAAAGTAAGTCGAGATTATTAGATAAACATTAACTGTTCTCTATAAAACTTGGTTCTTCTTGAACTTATCTGAAAATGCCCTCGATCCGTGAGGTGCACGGATCCGCTTTTGATTTTTGAGATTTAATAGTCGCCACCTAGTTATTACGGTCTAGGAACATTGACTCTAAAAGGCAAATAACAATAATCTACGAAAGAAAATACGGGTCCGGGGATCACGTTATGGGGTTGGAAGGTGTTAAGCACCAACCCCATCGAGCAAATGCCGGTCTCTACTATTCCCCAAAGAAGATTACATTGCTAAATGACCTAAAATATTTAAATAAAATAATAAAAAAAAATAAAAAAAAATTTACCTTGATGATCGCAACAATGGTTCCTTCAGAACTGACGGAGAGATTCCTTGCTTGTGATTCCTTACTTTGTTTCCGTCACTGGATTCGCTTCTGATCTTCTAAGATGAAGTATCTTCTTCTTAGATCTGAGTATTTTTTGATTTTTTAATAGATTTTTGGGTGTTTTAAAAGGATTTTTTGATGTTTTTTGAGCTAAAGTTGGGGTATGGATGTTAGGTAAGGAGTTAGGGCTTCAAAATTAGGGTTTTGGAAAAGTTGGGGAGCCTTCTTGACCTACTTTTTATAGGATTTTCTCTTGGATACAAAAATGGGTTGTAGAGACCCCTATTTATAGATTTTTTTAAGAGCTTTTTAGATAAAGTTAGTATTTAATTAGAAATACATTAGGTAGTTTTCAAGTTTAATTAGAATTCTATTAGGTTTAGGGTTTGACAATGGTCTTATTAGATTGATTAGGGTTTTGACTTAAGTCTCACTTGATTGACTAGAATTTAGGGTTTTGACTTAAGTCTTACTTGATTGACTTGACTTTAGGATTTTGACTTAAGTCTTACTTGATTGACTTGATCTTAAGATTTGACTTAAGTCTTACTTGATTGAATTTAATTTTAATTAGGGTTTCACTTTACATTAATTACTGTTTTAATTATTAATTTCAAAATTTTTAATTATTAAAATTGTAAAATTACCGTTTACCCTCGGAAAGGACTTTTTGTGTTTTAAGTCATTTTTCAATGTTCTAGAATGTTTTGAAATCGATTTTTTGTAAAGAATTCAATGTGAATATTAGTTTGTATCATTTATGAAATTTTTTATGCGAAATGGTCATGAACTTTACGAGGGGTATTTTCATAATTTTGTCAAATTTTGTGAAAATTGGTAAAATGATTTATTTGATTTTGATTTATTTTTTTATGTGTTTGAAAGGGTTTTCCTAAGCGTAATGTAGGCTCTAGGGATGTTTTGAGATTAGGAGTATTTTGGTAATGTGGTCATTTTTTAGTAATTTTTACCGTGAAGCTTCTTTTTGTCTGCAAGATGATATTTCTATGTTTTTGGGGTCATATTTTCCTAGCATAGTATGATTTTTACAGTTTTGTTAGTTCGAGATACCTCATCAAAATTTCTAAAACACATCTGGTAACAAATAAAGAATTGGAATAAACATCCATCATTGGGAACCGTTGTAATCAAGTTGACGAGTTGATTAATCAGGCGAGTGCAAAAATGGGGTGTCTACATTATCAAAGAAAGAAACTATCAAAACTTTGAGAAACATTTAATGTTCAACCTAATAATAAATACTTAATATTATCACAATAAAACTATAAAGCTATTCCGAGAATAGTAAAACATTAATAAATCTTGCTCCGATTTCTTCAATTGATCTAATGGAGATTTAACTAATAGTCATTGCAAGAACAATAAAGTAAAATAAAATATATATCATATAGAAAAGAAGAGAATATCTTTATTGCTTCTTGACTTGAAACCAAC
Organism: Akebia trifoliata; assembly: GCF_017979445.1. Classification (NCBI taxonomy): domain Eukaryota; kingdom Viridiplantae; phylum Streptophyta; class Magnoliopsida; order Ranunculales; family Lardizabalaceae; genus Akebia; species Akebia trifoliata. Next base: position 37,405,942 of record NC_141385.1, on the reverse strand, counting down.
AGAACCTCCTTACAACTTTTGTAAAACTAAGAAAAAAAATAAAAACCTAAAATTAAAATAATAGAAAAAAGAGAAGTTGATCACCAGGGATATGAGAGATGGGATCACAGTGGTCAATTGACTTGAATTTTGGTTCGTGGTCTTATTTTTATTTTAGATCATAGTGGTAACTTCAGATTTTTTTTATTTGTCTTTAAACTTTGTGATTAATTCTTGTTACAGGTAAATAACAGTAATTAGTTCAGAATTACATAATTCAATTGAAAACTAGAATTATTATGGGCTAACAATGAATTATAAGCAATTAGAAGGTTCAGTATATGATTTACTGATAAAATCTATGTAATTAGGATTTTAGAAATGACTTTCTAGACCCTGATCACATCTCCAAACCTAGATTTTGTTAGTCCCAAGTAAAAATAAAATAAAAACTAAATTACAAATCACTTTCGTAGGTTACACAGTTGCATTTAGCCGATACAGCAAGCCCTTATACCCTTAGTGGATGAGTTTGACTCGTGAGGGTTTGTAGAGAATATACCCACAAAATTCTAACACTTCACAGAAATATAAAAATCAAAGTCTATGGATGTAAGGCAAACATAACGATATTTCACAAATCAGTTAAAGGTCCATACGTTTGAGAAAAGTTGTAGTTTCCATTCCTTAGTTTAGAAAATTTCAAGAGTAACTTGAGTGCTTGTGCAATTTTTCTAATTTTTTTTTTAAAATAAAACATCTTTTTAGAAACAGGATTTCACCCCCTAACTACTAAGAATGATCGGTTCTTCCTCAGTTCTAACTCAAAACTAAGCATCCTATCTAGGATTGTGAAAGGTGTGGATGCTCACTTTAATACCTTTAAGGGATTTTATCTATGATATTCCAACTTACTCATATTTTTATCATTGACGACTTTCACCCCATTGAAACTATTTTATTTGACTACATTGGACTCTTTTCTTTTTGTACTTTTTCAACTCAAGCATTTTTACTTTGATTTGGTTTGTTTCAATCTTTCTGTATTTTTTTCTCAATCTTTTCACACTTCACCATTTTTCTAATGTTATTTTTTAACTTTTGCACACATCATCATTTTTCTGGTGTTCTTTTTACAAAAAATAGGTAGTCCTTTTCAAGGTACCCAGTCTAATCATATGGTTGTTGTCAAAATTACATTACCTTCAGTTCTATTTTTCTTTTAACGAATCAAAGGACAATGAAGTTATAGTTCACTAGATTTGGTGTGTCTCCTAATACTCTAGACAGAGAAGAGGGTCAACACTTGTTCAATAAAATCTTATTTTTACTCAATCAGAAGTGTCGTGAATTTTCAAAGAATTTTTTTGACGAGAAATAACTAAAAAGAACTTATGATAAAAATTAAGATATGAGCCTGAAATTTGAAATTCATATGTAAACAATACATAGAAAGAGTTTGAAGAAAATATTTTGTAAGTGTTAAATATTTTTGATTTTTTTAATTTTTTTCTGAAAACATGAAACTAAATCATCAATGAAATTGAAAGCGCCCTCAATCCACGGGGTGCCCGGATCCGCTTTTGACCTTTGAGGTTTGGAGGTATTTTGGTAATTTGATCATTTTTAGTGATTTTTATCGTAAAACTTCTTTTTGTCTGAAAGATGATGATTTCTATGTTTTTGGGATTATATTTTTCTAGCGTAGCGTGATTTCTACAGTTTTGTTAGTTTGAGATACCGCATCTGAATTTCTGAAACATATCTAGTAATAAATAAAGCATTGGAATGATCATCCATCATTGGAAACCGTTGCAATCGGGTTGACGAGTTGATTAATCAGGCAAGTACAAAAATGAAGTGTCTACAGATGCCCCTCTTTGGCAGAGGGTTAAAGCAAACTAGATAGCAAAATCTATTTTGGTAGATAGTGAGATATCCGAATGCCAAAACTAGTGACAGTTCATTTTACAGCTTGATTTAGCAATTCATCGGGGTGTTTGGATCCTTGAGGGTAAAACTCTAACTGGCAGTGTCTGATCCTTGAATTTAGAAAAGTCTCCTTGACTAAAAAAATACAAATGTGAGTGTGTGTGTTGTGAACTGAGTAAAATCTAAGCACAAAATAAATATAAATTGAGCATAATCTGAGAAAAAGTGAGCATAATCTGAGCAAAATCCAAGATAACCCTTGGCGGTAACTGAACAAAATTCAAGTTAACCCTTGGCGGCATCTAAGCAAAATCCAAGATAACCATTGCTGAGCAAAATCCAAGATGTCAACTGAGCAAAATCCAAGATAACCCTTGGCGACAACTAAGCAAAATCCAAGAAAATCATTGGCGGCATCTGAGCAAAATCCAAGATAATCCTTGGCGGCAATTGAGCAAAATCCAAGATGTCAACTGAGCAAAATCCAAGATAACCCTTGGCGGCAATTGAGCAAAATCCAAGATAACCCTTGGTGACAACTGAGTAAAATCCAAGATAACCCTTGGCGGCATCTGAGCAAAATCCAAGATAACCCTTGGCGGTAACAAAATCCAAGATAACCCTTGGCGGCAACTGAGTAAAATCCAAGTTAACCCTTGGTGACAACTGAACAAAATCCAAGATAACCCTTGGCGGTAACTGGCTAAACTGATTAAGGAATGAATGAATTTTGGGAAAGAATGAATGAATCTGGAGAAAAAAGATTAAAATGAATTTGAAAAAGAATGATTGAAAACGAATCTGAAAAAGAATGATTGAATCTAGGAGTGAAATAATGCCCTATTTCCTATTCTAGGTGAATAGATTATGAGTTAATTTCTGGGCATAACTAAATGTTAGATCAGAAACGCTTATGTTTGAACCTCAAAGTTTTATCTACAAATTTTATGAATTTAAAACTTGAATTTTTATTTCTCTTGAACTACAAGGGTTTTTGAAAAATTGTTATCAAGGGCGTAACCTTAAGTTTAAGGTTCTCATTATCTTTTAGGATTATCATTATTCAAAAATAAAATGCCCCTAGTTTGACAATAAACATGGTATTGGAGATAATTGAATACATCATGCAAAAATTAAAAAAAATGCCTCTAGTATAAGGGAGGAATTACATATCAAAGAAAAAAATAAGGTGCCTCTTGTATGAAGGTTTGCAATATTTGATTACCATAAGCGCAATAAAGATCCAACTTTTAATTTTGATTAATTTTATTGAAGATTTTGAGTCAGGTTCAAGAGAATAAAATATTTCCTTTTGAGACTCATCATAGAATTCACCCTTTTCTCCCTTGGTTCACTTGGGGAAGCAAAAATTTTCAAATCTATCGTAGACAAGATACTTGTGACTTCTGAGTCCATGCCTTGTTTAAGCTAAGTATTGAACTTGATTACTCGGACTTCTAATTTTTCAGCTCGGACTGCTCTTAGCTTTTAAACTCCCCGGAGATTTTTTCTATTTTTCTTTGTTGCTCTAACTTTTTTCTAGATTGTCCTTTCAGGTTTTCAAACTAGCGAGCACTTTTTTTCTTTGCTCTGATTATTGCCAAAATCGTCCTTTTGGACTTTCAACCTTGCGAGTTTGCCTTAATTTTTGCCTAAGTCGCCCTTTTTTGAGTTTTTAACTTAGTAGGTTTCATCAATTTTTTCTTTTTCTTCCCTTCTGAACTTCTAAAGTTACCATCTGATCGTGCTTTGCTATCTTCCTTGACTTTTCACATGGTACTTAGGAGGAGTTTTATGGGTAAGCTTAGGACTGGGTATAAAAAGAAAGAGATTTTGAAGCTCAAAAACCCGAATGCCCTTTGTGTGGCATTTTTTATTTTTCTTTGAACTTTCTTTCTTATTTGAAAATATTTTATTTTATTATTTTTATATATATATTTTTTTTGTAGGGAAATATATTTTTTTTTATTTTAATGTAGTCGGACCTGAAGTAACTTCTCAGGTTGCCTACGTACCCCAGGATTTTAGGATCAGACCAAAACGTAGTTCGAATTCTTCCCTCCCCTAGGTTAGGGGATTGGACTGAGAAATAAAAAGGCATAATTTTTTTTCTTTTTTTGAAAAGACTACAAAGGGGTTAAGAAAGGGTATATTGAACTGGGTAATAGGAAAATTGATTTAGTCAAAGATGGCCTCGTTAAATGTAGTACAATTTAATTTGGTCAAGGTTGGTTGGTTCTGATAATTCGATTCCATCATAATCTTGAAGTCTAACAACTTTTCCTGGTAATATTTCCTTAATGATGAACGGACCTCCCCAATTTGGTTTGAACTTCCCTTTAGGGTTAAAGATAGGTGTCCGATTATCTTTGAATACCAAATCCCTGACTTGTAAGTGACGGGCCTTGATCTTTTTGTCAAACGCATGGGTGACTCTTCTTTGATAAGCCTGCACGTGGTACAAAGCTCGTAGTCGTTTTTCTTCGATCAGATTTAATTCTTCGTACCGTTGACGAACTCAATCTGCTTCTGACAACTGACTTTCCAACAAAACCCTAAGAGACGAAATTTTCATTTCGACTGGCAAGATTGCTTCTATGCCATGCACTTAGGAGTAAGGAGTTGCTTATGTAGAGGATCGAATTGAAGTTTGATATGCTCATAGTGCAAATGGTAGTTTTTCTGACCAATCTTGATGTGATTGACACATTTTCCTGATGATAGTCTTGAGATTCTTATTAGCTGCTTCAATTGCTCCATTGGTCTGAGGACGGTAAGGAGATGATTTGTGGTGTGAGATTTTAAACTTTGAACATAGTGTAATAACCTCAGTTTTGAAGTGTGACCCATTATCAGAAATCAGTTCCGAATGTACCCCGTATCGACTGATGATGTTCGTTTGGATAAACTTTGCAACTCGGGATGTAGTGAGGACATCATGCGAAGTAGCTTCGACCCACTTAGTAAAATAATAGATAGCAACTAAAATGTATTCATGCCCGTTTGATGTCTTAGGCGATATTTTACCAATAATGTTAATTCCCCAAATTAAAAATGGCCATGGTGAAGTCAGACCAACTAATTGAGAAGGTGGTACATATATGAGATTTGCATGTATTTGGCATTTGTGACAAGTCTTGACCATGTAATGACAATCGGTTTCCATCGTGGGCCAGTAGTATCCTTGTTTCATAATTTTCTTAGATAACATTTTCCCACTCATGTGGGGGCCACATTCTCCTGAATGTAGTTCAACCATTATCTGTTCGGCCTGATTTTCATCAACGCATGAAAAATGAATTCCATCATAAGACCTTTTTGTATAAACTTCCTGCGCACAGGATGAACTGAGATGTTAATCTTAATAGGGTTTGTCGTTCCTTCCTCGATGATTCTTCCAGGAATTCTTATTTTTTCAATACTCTTTTAAAGTCTGTGTACCATGGCTTTCCATCAGGTAGTCGAGTAGCAATGTTGATCTGATGGCAATATGCAGGTTTGTCTTTTACTTCGACAGTTATCGACCTCAATTCCATGTCAGGGGGTAAATGGATCATAGAAGAGAGCGTGGCTAACACGTCAGTAAATTTATTATCTTCCCTTGGCAGGTGCTGGAACAGGATAACTTTAAACTTACTCACTAAGTTTAATAGATACTCATGATAAGGTTTCAACTTTTCATCTCTAGTCTTCCATTCTTCCAATGACTGATGTATGACCAAGGCTGAATCACCAAATACTTCGATTTCTGTAATGCCTAGATTCAAAGTAGCTTCGAGCCTAGCGATACATGCTTCATATTCCGCTATGTTATTGGTGTTAGAAAAAGTTAACTTAATGGCGATCGGAATGTGGCATCCTTCCGAAGAAAACAGGACTGTCCCTATTCCATACTCGTTCTGATTGACGGTTCTATCAAAGTACAGCTGCCATGTTTGGTTCTGCGATTCTTCTTCAACGTGCAAGATATTCTCATCTAGAAACTGATCAACATGCCTTATTCCTTCTACTACCGGGTGATCTGCCAAGTATTCTGCCACAACTCTCCCCTTGATGGATTTCTGTGTAACATGTGTGATGTCAAACTCTGATAACAACAGTAACCATCGTGCGGTTCTCCCTGTCAGTGCTGGTTTCTCGAAAAGATATTTGAGAGGATCCATCCGAGATAACAAGATAATTGAATGAGATAGCATATAGTGGTAGAGTCTCTGAATAGCCCATACTAGTGTTAAGCAAGTTTTTTTGAGGGCCGAATACTTTCGTTCATACTCTAACATCTTTTTGCTGATGTAGTAGATAGTCCTTTCTTTGCGAGTATCTTTGTCATACTGTGCAATCATGCATCCCATAACTTCTTCTGTGACTGACAAATAAAGAAGAAGTGGTTCACCCGATGTAGGTGGAACAAAAATAGGCGGGTTTAAGAGATACTCATTGACTTGGTCGAAAGCCTTTTGACATTGCTCATTCCAAACTGTTGGTTCATTCTTCCTGAGAAGCTTGAAAATAGGTTCGCAGACGTTGGTGAGTTGAGCAATGAATCTACTGACATATTGGATTTTACCCAAAAAACCTTGAATCTACTTTTCAGTCTCAGGTGGTGGCATCTCTTGGATAGATTTAATTTTCACAGGGTTTACTTCGATCCCTCTTTGACTGACCACAAATCCCAATAATTTTTCAGAAGTTACTCTAAATACACATTTCTGCGGGTTGAGTCGGAGTTGGTACTTTTGAATCCTTGTGAGAAACTTTTCTAACGCAGCAACGTGCCCCAATCGTTCCTTAGATTTGACTATCATATCATCTACATAGACTTCGACTTCCTTGTGTATCATGTCATGTAGTAAAGTCGTGGCTGCTCTTTGATAGGTAGTTCCAGCATTCTTCAAACCAAAAGGCATAACCTTGTAGCAAAAGATTCCCCACTGTGTGATGAAGAATATTTTTTACATATCCCGATGATCTATTTTTATCTGATTGTACCCCAAAAAACCATCCATGAAGGACAACAAAGCGTGCCCTGCTGTACTATCTACTAGAACATCTATGTGTGGTAAAGGAAAACTGTCTTTTAGACTTGCTTTGTTTAGGTCTTTGAAGTCCACACACATTCTAACTTTTCCATCCTTTTTCGACACCGGGACGACATTGGCAATCCACTCAGGGTACTCTACTACTTCCAAAAATCCAGCGTTAATTTACTTCGTAATTTTTTCTTTAATTTTTAGAGTCTATTTCGGCTTCATACGTCAAAGTTTCTATTTGATTGGTTGAGTATCAGGATATAATGGAATCTGATGTTGAACAATATTTGTGCTTACTCCCGGCATATCCTCATAAGACCACGCGAACACGTTTTTGAACTTTCTGAGCAAGTCTATTATCCCCTTGCGTTCATCGGGGGATAAGGTGATCCCAATCCGAATCTCTTGAGGAATTTCTATTGTTCCGAGGTTGATAATCTCTACTTTCTCTATTAGAGGTTGAACCCGACGTTCATTTTCTTGTTCAAGTAATTTGATTATTTCAAGGGGAGTTTCTTCGTCAAAAGACTCTTCCTCCGAAGCCAGATTGTTAGTTAAATTATTATTGCACTCAGGGTAATCAAAAATTTCTTTCATTTCATTAAAAAGATATGGGGTAACTGGACTCATTACATACTTAACAGACTCACTTGACTCAGTAGGAATAAAAGACTTACTAGAAATAACAGACTCAACAGAAACATCTAACTTACTTGACTCAACAGAAATAAAAGACTCATCAGGCATGTCAGACTGAACAGGATTACTAGGACTGACAGAACCAGTCTTGACATGCAGCACATGACTAATTACATGATAATTAGAGAGACACCCAACAACGGGTTTGATTACAGACTGAGGATTTAGGATCCCCTTCTCAATTGACAACACTAGGACATCGTGATCTTCAATGAATAATTGATCGATATTGAGGGAGTCCAGATTGAGCTACCAGTCTTCAACTTCCTTTTTTTCAATTTTCGTGCTTGCTTCTTTTTCAGGCCATTCCATGCCAAAGAAGATTTCAAACCCTGGCAGACGAGTACCTGTGATGTGATCAATGAACGGCTCTGGGAACCCACAATAACGGAAGTCTTCTCATTCTTTCACGAAATAGCCATTAAGGGTCTTACGATATGACTTCATTTTAATGAGATCTGTGGTGCGCCTTTGCCTTTTTGCAATTGCCTAATCCCGTTTTGTCTTCCAATATTGGGCCCAATCTTCCTTAGGAGGCTTTTATCCTGGTCCAAATGTGCCGATGACTTCTTTAATCATTGGTACCTCTTTAATACCTTGTTGTTTGTGACCTAAGCCCATACCAGGGAAAAATCTCATTTTTTTAACATGTTGGCCATGTAGCAGTTAAAGGTATTCTCGATAGGAAAATATTCTTTCACTAAGTGATCCCATTGAACTGAGCAGATTTTCTCAAATTCAAACCCGCTAAGCTCTATCCCCTATTGTTCTGGCTGAATCTCAAGCAGTGGCTCGTTCTTGGCTTCAGAACTGTTTACAATCCCTACAATTTCAGCATCTCCATGAAGAGTAATCACTAGCCCATCCTTGATAAACTTGACTTTCTGGTACAACGTGAAAGGGATGACTTTGATCTAGTGTAACCATGGTCTCCCTAACAGTAAATTTAAAGAAGACTGGATATCGATAACCTAAAATTTGACAGGAAATTCAGCTATGCCTGTAGATAATCGAAAGTGCAAAATTCCCAGTTCATCTCTTTTGGTGTTATCATAGGCTCTAACACGTTGATTAGTGGGCTTGAGAACTTTAGCCTTAAACCCGAGACAAGTAGCAGTCTTCAAATGGCAAACATTCAGTGCGCTTCCATTATCAATCAAAACCAGAGGTACCCTCATCCCGTTACAATCAACTGTGATGTGCAAAGGTTTAGTGTAGTTTGCTCCCTCTTTTGGGAGATCTGAGTTTGAGAAGGATAAGATATTTTCTACATAAGTTGCCCCTACTATATTTGCCAGTTGATCTGGAGAAGTATCAAGAGAGACTTGGGTTGTATTTAGTGCTTTGAGAACGACTTCTCTATGAGCAGTGGAAGCCATGAGTAAATCCCAAACTGAGATATTGGTCCCTAATTTCTTCAATTACTTGATCACGGAGTCATCTTCTTCGATATTTTCTTTAATGAGATTTTCTCTTTCTTTTCTTGCCAAGGCCGCAGGATTATCGACACAGAGTTATTGTGGCTTAAAAACTTTCCCCCCTCGAGTCATATGTCTAACTTCATCACAGGAAAGGGAAAATGCTCATCTTCTTCAATCAACAAGTATGGATCTTCATCTGTCAAGGATATCAGACTTTCTGGGTTCATTTAAGCCAAAAGATAACTGGTGAATGTGGGACTACTGAAATGATACGGGGATAGACAGTACATGTCATCCGGGGTTAGATCAAATGGTTCATTGTTTGTGGTGAAAACCTCATCAGTGAAAGCTATCCCAGCAAGGTGGTAACTAGGCGGTTTGACTTGGATTGGATAGATGAGAGAGACGGGATCGAATGGTAATGGGGTGTGGGAAACCATGTTCAGCGTTGGTGGAGGTTGATAGGTGGGTAGTGGATTAGTGGTGACATTTGGCGATGTTGGACTGGGGATTGTGACTTTTTGATTGTCAATAAGATTTTGAATGGCATGATGAAGAGTGATACATCGATCAGTGTGATAGCCAGGGTTTTGATGAAATTCACAGAACAAGTTAGGGTTGTGTCCGGCTGGAAAGGGATTTAGTAAAGGTCAAGGTTGAATCGGGGTAAGCAGTCCTTTTTCAATAGTTTTTGCAAAGCTACGGTAAGGGTCATCCCTAAATTAGTAAATTGGTGCGGAGTTCAGGGTTAACTTGGGTGACCTTGATTGTTGGTCTGGGCTGATAGATGAACTGGGATAACTGAGGTGTTGGCTATGTAAGCATGGTTGATACTAGGTTTGGGAACATACGATTTCTTAGAGTTGTCATCCGAGGGGTTGGACAGAACCCTAGAGGCAAACGCATCCTCGAGTTGGCTTCCGACTTGTAATAGGGATTCAAAAGTAGGAAAATATTGAGCAACCAAGTGTTGAGCATATCCTTGTGTAAGGTTTTTCAGGATAATGGCTACTTGTTCCTTTTCTGATGGCCTATCCCACATTTGGGCAGCTTTGGCCCTCCAACGGCCAATGAAGTCAGTAAAAGTTTCTCCATATTTCTACTTAGTTGACTCCAGATCCCTTCTTAAAGTCTCAATCTCAGTACTGTATTTATACTGATGCCAGAAAGCTTTCGACATTTTTTCCCATGCACCTACTATAGTTGGGTCTTGAGACATCAACCATCGTAGAGCTGACCCGGATAGAGTTATCTGAAATAGTAACGTCATCTATTCATCATTGAACTCTATAGTGCGCATGTTGGTAACATACACTTTAAGATGCGTATTTGCACACCTTGTCCCACTGAACTTGTCCATTTCAGGCATCACAAACTTCTCTGGCAAATTGATTCTAGGGATACGATTCAGAGTTTCAATGCCTGCTACAATTTCATCGATACCCTTTATACTGTTCATAGTTGACTCCAATTGAGACATTTTGTTAGCTAACACTGGATTCTCATCGACATATTCTTCATCTCCGTCGAGTTCAAAAATCTCATGTGCACGTCTCGTTGTATTTTCTTCTATCCTTTTTTCTTTAGGGTCGTCAAAGGGAATGCCCTTTGATTCTGAAATCTGATCTAAGACTTCCACTTTGCCCTATATATTATTGATATCATTGGTAAAAGCTGCCAAAATCTTACTGATCTCTATGAGTTTAGATTTTGAAGCCATCTCTACTTGTTGACTTGGTACTGTCGCTCATTCTAACCGACTGGACTTACGACTCCAACTAGGAGGTGGATGCTTAAGTTTAGGCGAAATGATAATCCTATATGACCCTATCAAAGGTAAATTTAATCAATTTTCAGTGTTACCCCTTTGATAACATTTTAATGAGTCACTTTATTGAAGTTTGTGCACCAATCCATTAATCAATCCATTCACGCAATAATTTTTCAAAAAGGAAATAAATGTTTATTAAAAAAAACTTAATTGAAAATGATTGATAAAGAAACGTTCTCATTAAAATATCTTTCAATAAATTTAACTTAAGCTATTCTTTACATGGACGCTAGGCTTTGTCTTGGTGGTCATCAGGATTGCTATCAGGCTTGATCCTCTTGGCTCTAACAACTGGCTCATTGAATTCCACTGGTCCGTCTGGATACCTTAAGGTGCGTTCGTTCCAAGCCTTCTCAATGAAATGCACAAACTTTTCAGTTAATGGCTCGGGAGGAAATAAAGCTTTGGGTTGAGGCAAAGTGAACTCTGTAGGTACTTCGTATTGTTCTGGGATCAAATTAGGATGGCAAAAAGATGTTTCCTCTAGTCCAATTAGGTGGACATAATGGGATCCTTTGGTTCCTAGAACTGGGGGATCAGTCATCCACCAAGGGCATCTCAATCCGATATAGTTGGCAAGGCGGGAATCCAACCATTTGCACCAAACCTTGATGGAGCTGTGACGCACTAATAGGTTTCTTTTGGAAAAATGCTCTAGCCCATACTCGAGATTTGAAGGGACATCTACAATTTTGAGACGGTCACACAGCCACATATAGAGTAGGTGAAGGCTTCCTTTGAAGTTTTCCCTCTCGCTATTATTTATGGTATTTAAACCTGAGAAGGTTTCTGCTAGGATAAGAGGTACAGGGTTGGCTTTCGTTGAGAGTTGAAAGGCTATATCGATGAATGACTCAGGGATAGTTTGACCATCACTAATGGAGGTCAGTATGTATTGGGCTAAGATTCCTAAGCATAAACGGTAATCTCTAGTGGCTCGTCAGGCTTCAGGTTTTACATTGACAAGGTGACTGTGGGAGCGATACGGGCCTAGTAAAGGTACTAAGTCCAATTTCCCGTTATGGACTAGGGCCTTGGCTTCTTTTTTTGAAATGTTCAGTCCTGTAGCGAGGTCACCAGAATATCTTGTCTTCAATGAGGACCTGACTTGAAGTCTTAAAGTAGATATCCCCATAATGCCACAATAATCTTCATGAGTGGGGCATAAGTGTATATGCCCAATATGGAATATGTGAAAGTAGGGGTTCTAACGCTTAGCCATAGCACGTAAGAGGCTCCAGTCTATTTCAAACTCGTGAAAGTAAAGAGCACTTCTCAACATGAATCTCCCAAAATTGATCTTCTCTACAGGGTGCATCCCTATGATGGTTGTTTTGACAAACTGTTCGATTGGGTTATCTCTTGTGGCTAGCATCCTAATTTGATACAAAAGGGTATTTTAGTACACTTTCAAGGTCCATGTAAAATATCAATTACCTTTTCTGTTGAAAAATCTTGTTCTTATGGAAAACATTTTCTAGAAAACACATTTTCTTGAAAAATATTTTTTTTTAGAGAACACTTCTTTTCGAAAACACTTTTTCTAGAAAATACTTTCCTTTTGTAAATCATTTTTCTTCTTTGAAAATGGGTTGAAACCCGAATTTAGAAAAAAAATTGATTTTCATTTTGATTTAAATGGCCTGGCTCATCATGATTGTTGGGTCGAGATGGACTGGGTCATTATTGCAACAAATGGATTCGTTATTGGGTTGGTGCACCCATTTTAATCAAATAAAACAAAACCTTAATCATTGAGGACAACAAAATATTTTGATCTCATACATACATTTTGATCTCATTATTCACATAATCACATACATTCATCAATCACAATAAATAACCCGGGAACACCAATAAGTTTGAGTCGTGACCTATAGGGGAGGTTTATAGACTCTAAGCTTACTACGTGCAATGCATTTTTATCTGGCCACTCTTTCCCAAGTACACCTATATACCTCTCGAGCGTGTTCAATCATACGGTACGTGGTGACTTGGTTTGAAATACCGTATAGGTGATAATCCAAAACTTTAACTCACTTCTCTGAAGCCAAAAACAACCAGTTTAATCCCCAGATCAGAGGTGGCGCGTGATGCTTGAGCAAAGGCACTCTTAAATCACCTATTTTCTAGAATAGACATAATTTATCCTCCTAGTACCATAGTACATAGGAACAGGGTCTCACTTAGGCACTGATTTTGACCAAGAAGTACAATTGATGTACTTATATTATCTTTGATATACCTATGGATACGAGTCAAGAGTAGTAACTTTCATAAATGGTTTGGCATCCCACGAGGGGACCGACCACGTACTAGTACTACGTTGGCAATCTGGACATGTGACTGTGTGGCTTACAATAGGTCAAGGCTCAGGTTGTTCTAGCCTAGGTGCATCGATATACCTTTCAGAGTCACCTGATCAAACGGTACTGATGCCCCAGTTTGATATACCCTAAGGTACGTGGCTGGAGTTGTGGTTTTCGTGAATGACGTTGCATCTCCGAAAAGACCAGGCCACTCACTAGTGCCACGTTGGCTATATGGGACGTGCAAACGTGCAAAACAGTAAACGTGCATGTGGTGTGTGCAAAATAGGGTGGGGTGTGCCCGGGGCCTTTTTCCAAACAAATGGGCCCATGGGCCCAATTAAACCATACGACGTTGATATCATGGAGATAATAATCAAGATAATGCACAAACCCATCATATCAAGACCAAAATAAACCCATCAAACATATACTCCACTCAAGATAACAAAACGTTAGATATGCAATCAACATGAAGATTGGTAATCGGATTCGATCGTTAAAGCAAACATGCAATTTAGTCCGAATATATATATATATTTTATACAGCCCAATCAAGGGTTATTTTGGATGACCCAAAATAATTCAAGACTTAAACGAATATCCAATTGAGATTAGATTGCTAATTACGAGATAGGAGTTATGAATTCTCTTTCATTTTTATATTGCCACGTGGCGAGGTCAAAGATGTTAGCAAGATTTAAAATCTTACTAACTTTGTGAGGAAAGCAATTCCCAAATTTTGTTTACCAGCAACACTCGCACTGCTCGCCATTTTTATTATTTTTTCTTTAAAAGTATGGCAGCTAGCACACACAACCTATGCACCATAAATACAACCAAAAAAAAATTTATGTGTGTTGCTACTAGCAACATTAATTCAAAACTTTTTTGTTTCTTTTTGAAATCAAACAGAGGAACATGTTTACTCTTTGTTTAAAAGTGTGGCTGCCAACACACACAACCTATGTACCATGATTACAACAAATTTTTTTTTTATGTGTGTTGCTACCAGCAACATTAATTCAAAAATTTTTTGTTTCTTTTTGAAATCAAACAGAGGAGAACGTTTACTCTTTGTTTAAAAGTGTGGCTGCCAACACACACAACCTATGTACCATGATTACAACAAAAAATTTTTTTATGTGTGTTGCTACCAGCAACATTAATTCAAAACTTTTTCTGTTTCTTTTGAAACCAAATAGAGAAGCACGTTTGCTCTTTAGCCATGAAAGGCGATAGTGCCATTTTCTTTCCAATATTCGAGAATGCTGCACACGAACAATGGATTAAGAGAATAATCGAAGAAAACCTGGCCCTTGGTGAGATGGTTTAAAGGTAGGAAATGTTGTTCCTTGAATTAAAGATCCAAAAAAAAAAACTTTGAGTCCTCGATTCAAATTGCAAAACTAAATCCGATTTCAAAAAAAGAAATGACACAAATTGTTTTAATTTTTTTTTTAGAAAAAGAAAATTTCCTTTTGATTGAGATTTTACCTGTTCATTTAGAATCGAGAGTTTCCGGTCGATCAAAACCAGCGAAGTCTGAAGTTCTCTTCAACAGATGAAAGAGAGACCAACTTCTGGCCAGGTCATTCGAGATCGGGTCGATTTCTAAAAAAATCGATGATTTTATGTTCTGTATCTTTCCATCAACATGAATCGAGAATTCTCTCCGAGTGTTTGAGGTCTAAAACCGATTGGGATGGAGGGTTCTGATCGATCGGATAAGGAGATTGGATTGATCGATCTTTAATTCGAACTGGCCGATCAATGGAAGAAGATTAGTTTTTTTTTTTTTTACAAAAAAAAAAAAAAAATCGATTGACAAAAGCTTTAAACCGATGGGGCTGGTTTCAATCGACTGGATTGAGAGACAAAAACGGTCTCTGTTGGAGAAGATGAAGTTGGGTAAGAAAATAGAAATTTATTTATTTAAAATAATGATTAAAAAGGGTTCAAAAATAAAAAAGCTGTTTCGCTAATCGCACACCATTGAATAACATGCCTTGGATGTTGCTGTTGTCGACAACACACCAAGTTTTAGCCCACCTTTTTTTTATTTTTTCCTTTGCTGTCAATGGACATCATCACATCATTTTTTTTTTCAAAAAAAATTGATTTTTTTTTAATAAAAAAAAGAGTTGCCAAAGGATACATCGCACACCCTTAAACAAAAAATTTTATTTTTATTTTTTATTGTTAAGCAACGATGCTTAAAGATAGAATCCTAAAACAAAAAAGAAAAAAAATATAAAACTTCAACATTCATTAATCATCACTCCATCCTCAATTAAACCTCATGATATCTTTAATTACTTAGGGTCATTCTAAATAACCTTCGATTGAGGCATAATAATAAAATAAAATAAATAAAAATAATACGAACATGCAAGAGCGGAATATTCATAAACCAAACACACGATCAATGATTGAATCGAAAAAGATGATAAAAATAAAAAACAGGTAAACTAACAACTAAAAACAATCTAGGTTATTTTAGCAATGCTTCCATTCTTGGGGTTTTTCAAGTTTGTTCCTCAATGATCCCCAGTGGAGTCGCCACTGAAAGCGTCTTCAATCCGCGGGGTGCGCGGATTCGCTTTTGACTTTTGAGGTTTGGGGGTATTTTGGTAATTTGATCATTTTTAGTGATTTTTATCGTAAAGCTTCTTTTTGTCTGAAAGATGATGATTTCTATGTTTTGGGGATTATATTTTCCTAGCATAACGTGGTTTCTTCAGTTTTGTTAGTTTGAGATACCTCATCTGAATTTCTGAAACATATTTAATAACAAATAAAGCATTGGAATGATCATCCATCATTGGGAACCGTTGCGATTGGGTTGACGAGTTGATTAATCAGGCAAGTGCAAAAATAGGGTGTCTACAAAAATGTAATGCAATTGCGAGTTAGCCTAATAACCCTAAATCTAAATGACATATTGTCCTCAATATGCAAGCAGTAAGGAAAGAGAAAAATGTTAGATCACACCTAAAACGAATTGGACATTAATGTGCAAAGTCTTATTACAACTAATCTGAAAAAGTGAAAGTTATAACAATGATAAATTTTGAACAATTTTTGCGTAAAAAAATCCTATCTAAAATTGAAAAACAACCTAACTAAGAAAATAAAAACATCCTAATCTAAATTTAAACTCATCATAATCTAAATTTGAACTCTCAGGGGCCCATGCACTTGGACGTGCCTTCTTTTTCTCAATATAGGTCAATATTTGTCTCTGTTGCTCAATTAACAATTTTTTACTAGTCCACAGTCCTACTAGTTCTGGTTGATTGGTTTTGGTTGACAGTTGGCTTGAAAAAGAGAATGAGAAAGAAATTAAGGTTTGAAGGTTTTTAAGTGGAATTTTTTAGAAAAATAAATTTTCTTCTTTGAAAAATATCATGAAGTTTTCAACCCTTGTACCCCTTTTTGGTGAGTTCAAATAGAGAGAAGGAAAAGAGACTAAGGTCCTACATGGAAACCTAAAATTGCAAAAAAAAAAAAAAAAAAATCATAATTAAACTACTCATTAAAATAAAAAAAACACATGGGTTGCCTCTCAAGCAACGTTAAGTTTAATGTCTTCAGCTGGACCTATCAAAAAGTTTGATTTCTAAGAATTTTCCTAACATTCACTTTGACGGACACAACGATTGACTTTTCATCCCAGATGATAGGCAGGTAGATTTTGATCATCGTTAGGACATAAAAATAAATTTGTAAAATGATCAGCATCCCTCGTTTGTCCTTAGTTTTGAGTGTCATCACCTTTTTGAAATAGTTTTCATCCATCATATTCTCAAAGAGAATGGAAGTTGTAAGATAGGGAGGGTCTCTACAATCTTATGAAATGATAAGCTAGATGGATACGAAGTTAGATCAGTAGTGGTTGGAATTGGTGTGACTAACAAATTAGAACTCATCATTGTTTCTTCCTAAACAACAGTTTCCTCTGATGGTGGATAAATTTCCTTAGTTAAATTTGTACAATCAACTTGTTCATTGGGAATTTGAAATATAACTTGATTCTTAGGGACTATCTCATTTGAAAATTGATCATTCTTTCTTTCTTCTAAAGGCATAATGAATGGACCTAGTTGGACTTCTAACATTGCTTTTGTTGGAACTGTAATCTCATTGGTTTATATTTGAAGTTCCATTGAGATGGGGTTATTAGTTATAGATAGACAATCATCGAAATCCTTAAACGAGTGGGATTGATCACTAAGTTTATTTTGAAAGAATGGTGGTTTTTTTGAGATTATTTGATCAATTGTCTCCTGGTTGATTATGGATTAATGTTGGATGAACTGTAATAATTGGTTGATCTGTTGTTGATTTAGGAACTCAGTCATCATGGACTCTAGTGATGAATTTGGAGGAAAAGACAAATATGAATGAGTGGACATTGACTCAGGCTCTGTAGCTCTATAATCGAAGAATTGTTGAGAATTATAGGATTGTTGGGGACTTATGATTAGATTCATCCTCGAGGTATCATGCATATAAAAATCTTTATGACTACCTAAGTGACTACTCTGAGTGAACTTATTATGATAAAGAATTGTATTTGAGATAAACCAATTGTCTATATGGTATGGTTGGTCAAACGAAGTAGGTGTCGGCATCCAATAAAAATTTTGTGAATTTTGGACCACGGGCAAAATCGGACAATACTCGATAGATTGACCATAATTATTACATAGAACGCACGAGGTCCATGATTTTCTCCTAAACTCCATGTGAAAGCACCCTCGATCCGCGGGGAGCGGGGATCCGCTTTTGACCCTTGAGGTTTGGGAGTCGCCACCTAGTTATTATGGTCTAAGAACTGAATACTGACTCTAAACGGATAAAGAACTAATCTACTACAGAAAAACTGAATCCGGGGATCACATTATGGGGTTGGAAGGTGTTAGGCACCAACCCTGCCCGACCAATGCCGGTCTCTACTTATCCCAAATAAGACTACATTGCTAATGACAAAACCTAGATAAAAAAATAACAGAAATTTTACCTTCGATATGCAAATGTTCTATTCCCTTAGATCTGATGAAACTACTCCTTGTACCGTACTCCTTGCTTCGTTCTGTCTCCGGATCTGATTTCTGATCTCCGAGACAACGTATCTCCTTCTTGGATCTGGATTTTTCAAAATTTTTATGGATTTTGGGGTGTTTTTTAAGGGCTTCTAGGTGTTTTTCAAGTTAAAATTGAAATATGTGTGTTAGGTAAGGAGTTGGGACTTCAAAATTAGGATTTTGGGAAGGTTGTGGAGGTTTCTTGACCTATTTCTTCTAGGATTTTTTCTTTGATACGAAAATAGGGTGTGGAGGCTCCTATTTATAAAGTTTTTTAGAAGAATTAGGGTTTGATTAGGATTTCTTTTAGGGTTTTAATTAGGGTTTTGACTTTAGTCTTATGAAATTGACTTAGTCTTTAGGGTTTTAATTTAGGGTTTTGACTTTAGTCTTATGAGATTGACTTGATTAGTTTAGTCTTACTTGATTGACTTTAATTTTTGGAGAACCCCCTTTTATTATATCTTTAATTCTTTGGGCCCTTAGATGGAGGGGTCCTTGAATAAATATCCTGACAACCATCAACAATTTTGCCTGAAAGCCTAATTGATCGATTTTTTGGTTTAAAATTTTAAATTAATTTTATTAATGTTTCACTTTACATTATTTAATGGTTTATTTATTAATTTCGAAATTAAAATTGTAAAATTACCGTTTTGCCGTCGGAGAGGATTTTTTACGTTTTAAGTCATTTTTCAATGTTCTAGGATGTTTTGGAATCAGTTTCATAAGGAATTCAATAGGAATATTGGTTTTTGTCATTTATGAAGTTTTTTGTATGAAATAGTCGTGAACTTTATGAGGGGTATTTTCGTAATTTTGTCGAATTCTGTGAAAATTGACGAAATGATTTATTTGATTCGATTTGTTATTTTATGTATTTGAATAAGTTTTCTTAAGCGTAACGTAGGCTCTAGGGTTGTTTTTATGTTAGGGGTATTTTGGTAATTTGGTCATTTTTAGTGATTTTTATCGTGAAACTTCTTTTTGTCTGCAAGATGATGATTTCTATGTTTATGGGGTCATATTTTCCTTGCGTAATGTGATTTCTAAGATTTTTTCAGTTCGAGATACCTCATCCGAATTTCTGAAACATATCTGGTAACAAAATAAAGCATTGGAATAAACATCCATCATTGGGAACCGTTGCGATCGGGTTGACGAGTTGATTAATCAGGCGAGTGCAAAAATGGGGTGTCTACACAGGCCCCTCTTTGGCAGAGGGTTGAAGCAAACTAGATAGCAAATCTATTTTGGTAGATAGTGCGATATCCGAATGCCAAAGCTAGTGACAGTTCATTTTGCAGCTTGATTTAGCTATTCGTCGGGGTGTTCGGATCCTTGAGCGTAAAACTCTCTTCGAACTAAAAGGTTGTCAGGTCATTGAGTAAAAACTCTCATTGACAGTGTCAGATCCTTGAATTTTAAAGAATTCTCCTTGACTAAAAAGTATAAGTGTGAGTGTGTGTACTGTGTGAAACTGAGTAAAAATGTGTCAGGTCCTAGAGATCTTCTCTCACTAACAATAATGATTCAAAATTGAAATGTGCTTATGCAACGAAAGCAACCATGACAAAGTTGAACAATGAGGTAATTGGAGTCATAATAATGTAGGAACTTCATTAAATCCTATTTAAAATTCCTTTTTAGAGTTCGAAAAAGTTTGAGTCTCGTTTATCGGACTTGAACCTATTGTAGCCACGTTTCTCGGGCTAAAGAACTTAAACAATCTTGTTAATTCAATATAATTCAAACAAAGCTGGAGTCTCGTTTCTCGGACTCTAGCTAAGGTTTACAGGAACTTAAACAATCCTATTAAAATTGGAGTCTCATTTCTCGAACTCGAACTAAGATTTATAGGTACTTCAAAAAACCTATTCATTCTATGATTCAAAAAGTTAGAGTCTCGCTTCTCAGACTCGAACCTAGGTTTGTAGGCACTTCAAAAAACCTACTCATTCTATTATTCAAAAAGTTGGAGTCTCGTTTCTCGGACTCGAACTTATGTTTATAGGCACTTCAAAAAGCCTATTTATTCTATGATTCAAAAAATTGGAGTCTCGTTTCTCAAACTCGAACTTAGGTTTGTAGGCACTTTAAAAAGCCTATTCATTCTATGATTCAAAAAGTTGGAGTCTCGTTTCTCATACTCGAACTTAGGTTTATAGGTACTTCAAAAAGCCTACTTATTCTATGATTCAAAAAGTTGGAGTCTCGTTTCTCGAACTCGAACTTAGGTTTGTAGGCACTTCAAAAAGTCTATTCATTCTATGATTCAAAAAATTGGAGTCTCGTTTCTCAAACTTGAACTTACTAAGCCACGTTTCTCGGGCTTAGATTTATAGGAACTTAAACAATCCTATTAATTGATTCTATGATTTAAAATCGAGCTCAAAGTTTAAAAGATTGGGCCTTTATTGGTTTATCATGCATTTGGATTCATAATTAAGTAAGATTTTTCTTTTTATCATGTGATTAAGAACAAAACTTTAGAATTAAATGACTTTCAAAAATGCCCCTAGTTTCAAGGTTGACTTTAATTGGAACATGACTACGAGACTGATGGAATGGATTACGCTTGAAAATATAGACTCTGATGTATGACAGATAGAAAAACTGACATTCCTTTAAATTTAAGACTCTTAAGGTTATCATATGTGCAATAAGGGATTGATCATTTTCTTTCAAATTTCTTTTGAAAAATGTTTGAGCTGGACTTAAAAAAAATCTTGATAAATATTAGACTATCTTTCTCTTCAAAGTGGTTGATGGTTCTACATTTTTCATTAGCGAACACTTGAACAAGTAAACATACTCTTGAAGATCCTACAATGTTCAAGATGACTTCTGATTTTTTCGACTTCAACATTGTCTTCGTCGGATGTGAGCTCTTGGCTAAAAAATGAATATTGTGGCTTAAATGGTTCTACATTTTCTAGTTTCTGCACAAGCTTCCTTCTGAATTTTTCTTCTTGATGGGACATTTCCTCCCATTTGATGATGCCCTAATTTTTGCCTAGATCGCCTCTTCATGTTTTTAATCTAACGGGCTTTATTTTTCTTTTTATGATGATGCATTGATTTTTGCCTAGGTCGTCTTTTCAAGTTTTCAACCTAGCAGGCTTTCTTTTTTTATGGTTATACCCTAAATTTTGCCTAAGTCGCCTTTTCGGGTTTTCGACTTAGCGGGCTCCTTTTTTTCTTGATGATCTTGAATAACCAACTCGACAACTTTTTGGTTCCATGCACCTTAACTGAGTCAATTAACATTCAGGAGGACTTAATAGGTGGGCTTAGGATATGGTTCAGAAAGAAAAAATATAAGGCTCAACTTTCCAAAATGCTCCTAGTTTAATATTCTCTCTTTTTTGTCAATTATTTTAATTTTTTCTAAATGCCCCTAGTTTGATATCAATTCTTTTGATTTTTTTCTAATACCCCTAGTTTGACATTCTTTTCTTTTAAACCTTTCAATAGGGGATTTTCTTTTTAGATGACACTTTTCTTAAGAGAATACATTTTTTTTGCGTAACCGGGCCTGAAGTAACTTCTCAGGTTGCCTACGTACCCCAAATATTTCTTTTTTTTTTCTTTTGGGATCAGGTCAAAACGTAGTTCATACTAAGATTCCCTCCCAAGGTTGGTCGGTATGATTTAGAAAGAAGAGGCTATTTATTTTTATTTTTTTAAAAAGCTGCGGGGGCTAAAGAAAGTTCTTTTTTTAGTAAGATAAGAGAAGGGTTCGACCAAAGAAGGCCTCCTTTAGGGAAAGTTACTTGATCAGGTCAAGGTTCTGGGAACTCGATGTCTTGATTACTTTGTGGAGTGAGATCTTCTTTTGAGAATAAACCGTTTTCAATCTTCTTTTGTAAAATTAAATATGATTAAGTTTTCCGCATTCAACTGTTCACTTCTTCTAGAATTCCGAGAAAATCTTTTATCCTTATGAGGAATCCCTTCTGGCAAATCTTGACATCTTTATCGACGGTTCAATTACATCATTATTGATGATCTTTGGCTTTGAAGTTCACTCTTGACAGTAAGTTCTGATTCATTTTGGTGCAATCCATTCTAATGAAAGGTAAAATGATGTTCATATTCAACATACCCTCATGAAACCATACGAGAACACTGCTGAATTTTTTAAGTGAGTTCATCGTTTTCTTATGTTCTTTTGAGGATAATGTAGTGCCAGCTTGCACTTTTCGAGTGTACTCTCATATTCCAATATTTATCAAATTCGATTAGTGAGCTCTGAGTCATTTCTCGTGTTAGATTTTATGTTCACATTATTATTGCACGCATGATAATCAAAAGCTTCTTTACTTTATTGGAATAAAAAGATATAGACCTACCAACTTGACTAAAAGTTAACAATTAATAAACCCTAACATAATGAAACTGATTAACCGAATTTAAAGACTGACGCAACTGACACTTAAGAAAAAAACTCAAAATAGGGATATGATTCTGAATGGAAGGACACAGCGCTAGGGTCTAAGCCACTTTGGATATCTTCACGAGAGATGATTCAGGCTCGTCCGTTTTTGCTATACCTTCATGTTCTGATTTAAGCTTATTTGATGCTGGATAACCCATTGCTTCAATACTGTCCTTGCTTTTATGTTCTGTCATTGTCTCAAGGCAGATGAGCCCATTCTAGCATGATAAGGATGCGCTATCAATACCAATCAAGCGGATAAAAGAAGCTGGATAAACTGATTCAGGTTTGGACATGGATATTAGATTCAGAGTAGGAGGGAGTTGATTTTGAAAGGTAGGCAAAGGGTTAGTTTTGACATTAGGCGCGGTAGGAGCAAGTATGGTAACTTTTCCTTGTTCGATAAGGTCTTGGATAGCATGGCGGAGGGTAATGCACCTATCCAGAACATGGCCGGGCATTTGATGGAATTCACAGAATTGCCCATTGTCCAAGTTTAGATGGAGAGGGTTAGGCAACGGCTTGGGTTGTAACGGTGTCAACAAGCCCTTTTTCATTAGTTTTTGATAAGCAACACTAAGGGACATCCTGAGATTGGAGAATTTTCTCTTAGGCTTGGCTTGTGAGGATTGAGTGGCTTGAGGAGCTAGGGAAAATGAGGTGTGGGCCACTTGCAAGAAATTTGTACTGGGTTTGAAGTGTTTGGATTTTGACTCAGAAGAGTTACCTAAGAGTCCTGAAGAGTAAGCGTCCTCGACTTGGTTTCCAGCTTCAAGAAGGGATTGAAAGGTAGGCAAGTATTGAGGCATCAAGTACTTGGCGTAATTGGGAGTAAGATTCCTGAGGATAATCTTAACTTGCTCTTTTTCTTGAGGTCGGTCCCATAATTGAGCGGCCTTGGCTCTCTATCGAGCAATGAATTCTGTAAATGTTTCCCCGGGCTTCTGCTTAGTTGTTTCTAGATCTCTTCTTGTGAGTTCAATGTCCGTGTTAAAGGAATATCGACCAATGAACTCTTTCATCAATTCGTGCCATGTTCTTACCCGAGACGAGTCCAGTGACATTAACCAGCGTAAGGCAGAACCTGTAAAGGTTCTCTGAAAAAGTTGGGTCATCTATTCTTCACTCAGACCCTGAGACTGCATGATACCGACATATATTTTTAAGTGAGTCCTAGGGCATCCAGTCCCATCAAATTTATCCATATCTGGCATTGTGAACTTTTCTGGCAGACGGACTGTAGGAAATAATGTCATTGCCCCTAATTCAAGGCGAGATCGTCAAGGTCTTTGATATTCTTCAATGCAGTTTCTACCTGAGTTATTCGATGAGCTAATACAGGGTCAACGGGCACTTGATCATCTTCAAAATCTTCAACCAGGTCAAACACGGCCTGAGGTTCTATAACTTTATCTTTTTTCTTTTTAATTTTCAGGGATTCGATTTGTGTTTGAATAGAAGCAATAATCTATGTTTCAAAAGATTCTAAAATCTGACGAAGCGCAGCTTCATCCATGGTACTCGTTTCTTCTTGTGGCAAAGACTGATTACTTGGCAATGGTACTTTAGAAAGATGACTTTCCACGGACCCAAAGTGGTACAGATGGAGGTTTAGAACGTTTGGGACCAATTATTACCTGATTGGAAGTAAACCAAGGTTAACCATTGACTCTAAAGGTTTGACTCTTAACCACATGATTAAAGTTTCGATATAGAATAGCCCAAGTCCGGTGGAAAATATCGAATCCAAATGCACTATAAGTCTATAGTGACCAAAAAAGTGAGAAAGTTTAGACGCGGGTCTACCCCTAATTGGGATTGAATCTTTGATCAGACAAATTAATTTGATCTTAAGATCGAATCTTTCTATACAAAGTGGTCTGGATCTTTAAAAGTGAAACCGATTAGTCCAACTGATTTGGTATTTTTTCAGTTTGATCCATTTGTCAATTGGGCCAATTGGTTTAAGTAGTTCAAATTAATCGATACATTTCACTGATTGGGTCGGACCGATATTGTGGGTTTTGTTTGATTATTCTGAATCGGTCTGCCCACTTACCTGTTGGTTGGATTGAATAAAGCAACCTGGGAACACCCACGATAAGTTCGAGTCGTGACCTATAAGGAAGGTTTCTAGACTCTAAGCTTACTACGTGAAATGTATTTTTATCTGGCCACCCTTGCCCAAGCACACCTATATACCTCTCGATACGTGGTGACTTGGTTTGATATACCGTATAGGTGATAATCTAAAACCTCAACTCACTTCTCTGAAGCCAAAAACAGCCAGTTTGATCCCCAGTTGAGAGGTGGCGCACAATGCTGAGCAAGGGCCCACTTAAATACCTCTCGTCTAAAATAGACGTAGTCTATCCCCCTCGTACAGTAGGGTACAACGGGGCAAGATCTCGCTTAGGCACCGATTTTGACAAAAAAGTGCAATTGATATACTTGGATTATCTTTTATATACCTACGGGTACGAGTCAAGAGTTGTAGCTTTCATAAATGGTTTGGCATCCCACGAGGGGACCGACCACGTACTAGTACTACGTTGGTAATCGGGACATGTGACTGTGTGGCTCACAATAGGTCAAAGGCTCAGGTCGCTCCAGCCTGGGTGCATCAATATACCTCTCAGAATCACCTGATCAAACAGTATTGATACCTAGTTTGATATACCCTAAGGTACGTGACTGGACTTGTGATTTTCATGAATGACGTCGCATCTCCAAAGAGACCGGGCCACACACTAGTACCACGTTGGCTATATGGGACGTGTAAGTGAGCAAAATAGTAAACATGCATGTGGTGTGTACAAAACAGGGTGGGGTGTGCCCGGGGCCTTTTTTAAACAGATTAAGTCATGGGCCTAATTAAACCATACAAGAGAGGATATTAAATCATACAAGTGCATGCATACATTGATCAGAAACATATTCATATGGTTCAATTTAAGATTTAAACATGCACATCTCTAGCATTAATCAATTATAGCAAATCAATCAATGAATAATGGCCTATGATAATTAATTAGATCCAATCGTCGCAATAGGCTCAAATTTTGTAATTTTCATGGTCCAATCAAAATTATTTTGGGTGACTAAAATAATTCAAAATTTCAAGGGATATCGAATTGAGGATGAATGGATAATCGTTAGGATGGAGATTTTAAAATCAAATAACCCTTCCCCCCCCCCTTTAAAAAGAAAACAAAGTCCTAATAAAAATTTAACTCATAAGTGGATCGTTATTAACATATCATCTTTTACTAGTGTCACCCCAATTTTCATGTAAATCAATAACTAATTACCATAATTAAGATGACATTAGAACAATTGGTGTGTCGATAACAACTCACAAAGAATCCATAATCATTCTCTATTTAGTCATAAAGAGAGTTATCAGTAGTCCCTTTGTTTATTTATTTATTTTTTTTAAATCTCTTTATGTCTTCTTTTTTTTATATTTTATTTTTAGTTTTGAAGAAAGAACATGTAAAAAAAAAACATTTTCTAACCTATATCCAACAAATTCTCCAACGAAAAAAATTACATATCTATCATTCAACCAATCGATGTATCCCCTCCGGAAAAACAAAGATTTAACAAATCGTTAAAAAAAATAAAATAAACTCGTGTTTTATTTTTCGATTTTAATTACCCATGGATTAATCTTGCTCACATCCGATCCATCCATCCACTGAAATTAACTAATCCATGACTCATCCGTGTTTAAGATCGTTTCTTCCCTCGAAAGAATGGAAGTAAAGTTGTTTCAAAGAGAAAATAACAGCATACTGATGATCATAGAAGATGCTCATCGTCTTGTCAAGATTTCTAACAGAGAAGTTAATTTCCAAATTAGCAGTGATTTGTGAGGTGGATTGGCGTTCATCTTGTGCTGCCATTGCAACACCCAATTTGAGGTCGGATCCTCTGTTTTTTTTTTTTTAAATAGATAAGATCGAGAAGAGAAGTAAACATCAAAGATTTGTACAGGTCATCGTCAAAACACCATCCAAAGTAATGGGTTCCAACCCGTTGGCTCAGATCAAGAAAAAAAAAACGCCAGATTTTTTTAAAATTTTTTTACTGATTTCCACAATCTCAACAGATTCAACCATAGATCCTTATCGTTATACAAATAAGTCTCATCTGAGGCTTGGGCTGATCTAAGATTGAATCTCCTCTGATTTTTAAAATCACAACTTGACAACCTGCTCCTTAAGAATTTAGAGTTTTCAAAACCCGGCAAGTTTTTTTGCTTCAACAGACGAGAAAACAACGATTGAATCCTAGTGCTCTAAGATTGAATCGATTTTTAAGAGAAACCAATGACCTTAATTCTGCAACGAAGCAAAAAATCCTTTTAAAACGTTAAGGGTCTTGAATCGATCGGAGCTAAGTCTCCCAAGTATCTGAAGAACGGATTAAACAAATTGGAGAAGAAAGACATTGTTTTAATAAATGATTAAATGGGTTTCAAAACTCAAAAGCACTCTTTACTAACGGCACCCCATCTATAAAAATGACTTGGGTGTTGCTGTTGCTAACAACACACCAAGTTTTTCCCATTTCCATGCTGTTAATGGACAGCATCACAAAAAAAAAAAAAATTTAAAAAATAGATTTGTAAAAAGCTCCAACAATTATTATCTCCATAAGACCATCCATCTCGAAACGTCGCATTATTTAGAATCACCCTAAATGAACTTGATTAAATCACAAGAAAAATATGCCATAACAAAGTGCTCAAAATCAAACCCGATGATGTTAATAGAGACTAATATATGATATCCCAAAAAAATGAATGGGCTACAACCATTTTCATTTTCATATCTCTAACCTCTAGATATCCTGCATCATTTAGGGTAATCCTGCATTATTTAGGGTCATCCCAAATAACCCTAAATAATATTCCGCAATAACACGCTCAAAACTTAATCCAAATTATACCAAGAGAATGTAATACAATCACAAAAAATAAAATAAATAAATAAATAACTGAATCAAATAAATTAAAAAAAAATTCTAAATAGCAATGTTCTCATACTTGGGGTTTTTCAAGTTTGATCCTCAATGATCCCCAGTGGAGTCGTCGCTGAAAGCGCCCTCGATCCGCTTGGTGCGCGGATCAGTTTTTGACCCTTGAGGTTTAGGGTCGCCACCTAGTTATTACGGTATAGAAACGGAATACTGATTCTAAACGGATAAAAAACTAATATACTACAGAAAAATTGAATCCGGGGATCACATTACGGGGTTGGAAGGTGTTAGGCACCAACCCTGCTAGGCCAATGCCGATCTCTACTTATCCCAAATAAGACTACATTGCTAATGACAAAACCTAGATAAAAAAATAACAGAAATTTTACCTTTGATACGCAAAGGTTCTATTCCCTCAGATCTGATGAAACTACTCCTTGTA
Organism: Akebia trifoliata; assembly: GCF_017979445.1. Classification (NCBI taxonomy): domain Eukaryota; kingdom Viridiplantae; phylum Streptophyta; class Magnoliopsida; order Ranunculales; family Lardizabalaceae; genus Akebia; species Akebia trifoliata. The sequence goes on along the minus strand of NC_141385.1, from coordinate 37,377,782 downwards.
CCGTACTCCTTGCTTCGTTCTGTCTCCGGATCTGATTTCTGATCTCCGAGGTAAGGTATCTCCTTCTTGGATATGGATTCTTCGAATTTGTTATGGATTTTGGGGTGTTTTTGAAGGGCTTCTAGGTGTTTTTCAAGATAAAATTGAAGTATGGGTGTTAGGTAAAGAGTTGGGACTTCAAAATTAGGGTTTTGGGAAGGTTGTTGAGGTTTCTTGACCTACTTTTTCTAGGATTTTTTCTTTGATACGAAAATAGGGTGTGGAAGCTCCTATTTATAAAGATTTTTAGAAGAATTAGGGTTTGATTAGGATTTCTTTTAGGGTTTTAATTAGGGTTTTGACTTTAATCTTATTGTAGACACGGGATTTCGTCATTACGACGGCCACATCTACTATGATTTGGAGTCGCCACCATTCATATTGTAAGTGGGTGTGAATGGTCACCCGATGTGCATTTTTGAAAAAGTGACATTTTGGCATTTTAGTGACTCACGTGGATAAGGTACGGATCAAACCTTAAGATCCGGGGTAAGCGGCTCGGTTGGAGAAAAAGGAAGGTGTTAGACACCTTTTTTTCCCCCACTAAATAGTGGTAACCTCAACTCAACTCGGTCATTTGATTAAAAAAAAATATGAAAAATGATGTGCCACGTGTTGTGCATTTGTACCATAGATAGGGGTTCATTTTCGGCTTGATCATAAGGTCATTCCATTGATGGAAATGACCCTTATAGACCTTTAGCCTTGGGGTCCATTCATCCTAAAAAAATAAAATGAAGGGGAGAGGGTGATAGAAGAGGGAGGAGGAGAGGGTGTAGAAGAGAGAGGGGGGGATTGCCTTGAACCCACCTTGTATCTTCTTTCTTCTTTTCTTCTTCTTGAGTCCTTAGTATTTTATGAAAATACAATTCTTGTATGGTTGAAGGAGTAGAGAAGAGATGATGAGAGAGATGAGTGGAGTATAATAATTTTTTTTTTGTATATGAGACTTGAGGAGGATTGGTGATGGTTGTTAGTAGTGAGAGTTGGAGAGAATTTTTTAGTGAAAGTTGGGGGGCCATTTTTGGGAAGAGGAGGAGGGTATTTATAGATGTTGAGGAATTATTTTAAGGATATAATGGGGTGAAGTAAAGAAAAATGATAGAATGGTTATGGGTTTGAGAGAGAAGTGGGTGTAATTTAGAGGAGATTGGAGGGTATTTAAGGAAGGGGGGTTAAATGGGTGAGTTTTGACCCAAATGGTTTGGATCCTACCCAACCCATTTGGGTGGAGTGTTTGGTGAGGTGAGTTTAAGATGGTGGTTGAGATTAAATGGTATTTGGTTTAAGAGAATGGAGGATTTAAAGAGGTGGTTGATGATATTTTGGGAGGGTGAGGGAGATGATGCCATGTGTCAAAGTGGTTGGAAATGGAGGGTTGAGATAAGTTGATGGGAGAGGTTGAGTGTTTGACTTGAGAGGATGGTGTAGGTTTAGGTTGTAGAGGTGGGTTTTATAGGGAATGATGAGGGTAGATTAGGGGAGGTATAGGTTAGGGGTGTGGGTAGATGTGTTTGATTTGAGAGAAAAGGTGATGGGTTGATGTGTGGGTAGATGGGATTTAAAGCAAATTAATGGGGTAGGTAGTTGGGTGAGGGAGGTGAGATGGGGTGATGACATGTGTCATCTTTTAATGATAAAAGAGTGATTGGTTGATGTGGGTTGTGGTTTATGGGTTAGGGTTGTGGGTTGGATAATGAATTGGATATGGTTAATGATTTGTGGGCTTTGTAGTGTTGGGCTTGGATTTTAGAAATGGTTTTAGGTTTTAGGGATTGGTTGAGGGTTGTTTTGGAATGGATTTTGAGGGTATAGGTTTGTTTTAGATTTTAGGTGATGTGGGATTGATTTTAGGCTAGGGGTAAGATGAGAAATCGATTTAGGAAAGTGTTGAGGGCTTGTGGGCCTTAGGTGGGCCTATGGTTTTTGCGGATTCGGAGGCGGAGCGGTGGTAGTAGAGGAGGGGTAGGCATCTCAAGTCTCACATTTTTAATTTTTTAATTTTTTTAGATTTTTGCAATCATTAGTTTGATAAAAAATGCCACGTGTTGGCGAATCGGGCTTTTTAGGTCCGTTGGTAAAATTTATCGAAAGTTTGGCGTTTTTAATTTTTGGAAGCGGAGCGGTGGATATTGGGAAAACGTAAGGTAGGCCGAGTCCTTTTGGTGGGCCTCCTAAACCATTGAGAGGTCTTAGGGGCCTCGGTTTGGTAAAAATGTCACTTTTCAATGACTTTGGCCCTTAAGGCCTGTTGGCCCATTTATTTGGAAAATCGATATTTTTGGGCCTTTTCGAGAAGTGGCCCGTTCAAATTGAGGTGTCTACACTTATGAAATTGACTTAATCTTTAGGGTTTTAATTTAGGGTTTTGACTTTAGTCGTATGAGATTGACTTGATTAGTTTAGATTAGAGTTTTGATTTAGGGTTTTGACTTTAGTCTTATGAGATTGACTTTGATACTTTGACTTTAGTCTTTCTTGGTTGACTTTTAATATCTTGACTTTAGCCTTACTTGATTGATTTTAAGATTGACTTTAGTCTTACTTGATTGACTTTAATTTTTAGAGAACCCCCTTTTATTATATCTTTAATTCTTTGGGCCCCTAGATGGAAGGGTCCTTAAATAAATATCCTGGCAACCATCAACAATTTTGCCTGAAAGCCTGATTGATCGATTTTTTTGTTCAAATTTTTAAATTAATTTTATTAATGTTTCAATTTACATTATTTAATGGTTTATTTATTAATTTCGAAATTAAAATTGTAAAATTATCGTTTTGCCCTCGGAGAGGATTTTTTTACGTTTTAAGTCATTTTTCAATGTTACAGGATGTTTTGGAATCAATTTTTCATAAGGAATTCAATGGGAATGTTGGTTTTTTTTCATTTATGAAGTTTTTTATATGAAATGGTCGTGAACTTTATGAGGGGCATTTTCGTAATTTTATCAAATTCTGTGAAAATTGGCGAAATGATTTATTTGGTTTCGATTTGTTATTTTATGTGTTTGAATGAGTTTTTCTAAGCGTAACGTAGGCTCTAGGGTTATTTTGATGTTAGGGGTATTTTGGTAATTTGATCATTTTTAGTGATTTTTATCTTGAAACTTCTTTTTGTCTGCAAGATGATGATTTTTATGTTTCTGAGGTCATATTTTCCTAGTAGAGCGTGATTTCTAAGGTTTTGTCAGTTCGAGATACCTCATCCGGATTTCTGAAATATATCTGGTAACAAAATAAAGCATTGGAATAATCATCCATCATTGGGAACTGTTGCGATCGGGTTGACGAGTTGATTAATCAGGCGAGTGCAAAAATGGGGTGTTTACACCATGACGATTTAAAATTTGCTTAAGGTTCTATATTTACTTTAATATACACTACGGACTAGCACAGAAAGTAGGGAGAAATTCACACGTGCTTTATGGGTTCCTATTAGACTAGACAACTCTTAACTGTTTCAAAGGGATAGCTTGAACTTCCAACCCAGTTCTCTGAAATCAAAATCAGCCAGTTTAATCCCCAAATGAGATGTGGTACACAATGCTGAGTAAGGGTACTCTTAAATCACCTCTTCGTTTAGAATAGACATAGTTTATCCTCCTAGTACAGCGGGGAAGGATTGCGCTTAGGCACTAACTTCGATCAAGAAGTGCAATTGGTGCAACTTAGGCTAATTTTTCCTATTAAGCTCGATGAGACCTATGGTCGAGTCTAATCAGATTTTAATTAAATTGGGCTTGTGTGAATTAATTTCCTAATAGGGTAAGAATGTAGTGATGAAATCCGATTCTTATATTGTTCGTGTCATCCTCGTAAGGGTACCCTTTTTACTATTGTGCAATTAGAAGTGTGCAATTAAATAACTCAAATTTAATACAGAAACCCACTTGCAAGGAATGCATGGGGATTGTGAATTTTACCTCCTGTACTAGATGTGCGTTGAACAAGTTGAGTCAACTCGGGCCATAGACACCAAACTAGATGTACGAACCAGAGGAGCCGAGACAGTTACGTCTCACTGTAGTCCTCCCTTAATTCTATTACAATCTGAGCCTTCTCAAAATAGTTAAAATTAAATTATGAAAATAAATTAAAAACTTCTAAACGAAAATCCTACTAAGTTCTACTTTAAATAAAATAAATTCATATTTCTTCATTAAAGAATCAGATCTGAGTGATGGAATAAAATTTCCTAACCACATTGCTCCTCGTCGAATCCTTCGACTGAAATGAAAAGACAAATCAAAGTTAGAATTCCAGAAAAAATATGTTTATTGAAACCTAGAAGTTTGAAAAAAGATTCTGCAAAAGTTTGAAGAGCAAATCTCGACATTTGACCGTAGTGCCACAGTTGACCCAAGCGCCGCAAAATAATTTTGATGAAATTGGCTCAAATTTTAGGGTTTTGTTTGTATTGACTTCAAGAATCCAACAATTTTTTTTTTTTTGAATTTTTCTGAAATAAAAATTTTGATCGGTAGAAAATAGAATCAGATTTTCAGATAAAAAGAAGTTGGATTACATCGTTATCCTCGGCAACGACGCCAATTTGTTTGAGTTGTACATGATGATAAAATAAAAAATAGAAGAAAATCTTACCAAGCAAGGGTTGAACCATAGAGATAACGTTAATCCAAAGTATTTTTACTTCCAATCCAATTCAAGTTTCTGTAACTAATTAAAAATAATTTTTGAGAGAGATTTATCTAAAACAAATTACTAAAATAAAAACTAAAAAATACGATAGAGAAGTGTAGATCAATTGAATTTAACTTCACAAGCTTTATCAGTGAATTCTTGTTATCTATTTATCTCGATCTACTAAACAAAACTAATGTTTGTGAATAAGAAGATTGAACAGTTATAATAAAAACGAGATTATTAGATAAACATTAACTATTCTTTGTAAAATATGATTATTTTTTAATTTATCAAAGAAAGAAATCATCAAAACTTTGAGAAACATTCAATGTTCAACCTAATAATAAATACCTAATATTATCATAATAAAACTATGAAGCTATTACAAGAACAGTAAAATACTAATAAATCTTGCTCCGACTTTCTCAACCGATCTAACCGAGATTTAACCAACAGTCACTGGAAGAATAATAAAGTAAAATAAAATAGATATCATGTAAAAGAAATGAGAGTGAAAGAAAGAAATATATTTATTACTTCTTAACTTGAAACCAACGGAGCCTCCTTACAATTTTTGTAAAACTAAAAAAGAAAATAGAAACCTAAAACTAAAATAATAATAAAAAAAAAAAAGTTGATCTCCAGGAAGATGAGAGATGGGAGATCCCTTTTGGGGAGATGATCTTAGAGATCTTTTACCCTTTAGTCTGGTCTCCTATTTATAGAGAAACCTGATTAGGGTTTCTTTAGTAATTAGAGTTTCAAAAATATTATGTGGTTACAAAAATACCAAAGTCCTACTTTAATACAAATGTCTTTCAGTCGTCAAGCTTTAATACGAATTTTGAGGCTTGACTTTCTTCGTTGACCACGTTGCTACCGTTGACCATGGTGCCGCGGTAAAATTTTGGTTAATTGACTTGAATTTTGGTCTATGATTTTGTTTTAGATCCTGGATCACAGTGATAACTTCAGATTTTCCTGATTCGCCTTGAAACTTTACGAATAATTCCTATTACACGTAAATAACAATAATTAATTTCGAATTACAAAATTAAATTGAAAACAAGAATTATTATGGGCTGACAATGAACTATATGCAATTAGAAGGTTTAGTATATGATTTACTGATCAAGTCTATGTAATTAGGGATCTAGAAATGGCTTTCTAGACCATGATCAATACCTATCTTAAATGGTACATGTTAATTTTCAATTGGACTGTGAAAAATAATTTACATAAATGGGGTGTAATAAGTAATAGTTCAGGTGCCAATAGAATTTTTCAAAGTAAATTAAGTGCTTATCAAAATCAATATGGGTAAAACGTGCAATTATGGAGTCATATACATCTAGCTTTACACCCTATAAAATGTAAGATTTGATTTGTTCTACTTGATCAAAAATCAACATACCTTTTTTCATGAATTACTGGTGAAATATTGATTTTATTAAAATTTTGATCATCAAAATTTTAATTTTAGTTCATCAATGAAAAAGGGACCTTAACTTCTACTCATTAGGGTAAGCTTAATCTTGTATTTTCCAAGAGGTCAAACCTAATATTGCAAATTTGAGGCATTATAAAATTTTACTCTTAATTCATCAACCTCATTGAAAGGGATAAACCAAATATTACCAATTTTCTAGAGGCATTACCAAAGTTCTTTGTACATTTTAATTGAATTTAATGGCCCAGATTTTATATGTTTTAATGACTCATTTTTCTAGACCTACAAGATCCCAAACAAAAAAATATTAGGTGCCTATCAACATCAACACCAGTAAAGAAATTATGGAGGCATGGAAAGTAGATGTATGGATGAATTTGTTTTTTAAGAAATTATGAATGAAGAATGAAATTTAATTTAGTAATTTAAGTTTTCGAATGATTTTTTGGCTTAAACAAAATCGAAATTTCACCATTAATTCATCAGAAAAAAAAATTTGACTTTTAGTCAAGGGGATAAACCTTATCTTAGAAAGTATTATTAAAATTCACTGCATACCTTATGTAAATTTAATGGTACGGATTTTGTGTTTTTAATGAAAAAAGCATATATATATGGGAAATGTTCAGCACCCTAAGTTTTACCACACACTTTAACAAATGTTTTTTGTCCTACATGGGTTAGAAGTTTTGGAATGGGCTGAGTTTTGGTGAGGATGATCTCTATCATTAGAAGATCATCCTCCCCAAAAATCAGCCCATTCTGAAATGTTTAGCCCCATGTTTACACGTTGAAAAATTGTGGACCGTCCATTTTTTGAAAACCATTTTTGATAGGGTTAGAAGTTTTGGAATGAGCTGATTTTTGGTGAGGATGATCTCCTCACCATAGAGATCATCCTCACCAAAAATCAGCCCATTCCAAAACTTCTAACCCATGTAAGACAAAACACGTTTGTTAAAGTGTGTGGTAAAGCTTAGGGTGCTGAACGGGACCCTATATATATATATATATAGGGAAATGTTCAGCAACAAACATTTTGGCAAAACATTTTTCAAAACATGGTTTAGAGGTTTTGGAATGGGCTGATTTTTGGTGACGATGATCTCCTCATAAAAAATGGTTTATAAAAATGGACGGTCCACGAATTTTCAACTTGTAAACTGGGGCTAGAAGTTTTGGAATGGGCTGATTTTTGGTGAGAATGATCTCCTCACCGTAGAGATCATCATCACCAAAAATCAGCCCATTTCAAAACCTCTGACCCATGTTTTGAAAAATGTTTTGCCAAAATGTTTGTTGCTGAACGGGACCCATATATATATATATATATATATATATATATATAAATAAATAAATTAGGTGTATATGAACATCAATACAGGTAAAGCAATTATGAAAATATGTACAAAAAGCAATCAAAATGTACATTTATATGTCAACCCCTTTCTTAACTGTCCATTTCGCCACATCTTCCCCTTTCCTTATTCAAGAGGGTTTTGATTTAACCTCATTCTAAATCATTGGGCTACTTAAAGTGTTATATATATATAAATTAGGTGTATATGAACATCAATACAGGTAAAGCAATTATGAAAATATGTACAAAAAGCAATCTAAATGTACATTTATATGTCAAACCCTTTCTTAACTGTCCATTTTGCCACATCATCCCCTTTTCTTATTCGAGAGGGTTTTGATTTAACCTCATTCTAAATCATTGGACTTGTTAAAGTGTTACATATTTATATATATATATATATATATATATGGATGGCGTTATTACGACCCCTATTACGACTCATATTGTGACACATCGTTTGTCTTATATGGGCAAAAATATTAGGAATGGGCTGATTTTTTGTGAGGATGATCTCTGTGATGAGCGGATCATCCTGGCAAAAAATCATCCCATTCCAAAACTTCTAACCCCATTAAAATTGATTTACAAAAATTTGACGGTCTAAAATTTTTCAACTTGTAAACATGGGGCTAGAAGTTTCATAATGAGCTGATTTTTGGCAAGGATGATCTCCTCAACATAGAGATCATCCTAACAAAAAATCAGCCCATTCCAAACATTTTTGCCTATATAAGACAAAACGGTGTGTCGCAATGTGAGTCGTAATAGGGGTATACGGAATCCGATCCTATATATATAAATTAGGTGCATATGAACATCAATACAGGTAAAGCAATTATGAAAATATGTACAAAAAGCAATCAAAATGTACATTTAATGTCAACCCCTTTCTTAACTGTCCATTTCGCCACATCATTCCCTTTCATTACTCAAGAGGGTTTTATGTCACCTCATTCTAAATCATTGGGCTTGTTAAAGTGTTATATATATATATATAAATAAATAAACTAGGTGCATATGAACATCAATACAAGTAAAGCAATTATGACAATACGTTCAAAAAGCAATCAAAATGTACATTTATATATCAACCCCTTTCTTAACTGTCCATTTCGCCACATCATTCCCTTTCCTTATTCAAGAGGGTTTTGATTTAACCTCATTCTAAATCATTGGGCTTGTTAAAATGTTATATATATATAAATAAATAAATAAATTAGGTGTATATGAACATCAATACAGGTAAAGCAATTATGAAAATATGTACAAAAAGCAATCAAAATGTACATTTATATGTCAATCCCTTTCTTAACTGTCCATTTCGCCACATCTTCCCCTTTCCTTATTCAAGAGGGTTTTGATTTAACCTCATTCTAAATCATTGGACTAGTTAAAGTGTTATATATATATAAATAAATAAATAAATTAGGTGTATATGAACATCAATACAGGTAAAGCAATTATGAAAATATGTACAAAAAGCAATCAAAATGTACATTTATATGTCAACCCCTTTCTTAACTGTCTATTTCGCCACATCTTCCCCTTTCCTTATTCAAGAGGGTTTTGATTTAACCTCATTCTAAATCATTGGGCAACTTAAAGTGTTATATATATATAAATTAGGTGTATATGAACATCAATACAGGTAAAGCAATTATGAAAATATGTACAAAAAGCAATCTAAATGTACATTTATATGTCAAACCCTTTCTTAACTGTCCATTTTGCCACATCATCCCCTTTTCTTATTGGAGAGGGTTTTGATTTAACCTCATTCTAAATCATTGGACTTGTTAAAGTGTTACATATTTATCTATATATATATATATATATATATATGGATGGCGTTATTACGACCCCTATTACGACTCATATTGTGACACATCGTTTGTCTTATATGGGCAAAAATATTAGGAATGGGCTGATTTTTTGTGAGGATGATCTCTGTGATGAGCGGATCATCCTTGCAAAAAATCATCCCATTCCAAAACTTCTAACCCCATTAAAATTGATTTACAAAAATTTGACGGTCTAAAATTTTTCAACTTGTAAACATGGGGCTAGAAGTTTCATAATGAGCTGATTTTTGGCAAGGATAATCTCCTCAACATAGAGATCATCCTAACAAAAAATCAGTCCATTCCAAACATTTTTGCCTATATAAGACAAAACGATGTGTCGCAATGTGGGTCGTAATAGGGGTATACGGAATCCGATCCTATATATATATATATAGGGTCCCGTTCGCCACCCTTAGTTTTACCACACACTTTAACAAACGCGTTTTGTCTTACATGGGTTAGAAGTTTCGGAATGAGCTGATTTTTGGTGAGGATGATCTCTATGGTGAGGAGATCATCCTCACCAAAAATCAGCTCATTCCAAAATTTCTAACCCCATCAAAATTGATTTACAAAAAATGGACGGTCCACGATTTTTCAACTTGTAAACATGGGGCTAAACATTTCAGAATGAGCTGATTTTTGGGGAGGATGATCTTCTAATCATAGAGATCATCCTCACCAAAAATCAGCTCATTCGAAAACTTCTAACCCATGTAGGACAAAAAACGTTTGTTAAAGTGTGTGGTAAAACTTAGGGTGCTGAACATTTCCCATATATATATATGGGAAATGTTCAGCACCCTAAGTTTTACCACACACTTTAACAAACGTTTTTTGTCCTACATGGGTTAGAAGTTTTCGAATGAGCTGATTTTTGGTGAGGATGATCTCTATGATTAGAAGATCATCCTCCCCAAAAATCAGCTCATTCTGAAATGTTTAGCCCCATGTTTACACGTTGAAAAATCGTGGACCGTCCATTTTTTATAAATCAATTTTGATGGGGTTAGAAATTTTGGAATGAGCTGATTTTTGGTGAGGATGATCTCCTCACCATAGAGATCATCCTCACCAAAAATCAGCTCATTCCGAAACTTCTAACCCATGTAAGACAAAACGCGTTTGTTAAAGTGTGTGGTAAAACTAAGGGTGGCGAACGGGACCCTATATATATATATATATATATATATATATATATATATAAATTAGGTGCATATGAACATCAATACAGGTAAAGCAATTATGAAAATATGTACAAAAAGCAATCAAAATGTACATTTAATGTCAACCCCTCTCTTAACTGTCCATTTCGCCACATCATTCCCTTTCATTACTCAAGAGGGTTTTATGTCACCTCATTCTAAATCATTGGGCTTGTTAAAGTGTTATATATATATATATATATATAAATAAATAAATTAGGTGCATATGAACATCAATACAAGTAAAGCAATTATGACAATACGTAAAAAAAGCAATCAAAATGTACATTTATATAACAATCCCTTTCTTAACTGTCCATTTCGCCACATCATTCCCTTTCCTTATTCAAGAGGGTTTTGATTTAACCTCATTCTAAATCATTGGGCTTGTTAAAATGTTATATATATATATATAAATATAAATTAGGTGTATATGAACATCAATACAGGTAAAGAAATTATGAAAATATGTACAAAAAGCAATCAAAATGTACATTTATATGTCAACCCCTTTCTTAACTGTCCATTTCGCCACATCTTCCCCTTTCCTTATTCAAGAGGTTTTTGATTTAACCTCATTTTAAATCATTGGGCTAGTTAAAGTGTTATATATATATATATATATATATATATATATATATATATATATATATATATATATATATATATATATATAAATAAATAAATAAATTAGGTGTATATGAACATCAATACAGGTAAAGCAATTATGAAAATATGTACAAAAAGCAATCAAAATGTACATTTAATGTCAACCCCTTTCTTAACTGTCCATTTCGCCACATCATTCCCTTTCATTACTCAAGAGGGTTTTATGTCACCTCATTCTAAATCATTGGGCTTGTTAAAGTGTTATATATATATATATAAATAAATAAATTAGGTGCATATGAACATCAATACAAGTAAAGCAATTATGACAATACGTACAAAAAGCAATCAAAATGTACATTTATATATCAACCCCTTTCTTAACTGTCCATTTCGCCACATCTCCCCCTTTCCTTATTCAAGAGGGTTTTGATTTAACCTCATTCTAAATCATTGGACTAGTTAAAGTGTTATATAGATATAAATAAATAAATAAATTAGGTGTATATGAACATCAATACAAGTAAAGCAATTATGAAAATATGTACAAAAAGCAATCAAAATGTACATTTATATGTAAACCCCTTTCTTAACTGTCCATTTCGCCACATCTTCCCCTTTCCTTATTCAAGAGGGTTTTGATTTAACCTCATTCTAAATCATTGGACTAGTTAAAGTGTTATATATATATATATATATATATATATATATATATATATATATATATATATATATATAAATAAATAAATAAATTAGGTGTATATGAACATCAATACAGGTAAAGAAATTAGGAAAATATGTACAAAGAGCAATCAAAATGTACATTTATATGTCAACCCCTTTCTTAACTGTCCATTTCGCCACATCTTCCCCTTTCCTTATTCAAGAGGTTTTTTATTTAACCTCATTCTAAATCATTGGGCTAGTTAAAGTGTTATATATATATATATATAAATAAATAAATTAGGTGTATATGAACATCAATACAGGTAAAGCAATTATGAAAATATGTACAAAAAGCAATCAAAATGTACATTTATATGTCAACCCCTTTCTTAACTGTCCATTTCGTCACATCATTCCCTTTCCTTATTCAAGAGGGTTTTGATTTAACCTCATTCTAAATCATTGGGCTTGTTAAAATGTTATATATATATAGGATCCCGTTCAGCAACAAACATTTTGGCAAAACATTTTTCAAAACCTGGGTTAGAGGTTTTGGAATGGGCTAATTTTTGGTGAGGATGATCTCTACGGTGAGGAGATCATTCTCACCAAAAATCAGCCCATTCCAAAACTTCTAGTCCCAATTTACAAGTTGAAAAATCGTGGACCGTCTATTTTTTGTAAACCATTTTTGATAGGGTTAGAAGTTTTGGAATGGACTGATTTTTGGTGATGATTATTTCCTCACCGTAGAGATCATCCTCACCAAAAATCAACCCATTCCAAAATCTACCACCTATGTTTTGAAAAATGTTTGTTGCTGAACATTTCCCATATATATATATATATAGATAAAGGGTAGCGTTCAATGGCAAACTTTTTGGCAAAACATTTTCAAAACATGAGTTAGAAGTTTTGGAATGGGTTGATTTTTGGTGAGGATGATCTCTATGGTGAGGAGATCATCATCACCAAAAATCAGCCCATTCAAAAACTTCTAACCCCATCAAAAATAATTTACAAAAAATGGACGGTCCAAGATTTTTCAACTTGTAAACATAGGTTAGAAGTTTTGGAATGGGCTGATTTTTGGTGAGGATGATCTCCTCACTGTAGAGATCATCCTCACCAAAAATCAGCCCATTCCAAAACTTCTAATTCATATTTTGAAAATTGTTTTGCCAAAAAGTTAGCCATTGAACACTACCCATATATAAATTAGGTGCATATGAACATCAATACAGGTAAAGCAATTATGAAAATATGTACAGGAAGCAATTTAAATGCACATTTATATATCAACCCCTTTCTTAACTGTCCATTTCGTCACATCATCCCCTTTCCTTATTCAAGAGGGTTTTGATTTAGCCTCATTCTAAATCATTGGGCTTGTTAAAGTGAAATCCCTGTATAAACGGAAATTCTCCCTCTTAAAAAGATCTGATTGACGTGTTCAATCGTCCTAACATTGTTGGGATTTGAACTCAAAGATAACAGGACAGCTGGTCCTATTGTTTTGCTATATCTACCCCAGACCCGGACAACTCCTTAAATACCACACATCTGGGCATTGAACACGTGTAAGGTTCAAATCAAATTTATCTTTTGCTTCTACACCTAATATTGCAAAATTTTCACGAGGTAAAACTGACATTCCTTATATAATTTGTTTCTACTCAATGAATGGAATTTTGTATTTTTAATGACCCTTTATTCTAGAGCCAATAGATCTCAAACACAAATAAATTATGTTCCAATCCACATCAATATAGGTAAAGGAATTATGTTGGAAAGTGACAATATACTGATTCTTGTCTGGGAAGGGCAATAATATTGTTGGATTGTGAAAAATAATTAGATGCTCTCATTGTTATAAAATATATATATATATATATATATATATATATGGGTCAGGTTCAAACGACAACCATTTCAACACACATATAGACAACGTATTTTGTCTTATATGGGCAAAAATGTTTGGAATGGGCTGATTTTTTGTGAGGATGATCTCTATGGTGAGGAGATCATCCTTGCCAAAAATCAGCTCATTATGAAACTTCTAGACCGTCCAATTTTTGTTGAAAAATGATAGACCGTCCAATTTTTGTAAATCAATTTTGATGGGGTTACAAGTTTTGGAATGGGATGATTTTTTGCCAGGATGATCCCCTCATCACAGAGATCATCCTCACAAAAAATCAGCCCATTCCAAACATTTTTGCCCATATAAGACAAACACGTTGTCTATATGTGTGTCGCAATGTGTGTCGCAGGAACCCGACCTTTTATATTTATATATATATAGGACAAAAAACATTTGTTAAAATGTGTGGTAAAACTTAGGGTGCTGAACATTTCCCTATATATATATATATATATGTGTGGTAAAACTTAGGGTGCTGAACATTTCCCTATATATATATATAGGGAAATGTTCAGCACCCTAAGTTTTACCACACACTTTAACAAACGTTTTTTGTCCTACATAGGTTAGAAGTTTTGGAATTGGCTGATTTTTGGTGAGGATGATCTCTATGATTAGAAGATCATCCTCCCCAAAAATCAGCCCATTCCAAAATGTTTAGCCCCATGTTTACACGTTGAAAAATCGTGGACCGTCCATTTTTTGTAAACCATTTTTTACGGGGTTAGAAGTTTTGGAATGAGCTGATTTTTGGCGAGGATGATCTCCTCACCATAGAGATAATCCTCACCAAAAATCAGCCCGTTCCAAAACTTCTAACCCATGTAAGACAAAACACGTTTGTTAAAGTGTGTGGTAAAACTTAGGGTGCTGAACGGGACCCATATATATATATATATATATAGGGGGGCGTTCAATGGCAAACTTTTTGGCAAAACATTTTTCAAAACATGAGTTAGGAGTTTTGGAATGGGCTGATTTTTGGTGAGGATGATCTCTACGGTGAGGAGATCATTCTCACCAAAAATCAACTCATTCCAAAACTTCTAACACCATCAAAAATAGTTTACAAAAAATGGACGGTCCACGATTTTTCAACTGGTAAACATGGGTTAGAAGTTTTGGAATGGGCTGATTTTTGGTGAGGATGATCTACTCACCGTAGAGATCATCCTCACCAAAAACCAGCCCATTCCAAAACCTCTAACCCATGTTTTGAAAAATGTTTTGCCAAAAAGCTTGCCCTTGAACGCTACCCATATATATATAAAGGGCCATATGAGAAGACATATGAAAAAACTTTCGTTTTTCAAAATAAGAGTTAGAGGTTTTGGATTGAGCTGAGTTTTTGCAAGGATGGTCACTATGATGAAAAGATCATCCTCACAAAAAATCAGCTCAATCAGAAACTTCTAAATCCATTAAAAGTGATTTACAAATTAGTGATAAAAATTGGTAAAAAATCGACGGTACACATTCTAAATCACTTTTAATGGGGTTAGAAGTTTCAGATTGGGCTGATTTTTTGTGAGGATGATCTTTTCATCATAGTGACCATCCTTGCAAAAAATCAGCTCAATCCAAAACCTCTAACTCTTATTTTGAAAAATGAAAGTTTTTTCATATGTTTTCTCATATGACCCTTGAACCGCCCCCATATATATATATATAGGGTCCCGTTCAGCACCCTAAGTTTTACCACACACTTTAACAAACGTGTTTTGTCTTACATGAGTTAGAAATTTTGGAATGGCTGATTTTTGGTGAGGATGATCTCTATGGTGAGGAGATCATCCTCACCAAAAATCAGCTCATTCCAAAACTTCTAACCCCATCAAAAATGATTTACAAAAAATGGACGGTTCACGATTTTTCAACATGTAAACATGGAGCTAAACATTTCGGAATGGGCTGATTTTTGGGGAGGATGATCTTCTAATCATAGAGATCATCATCACCAAAAATCAGCCCATTCCAAAACTTCTAACCCATGTAGGACAAAAAACGTTTGTTAAAGTGTGTGGTAAAACTTAGGGTGCTGAACATTTCCCATATATATATATATATATATATATCTGTTTTGGTGAATATTTGAGATACCTTTGTGTTTACAAATTGATGATATACCCCCATGATGTAAGTCAAATTCTATTCATGGGAAAACCCTGGATTTTTGTCTTAGACTTTAGTTGTTTATAAGTTCTTCAACTTCTCCGGTAAATCCTTGTAGAAAATCCTTAATTTTTCTATCCAAAAAATCACTCATGATTTAGTTAACAAAAACCCTATCTTTTATGTAAAGTTTAAAAGAGATTAAAATCTTGAGGATTTGTATTACCATAAAAGTTTTTACCTAAGACCCTAGAGGTTGAGGATGACTAGGGGAGGATAAAAATGGACTTTTGGCAAGAGTCAAGATGTTGATTGTAAGGTGCATTTAGGTAAATTTATTGATTTGTTGGAAAAGACTGAGGTTAATAAGATTAATGATGAATTACTTATCGATTTTCACATTAAAAAGATTAATGATAAATTTGAAAAGTTAAATTAACATTAGTCTACCTATCCTTACTCGTTCTTAGAAATCCTATAACCTGTACTCACCAATCAAAAATATATCTTAGAAAAGGAAACAAACACTACGTGAAAACTGGAAAATTCAACAGAAAAATTTGACGGGTCTAGGCCCAAAAAATTTAGAAACTTAATTTTAACGGTCTAAGATAGTCGAAATTCTTGATGTTCCTAGATTTGACGGCTTAGAACTGTCGAATTTCTCCCATCCTTCATTAATTTGACAGTTTTGACTTGTCGAAAAAAAAAATTTGACAATAAAAAATTCGACACCAATTCGACCTCTTGATCCGTCAAATTTTATGAAATTTGACAGACTAAAACCGTCAAATTTGGATTTTTTTCACATTATGAAAGAGTATGAGCTCATCCCTTTTTGTTGATGAATGAAGAATGAAGCTTGATTTAGTAATTTAAGTTTTTAAATGTTTTTTTTTTTTTTTTTATTATTAACAAAACCGAAATTTCACCATTAATTCATCAACAAAAAAAGACATTGAGTTTTAGTCAAGAGGCGATAAACCTTATCTTAAATTTTGCATCCACGTAAATCTAATATTGTCAATTTTGTAGGAAGTATTATTAAAATTCACTGCATCTCTTATGTAAATTTAATGGTACGGATTTGTGTTGCCCCAAGATCCGGAACCAAAAAAATAAATAAATAAATTAGGTGCATATCAACAACAATACAGGTAAAGCAATTATGAAGGTATGGACAATAAGCAATCCAAAGATACATTTATACGTCAACCACTTTCCTCAACCGTCAATTTTGCCACATCAGCCTCCTAAATCACTAAACAGAAATTCTCCCTTTAAAAAGGAACCTAATTGATGTGGTCACCCGAGAATCTTGGGTTATCTTTCCTCAAAGATAACAAGACAGCTCGTCGTATTGTTCTGCTTTGATCTGCCACTAGTTCCACTCAGCCATGCCATGTTAAATAGAGCCGAACTCCTCAAATACCACATATCTGGGCATCCAGGAGTGGAGCTTGTGGGGGCAATTGCCTCGTAGAATTTTGAGACAGTCCTATATTTTCAATTAAATACATGTCTCATTTGCCCTCTTCCCCTCATCTCCCTCCTTATTTGCCCCCCCACCCATCACCTTCCTCCAATTTTTCACCCTAGCCCCCTTACAGTTTTTGAAGATGTCATTGTCTCTTGATTGGGCCTTCTCTCATGGATTAATTAGAAAGTACCTGAATAGTATTTTCTTTAATTTTCAACTAAATTTTTTTGATTCTCTCTTCAAAATTATTCATATTCAAGCTTTTCAACTGTACCATTAATTATAGTTTAACCATTATAAAATTCTGGCTCTGCCCCTCCATGTCATCATCACACATGACTATTCATGTTCAAGCTTTTCAACTGTACCATTAATTATAGTTTGACCCCACTACAATAAAATCCTTGCTCCACCCCTGTGGGTAACTTTGGAGCCTACCTTACTTAGCGGCTAAAAAATAAACCATTAGTTTCTCATTAATCTTTTCCTCATTTTTAGTTAGAAATCCATCGTCTTAAGAACCTTTTCATCATTTTTAATGGTTTGATCAAAGTCCACCTTCACCAATTAATTATTCATTATTAATATCATTTGCCTATCCAAAAACTTAAAAGAACATAAACTTTCTATTCTCATTGGTACATTTGCAAATCATTGTTAAACATTGTAGTTACAAAAAAAACATTTGTGATTCTTCTATTGTTAAAAAGCACTTAGCAAAACTAGATTTATTGATATTCATTATTCTTCCATTGTTGAAAAACATTTGGATTATTTTCACACCAATCCTTGTCAATCATGTCTTTCGATTGGTTGGATCGTAGATTGTCGTACTTCGCAATTGCACTTGGATGCGTAAGTAAAAAATCATAATTAAAAAAACTCCAAATGGGTTAAATATATCATCATCAATGTGGACGCTTAAGTCAAAATCATAATTAAAGATTGAAAAATGCATGTCTCAGACTTCATAACTATCCTTATCTTTGTCTTGCATTTTATCTTAAATGATTGCCTTGGTGGAGTCAGGATTTTATTGCAATGGGGACAAATTATAGTTAATGGTATAATTGAAGAGTTTGAAGATGAATAATTTTGGGGAGAAATTCAGAGGTTTTTGTTTAAAAATTGAAGAAAAGGATATTTAGATCTTTTCCAATTAGTCTATAAGAGATGGTCAATCAAGAGACAATGTCATCTTTCAAAATCTTTAGGGGTGGGGGTGGGGGTGGGGGGAGGGGGTAAATAGGGAGGGAGGTGAGAGAGTGGGGGCAAATAAGATAAGTAGTTAGATGAAAATAGAGAGTTATCTAAGGGCCCGTATGGATACAGGAGCCATAAGTACTCCTAGAAGTATTTTTTGAAGTACTGTCTGAAGTAGCTGAATATGTGTTGTATGTTTGGATGCAGGATCTGAGAAGTATTGCCAGAAGTACTTTTCACAGAGTTTTGTGTTTGAAAACTATTCTGAATTTTGTTAAAATGACCAGAATGCCCTTATATGTAATAATTACTATTTTTAACATTATAACCCAACAACTTATGTTCAAAAAAAGTAAGAGTTACTATTTTTATTAAATAAAAATATTATGACATCATTTTAAACTTAAAATATAATTATTCTTATTTTTTTTTTTAAATTTGACAACCTCCCCTAAATATTAGATATCTTGCTAAAAATAAAACCTGTATAAAAACATGACAGTGTTACAGTTTACACTGACTCCACCAATCCCCGCACTATTCACCTAAAACAGAGTTACAATTTTCTCATGATACCCATTTTAGAACTAGTAAAGAGATTCAACAAAGAAGTTATGGTTTTCTCAATTTCGTTTTTGCAAAATATTCATCTAAAATTCTGTCAAGGTTCCAATCGTTCTGTCGAGGTTCCGATTGTTCTATCGAGGTTACAAATGATCATTCTATCATTCAGTCGTTATCTTTACAGCCTAGTTATTAAAATCTTTATTTCTTAATACCCCCTTTACCCTGTTAAAGGAATGAAGTCAAATCTTCGAGATTGATGATTCTCATGAAACATTGGCGATTAGATGAAATGTTGAACTCAATGATTTGAATTGTTCATCTTGAAATTTTGAATCATCGATCTCACCTACTAATAAGAGGGGTGAGGGGGTAATAAAAAAGAAAAGAAATTTATCAATTAGGCTATCAACTCCACAACTATGGAATAATTGTTTTTGGGGTCCAAAAGGGAATTTTTAAGAGGATTTTTAACTGTAATTTTCCATTTATATTTATATCTATCGTTTAGACAAATGGGAACTGGTGGTTAAAGCCGAGCTGACAGAGCCTGAGAACACATATGGATTATCGATCCACCGATTAAAAACATCAAAACCATTAAATTATCTCTCTCAAACGAGATGCTCTCCCAATTTCTCTTGCTCTGTGTGTTTCCATGGAGATCGCAGCTACTGCAGTGGTGGTTCCTTTGGGTGTACTCTTCCTTTTATCAGGCCGCATCGTTTAGCTCATTCAGGTTCCCACTGATCTCTCTCTCTCTCTCTCTGTGTTTCCATTTTGAATTATTGTTTCTGTCATCTGTTTTTAGGGATTTTAGATTAGGTGGATATTCTATTGAGGTTCCGATCGTTCTGTCGAGGTTCCAAACGATCGTTCTGTCGTTCTGTCAAGGTTCCAAACAATCGTTCTATCGAGGTTCCAAACGATCATTCTGTCGTTCTGTCTTTTGTGGTTAGGCTTTAAAAAAAATGAAAGAGTGTTTACGCTTGAGGGTAATATTGGAATCACACAAAAAAAATTGACGGAAAAATGGTTCTCCGCAAAAACGAAATTGAGAAGTATCAATTTCAATACTTCTCATAAAAGCACCTTTTTGACTCTTTTAAAAAGTTATTCTTTCAAAGCATCGAACGTCCAAACGATAGAGTAAGTGTTTCTGACTCCCTGCCAGAGCTAGAAGCACTTAGAGAAGTCAATTCAAACAGGCCCTAAAAGTTTCGTGAGGGAAATTACCCCCACACGCTCTTTACAAATTTCACCCATGATTACCCATTACTTATAGATTTATGAGAGTTGAGTTTATAACATGTTGGAATGCCTTCTCACCAAAATATATTTTTTTTACAAGTACCTTCTGACTAGAGTTGCTTTCTGATAATGCTTATTTTTCCCTTAGAATCTCCCTTATTTATTTAATTTTAGATTGAGAGATTTGTAGTATAACAAAGAGTACAAAACTATTGTTAATAAATACTAGTACGTGAGTGGTGGCACGTGCAAACTAGCATGATTAACTTAGTAAGATTTCAAAAATTATTAGATTTCATGGAAAAACTTAAATACAAAATTAAAAAAAAACAAAAAAAATCCTTTTAAAACTTGATTGAAGGTGTTGAAAATGGATGGCTACCGAACTCTCAAATTACAAACTAAAATCAACGGTGAAAATTAACCTTTTTTTTTTTTTCAAATTTGTCTTTTCATAGTTCTTAGAATTTTGTCCATTGTAACATTGTAGCATAGATCATGTTTTTGAATGCTACAAATCAATGCGGTTAGGATCCACTCCAATGTATGTTAAATAATCAATATTTTTCCTCATCAACTTGAATTTTTTGACGTGTGTAGACACCTCATTTTTGCACTCACCTGATTAATCAACTCGTCAACCCGATTGCAACGGTTCCCAATGATGGATGATTATTTCATTGCTATATTTTGTTGCTAGATATGTTTCAGAAATTCAGATGAGGTATTTCGAACTGATAAAACTATAGAAACCATACTATGCTAGGAAAATATAACAAAAAAAAAACATAGAAATCATCATTTTAAGACAAAAAGAAGTTTTACGATAAAAATCACTGAAAAATGACTAAATTATCAAAATACCCCTAATCTCAAAATATCCCTAGAGCCTACGTTACGCTTAAGAAAATCATTTCAAACACATAAAACAACAAATCGAAATCAAATAAACCATTTCGCCAATTTTCACAAAATTCGATAAAATTACGAAAATGCCCCTCATAAATTTCACGATCATTTCGCACAAAAAATTTCATAAATGATACAAACCAATATTCCCATTGAATTTCCTACGAAAAATCAATTTCAAAACATCCTGGAACATTGAAAAATGACTTAAAACGTAGAAAGTCATCTCCGAGGGTAAAACGATAATTTTAGAATTTTAATAATTAAAATTTTTGAAATTAATAATTAAAATATTAATTAATGTAAAGTGAAACCCTAATTAAAATTAAAGTCAATCAAGTAAGAATAAAGTCAAAATTAAAGTCAATCAAGTAAGACTAAAGTCAAAATCTTAAAGTCAATCAAGTAAGAATAAAGTCAAAATTAAAGTCAATCAAGTAAGACTAAAGTCAAAATCTTAAAGTCAATCAAGTGAGACTAAAGTCAAAATCTTAAAATCAATCAAGTAAGACTAAAGTCAAAATCTTAAAGTCAATCAAGTGAGACTAAAAGTCAAAACCCTAATAGAATTCTAATTAAACATTAATTCTATTTAAAACAATTCTAATTAAACTATAATTCTACGTAAAACAATTCTAATTAAAATATAACTCTACCTAAAAAAATTCTAATTAAATAATAACTCTCTCTAAAATAATTATAATTAAACACTAACTCTATCAAAACAAGCACTTAAAAAAAATCTATAAATATGGGTCCCTATAACCTATTTTCGGATGAAAAAATAAATCCTAGAAAAAGTAGGTCAAAAAACTCCCCTAACCTCCCATAAACCCTAATTTTGAAGTCCCAACTCCTTACCTAACACCCATACCTCAACTTTAGCTCAAAAAATACCTAGAAGCCTTTCAAAAACACCTAGAAATCCATAAACAAATCCGAAGAATCCAGATCTAAGAAAAAGATACATTGCCTCGCAGTTTAGAAATCAGATCCGGAGACAGAACGAAGCGAGGAGTACTGTACAAGGAGTTACTTTATCGGATCTGAGGGAACAAGACTGTTGTCTTCAGAAAGGTATCTATTTCTCATTATTTTTTATTACTTAGGTCTTTTAGCAATGTAATTTATTTGGGAATTAGTAGAGACCAGCGTTTGCCGGGTGGGGTTGGTGTCTAACACCTTCCAACCTCGTAATATGATCCCCGGACTTAGTATATGTTAGTAGATTAGTTGATTTATCCGTTTAGAGTCGATGATCGGTTCATAGACCATAATAACTAGGTGGCGACTCCCAAACCTCAAAGGTCAAAAGCGGATCCGCACACCCCACGGATCGAGGGCGCTTTCAGTGGCGATTCTACTGGGGACTATTGAGGATCAGACTTGAAAAGCCCCAAGTATGGGGACATTGCCAATGACCTAGTTTTTTTATTTATTTATTTAGTTAGTTTCTTTTTATTGATTGTTTATCGTTTTTTTTTTTTTTTTTTTGGATTTATTTATTTATTTATTATCCTTGTTAGTTCAATCATTAATCATACAGTTCGATTTTGAGTGCGTTGATCTGGCATATTATTTTCTGTGATTCAATCGAAGGTTATGTAGGGTGACCCTAAATGGAGCAAGAAATCGGTTTTATTCAAGATGGATTAATGATTGTTAAAACATGGAGGTTGTCGGTTTAAAAAAAAATAAAAAAAGATAAAATAAAACAAATTTTAATTTTTTTCTTTCTCTTTTTTAATATTCATTAAGCGTACGATGATCTATCTTTTGATAGTTATTTTTTTTTAACAAAAATAAGGGGCTGGTGGTGTAAAAAAAAAAAAAAAAAAAAATTTTGTGCCGTTAAGGGGCAGGGGCAGCAACGTTTAACAAAAATAAGGGGTTGATGGTGTAATAAAAAAAAAAATTTGTACTGTTAAGGGGCAGGGCAGCAACGTTTAACAAAAATAAAGAGGGCTAGTGTGTAATAAAAAAAAAGTTTTTTATTTTTCCATCTTCTTCTTCAATAAGAAGATTAAAAACCAGCAAGAGAGAACGCCTCTCTCTCTTTCTCTCTCTCTCACGGATCATTTCCTGCATCAAAATCTTCAATTGAATCCATCCCCACCATCAAAATCGCAACCTCTTGGGTTCCGATTCAATTCTTTGCCCAATCTGTAAAGATGAGTTCTTGACTGATATAGAGGTCAAACAGTTACCTTGTAATCATGTCTACCATTTCAATTGTGTTCTTCCATAGCTTTTCCAGCATAATTCATGCCCCGTTTATTGATATTGTCTCCCCACTGATGAGACCGAAATCGAGTGAGAGAGCGAGATTTGCCGTTAAGTTTGGGAATTTGATGACTGGAGAAGAAGAAGAAAGGGTGTGAGAGTTTTTATTTTTATTTGTTAAACGTGTGTGTGTGTGTGCAAATAAGCACTAAAGGACGAGAGCTGGGAAATTGTTGAACATTTGAAACATGTTCTGATTTTAATACAGAGAGAGGGTTTAGCTCTTGCATAATCACTATGTTGTTGGAATTGTGTCCTAAGAATACGATTACGGATTGCATAGATGCGTCTCATCTCTCACTCAATTTTTCACCATCTGTACTGTGGTGGTTGCTTCAATGTTAAGAATCTCATGAGTTGCACTGTTAAACAAAAAAAAAACTAAAAAAAAAAAAACAAACAAGAGAGTTGAATGTTGTGTGCTGGCAGCAATATGACCATCAAAAGAGAGCTGCAGTGTCATGTGTGTTGGCAGCAGCTTTTGAAATAAAAAAACCCAAAGAAAAGGGTTGAGTTGGCGGCAACACAATAATAAAAAAGCTAAGTGGCTTTTTGTGGCAGCAACCCATTATTTTTTATTTTTTATATTTTCTTTACTCCATTTCTATGTTGTAAGTGTGGTGTGCTGGGTGTGCGCTTGCAGCAATATAAAAGAAACATTTGTGTGGTGGCAGCAATAAAAAAATTTATATAAAAAGGGGGGCTTGACAGAACTTTATTTTATTTATTAAAAAAAAAAAAAAACTCCATTGCTGAATGGAGTTGTTACTCAAAATGAACTTTGGAGTGGGACCCGGTTTTTCATTTGATAAAATCACTTTCCTTGATAAGGAAAATGTCTTGACCCGTCATTATATGGCACCGAAGAACTTCATTAATTTTGTATGATTTCCTTCTTACTAAGGGGGTTGAGCACGTCACGTGGCAAAAAAAAAAAAAAAAAAAAATCGATCCAATATCACGAGCTTGTGGAGGAAGAAATTCTAAGAGCCTTTTCTTAAAAATTTTGAATTTTTGAACTTTGAATTTTAATTTTAAATCTCAAATTTTGATAGTCGTCCATTTTCACTAATTTTGGTGACTCTTGAACTGGTTATGGTTATTTAATGAAATTGGCATGTGAGTCAACTCACTAATTTTTGTGTGTATAGAAAATTCAAAATCGGATTTTTTTTAATAAAATGGGCACGTGAGTCAACTCACTGATTTTTGTATATAGGAAGTTTAAAATCAAATTTATTTTTTATAAAATTGGCATATGGGTTGACCCACTGATTTTGTGTACATAGGGAGGTGAAAATTTACTTTTATTTTTCAAAATGTCATCAATGAGTCGGCTCACTGATTTGTGTGCACGTGCCATTAAAATTAATTTCATTTTTTCCAAAGTGTAACCGAATCAATTCACCTTTTTTGTGCCATGTAAGCTTTGTCAATCATGGGACTCCACTATATGAAATTCGAAGAATTCACATAGCAAAAATAAATTTTAAAAAAATCATAATTTGCTAATTTTAGGGATTTACGTAACTTTGGATTTTTCATTGATTTGTTGACTTCCCTAAAATCATGATTTTCTATTTTTGAAAATTAATATTTGTAAATTATAATTTGAAAAATTCGATATTCATAATTTTTTATTTTGGAAAATCATTCTTTCAAAATTTTAATTTGGGACTTGTCAGATTGGGAAATTTCTATTTTGAGACTCGTCAAATTTAGAAATTTATATTTTGAGAAATTCATTTTTTTAAATTTCCAACTTGGGAGCTTTTAATATTTTCATAAACTTCTAATTTAGGAAATTTCCAATTTCTAATTTAGAAAATTCATGAATTACCAAATTAGAAATTTCATATTCACAATTTTCTAATTTAGAAACCTTCATAAATTTCTATTTTAATTAATTGGTAAAGTATTTGCGTATATGAATTTGTGATTGAAAATATTGTCACGTGAGCTTTGGAGCATGAGTTAGAATAAAGGTTTTTTCAAATATTTTCATTTTTATGCACAATTCTAGAAATCATGTAATATTTGAAAGAATATTTGTCGTAAGATTCGTTTAGCATGTCTGATATAAATTAAAGCTTGATTTTGAGTCTCTACCTGTTAACCATAGAATATATTTAGATTGTTGTAAAGACCGATCATCTTGATCGAATGGGTTCGATGACTAACACCTTCTGAAACCCGTAATTTGACCCCTTACCTATTTTTCTTCCTCGTGGACTAACTCGATTTATTTTAAAGTTATCTATAGTTTCTAGACCTAAATTAGATAGCGACTCCCTATTCTCTAAAAATCTTCAATTTATCAATTGGACCCATCTTTACTATTTAGTGGAAAAGGGTCGAGACGATTTCACTCTCTAGCGCCAAGTCAAGTTAAATGTAAAAAAGTAGTAAAATAATAGTAACAACAAAAAAAAATTATGATACATGGGATGCATAAAACATTTTGGCATATCTCAATACTAACTATATGTTATGATTATTGAAAGTATTTAGTCATAGCATTCACGTACAGGGGCGGAGTTAGTAAGGAGCTGGTGGGGGCAATTGCCCTCATAGAACTTTGAGACACCCCTATATTTTCAACTAATTACATGTCCCATTTGTCCCCACTCCCTCACCTCTCTCCCCATTTGCCCCCACACCCTCACCTCCCTCCCTTCAAGTTCTTCAACTATACAACTAATCATAGTTTGCCCCCACTACAAGAAAATCCTGGCTCCGCCCCTGTTCACGTATATATGCTGAAATCAATATCAACTAGTATTTTAATTATAACAAAGAAAGTTGATTTAAGTGCAATTTATTTTATTTTGATGGATTCATAGACATAAGTGCACATTTTAGATAGAAACATACATAATACTCATGGAATCCAATTGTTTAGGATAAGGTTTCAATGATGAAATATGTATTCTATTTCCTATGTGTTCCAATAATTGGATTTAAAAGGGTCAAAATGACAAAATATTTTTCATCACAATTAAGTTACCAGTTTTTTGGATGTCTTCGTAGTTTGTAAGATAGGATTTCATATGAGACTTAGAATCACTCATTTAACGTTGAACTTGAGAAGGTTCTCCATCAAAATTATTTTATTAAGTTTTCTATTAGATGTTATAATATGTGTTGTTGATCATTTGTAAAAATAACAAAGACTAATAATTACGATGTTTCCTAATCTTGATCCTTTGGAATTTTATCAAATTTGTAGTATTGTTATCTGACCTGCCAGACAATAAGGGTTGAATTGAATAGAGGCACAAACTCAGTCATTCTCTTTAAGGCATTTCGAGCCTTTGCAAAATTTTAGAAATGCAAGGAGAACAATGGCACAATGCCCCCAAGGATACAACGGCTCAATATTAACTAGATTTTCTTCTGTCTGCTACACCTTAAATAGGAATCCAAATTCACACCCAAAATCTTTACTCAGAAAAACAGATTTTAATTCAAGAAAATAGAAACCCAAAAAAAAAAAAAAAAATTGAGAATAAACTTGAGCACAAAAGAATAGTAAAGAAGAAGATCATTAGCTGAAGAAGAGAGAGATCTACTTTCCCTTATGAATTAAGTTCAATTATATGGAAAATAGAAGCCTAAACAACTAATAGATTTTTAATACCTTAATTAGCACAATCTAAACTACTAGAAGAATTATTAGGAACGTTAAATCCAAACGGTAAGAAAATATTGTAAGACCAAATGGTAAAAAATAATTAATTAAATAATAACTAATTATTACACAATATAATTTGTAATAAAAAAATAAGTAATTAATCAAAGACACCTCACCTCACCGCACTGACCCGGCCCGCACGTGTGTATGTCATTGTTTAGATCAGTGTAGAGTTTCCCTCCTTGGGAGAGAAACTTGGGTACCCCTAGGGCCCAAACTCAAAAGCTCTTCTCTTGCCTTTAAAAGGAGAACCTCATTCTTATCTTCCATTGATGTGGAACTAAAAGATTATAAGAAAAACATCGAGAGACTTTCAAACATGAGTAGTCACTATCACACACTGTCTTTAATGGTACACATCGTCATTATCACACACTCTCTCTTTGATAGTACTCAATGTGGTATACCATTTACATATATATCGAAATCTTCTTATTATGTCCGTGTCATCTAGAAATTTTTTTCTATTAAATAAAGTAGGTTTAATTACGACTTTTTTATTTTATTTTCAGAATAATGATGAAAGCACGCGGTTGGGTACGCGGATGACATGGCAAGCACTACTTGAAAATTGAAAAATTCAATAGAAAAAATTGACAGGTCAAGGCCCACAAATTTTAGAAATTGAATTTTGACAATGTAAGATCGTCAAAATTCTTGATGTTCCTAGGTTTGACTGCTTAGAACTGTCGAATTTCTCCCATCCTTCATTAATTTGACAGTTTCGATCTGTCGAAAAAAAAATAAAATTTGACAATGAAAAATTCGACGCCAATTCAACTTCTTGGTCTGTCGAATTTTATGAAATTTGATAGCCCAAGACCGTCAAATTTTGACTTTTTCAGATTGTCAAGGGCACATAACTGCACATATTTTACCTGTGTATCCCATTGAAAACAATCTATGGTTCAATGCCCTTACCACGTCAGCCACATACCTAACCACGTGCATTCATCATGGCTCAATAATGGTGTTGTGGACATAAGTACACATTTTTAATGTGAAGCATGTGCAACACCTCATGGAATCCAGTTCTTTATTAGTACAAGGCTTTGATGATGAAGGGCGTGTTATGTGTCCTATGTGTTTGGTAGCGAATCCTTCGCAGTGAGTTTTCCCTATTGCCACATCACATAGCCACAAAATCTGTTTCGTTAAATAATTAGAGGTCATGGGCTGTCCATCTTCAAATCCTTCATCAGACTCAAAAAATTCTATTATTTTTCAAAAAAAAAAGTTCAGAACTGATCTACACCATGATCCATATAAGGTTGAGTTGTCTGATTGTGTTTTCAATATTTCACAATTAAAAGGCACTACAGCGAAGACGCACCACAGAGTATCCGCCCCCTATGCCTTTCAATAATTGCATACAAATTGGTGCATATTTCAAGTGATTTTTCATCACCATTTTACAATTCTTTGAAACTTTTGATAACATTTCTATCTGCATGGCTTCGAATCGCTCATTTTATAATGTCGAACTTGATCTGATACTTCATCGAAAACTTTATTAAGTCTTTTTATAAGATAATATTATTTGTGAGATGCATATATAATAATATGGAAAAATTTGTCATTCAAAATTTGTATTTTATTCAGGTTTTGGGTGGAAGAAAATTCAGGTGTGAGAACACTAATACTAAATTGTCCCCAGAAACTCAATTCTCTCACATTTCATATGGTAAGTGTCATTCCCCTAATTATGTATCACACTTTAAACTTCTTCATCATTTGTCTAATTATAAAGATCGACCCGATCATTGGTCATTATCCATATTCAAATTCTTATTAATGCAAATTAAAATTTGAGATTTGACTGTTAGACTTTTACACATTCGAAATCTTTAACATAACTTTAATAAACTATGATTTCCAAATAGGATCTAATTTGTTGCATATCTCAAGTACACTCTTTATTCAATTAAGAAAATGAGTTGATGGTACTTACCTTGTGCTATCATAAAGTCATTGATTCAACACCGTTGGAGATGTACCTTACAATCCACGTGTTCCTCGAAGCTTTTGAAACCTCAATCAAATTAGTCCTTTCGTTTAGACTCACATTCTCCCTTCTCTCTATGTGAATCAACAAGAGTTTTAGTGATTGATGGATAACACTCTTTTAAAACTCTCTACTTTGTGCATTTTCCACACTTACTCCTTTCTATTCGTGTATTCCAATATGGGGTAGCCAATCCCTTTTATAAATGAAGGTTGAGGGCTTAAATTATTCTTTTAGTAAGATTTTTATCCATCAAGGTTTCTTACTAACCTTAAAAAATATCTATAATTCTAATGATGTTGGGATTCCTTAAATATCAATATCTTTTATGTATAGAATCCTAATGCAATTAAACAACCAAAAATCATGAGGTCAATGGGTAACACGTTATAGAGTTCTAACATTGACTCGACGAATCTTGTTCTTCCATTCAACTCTATTTAAAGTCACGTCTTCTACTTATTATACTCTAAAATAAAGAATAGATTACATTGGGAACTTTACTTCATGAGAATAATTAAAACATTTTTTTTACTTAGAGTCGTTTGGATAAAAAGTAGAAAGTAAAAACTAATTAGGAAGAAAGTAGATTTTAGAAAGTAGAAATCAATTTTCTTTTGCCTTTTAAAAAATAAGAATTTTTACTTTTTTTAAAATGGTTTTCTAAAATGAATCCAAACATACTTTTTAACTTTCAAAAGTCAAAATGTTACTTTTTTTATATATATTCAAACAGGCTCTTAATAAACAAGTAGTTTTGTCTTTTCGACAATTTGAACAATTGTATAGGATCGATCTAAAGTCTTGGATTAGTCCCTAGGGAATTTTTTTCTCTTCCATAAATACCCTATTTTAAGGAGAGGCTAATTGTTTTGATCAGCTCATCCGTCGAGGAAGATTGAGATAAGCTTAATGACTTGACAATGTATTGATGTATATGACTTGATGAAATGAAGTTTATCTTTAACTTTTGGCAAATTCTACCAATGAAACTACAAAAAAAGATAAGACCTTTGGTCAAATTACATAATCAAAATCGATTTTAAAATATTTACATACCATTAAAATTTATATCATGAATTTACTTTTATATCCTTTGATTTTAAAATCTTGATTATGTAATTTAAGGGGTATAAAAGTAAATTTACAACAAATTTTTTACAAAGCAGGCCAGGAAACTTATGCTGCTACATAAATATTTTAAAAGAGTCGGGCAGGAGTAACATTAAAATTGACATCGTTTGGGATATTGGTGTGCAGAGAACCATGATTGTTTCTCACCTGTATCTCGATGAAAAGCATCTATGATTCTATAGACACATGCATCCATGTCAGCAACGTCTGAAATGGCCTTTTTCATCTTAAAAACGTACAGCTGGTTACATAATTACACCAAAACCTTTCGATTTTTTTTTTATACCAAAATGTCATAAGTTGACCAAAATCTATCCCATTTTTTTTCCATAGATGCTTGCTTTTGGAGGAATTTAGGTGAAAAATGACCACTCTATGAAAGCCAAAAAACAAAAAACCACTTGTAGGGGCTGAAATCATGATCAATTGCTTTACAAATTTAAAATTGTTCTTGATTTAAGAACACATTTCTTTCAAACGTTTAAATTATCAGTATCAAAATTGTGGAAATACTGCATATCCATGAATTTATGACCCTTCAATATTTATTTATTAAATTTTAGACTTTTAGTATTAAAACGGGAAGAAAAAAAAAACAAAGAAAATTTTGGAAAAATTGCAATTTCCTTCATCCTGAAGAGAACCATTCAGGAATCTTGGTCAATTAGGCTATGAGATCTAATCGAACTATTTTTCTTAACCTCTCATATTCTTAATCTTTCATAAACATAGATTAATATATAGGCATATTTACCAAAACATCCACCAAATATCAAATAATTCCCAAAACAGAGTACTTTTGAACTTATCTCCGAAAACGGTAAATTACCAATTTCGAAAATATTGTATTTTACAAAAATGATACAAATAATAGTTATTAGAATTTTAATATCGAAAATACCTTTTTCTTTAAATAAATAAAAAATAAAAAAAAAGTGTCAATGGGATCATTTTGACACTGTACAAAAATAAATCATGATCTCATGTCAAAAGGATCCAGTTGACATTGAACATCTTTTTTAAAAGTTTAATGTTAATGGGATCGTTTTGACACTGTACAAAAATAAATTTTGATGTCATGTCAAAAGGATCCGATTGACATTGAGTTTTTTATTTTTTTTTAAAGTTATGTCAAACGATCCTTTTGAACCAAATCATGTTTTGATGTTGTGCATTTCCCTTCATCTCTCATATATATAGAAGGAGAGAGAGAGAGATCTTTTTTTCATGTTGTGCATTATTCCAAATAAACGGCTACTGATATTAACTTCGAAAGTTAAGAATTAAATCCAATGGAAAAAAATGGCCATATATTTTAGTCTTTTAGTTAAGAAAAAAGGGCATTTTGGTATTTGTTGGATGGTATTTTGTAAATATAAAACTCTATAAAATAAAAAAAATTATCCTTACGCAATGAATATTATTTTAATAATGCAATTATGATTTTTGATATTAAGAAAAATATCATCCAAAAATTACCAAAAAGAGAAAAAAGTATTTTTGAAAATCCAAAGTTGTGGAGAAATCTGGGCCTGTGTGGATTGACTTTTCTAAGTACTTTTAACTTTTGCGGGGAGTCAAAAGCACTTTAAAGGTGTTTGGATAAATAACTACTGGAAAGAATTACTTTACTGTGGAGTCATTCTAGTGCTTTTTCACGGAGTACCGATGGTGCTACTTCTCTAAACTACTCTTGCGCGGAGCCACAAAACATTGTTAAAATGACGGGGTTGGGACAAGTATGCCCTCATAAATTTTAAAAATTACAAACCTACCCTTAAAAAGGCAATTGACATAATATTATATTACTATCCATTGATATGATGATAGCCTTTTGGTGTAACATTTGGGACAAGTATACCCCTCACAAATTTTGAAAATTACAAACATACCCTTAAAAATGTAATTGCAGTAATACTATATTACTATCCATTGATGTGGTGGTAACTTTTTGGTGTAGCATTTGGGACAAGTATGCCCCTCATAAATTTTAAAAATTACAAGCATATCCTAAAAAATGCAATTAAATAATATTTTATTATTATCCATTGATGTGGTGGTAGCCTTTTATTGTATCATTTGAATTTAGATTTCTACCTCCCCCAATTGCTCACTCAATGATTTATCTATGAGCATTCCAACCATAGTTGAAATTTTCTTATTGCAAGATTGATGTGAACAATTACACACAAAGTTACTATCCATTGATGTGGTGAAAACTTCTTCATATTTTTAGTGGTTGTATATATTTGCTCACAATATCTTCTATTTGTTTATAATTGTTGGGTGTTTATATTAGTTTTTATGGATAAAAACAATAATTTTTATTTCTTTTGGAGAACAATTTGTTGAGTTATAATGTTAATAATAGTAACTGATACTTATAAGGGCATTTTGATCATTTTAACAGAATTCAAAATAGTTTCCAAACACAAAACTCTATCAAAAGTACTTCTGACAGTACTTTTCAGAACCTACATCCAAACACACAACAATTATCCACCTACTCCAGACAGTACTTCAAAAAGTACTTATGAAAGTACTTATGTTCTAAGTACTTCTGGCTCTTGTATCCACACAGGCCCTAAGTGCCACCGTGAGGTCAAAATAGCTTTAGCGTGAAATTTCTTTATTTATTGGCCCACAATATCCGGGTTTGACCAATCTCATTTACACACATGTATTGAGGGCATCCCAAAATTTACAAAACTACCCTCGTTAAGTAGCACATGTCATGCAGTGGAGAGGCTGAGAATGTTGTGACAAAAAACCCGTGAGCAAAAAAATTTCTCACTTTATTATTCCCCCCATGTATGTAGCTTTTTGTGATTTTCTTTCCTTGTGAGTAAATGTTTATTATGAATAGGACATAAAACGGCTCGGATTCGGATCGAATATGATTGTGGCCATATCCATATCTGAATTTTTTATCAGGATCCGAATCTAACTCAGATCATACTAGCTAAGACCACATCCGAACCATTTTACTTTCATTAAAATCATATTCGGATTCGATCAGATTTAATTAATTGATTCGAGTCGGATAATGTAAAACTGTTTAAGATTATTTTAAATAAAATTGTTAAAATGTGACTAAAACTCAATACCTCTCCATTTTGAAGAGAGCCTTGAACACTACACCCAACCGTTGTTGGTTGATGAAAGATTATTTAAGAAATATAACAATATAATTTGCAAAGTAATATATCATTTAGAGTTTGGCGAATATAGGGATGGAACCATATCTGACTCGGGTCAAAGGAAATGAACCCATATTCAAATCATATTTTAATTCAGGTATTCTTGATGAAACCAAACCCGTTAAATTTGGATTCGGATAAGATCCATACCATTTGAAGTCCTAATTATGAAGGCATTGTAAATGGACTTTTCATAATCGAATGTCATTCATTATTAATGTGTTTAAGTTGCTCTTTGAGCTTTTAGAATTACAAGGATTCATTCTTGTTTTAGTTAGTGCTCTACATGAATTTGATATGTGTTTTGATCTAGAAAAGCCCAATCAATGGCCAAACTCCGCTGACATCAATACTTACATACTCCACAAATTTTGTTTACTCTTACAAATGGATCTTTGATATGCAAGTGCCTCTATATATATAATTTTTTTTTTTTTTACAATATGAATATGTATTCATATCCATTTGTTCAAAAAATACACTTACTCATTCTCATTTGTAAGGAAATAGAAAAGCATTTAGTGCCGGGGGTGATATTGTATCAATCGTCAGTTTTTTGACAAAAGGTAGAGTTTTTCTATATATTTCTTGCCAACATTTGTATGTCCTATACATCCCCCCACCCCCCCAAAAAAAAAAAAAAAAAAAGATAAAATTATTTATTAGGTATTTAGGTTGTTCCAATTTTAATGCAATAGTGGATGTCAAGCACATCATCATTGAAGCCTTATCTGAATGATTTGGGGTCAACCTTTTCTAATGACCATCTTAATAGAACTTGGAGGGGGGGAGGGGGGGGGGGGGGTTGTAATTTTTTATATCTAAACTATCCCTTTTCGCATATTATTTTTGAAGATATAATATTTTTGAAAGGAAAAAATCTACCCTTTTTTGCATCTTCTTTATGTACTTAGTGTAGACACCCCAATTTATCCAGACCAAGCCCGAAAACTCTTAGAATCCTTCAAAAAGGAGGCCCAATTCAAGTCTTCAAATTGGATTAAGTGGGGTCCATTTTAGTGGAGCCTAACTCCCCAAAACTGATTTCTAAGCTAAATTTAAGCTAGGCCATGGGTAACCCACAAGAAACGGGTATGCCCCATTTCTGATTTTATCAGCTTTCTGATTCTAATTATTGGATAATTGCTTTTATAATCCATATATATGAAACGTAATATCAGATTAAAATTGGACTATCGGAAATAATTGGATTCTAAAATCCAAACTAAATGCAACAATACTATATAGTCTTGAGAATGATTTGCAATGAAAATGCACGCCAGAGATTATCAACAAATGCTTTTCGGAAAAAACAGTTGAAGAAATAATATCTGCATTGGTAAGAGATTCAATTTAAATAAGAAAGCTTCGATGATTAGGAAAATCAATTGGTTCATTTTTTGTTTTTTTCTTTGACTCTATTATATATTAGCCTTCTCTATTTGATATAATCATACATCAATTGAGCTATTATATATGTTTCTCTTCGTAGTCGCTTGGTATTATGGTTTAATTAGTTTTATTTTTATTTTTTGGTACTCAAGAGGAAGCTCACATTCTTTGTTATAGGAACTTGAAGCTTTAAATGGAGCAGATGAGAAGTGGCTTAGTGGCACAATCAAGCCTCTAAAATCTTCATCACCTACGAGCCTTACAATTATTTCTTAAATCGGTAACAAAAAAATTATTTTGATGGTATAGAACAGGATTGAGTTTCATTATTATTCTGATAGATCAAACAAAAAAAAATTCATTTTGGATTTTGTTGACATTTGATATATCAGATCAGAGAAGGCCGGATGCAAGACATAAGTTGGTGTCTAATCCGCGAATACAGAATCGCTTCTCACTTGATACGTGGAATGATCAATAGGGATTTCTATGAGGTTAGAAAGAATTATTAACTAGAGCTTGGTTCATTATATATGTTAGTTGATTTTAGAAAATTGCCTTTCAAGCACGGTTTCCATTTTTGGAATTAAATTTTTACCAAATAGGAAAATGTTTTCGTAGTTAATATTTTTTACTATTTGGTAGAAATTTAATTCCAAAGTTAATAATTTTCTGTTTTCGGAATTAAAATGAATAGTGTGCTAGAATGGAATCAGCATTCTAAAAACAATCTCAAATTTAATGCAGGGTAGGGCACTTCTACTTGACAAGGACAAACAACCTAAGGTACCAGTCTCATCATCATTGAAGCCTCATATAAGAAAATTTGGGGTCAACTCAGCTGAATGAATCTTCTTCATCCCTTGAATTCTGTCTAGAGTTACATTTTAACATAATATTTCTGATTTCAGTGGGAACCTTCAAAACTGGAGCTAGTTAGCAATGAAAGGGTGGATTGGTATTTCGCCAAAGTCGATGATGAAGATTGGGAAGATTTAGAGCTTGCAAGTAGATCCAATCCTATTGGCATTGGTAGAGCTAAACTCTAAGTACCATCGACATTGAATGAACAAATTTATTAAGGATTGTATATTTGTTAAATTTGAATTCGAGATATCTATTAATGTTAGAGCAAGTAAAAAAACCTATCACCTATCAAATTCTAAATGTGTGAAAGTTGGTTTGAAGTTAACCTTCATTTGATGGCTTTCTATGATTTAATTTGAATTTAATTAATGAATCCTACTTTAATTTTAAATTGGTACATGGTGGAAAGCAAGGGTAGGTGGTCGAATGAGACTTGTTTCAAGGTGTCAATATTTTCAAGGACCAGTGAGTTAGTGATACTCCAAAATTTGGGTCCATGACCCGACCCATAATTCGTGAGTTAGGATGTAGACCCGAATATTGAAGGTCAAAATTTTTTAAATTATTTACGATATATAAAAAAATATGTTGATTTTATTCGATTATTAAGAAACTTCGATATGGTGCATTCTCTAAATCGTTAAATTCTCAAATCAATATATTTTTCATAAAAAATACAATAGTTACAAGTTATAGAAGAAAATATAAGAGAAAATTTCAGAAAAAATTAGTAAATGTGTGTTGTCCCCTTATGGACAAAACAGACCCATTTTAAAGAAATGGTCGCTGTGGACAACACGCTTAATATTTTTGTGAACGGTCAGTGAGGTTGGAACACATAAACCTAAAAGTTTTGTATTTTAACCATTTTCTGAAAAAGAATATTTTTGAGAGAAAAATGGATCAAAACAGAATCTATTTACAAAGACAGCAAAACTTTACATTCCAATAGTTTCTTTAAAAAATATATATATATATATATGAAATTTAATACTTATCCGATTGTGATAATTTTGTCCATTTTAGAAAGTTATTTTTGACCTCTATAAAATTACAATGGTGAAATATTCTAAAATTAATAATTTATTTAATGAAATTTTATATATGATCTACTCCAAACTCGAAAATAAATAGCAAATAAGCATAATCTCAATCCATTATTTAAAAAAATTAATAAAATCAACCTAACATTTTTATTAGATGACTCATCACATAGAGTTCACAAATAAAATAAAATAAACCACTACGTGTTTATCAATGTTTTCACCATTTATTTCAACATTAAACAAAACTAAAATAAATGGATTGTAAGGATGAATTTTTTTGAAATTTGAATAAGACACCTTCACGGGATGAGCATTTGAAGAAAAAAAAATTGAATAAACAACATGAGAAAAATCTCTGTAGGTACTATTGTAGATATGTGATTCTTGATTACGAGTACCAAATCTACTAAGGATTTAAGTTGCCACCATTCATATTATAAGTGGGTATGAATGGTCACCCGGAATGTACATTTTTCAAAATAATATAATTTTTGACGTTTAGTGACTCTCGTTTGAATAAAATACTAATCAAATCCTGAAATTGGGGTAAGCGGCTCGATTGAAAAAAAAAGGAAGGTGTTAGACACCCTTTTCTTCTAGCCAAGTGGCGATAACCTCAACTCAATTCAGTCATTTTGATCGAAAATACAAAATAAAGACAAATTGCCATGTGTCGATAACTTGTACTCTAAGTAGGGGTTTATTTTTGGCTTGATTATAGGATCATCTCATTGATGGAGATGATCCTTATAAACTTTTGCCTTAAGACTATATGTGATTTGAAAAAATATGGGCTAAGGTTGAGGGTTTATTCTCATGAGTTGAAAAGAAACCACATACCAATTGCCTCAAAACAGTTTTAGGATTAAAATCGACTTTTATTTTTAGAAGGGATTACAACCCTTATACTTTCAACCAGATAGAAGTTCAATCTACTGGAGATAGGGGAGGGGTAGCATTACATTCTAAGTCCTTCTAAAAATAAAATAAAGAGAGGAGGGGGATTATAAAAAAAAGATAAGGAGAAGGTAGAGAGAGAGGGGGGATTGATCCTTTGACCCACCTTGAAGCTTCAATCTTTTCTTTCTTCCTTTTTCTTCTTATTTTTATGTCTTCTTGGGTCCTTAGTAATTTAGCAGAATGTTACCCTTTTTTGGTGTAATTGAATGAGTAGAGAAGAGATGATGAGAGAATTAAGTTGAGTGTAGTATTTTTTATGTAAGACTTCGGAGGAGAGAGTTGATAACCATTTTTGAAAGGGGATGGGGGGTATTTATAGGTGTTGAAAGGATATTTTAGGGATATAATGAGGTGAATTATTGGGAGAATGGAAAATGACATAGGTTTTGTGGACATGGGATTTTCGTATTTTTGAAACATCCCTCCACTTTGGGGTGTTTTGGAGTCGCCACCATTCAAATTGATAAAAGGGTGTGAATGGTCACCCGATGTCTCATTTTTTGAAAATCATATATTTTGTATGTTTGATGACTCTCGTTGGATAATGCACGTGGCTCAACCTTTGATTCAAGGTAAGGGGGTCCACTTATAGAGTAGGGAAGGTGTTAGGCACCCTACTCCATCCACTTGATGTGGTAACCTCAGATTCGGTCTTTTAAAATAAAATAAAAAGAGAAAATAAAATCAAAAAATAATTCGATATGTGTCCTCAAGTGTGAGGGGCTTTCAATATCGGTTCAAATCATTGAGGGCACCCTTATGAAGAAGGGGCCCTTTGGTGATTTAGACCATAGTGGTCTGTGAATGTGTAGGGAAAGGGAGAGTAGAATAGGGGAGTTGAGGGGTGTTCTTGGTTCAAACCCATCTTGATCTTCAAGGATGTACTCCTTTGAGTTGACTTGAACTTGCTTGAGGTTGTAGAAGATTGAAGTTGAGGATTGAAGGTTGAGATGAGTTAAGAGTTGATAGTGGTTAGGGAGTAGAGTAGGAGTAGAGAGTTGAGGTGAGTTGTGGTTTTTTAGAAGTTTTTTTGTCAAATTTTCATTAGTTGTTGTGAGGGGAGAATGGAGGGATTTTTATAGAGGTTGTGGGATATTTTAAGGGCATAATGGGGTGAAGGATGAGAATAGTGGATAATGGTATGGGTTTTAAAGAAGAAGAATGTGAAATTTGAGATGGAAATGAGGGTGATTTTGTAATGAGGGAAATGGGTTGTGTTTTAACCCAAATGGTTTGGATCTTATCCAAATCCATTTGGGTAGAGTGTTTGGTGAGGTGAGATGAGTGATGGTTGATGGGAGGAATGGGGGGTGTAAGGGAGTTGTTTGGAGAATGAGTGTTGAGATGGTTGAAGAGGTAAGGTGTTTGATTTGGGGGAACGGGTAGTGATTGGTTGGATTTTGGGAGAATTGAAGAGATGATAACATGTGGCAAATTGAGAGATGAAGGGATTGGTTGATTGGTGATGGTGATTGGTTGATTAGAGAGAAGGGTATGAAGGTGATGGTGGGAGGTATGGTTGAGGTGATTTTGTGGGAGTGTTTTAAGGGAAAGTGATGGTTTGATGTGTGAGAGATATGGGTTATGATGTGGGTGGTTGATGGTGTTAGAGAATGGGGAATAGGTTAGGGTATGTAGGGTATGGGTTGTGGGTTGAATTGATTTTTGGAGAGAGATGATAGAGATGGGTGATTAGATAAAGGAGGTGGAAGGGGATGATGACATGTGTCATCTTTTGGTGTTGAATTGGTGATTGGTTTGATGTGGATGATGGGTTGGATTGGGTTTGGGTAGTGAATTGGGCTTAGGTTGGGTTGGGTTTATGTTGGATTGGGTTTAGGAAAGTAGTTTTGATTTTATGTGATGGGCTTAGCTTAGGTTGGTTTTGGGTGTGGGCTTGGATAGGGAATTGCATAGTAATTGTAATGGGCTTGAGTTTAACAAGAGTGATTGGGCTTGGGTAGAATAGTATTGGGTTGAATTTAAGGATGTAGGAAGGTGGTAAGGTGTGCGGGTCCATGGGCCACGTGAGTGACCTTGGACATTTATTAATTGAAAATGCTTTGGGTTTTTGTAGGTTTGGGCTTTGGGGTCCATTCCAATTTTTCGATTTTGGGGTATTTACGTCGAGGGCCCACTCAAATTCGGGTGTCTACAGGTTTTAAAGGTGATAGGTATAAAATTTAAGGTTGAAATGAGGGTACTTATGTAATGAAAGTGAGTTTTATTTTGATCCAAATGGTTTGAATCTTACTTAATCCATTTGGATAGTGTTTGGTGAAATGAGATGAATGATGTGAGATGGAGAGAATAGCGGTGTAAGGTGTTAGGTGTTTGATTGAGTGTTGGGTTGGTTGAAGAGGTGAGGTGTTTAGATTAGGAGAATGAGTTATGTAAGGAATTAATTAGTTGGATTTTGAGAGGGTTAAGGGGATGATGACATGTGTCAAAAAGAAATGAGAGAATGGGGTATTTTGATAGGTTGATTAGGGAGGGTGGGTATTTGATTAAAGAAAAAGGGTATGGGTTAGTTTTATGAGAATGCTTTTCATAAGAAATGATGAGAGGATGTGTGGGTTGTGATGTGAGTTGATGGAGTGAATGGAGAAAGGTGATGGGTTAGGGTGTATGGGATATGGGTTGTGATGTGGGTAGTTGATGGTGTTAGAGAATGTGAGATAGGTAAAGTAGGGAAGGGTATGGTTTGAGATGATTTTTGAAGAAAGATGATGTGGGTAGATGAATGTTAAAGAAAAGTGATGGAAGTAGGTAGTTAGATGAGGGAGGTGAAAGGGGGTGATGACATGTGTCATCTTTAGTGATCAAAATGGTGATTAGTTGATGTGGGTAATGGTTTTTGGGTTAGGGTTATGGGTTAGATATGAATTGGATATGGATAAGGGTTTGTGAGCTTTTTAGTGTATTGGGCTTGGGTTATGAAAGGTTTGAAGATTGGGTAAGGTTGTTTTAGGAATGGGTTTTTGAGAGTGGGAATGTTTTAAGGTTTAGGTGATATGGGATTGAATTTAGGTTAGGGGTAAGGTAAGAAATTAATTTAGAAAAATTGAGAGTTTATGGGCTTTGAATAGGCTTAGGGTCTTTTTCGGATTTGAAAGCGAAGCAGTGGAGGGTAGTGGGTATCCCAAATCTCATTTTATATATATATATATATATATATATATATATATATATATATATATTTATCTTTTTAAGGATTTTTGGAATCATTGGATTGACCAAAATGCCACGTGTTGGCAAATTGGGTTTTTTAAGTCTATTAGCGACTTTTATTGAAATCCGGTATTTTTGATTTCGAAAGCGGAGTGATGAAGGTGGAGGTACACCAAATATTTTTGGGTGGGCCTACTAGGCCCTTAGGTGGTCTTAGGATCCTCTAAATTGATCAAAATGTTACATTTTATTGATTTGGGCCTTTGAGGCCCGTTGACAAATTTTGTTGAAAAATCGGTATTTTTGGGCTTTTTCGAGTGAGGGCCCGTTTAAATTGGGATGTCTACAACTACTATACTTGGTAGAAACATTATTTTCTATTACTTATGAAAACATAATCGAATCTTTATTTATTCTAATATCAAAATCAGATTCCTGTAGATACACTACATAATCATATGAAATGATAGGTTTGAGTGATTTTCTTAGAACTACTAGTGGTGAATTTTCAATAACAATGATTGAATCTTGATTGAGTTGTGAACCAACTTACTCTAACTGTTGTTCATTTTCCTCAAGTTGTTGAACATCTTGATAATCAACAGTTTCTTAAAGATTAAGAGGTGGTAGGATATCCGTTTTTATTTTTTTAAGAGTTATTTTACGTGATTTTACACTCTTACTAATCTCATAATTTTTCAAGAATCTAGTGTTTTTGGTTTCAACTATTCTCGTACTATGGTTAGGGTAATAGAATTTTTATCCTTAAGAATTTTCTAGATAACCAAGGAAATATGCAAAAATGGTCTTGGGGTCCAATTTTCTTTCTTGTGAATAGTAAATCATTTCTTTCGTTGGGCAATCCCAAATATTTAAGTGTCTTAAACTAATTTTCCTACTAGTCCATAATTCAAATGGAGTCTTAGGTACTATCTTACTAGGAACCCTGTTTAAGATATACATTGCAGTATTTAATACTTCTCCCCACAAGAATTATGAAATTGTTAAGTGACTCAACATACTCCCAACCATGTTCATGATAATATGATCTGTTCAACTACACCATTCTACTGAGGCATCCCAAGCATTGTATACTATACACAAATACCTAATTTTTCTAAGAGTTTGGCAGAAGGACCAAGATTCTGACCCAATTCATTAAATCGACCATAATATTCACCTCATTTATCTAACCCAACTATTTTCACCTGCCTATCTAACTATTTTTTTTACCTTAATTATAAATATTTGAAGGATATCTACCGATTGAGATTTTTCATGAATCAAATAGATATAATCAAATCTAGAGAGGTCATCTATAAAAGTAGTCAAATATTTTTTTTCTAGTTAAACATGCAATAGAAAAATGATTACATATGTTAGTGTGTATAATTTCAAGAAGTTCTTTACTTTTATGACTTTTTTCTTAGTATGTTTGGTTTACTTTCTTTAAATGCATTCACACATACCGAGAAATTCGTAAAGTCCAAATTATCCAAAACTTTGTCTTTTACTAATCTTTCTATCCTAGCTTTGTAGATGTATCTCAAATATTTATTTCACAAGATGGAGGAATTTTCATTTATCAAACCACGTTTCAAATCATTATTCGTACGTAAGGAAAATAAAAATCAGGCATAATCAAAATTTAAATTAATTTTTTATATAAATCATCAATTAAAATCCTAAATCCAACTAAAACTGAATGCAAAAATAA
The DNA here is from genome assembly GCF_017979445.1 of Akebia trifoliata. Taxonomy (NCBI): domain Eukaryota; kingdom Viridiplantae; phylum Streptophyta; class Magnoliopsida; order Ranunculales; family Lardizabalaceae; genus Akebia; species Akebia trifoliata. The sequence continues at coordinate 37,335,047 of NC_141385.1, read as the reverse complement.
TTTTAATTGTCCACATTCAAAAGAAACTGAATATCCTAAACAATCTAATATAAATAATGAAATCAAATTCCTAGGTATGGTAAGAACATAAAAAATGCTCTCCAAATAAATTTAATGACCAATCTCCAATACTAAACGATAGGTTCCCACAGCTAATGCTTGCGCTCCGACACAATTTCTCATGAAGATATATCTTTCACTTTGCATTGACTTCCTGTTTGAAATAAATCCCTACATCGAATTTGTAATATGATTTGTAGTTCCAAAATCAATCTACTTGGTATTAGAAAGTACTTTAACTAAGTTTGATTCATAACATACAAAAGAAAGAAACATATCATTCTTTTTTAACTAATTTCTACGTTTTACCCAACCCTTCTTTATGTGCCTTGTTTTGCCATAAAAGTAGCACTAAACCCCATTGACATTCTCCCTTTCAACCTGATTTGCATTCCCAGACGATTTTTCATTTCTTTAACATTCCTCATTTCTTTCTTGTTCCTTTAGTCAACATGAAAGCAGATTGTTTCCCTTCCCATCTCAATCGCATCTCCTCTTGAATGCACATATTAGTTAGTTCGTTCATATTCCGTTTATCTTTATTAGTTTTGTAATGAAAATTAAAAAGATTGAACTGAACTGAGAGAAAGTTGAAGATGAATTGTACTGGGAAGTAATCATCGACACTCATTCCTAATTATTTAAATTTTGCAATCTTTTCTATCATGTTGAGGATATGATTTTGTATTCCTCGCGTCCCATCGTACTTCAGAGTCATAAACTCAGCTATCATAGTTATCACAAATGATTTATCTACCGACTTGAACTTTTTTTCCACATTTTTCAAATACTTTTGTGTATTGTCAGTTAAAGGTAGGGATATCTTAATGTTATTAGCGACCGTCATCCTCATAAACATTAAACTAAGTATATTAGATCGTTTTCCAAGCGAAAGGCAAGTTCCCTTGCTCTATTATACTACTCTTAGTAAGGTTTGCAGGTTTTGCAGAAATGAGCGTTAGCTCTAGATTCTTAACACCTAGAGTAAATTGGTTGTACTTATACCATTTCAAAATATTATATCCAATAAGGATTGGGACAATGGATGTATAGGAGAACAATGAACTGGGAATTGAAATAAAATAAAAATAATGCTTGAATAAGTGCTTTAAGTTTTATTTGATAATGATGAAAACATTAATATCATCTAAATTTATCATTTGGGTTAAACTGGGCACATTTATTGTTTACTCATTTATTTACCTTATAAGACTTACATAATTTATTTAGTCGGTCTTATTAGTTTTAAGTATCCAATCTTAGTTATGTTAAATTCATGTAAATTATATTACCTTACCTAAATTTCAATTAGTTAAATAAAATTCTCTTTAGGACTAATCTCATTTACCTATTTGAGTCTACAATTGTAAATATTATTGTTATTTAATGTCATCCCGATGACCAAATGTAATGCAATTAGATATTCCATAAATTTTACTCATTCGAACTACTTTAGTGACTACAAAATTAATAAAATTTATATACATCTAAATTGTCTAATAATATTTACTAGATATTTAGATTATTCTAAAAAATTGCAATAACTATAACATTGCACGAAACTTTTATTATGAAAACTTATTTAAAATAACATAATCATAATATATTATCTATTAGACATGATTTCAAAACAAATTCTAAAATCTAATGAAAAACAATTAGAAACGAAAATCTGGAAATTAATAAAATAAACTATTGACCAAAATTGTTTTAATCAATTTATGAATCCAAAAATGAAAAATTTGTGATCAATATTATGAATTCAAAAATCAAATAACTTTAATCAATATTATGAATCCAAAAATGAAAAATATGTGATCAATATTATGAATTCAAAATCAAAAAACTTTAATCAACATTATGAATCCAAAAATCAAAAATTTAAGATCAATGTTATGAACCCAAAAATCGAAAATCAAAGATCAATATTATGAATTCAAGATCGAAAAACTTTAATTAATATTATGAACCCAAAAATCAAAAATCTAAGATCAATATTATGAATTCAAAAGCAAAAATCTTTAATCAATATTATGAACCCAAAAATAAAAAATTTGAGATCAATATTATGAACCCAAAATCGAAAAATCTGACACCAATATTTTGAATTCAAAATCGAAGTATGAACCCACAATCAAAATTTTAGATCAATGTTTTGAACTCAAAATAAAAAATCTTTAATTAATATTATGAATCCAAAATCGAAAATCTAATATTAATATTATGAATTCATAATTGAAAATCTTTAATCAACATTATGAACCAGAAAAAAAAATTAATGTTATGAACTCAAAACCAAAAATCTTAGATTAATATTAAAATTAAAATTCAATTAAAATGCAACCATGGTTATATATATAACACAATAAAATAGGAAAATTGGAGAGAGAATTTTAAGTCATGACAACCATCATGTATGAATAATCTATAATTGATGAGTGGGTTTTATACCTGGGAATTAACCACTTTTAAATATAATATTTTGTTAACTTTAGAGTATTTTAATTATTTTTATTTAAGTTTAGTTTGTTTTATACTTTTTATGTGATTCTATGTTTTTATTTGGTTTTTATGTTTATTTTGCAGTTTAGGAACAGTATGGAACATTAGGATATTTGTCAACATTTAAGAGAAAATTTTGGCTCAAATTGGTTCACTCTCGGGAGAAGGAAGCTAAGTATACAAGTTAAAAAAGTCTTTAAGGCGTAACTTGATAGAAAATGAGACCGCCGTGGGAATTCAAGAATTGCACAACAGAAATATGAAAATACAAGCCGCAGCATGACATGTTTTGAGGCCATGGCCTGCTTACGTTTCCAACTTTACATGTTAATTTTTGGGGTCAAATTAGAGACGGATTTTAGGACTCTTAAATCCTAATTATTCCATACCTATAAATAGGAATGATTAACCCTTCTTTGAGGAGGAAGTTTTGGATTTTTCTTGGAAGAAAAGATTGAGAAGGAGGACGGGAATTGAAGATCGGCTCTTGAGTTTTATTTTCCTTAACTTTAACTATTTTCTTAACTTTGTAATCTAAGAATGACTGAATACTTTTGTGATTTTGTTTTCTTTTCAATGATGAACTAATTTCTATTCTAGGGTTATAATGGAACCCATTCATGATGCTTGATTAATTTTTTGTCTTTCTTCTTTGATTACTTCCACATGTGATGGTTTATTCTATCTTATGTTTAATGTGATTTAATTAACTGGCCATTGATTGAATTGATTTAGTGAACATTGATAATATCGACAGAGTTATTTTGTATTCATGACCTTGATAGAATAACATATGCTAATTTGATATAGGCATATACTTACGTTACATGTGCATCCCTTATGAGAGTTTATTCTTAATGAATTTTCTTGATTTAATTCTCATAGGCATATAGGGAGTTAATCTAGAAGGGTATTTTTACATGACCATCGGAAGAGGCTTGTAGAGAATTTAGTGTTCTTGGATGACAATCATAGTGGATTAATTTATCAGAGAATGAAGGAAAATTTAAGCAAGTGGATTGTTTGGGGGAAATTATAAACATAGGTTTTATTACTCATTGATTTTAAATCTGCAAATTTATTTTCTACGTTATTTTTCATATTTATTTTTTAAATCCTAGTTTTACTTTTGTTTGGATAAAATTAGAATGAGATAAATTGGTAATTAGCAATATATTGGTATTTAGTCTCCGTGGAAACAATACTTTCTTATCACTTTATTACTTATTTCGATACGTATACTTACGTGCGTAAAATTAGACAACAATAATCAAGATATGAAGATTTAAGAAACCTAAGGCTCTGATACCACAAATTTTCAACTATAAGTTCCAATAGGATCGAAATCAATCACATGTATTAAGATTACTATTTATGTAAATTATAATTAAGTTAGGATACTTACCATGTACCATAATGAAATCATGATTCAAGAATCGTTGGAGGTGTGCCTTTGCAATCCACGTGTTAGTTGAAGTGTTTGAACCCCAATCATTTAATTCCTTTAGTTCTAGACTCACCTTCTCCCTCCTCTCTATATGGATCGCCTAGGGTTCTAGTGATTGATGGATATCACTATTTTATAACTCTCTTCTTTATGTGCCTTTTCCACTACCTTTTATTGGATTGACAATCCTCTTTTATAGATGGAGATTAAAGGCATATAGTTCTCCTTTTAGTAATAATTGATGGATTCATGGACATAACTACACATTTTAGATAGAAATATACATAATACTCATGGAATTCAATTGTTTAGGATAAGATTTCAATGATGAAATATGTGTTCTACTTCATATGTATTCCAATAATTAGATTTAAGAGGGTGCAAAATGACCAGATTTTTTTCAGCACAATTAAGTTACCATTTTTTTGGATGTCTTCGTAGATTGTAAGATAGGATTTCATATGAGACTTCTAATCAGTCATTTAACGTTGAACTTGAGAAGGTACTCCATCAAATTATTTTATTAAGTCTTCTATTAGATGTTATAATACGTGGGATTCATAGAAGATCACTATCATATCCTAATAGTACTAGTATATATGTTGTTGTTGATCAATTGTTAAAATAACATAGACTAATAATTTCGATGTTATCTAATCTTGATCCTTTGGAATTTTATCAAAATTTTTATAGTATTATTATCTGACCTGCAAGACAATAATAGTTTAATTGAATCGAGGCACAAACTCAGTCATTCTCTATAAGGCATTTCTAGCCTTAGCAAAATTTTAGAAGTGCAAGAAGAACAATGGCACGATGCCCCCAAGATACAATGGCCCAATATCAACTAGATTTTCTTCTGTCTACTACACCTTAGATAGGAATCCAAATTAACACCCAAATCTTTACCCAGAAAAACAGATTGTTAATTCAAGAAAATGGAAGCAAAAAAAAAAAAAAAAAAAAAAGAAATTAAAAAATTTAGAATAAAATTGAGCACAAAAGAACAGTAAAGAAGAAGATCATTCGCTGAAGAAGGGAGAGATCTACTTTCCGTTATGGATTATGTTTGAATATATAGAAAATAGAAGCCTAAATGGCTAATAGATTTTTAATAGCTTAATTAACACAATCTAAACGACTAGAAGAATTATTAGGAATGTTAAGTCCAAACGGTAAAAAAATATTGTAAGACCAAATGGTAAAAAATAATTAATTAAATAATAATTAATTATTATAAAATATAATTTGTAATAAAAAGATAAGTAATTAATCAAAACTCACATCTTGCCTTTGAAAGGAGAACCTCATTCTTATCTTCCATCGATGTAATCACTATCACAGACTCTTTTTAATAGTATACATTGTCACGATGACTCTCTCTCTCTCTCTCTCTCTCTCTCTTTTACAGTACTCAATGTGCTATAACATTTACGTATAAATTGAAATCTTCTTATTTTGCCCATATCAACTGGATTTTTGTTTCTATTAAATAAAGTTGGTTTAGTTACAACTTTTTTACTTTATTTTAATAATAATGATGAATGGATGTGGTTGGGTACACGGCTGATGTGGCAAGGGCACAGAACTACACATCTTTTCCTTGATTATCCCGATGAAAACAATCTATGGGTCAGTGCCCTTGCCATGTCAGCCATATGCCTAACCATGTGCATTCATCACGACTCAATAATGGTGTCGTCAACATAAGTACACATTTTTGTTGTGAAGCATGTGCAACACACATGGAATCCACTGGTCCTATGTGTTTGGTAGAGGATCCTTTGTAGTGAGTTTTCCCTATAGTACCCTGTTGTGATATTAGACGATTGAACAATAGCCACGTCACATAGCCAAAAAATCCGTTTCGTTAAAAAATTAGTGGTCATGGATTGTCCATCTTCAAAACTGACCTACACCATGATCCATATAAGGTTGAGTTGTTTGATTGTGTTTTCAATATTTCAATCTCTACCAATTAAAAGGCATGACAGGGAAGACGCACTAGAGAGGATATGCTCCTTATGTCTTTCAATAATTGCATATAAATTGGTGCATATTTCAAGTGATTTTTCATCACCATTTTACAATTCTTTGAAACTTTTCAGAACATATCTATCTGCATGGCTTCTAGTCGCTCATTTTATAATGTCGAACTTGATCAGGTACTTTATCGAAAACTTTATAAAGTCTTTTAATAAGATAATATTATTTGTGAGATGCATATATAATAATAGATATCATTCTCCAAGTAAATCTTAATACTATTATGGAATCTTCCAATAAGCACTCTAGAATGAATCCAAATTACATTATAGAACTTACTCTACTTTCTTATAATACTTGCTCTATTTTCTTTATATTTAAAATTATTCCGTTCAATCTATATTCAAATATAGATTTATCTATAATCTATTATAGATATGTATTCATTCATAACTCCTATTTTTCGTACATTATATATGAATATTTATCTTTCAATCTTCATCCTTCTGAAATTTGTCATTCAAAATTTGAATTTTATTCAGGTTTGGGAGGAAGAAAATTCAGGTGTGAGAACACTAATATTAAATCGTCCCCAGAAACTCAATTCTCTCACATTTCATATGGTAAGTGTCATTTCCGTTATTATGCATCACGCTTTCATACTAATCAACGAATCTGCTAGTAGGGGTGTAAGTGGGTTATGCATTAGGTCGAGTATTATTAAGGTCAAATTTTAAGGCATTTTTGTATTTTTCTTCTTCTCATAATCTATTATTGGTATGCTGTTCACCACTAATAACTGAGTGTTAAATATGGAAAATCTTCGAATCTTCCTTCCTTAATTATCCTTTGGTTTCTTCCAAAGTTCAGAGTTATGAAAGTTGTGTATGGATTTGGATTTGGTGAATATGTATACCATGAAGAAGATTATCTTCATCAACACCAGCGTAATTTTTCTCATTGAGCATGTTAGTTTGGAAAACGATGAGGGACTTTGACTTTCAAAACTTATGTCGGGAGGGAACAGTTGGGCCCAAACACATTTTTCATAACTCTCAAGAGATTTTTTTTCCCCCTTTGAACTTCTTCATCATTTGTCTAATTAGAAAGATCGACTCGATCATTGATCATTATCTATATTCAAATCCTTATTAATGCAAATTAAAATTTGGGATTTGACTATTAGATTTTTACACATTCAAAATCTTAAACATAAAACTTTAATAAGTTATGATTTCCCAATAGGATTTAATCTATATCATACCTCAAGTATACTTAATAAAACGAGTTGATGGTACTTACCTTGTGCTATCATAAAGTCGTTGATTCAACACCGTTGGAGATGTGCCTTACAATTTGCATGTTCCTCGAAGTTTTCGAAACCTTAATCAAATTGGTCATTTCTTCTAGACTCACCTTCTCCCTTTTCTCTATGTGGATCGGCTAGAGTTCTAATGATTGATGGATATCACTCTTTTAGAAATCTTTATTTTGTGCATTTTCCACGCTTTGTTATTTCTATTCGTGTATTGCAATATTGGATCACCGATCTCTTTTATAGATGAAGGTTGAGGGCATATAGTTATTCTTTTAGTAAGATTCCTATCCATCAATGTATATTAGTAAACTTAAAGAATATCTATCATTCCAACGATATTGGGATTCCTTAAATATCGATCCCTTTTATGTGTAGAATTCTAGTGCAATTAAACACCCAAAAACCATGAGGTCAATGGGTCACACGTTATAGAGTTCTAACATTGACTCGACGAATCTCATTCCTTCATTCAACTCTATCTAAAGTCATGTCTTCCACTTATTAACATGTATGAAATATGTGATCTAAAAAGAACTAACAATTGTAATGCTTTTTTTTGTCTCCATGTTTCCCAATTATTGAAGAACCTCAAAGCCTACGCGGAGGAGTCAAGTGTAAAGTTGGGTATTTTAAAGGTAAGAAGGCAGTAAACTTGGATATGATGTGATTTCAACTTTTATGATATGATAGTTAGTGAAGAATTACCCATCGGGGGTTAGTTGAGATGGTAAAGAAGGGTTGGGTATGCTCCCTAGGTCTTGACTTCGAGTCTTTATATGCCCCTCCATAGCAATGTGGCTACTAAAATGGTGTCACGCCACAGGGTGTTGGTTGGGGTGTGACACCCAAGGATTAGTTTTAATGTATAAGATTGTCCTATGGATTGGGCAAAGCCCAATGAATCATGGTCAGTCTGTTAGATTTAGAGATCTCCTATTCCAAAAATAAAAAAAAGGGAGAGTTCCAAATTTACCATCGCCTTAGAAGTGTAGGAAACTAACCTTTAATTTCAAATACACCTCCTTGTTGTTGTCCATTAATTTTTTCCATTAAGAGATGGAAACAATTCTTATGGATCCATTTTGCAAGAACCATCCCCAAGAAAAAATCAAAATAGGAGAAAAATACTTTTAAAAGAAATACTAGATTACGTTGGGAACTTTACTTGATGAGAATAATTAAAACATTTTTTTTACTAGTCATTTGGATAAAAAGTAGAAAGTAAAAAAGTAACAAGAATGAAAGTAGTTTTGGAAGAAAATAGTTTTTAGGAAGTAGAAAGTAGTTTTCTTTTGCCTTTTAAAAAGTAAGGATTTTTACTTTTTTTAAAGTAACTTTTTAAAATGAATCTAAACATACTTTTTAACTTTCAAAAGTCAAAATGTTACTTTTTTGTGTGTATCCAAACGGGCTCTTAATAAACAAGTAGTTTTGTCTTTTTGACAATTTGAATGGTTATAGGATCAATATGGATGATCTAAAGTCTTGGATTGGTCCCTACGGAGTTTTTTTCTCTTCCATAAATACCCTATTTTATGGAAAGGCTAATTGTTTTGATCAGCTTATCTGTTGAGGAAGATTGAGATAAGCTTAATGACTTGACAATGTATTGATGTATATGACTTGATGAAATGAAGTTTATCTTCAACTTTTGACAAATTTTACCAATGAAACTATAGAAGTAGATAAGACTTTTGGTCAAATTACATAATCAAATTTGAATTTAAAATATTTACGTACTGTTAAAATTTATATGGTGAATCTACTTTTGTACCCTTTAATTTTAAAATCTTGACTATGTAATTTTAAAATTTTAATGGGCATAAAGGTAAATTTACAAAAAAAATTTACATAGCAGGCAAGGAAATTTATGCGGCTACATAAATATTTTAAAAGAGTCATGCTCAAGTAACATTCAAATTGACATCGTTTGGAATATTGGTGTGGAGAGAACCATGAATGCTTCTCACTCATATCTCAATGAAAAGCTTTATGGTTCTATAGACACATGCATCCATGTCAGCAATGTCTGAAACGATGTCAATTTCAATGTTACTTCAGCCTTTTTCATTTTAAAAACGTACAGCTGGTTACATAGTTAACCAAAACGTTTTGATTTTTAAGTTGACCAAAATCTATCTCATTTTTTTCCTTAGATGCTTTCTTTTGGAGGATATTAGGTGAAAAATGACCACTCTGTGAAAGCCAAAAAACAAGAACAACTTGTAGGGACTGAAATCATGATCAATTGCTTTACAAATTTAAAATTGTTCTTGATTTAAGAACACGTTTCTTTCAAACGTTTAAATTATACAGAATCAAAATTGTGGAAATGCTGCATATCTATGAATTTATGATCCTTCAATATTTATTTATTAAATTTTAGACTTTTAGTATTAAAACGGAAAAAAAAAACAAACAAACAAAATTTTGGAAAAATTGCAATTTCCTTCATTCTGAAGAGAACCATTCAGGATTCTTGGTCAATTGGGCTATGAGATCTAATCGAACTATATTTTCTTAACCTCTCATATTCTTAATCTTTCATAAACATAGATTTATATATAGGCATATTTACCAAAACATGCACCAAAAATCGACTAATTCACTTTTGAACTTATTTCTGAAAATGCTAAATTATCATTTTCGGAAATATTTTATTTTACCAAAACGGTACAAATAGTAATTTTTAGAATTTTAGTATCGAAAATACCCTTTTTTATAAATAAATAAATAAATCAGTGACAATGGGATCATTTTAACACTTGACAAAAACAAATTCTAATCTTATGTCAAAGCGATACGATTGACATTGAATACTTTTAAAAAAAATTCAGTGTCCATGAGATTGTTTTGACAATGTACAAAAACAAATTTTGATGTCATTTCAAAAGGATCCTAGTGACATTGAGCATTATTATTATTTTAAGTTCAGTCAATGGATCCTTTTGAACCAAATCATGTTTTGATGTTGTGCATTTCCCTTCATCTCTCATAGATATATATATATATATATAGGGTCACGTTCCTAAGACTCATATTGAGACTCACATTGCGACACACCGTTTTGTCTTATATGGGAAAAAATGTTTGAAATGAGCTGATTTTTTGTGAGGATGATCTCTGTGATGAGGGGATCATCTTGGCAAAAAAACATCCCATTCCAAAACTTCTAACCCCATTAAAATTGATTTACAAAAATTGGACGGTCTATAATTTTTCAACAAAAATTGGACGGTCTAGAAGTTTTATAATGAGCTGATTTTTGGCAAAGATGATCTCCTCACCATAGAGATCATTCTCACAAAAAATCAGCCCATTCCAAATATTTTTGCCCATATAAGACAAAACGGTGTGTCGCAATGTGAGTCCCAATATGAGTCTTAGGAACGCTGTTCATATATATATATATATGTTACCAAACGTGTTTTGTCCTATATGGGTTAAAAGTTTTGGAATAGGCTGATTTTTGGTGAGGATGATCTCTATGGTGAGGAGATCATCCTCACCAAAAATCAGCCCATTCCAAAACTTTTAACCCCATAAAAAATGATTTATAAAAAATAAACGGTGCACGATTTTTCAACTTGTAAACATGGGACTAGAAATTTCGGAATGGGCTGATTTTTGGTGAGGATGATCTTCTAACCATAGAGATCATCCTCACCAAAAATCAGCCCATTCCAAAACTTCTAACCCCTGTAGGACAAAACACGTTTGGTAAAGCGTAGGGTAAAGTGTTGGGTGTTAAACATTTCCCTATATATATATATATATATAGATATGTATGGGTTGGGTTCTGTAGACACATAAAGCTACTCATAAAGCTACAACGTTTTTGTTTTATATGGTTAAAAAGGTTCAGAATGGGCTGATTTTTTGTGAGGATGATCTCTGTGGTGAGGTTTAAAATTGGACGGTCTAAAATTTTTCAACTTTTAAACATGGGTCTAGAAGTTTCATAATGGGCTGATTTTTGGCAAGGATGATCTCCTCACCATAGAGATCATCCTCATAAAAAATCAGCCCATTCCAAACATTTATGCCCATATAAGACAAAACACGTTTTAGCTTTATAAGTAGCTTTATGTGTATACGGATCCTAATCATATATATATATATAGGGTCAGGTTCAAGGGCCATGTGAGAAAACATGTAAGAAAACTTTCGTTTTTCAAAATAAGGGTTAGAGGTTTTGGATTGAGCTGATTTTTTGCAAGGATGGTCACTATGATGAGAAGATCATCCTCACAAAAAATCAGCTCAATCAGAAACCTCTAAATCCATCAAAAGTGATTTACAAATTAGTGATAAAAATTGAAAAAAATCGACGATCCACATTCTAAATCACTTTTAATGGGGTTAGAAGTTTCAGATTGGGCTGATTTTTTTTTTGGATGATCTTCCCATCATAGAGATCATCCTCACAAAAAATCAGCTCAATCTAAAATTTCTAACCCATATTTTAAAATTTTATTTACCGCCGAAAGTTTTCTTACATGTTTTCTCACATGGCCCTTGAACCTGACCCATATATATATATATATATATATATATATATATATATATATATATATAGAGAGAGAGAGAGAGAGAGAGAGAGAGAGAGAGAGAGAAAAGAGAGAGAGAGAGAGAGAGAGAGAGATAAATGGCCACTGAACTCCCAAATTTAAAAATTAAATCCAATAGAAAAAATGACCATATATTTTAGTCTTTTAGTTAAAAAAGAAGAGCATTTTGGTATCTGTTGGATGGTATTTTTTGTAAATATAAAACTCTCAAAAAACAATTATCCTTGCGTGACGAATGTATTTTTAATAATGCAGTTATTATTTTTGATATTAACAAAAAATATCATCCAAAAATTACCAAAAGGAGAAAAAATAAAGTTATTTTTGAAAATCCAAAGTTGTGGAGAAATCTAAGGGCCCCCATGAGGTCTCAATGGCTTTAGCATGAAATTTCTTAGTTTACAGAGTTCTTGGGTGACATTATCCAGGTTTGACCAATCTCATTAACTCACATGTATTGAAGGCTTTCCAAAATTTGCAAAACTACCCTCGTTAAGTAGCACATGTCATGCGGTGGAGAGACTGAATGCTGTGATAAAAAACCCTTGATCAAAAAAGTTTCTCACTTTATTATTCCCCTATATACGTAGCTTTTTGTGATTTTATTTTCTTGTGAATAAATGTTAATTATGAATAGGGCTTAAAACGGGTCGATTTCGGACCAAATATGACTGTGTCCATATCTATATCTGAATTTTTTATTTTGATCTAAATCTGACTCGGGTCATACTAGCTAAGACCATATCTGAACCATTTTACTTTCATTAAAATCATATCCGGATTCGATCTGACTAAATTAATTGATTCAAGTCGGATAATGTCAAATCGTTTAAGATTATTTCAAATAAAATTATTAAAATGTGACTAAAATTTAAGACCTCTCCATTTTGAAAAGAGCCTTGACCACTACACCCAACCGTTGTTGGTTGATCAAAGATTATTTAAAAAATATTACAATACAACTTGCAAAGTAATATATCATTTGGAGCTTGGCAGATATAAGGATGGAACTGTATTCAACTCTGGTTTAAGGAAATCAATCCATATCCAAACTATATTTTAATTTGGATATACTTGATGAAACCAAACCCGCTAAATTTAGATTCGGATATCGAATAAAATCCATACCATTTTAAGCCTTAATTATGAAGGTATTGTAAATGGACTTTTCATGATCGAATGACATTCATTATTAATGTGTTTAAGTTCTTCTGTGGGCTTTTAGAATTACAAGGATTCATACTTGTTTTAGTTAGTGCTGTACATGAATTTGATGTGTTTCGATCTAGAAAAGCCCAATTAATGGCCAAACTCCACCTACATCAGTACTTACGTACTCCACAAATTTTGTTTACTCTTACTAATAGATCTTTGATATGCTAGTGCCTCTATATGTATAATTTTTTTTTTACAATATGAATATGTATTCGTATCAATTTGTTCAATAAATACACTTACTCATTTTCATTTGTAGGGAAATGGAAAAGCATTTTGTGCCGGGGGTGATATTGTATCACTCGTCAATGTTTCGACAATAGGTAGAGTTCTTCTATATATTTCTTGCCAATATTTGTATGTCCTATACATTCACCCCCCCCCCCCCCCCCCAAAAAAAAAAAGAAAGATAAAATTATTTATTAGGTATTTAGTTGTTCCAATTTTAATGCAATAGTGAATGTCTAGCACATCATCATTGAAGCCTTATCCTAATGATTTGGGGCCAACCTTTTGTAATGACCATCTTTCTCTGTAAATTAGCTCTCTCAAGATATGTTTTCTTTATAATCAAAATCACTTGGTGAATAAATTGGGTAGTAAATTTTTAATAAAAAGTACTTAATAGAACTTGTAGGAGGGTAGGGGTTAACTTTATACTCCATTTTGTAAACTTTTTATAGCTAAATGGTTCCTCATCTCCTTATATAATATTTTTGAAGGAAAAAAATCTGTCATTTTCACATCTTCGTTACATACTTAGTGTAGACACCCCAATTTATCTAGACCGAACCCGAAAGCTGTTAGAATCCAACAAAGAGGAGGCCCAATTCAAGTCTTCAAATTGGATTAAGTGGGGTCCATTTCAGTGGAGCCCAACTCCCCAAAGCTGATTTCAAAGCTAAATTTAAGCTAGGCCATAGGTAACCCACGACCTAAAGGAAATTTTCTTAAGGTCGTGGATCACTCATAGCTTATGCCTTTTTTGGCACAGAACCTTGAGTAGGTTAACGAGTCAAGCAAAAATTTGCATTCCAACACCCCCACCCAAGACCTATTCGATTGAGCTTATTAAAACCCATGTGCTTACAAGATTTTCTTAAGGGAAATAACCCCTTAAACCTTTTCATAATGACTTATTCTTCAAGAAAATCATATTTATTTCATTCCTTACCCTGGCATTAAACCCCTACCATCCTTCAAAGCATAGGCTTTTTAGTCTTCCACCTCTTCTTCTAATCTTGACTCCAAATCAATTGTTGATCCCCACTTAAATTGAATTACCTCTCTAACCATGATTTGTTGAGACTCAATAGAAGTAATTTACTCGAGTGCCCCCAACCTTACTTACCATTCAAAGAAAATTAAATGTAATTGGACCAAATCCAAAAGCCATGGTCATCTTGTCCAACCATAAGAAAACTCTAGAATTTGTGTGCAAAGATGCTGCTATCCCTAGGTTGTTAGTTACCTAGTTAGGTATAAAGTCTAGAAAGTTCAAAAATCAAGCATCAAATTACATGTCATTTGGCCTAATTCTCTTCAAGTTAATCCAAAGTCAAACGTCTAGGACAATTTTAACCTCTAGAATTCTCTAGAATCTTGTTGTCTTTTACAATCCTATCTTTTGTTCATCTTGATTACTAAGACTCATAAGAGTGTAAAAGGCAATCAAGAACAATTTGATGAGAGGAAATTGATGTCATTCTTTGTGGTTTTATTGAAAATACTAGGAACTCTAGGATTTTGGATAAGTATATCTCCAAAAGTCTCCCAAAAACCTAAAAAAAAGATCCATATCCAAGGAAAATGAGAGGAGAAGTTTTACACTTTCAAACTCTGTAAAATTTCTTTTTCTAAGCTCTCCAAATACCCCAAAATTCTATCCAAATACTTACATCCCTCTTAGAAGCGAAAAAATCAAGAAAAGCACCAAGATGGAGTGCCACTTTTATTTTTCTTTATAGTTAATTTCCTCCTCCAATTTTCCTTTTCTATCACCCCTTGTTCTTTATTTTATGCACCTTTAATTTTCTAGCAATATAAGTCTTTAAGTTTCTTAGGTTAGAGTCTAAGTTGGTAGAGAGTAATCCCTCATTGTGAGGTAATCTCCACCTATAAGTCCTTAATAAATTCCATAGTGACCATTTTAGTTTCTTAGCATAATTGTTCCTTATTTTATTTCAATTCCTTGCAATTTAAGATTCTTAGTTTAGTTTCTTTTCTTATTTTCTTTATGACTCTTTTTTTAATGGGTAAGTTGGTGTTTAATGGAACCCCCACCTCCTTTATTGATAATAAATGCAAGATCATACAAACGAGTAAATACAAAAGGTGATTTGAACTCAAGATCTCATCCTTTTTTAAAGGGAGGACTTGGTCACTATGCCCAACATTTGTTGGTTAGTGGGAGGAGTGCAATTCTTTATGACTTAAGAGCTAAAGAGTAAAACCCTCTATGAGGTAATCTTCTATTTATAAGTTCATACATGCATACACAACATGCGCAGTTCCTCAACTTCCAATGGCTATGAGCTAAAGTGTAGGTCCTTATAGAAAGCCAACAAAAATAAACTCAAAGTGGACAATATTTTCATGCACAAGGTCTTGGCTTAATAAGGTTTTATTCAATCTATAGACACTACCTATGGACCAAACCAACAAATAAAGACTCCAAAATGAGCACATAAATAGAAAATAATATTTGGCGACTCAAAAAGGTGGAATCCAAGTGAATTTCCATTCAAGTCCCAAGCCCACAAAAAAATCCAGTAAGCACCTACTTCTAGTAGTGGCCTGCTCATTACTTACATCTCTCTAATTTATAAATAAAACTATAGTCAATATTTTCTATAATCTCTCTATAATCTCTTCTATCTTTAAAACCCTACAAAAATAGTTTTTATACTTCATTTTGTTATCATACCTTTGGTAACCATTAATGGATTGATAGGACAAGGTGTCTAACACCTTCCTTGTCCTTCAATCGAACCTCCTTACCCAGTCTCTATCTAGACCTTTTATTTATCCATTGAAATTGAGTCACTACTAGTCTAAAAATAATTTCAAAACTCATTTTATGGTGTTCATTCACACCTAAACTCTTTGAATGGTGGCGACTCCAAAACCCTTTGTAGATGAGGATGAAAATTCTCCTTTGAATCCCCACATATCTACACTTAGGTCATTCAATGGAGATTGCAATCATTTCCAACTATTTTTTATCGTGAACAACGATTGGAAAACGATATGCTCCTAATTTTTTAAATTTAGATATATTTTTTATTTGTTTCGATGATTTATAATTAAAAAATGGACAAACAAAGTTGGCATTCTAAATTTTTTAAAGAATTCATTATAACTTTTCATTTGTGTGTCCATTTCTTAACTATTATATATGTATTTTGGGTATTTTGGGAAAATCTATTTAGCATCGAAATCAAAAAAAAATTGTTCAATTATTGTCAAATTCAACCTTTTTTCATCAAGTTCAACATTTTTATTGTTGATCAGTTTAACAATTTTTATTATTGAGTTGGGTAATTTTTAAAAATTTGTTGAGTTGAACATTTTTTATTGTTGAGTTCAACGATTTTTATTGATGAGATCAACATTTATTTTTAGAGATATTGATCTTATCAATAAAAAATGTAGAACTTGAGAATGTAGAAAAAGTTACAAATTCAACATTGTAAATGTGATTCAGATTTTTCTTTTTTTTTTCTTTTTATTTTTTTCGACTTTGATAATGAATAGATGTTCTCAAAATGCCCAAAATGAATATATTATAATTGTGAAACAGACACTCGAACCAAAAGTTATGACGAAATCTTTAACAAACAAAATTTTGTTAGTCATTTTTTGTTATAAATCATTGAAATAAATTGGATTATCATGCTAATCCCCAAAAGTTAGGGACTGTTTGGAAGGAACCCCTCCCACGGGGTCTATTAAATAATTTCCCCAAATTTTAAAGTAGTGAGAGAGACTGTTATGAAAATTAACACAGGAGAAGTTTCTATTTTTCATTATTTCCCTCCTTACCATGCAAGTGATGCCTCATGGTGAAGCCCAATTACGATCTTAAAAAGGAGTATAGATGAAGTAATTTGATTTCACTTCGTTAAAATTTATTTAATTGTCTTATTACCTTAATTTTAACATATCTTTTTTGGATAATCAGGTCATTGGAGTTTTGGTCCAATTTACTATCGAAAATTGATCAACTTAGTCTATGTAGTAGCTACATACAAGAAGCCCCTGGTGAGATTCATGTGTTCAATATTATTTCTCTTTCTAAGTGGGTAGAGATTTTGTTTATAGGACAATACTGTCAGGGCCCGAGATTACTAGAGTAACCCAACACTAGAAAAATGCCATGAGACCCACTTTTGGGCTTGCTGACTCCATTAATTCTAGCTGTTGGATCTGAGCTTCTTTTCATTGTTAACCAAGACAATGGTTAAAAGCATTTAGGGTTTAAATCCCTTGATAAAAAAAAATTGCTCAAACAAACAGCAAGAAATCATCAATAAATCTAGTTTTTTGGAACATAGGTCCACCAAAGAGTGGCTGGAATGTTCACGAGCTCGACTGCCCAGATTAAAATGGCTTATTTACCATAACGTTGGCTGAAGAATTGGAATTCTCATACCAGCATACCATTCATTTTAATTATGAAATTGGTAAATTATCATTTTTGGGGGATTGACATAAGAGAAATTTCCCAAAACGTGATCAACTTTTGACAAAATTCCCATTCCACACTATAGCATTAATGAGCTACAGTCGCAGATCAATCCACTGCAATAGGGTACAATTTTAGAAGTTTGAAGCTGGCTTGAAGCTGGCAGACCACTTCAAAATCTCGATAGAACCCTCTTGGCAACAGGACATGTGGCTTTTATTTATTTATTACACACCATTATTTTTCATCAATATTTGGGATACCTCGTTAAATATGCCGCATGTAATCCATAGAAGAGGGTTCTACCAAAATTTTGAAGCGAGCTGCCTGCTTCAAACTTTTTTCCCAATTTCGGCCTATTGCAGCGGAAATCCTATCCCTTGTTGTTGCCCCTGTAACTAAAGCTAGTGGTTGAAGCTATGGTTTGCCACTAAAATGGTATGTATGGTGGTGGATAAAAAAATCCACTTCCATAAGTAATTTTTTAAATATATATATATATATATATATACCATGTAGAGGTGGATTTTTTCTTTTAAAATGTCCATGATATATTTTTTTTTATATAAATATAAATACATATTGAACCTACGAAATTGAAAAATACACACCAGAACTCAAAAAATTCCAAGCATCAAAGTTACTTCAATCACTACTTGGAAGATAACATATCCAAAATAAATAAAAAGAAACTAGGTAGCTTTGAGGTGTTTTTTATTGTGTTTTCTTCAAACTCCAATATATTATACCTAACAAGAACTTGAGTTTCTTTTTCTGACTCCCACGAAAGAAATAATCCGTGGATTCTTAACTATAAGTGCGAACTTCCCTTGGATTTGCTCAAGTTCACGCAGATATTTGTATCCTCCTCTTTTGCACCACTCAAAGAAATCATGAAAGCAAACCCATTTCAAAATTTGAAAAAAATGTAATTCTTTTAGTGTATATCATCATTAAGAACAATCCACAACATGGGTTTTTAATAATACAAAACCTAAAGTAAAAAAGAGCACTATTATACCAGCCCATTAATGCATATGAAAGTTCGATTCCACAATGGCTCAAAAACCTTTCTAGAAGAAAAATTATATTCGTTCATTACTAGGTAAGCATCTAATTATGATTAAATTTATAATAATAAAAAAAAATTGTTCATGAGACCCATATTGGTTGAAGTTTCCAACTTATCATTGATGCACTCGCTATTAGCTAGGAACCTTATACACAAGGTTTACCTTGATTTTAAAATTAATTGTGACCAATTTTACTTTAGAAATAATTAAGGAATGCAACTAAGCAAGAGGAACCAGAAGAACTTACCAAACCCTTAAGTTCAATATTTGTTTCAAAATCACACTTACGGCGATGGTAAATAACTCCAGGTTAGTCTACCAAGAAAATCTGTTTTTGTAAGTGTCATATGTTGCCAGACTTCATCCAAACTTTAACTTTTGCAAGCTCACTATTCATTTTAATTCCCAAAACGTGAACATCAATGTCATAGGTTTTTCAAGTGACAATCTCGCAGGTTCAGGTTCACTACTTTTTAGTGAGATCGCCACTATATAAACCAGCAAGATTGTCCACTTGAAAAAAAAAAAATTATCAGTGATCTAGCTACTTTATAGCTGCGAGATAGTCACTTGAAAAACCTACGATATTGATGTTAACATTTTGGGAATTAAAATGAACAGTTAGCTGGAATGGGAATTTTGTCCTATTCAGCTCACAAAATGGTAATTTTACCTAACAATAAAGTGAGATTTTCAATTACAAAAATCCCTTTTTATGGTCATTTTTTTATTATGAAAATACCCTTATTACTCTAGCATTTTTTACCTTTTTTGATAACCCTTTTGAATTCAAAAATGCTAAATTGTCATTTTGGGAATTAAAGTGAGTAGTGTCCCTGCGCAGTAATTTCCTTTTAGAATTTGCTTGTGATCATGGCTTCATGGGGTGATGACCACTAGGGTCCTGAGTCCTGATGCCATTCTCCTTGTTTATATTGTTATTATTCGTATTGCTTTCATTCTAACGGAGAAGCGTGGTTGAAGGTTTCAATTCTTAATGGAATTGTCATGGGTAGTGGCGCTGCAATATCCATTCTTGGGAGATTTCAAGTTGTCACTGAGAATTCTGTACTCTCTCTCTCTCTCTCTCTCCATGTGTGTGTGTGTGTGTGTGTGTCTGTGTGTGTGTGCATGCACTCGTGCATGTGCGTATCCTTAAACTCAAATTGGTAAGGCACAATTTCTTCAGGCTTGAATCAAATGGAGTCACAGTATCTTTTGACTCGGATTGGTGAAGCCATTGATTTGGGCTTGAACTGTAGCCACATTATCTTTGGACTCAAAGTTTTTGAAACCATGGTATAATTTCTTTGGACTTGAATAATTGCTTGAACCTCATTTCTCGGATTTAGATTGGTATTGTCACATTTCTTCAGGCTTGAGAAATTATAAGGAGCTACATGATTTTTGGGCATGTCGTGTGTGTGTGTGTGTGTGCGCGCGCCCCCGGATGCATGTGTGTGTGTGTGTGTGTGTGTGTGAGTGTGTTTATAAAATCTTTTATTTAAGATGTAGATGTGAATTCTTGTACATGTAGTCTAAGTTAGAAGTATTGGTCATTGACTTCTGCAGGTATTCTCTATGCCAGAATCAGTATTGGGACTTATCCCAGATGTGGGCGCATCTCATTTTCTATCAAGGCTTCCAGGCTTCTTTGGTAATAATTTTTTAATGCCAACCGTACCAAAGCTTAATTTATACATGGACATAGTCTTGTTATAACCATCATTCTGGCACCATGTTTCATCCGATCCTCAGCAAAAAATTAATTGATTGATTTGTATCACTCCACTTTTGTGTATTCATGTTAACAATGGCTTACAGGAGAATACTTAGGGCTCACTGGTGCTCGGTTGGATGGCGAAGAAATGCTTGCATGTGGCCTTGCAACTCACTTTGTTTTTTCCAAGGTATTTATTTGTAGAGTCCGTTAACAAATGGAATACTAGTGCTAATTTTGAAAGGAAGGTGCACCCTTTTCATGTTATTATTATGTCCATATATTATGAGGCTCATATTCTCTTGGAGTAGGATTTGAATGACTTTAGATGAATATTTCTTGAGGATTTCTTATTCCAAGAGGAACTTTTATTTAATTAATGCTTGAGTGAGTTGTTGTTTAAATGTGTTGTAATTTTTTCTTGTATATTTGTAAGTGGGTACCTCACTCAACCGTTGCCTTTGTTTTTCTTTTTATCAATAAAACTAGAAGGTGGCATGTGCAAACACACATCTATCTGAAGGGCTTAATTGTAATTCAAAAATATTAATTAAATGGTGATTTTGAAAATTACATAGTAAAAAATAATATTTTTGTAATTTTAAAAACTAACAAACGTGTGATGTGAGGGACATTGATTGTTTACCAAAGTAACCCTAATTATATTAAGTTTATATGTTAATGTAGTGGCATTTTTGAATTCCAAATTTTGGTACAGAACCACTTCTACTCCACCTTCTCTCATTATAATAGTAAAGACAGGTCACGGTGTCCCACTCCTATAATAAAGGTAAGGTATCTACATGGAATGCTTTTGTTGGAGTTTGAAACACCTGGAGCTCTTAACCAAGCCATGCACACCACCCAATGTGTTTGAACTCCAACAAAAATGTGCCACGTAGACACATAATGTTGTTATAGGAACGGACACCTTTTGGATCACGACTCTTTTTTTAAAGGGTAAATTACCATTTTGTGAGCTGAATATGGAAAATTTCCCATTCTTATACACTGTTTCTAGGAACTGATTTCAGAATCTCCTTTTGCTGACTTTGTTTCATTTAAATCACCTAAACTAAAAAATGGACTTTTGCAAGAAATACTTGAAACAGTTTTTATTCAATGTCACAAGAAACGGGTTCGCCCCATTTCTGATTTTATCTGATTTCTGATTCCTATTATTGGATAATTGCTTTTCTAAAATTGGAACAATACTATATAATCTTGAGAATGATTTGCAATGAAAATGCAGGCTAGGGATTATCAACAAATGCTTTTCAGAACAAACAGTCGAAGAAATAATATCTGCATTGGTAAGAGATTCGGGTGGTGTTTGTTTGCGCTATTTTTCAGTGCTTATTGCTGAAAAAAATTAAATTCAGCACTTTTGTCAAAATAGCGCGTTTGTTTACTCGTGCTTATTGCTGAAAATAAGTGAAAAAAATTCAGCACTATTTTGATGCTGAAAAAAAGTGCTGAAGCGGTAAGCACTTCGCTTTTTCAACACGGACAAGTACGCCCTTTGTTTTTTTGAGCATGTACAACTATGCCCTTATTCTTAAAAGGATATTACCTCTTATATCCCATGGATAAGTATATAGACACCCCACAAATTAATAAACCCACACCATAACTAAATTATTTTGTCTTATATGGGTTAAAAATTTTGGAATGAGTTGATTTTTGGTGAGGATGATCTCTACAATGAGGAGATCATTCTCACCAAAAATCAGCACATCTTAAAACTTTTAACCCTATCAAAACAAGTTCAAGAATCGTAAATTGTCCATTTTTTTTTTTTTTGAAAACTATTTTTAACGAGTTAGAAGTTTCAAAATAAACTGATTTTTGGTGAGGATGATCTCTAGACCATATAAATTATCCTCACTAAAAATTTGGTCATTCCAAAAATTTTAATCCATATAAAACAAAACAAAAAATGGCTATAGTGTGGGTTGCCCTTATTAATTCATAGGGTGCTTTTATAATTACACATCCTTCATTTCCATCGAAAATTATTCATAAAAAATTAAGTTCTTTTTAAAGTTGATTTCAAATTTTGGTGAGTTGTATGACATTATTATTTTTAATTTGAAATTTGTGGGCTTTTATAAATAGAAATTATTATTTATAAATTGAAGATTTGAGTATTATTTATTATTTAAAAATAAATTGTATTTTAATTTTATAAGAAATAATATATTTTATTGTGTTTGATAATAAATA
Source organism: Akebia trifoliata (assembly GCF_017979445.1). NCBI lineage: Eukaryota > Viridiplantae > Streptophyta > Magnoliopsida > Ranunculales > Lardizabalaceae > Akebia > Akebia trifoliata. Next base: position 37,312,242 of record NC_141385.1, on the reverse strand, counting down.
AGCATTTAAAACATGCAAACAATGTATAATATGATTGTAAGGGTAACAAAGACAATTTATCAGTTTCAGCAATGTGTAACAAACATGATTCAGCATCTAAACAAACTACTTTTTTAGCACTTAAATTCAGCGCTTATAAGTTTCAGCGCTTAATGCTATTCAGCACTTATTTTTTTCAGTTTAACAAACAGCACCTCGATCTAAATAAGAAAGCTTGGATAATTAGTAGAATCAAGTGGTTCATTTTTTTAATTTTTTTCTTTGATTCTATTATATATTAGCCTTCTCTATTTGATATATATGTTTCTCTTCATAGTTGCTTGGTATTAACTTTAATTTTTTTTTATTTTTTTTTCTTTTGCTACTCAAGAGGAAGCTCACATTCTTTGTTATAGGAACTTGAGGCTTTAAATGGAGCAGATGAGAAGTGGCTTAGTGCCACAATGAAGTCTATAAAATCTGCATCACCTATGAGCCTTAAATTATTTCTTAAATCGGTAACAAAAAAATTATTTGGATGGTATAAAACAGGATTGAGTTTCATTATTATTCTGATAAATCAAACAAAAAAAAAAATTCATGTCAAATTCGTTTTGGATTTTGTTGACATTTGATATATCAGATCAGAGAAGGCAGGACGCAAGACATAAGTCAGTGTCTAACCCGTGAATACAGAATCGTTTCTCACTTGTTTCGTGGAATGATCAATAGGGATTTCTATGAGGTTGGACAGAATTATTAACTCATAACTAGAACTTGGTTCATTATATATATTAGTTGATTTTAGAAAATTGCCTTTCAAAAACAGTTTCCATTTTTGAAATCAAATTTTTACCAAATAGGAAAATGTTTTCGTAGTTAACTTTTTTCACTATTTGGTAGAAATTTAATTCCAAAGTCAATAATTTACTGTTTTCAGAATTAAAATGAATAGTGTGCTAGAATGGAATCAGCATTCTAAAAACAATCTCAAATCAAATGCAGGGTTGTAGGGCACTTCTACTTGACAAGGACAAACAACCTAAGGTAACATTCTCATCATCATTGAAGCCTTACATAAGAAGATTTGGGGTCTGCTCAGCTGAATGAATTTGTTCATCCCTCGAATTCTGTCTAGAGATAGATTTTAACATAATATTTCTGATTTCAGTGGGAACCTTCAAAACTGGAGCTAGTTAGCAAAGAAAGGGTGGATTGGTATTTCACCAAAGTCGATGATGAAGATTGGGAAGATTTAGAGCTTGAAAGGAGATTCAATCCTATTGGCACTGGTAGAGCTAAACTCTAAGCACCATCGACGTAGAATGAACCAATTTATTAAGGATTGTGTATTTGTTAGATTAGTATTCGAGATATCTATTAATGTTAGAGCAAGTAATAAAAAACTTATCACCTATCAAATTCTAAATGTGTTAAAGTTGGTTTGAAGTTAACCATCGTTTGATGGCTTTCTATTGTGCTTAGAGAGTGATTGAGATCAATAATGATGAAGAAAAAAAGTTATGATTTGCTTTTAATTTAATTAAAGAATCCTACTTTAATATTAAATTGTTACATGGTGGAGAGCAAGGTTAGGTGGTCTGAGAATGAGACTTGTTTGAAGGTGTCAATATTTTTAGGGAATAGTGAGTCTATGATGCCCCAAAATTCTGGTTCACAACTCGACCCATAATCCGTGAGTCAAGATGTAGATCCAAATATTGAAGATCGAAATATTTTTTTTATTAAAGGTATATAAAAAGTATGTGTGATTTTATTCGATTTTCAAGAAACCTCAATATGGTGTGTTCTCTAAACCGTTAGATCCTCAAATCAATATATTTTTCTTAAAAAATACAATAGTTACAAGTTATAAAGAAAATATGAGAGAAAATTTCAGAAAAAATTAGTAAATGTGTGTTGTCCCATTATGGACAAAACAAACCCATTTCGAAGAAATGGTCACTGCGGACAACACGCTCACTATTTTCACGAACGATAGTGATCAAAATGGAAATAGGTAGTTAGATGAGGGAGGTAAAAGGGGGTGATGACATGTGTCATCTTTAGTGATCAAAATGGTGATTGGTTGATGTGGGTAATTGTTTTTGGGTTAGGGTTATGGGTTAGATATGAAGTGGATATGGATAAGGGTTTGTGAGCTTTTTAGTGTATTGAGCTTGGGTTATGAAAGGTTTGGAGATTGGGTAGGGTTGTTTTAGGAATGGTTTTTGAGGGTGGGAATGTTTTAGGGTTTAGGTGATATGGGATTGAATTTAGGTTAAGGGTAAGGTAAGAAATTAATTTAGAAAAATTGAGGGTTTATGGGCTTTGAATAGGCTTAGGGTCTTTTTCGGATTTGAAAGTGAAGCAGTGGAGGGTAGTGGGTATCCCAAATCTCATTTTATATTTTTTTTTATCTTTTTAAGGATTTTTGGAATCATTGGATTGATCAAAATACCACGTGTTGGCAAATTGGGTTTTTTAAGTCTATTAGCGACTTTTATTGAAATCCGGTATTTTTGATTTCGAAAGCGGAGTGATGAAGGTGGTGGTACACCAAATATTTTTGGGTGGGCCTACTAGGCCCTTAGGTGGTCTTAGGATCCTTCAAATTGATCAAAATGTTACATTTTATTGATTCGGGCCTTTGAGGCCCGTTAGCAAATTTTGTTGAAAAATCGGTATTTTTAGGCTTTTCCGAGTGAAGGCCCGTTTAAATTGGGATGTTTACAACTACTATACTTGGTAGAAACATTACCTTCTATTACTTATGAAAATATAATCGAATCTTTATTTATTCTAATATCAAAATCAGATTCCTGTAGATACACTACATAATCATATGAAATGGCAGGTCTTCTTACTCTGAGTGATTTTCTTAGAACTACTAGTGGTGAATTTTCAATAACAATGATTGAATCTTGATTGAGTTGTGAACCAACTTACTCTAACTGTTGTTCATTTTCCTCAAGTTGTTGAACATCTTGATAATCAACAGTTTCTTAAAGATCAAGAGATGGTAAGATATCCGTTTTTATTTTTTTAAGAGTTATTTTACGTGATTTTACACTCTTACTAATCTCATAATTTTTTAATAATCTAGCGTTTTTGGTTTCAACTATTCTCGTATTATGGTTAGGGTACTAGAATTTTTATCCTTTAGAATTTTCTAGATAACCAAGGAAATATGCAAAAATGGTCTTGGGGTCCAATTTTCTTTCTTGTGAATTGTAAATCATTGCTTCCGTTGGGCAATCCCATATAATTAAGTGTCTTAAACTAGTTTTCCTACTAGTCCATAACTCAAATGGAGTCTTAGGTACTATCTTACTAGGAACCCTTGAAATCGCCTCGACCCTTCTTCCCTAAATAGTGGGTAAGGGTCCGATTTATTAAATGGGGGACTTTTGAAGAATGGGAGTCGCCACCTAGTTTAGGTCTAGGAACCATAAATAACTCCAAACGGATATGGATCGGTCCACGGATCAAAGATATGGGTAAGGGGTTTGATTACGGATTTTGGAAGGTGTTAGGTACCGAACCCGCCCGATCAAGATGATCGGTCTCTACTACGATCCAAAATCATCCTATGGTCAACATATAAAGACTACAGTCAAAGTCACAGTCCAATCATCATCATCAATTCATGTTGGATTTTCCAACCAAATCCCATGGTTAAAATTGTCCCAACTATCACATGATTCTTCTTTGAATTCCAAAAAATATAGAAGGGTTTGAAAAAGCCCTAATCAGCTCCGTGACCTGAAATCAATTAAGAAACTCCACCTACAAGTATTCCTCAAACTGTCCAAAATAGAAAATCATGAGAATGTCCTAAATAGGAAGATTACAAATAGAAACCTGTCAAATTGGGACTTAATATTTCCAAATTAGGAACGTAAAATTTCCTAAATTAGAATTCAAGAGATATATACTGAACTCCAAATTAGCAGTTTTTTAAGAAAATGGAATTCTCCCAAAATAGAAGATTTCCGGAGGTATGAAATTTTGAATTAGAAATCCTCAAATCTACAAACATGAACTTTCTAATATGAAGGTGCCGAATCTTCCAAATTGAGAATTGCTAAGATGTGGACTTTCTAAATTAGAAATTTACAAAGAAATGGTTTTCCAAAATGAACGAAAATTAACAAAAATAACAATAAAGAATTCCACCTTACCATGCTCATCAAACTGGAGATCAACAATTACCAATGCCTACGAACTTCACAAATTTGGAGAAGAAATCCACACTCAATCAATTTTCAAAGTAACCAAACGTGCATGCAAGCATAATTTCAAATCTTTTCAAAACAATTAATCGACATGCATATTTATCAAGTCAAATGGTACATTAATCACATGGAATAATTCTAGACTCATCACCAACTCATCCCAAAAATATATTTTCTATCCCCATTACAAGAAAATTGAATATCATCATGAGTCATACAAATTAAACTCGGGCACAATGATCATAACACTTTAACAGTAACAATCTCCTAATACTAACGTGCAAAAATAAAATATAACAATATCGCCCTAATCCTATCAATATGCAAAAACAAATAAAACCCAGAAAAATGGCTAAGGAAATTATCCTATCCTATCAATATGCAAAAAGAATAAAATAGAAAATGACACCCACGTGAAACAAACATGTAAAATACAAAAAACATATAAAACAAAGGCATAAAAAAAATATTCTACCAACCTTATCAATATGCAAAAAAACAAATTGAAATATAAAAAAAAAAAAAAAAAAAAAACATTCTCCTAACCCTATTGAAAAGCAAACAAATAAGAACATAAAAAAAAACCTAAAAATGCTTTTCTAATCCTATCAACATACGATAAATTATGCCATAAAAAAAAAAAAAACAAGAATGAAAATAAAAATGAACCAAAATAAACTTACCTAATAGAGAAAGATGATGAGTTGATTCCTTGAGGGAGGACTCAAAGCTTGTGAGTGTTCGCTGCTGCGGGGATGCAAGGGAAGAAGGCAGAGAGAGAGAGGCCCTCTTATGAGTGCTGTAACGGTGAATCGAAGTGACTGGGCAGGATTTGATGTGGCAGTAACAAAATTGGTAGCAATGTGTGTGTCACAGGGATGTGAAGAGGCTGGACAGCAAGGTGCAATGGGGATGTTGGTGATGTGGCAAGGTGAATACGAAAGGAGAAGAGTTGGAAAAATGTTGGGCAGCAAGGGGGGCGTTTTGGGTGCTGTGTTGAGGACGTGGAGAAGGAAGGCTGGGCGTTGGGTGTACTGTGGAAAAGAGGGGGACTGCTGGGCGTTGTGTGTACTGTGGAAAAGAGGGGGACTGCTGGGCGTTGGTGCAGCAATAGTGAAGAGGGCAGTGGCTGAAAGAGAGGTCTTGTTGCATGCAGAGGGCAAGCTTTAGAGGGGTGCTGTTGGAGAAGTTGCAGATTTTAATGGAAGAGAAAGAAATGGGCTGCAATAAACATTTTCTTCTTGTAGAGATGGACACCGTCTCGGAGCTATGCTTGCTGTCCAAAACGGAGAGAGACGTGTGGAAAGGACTGTGTTGCAAGTAGATGCAGACGTCATTCAATCTGCTAGAGAAGAAGACGTTAAGACCCTTCAAGAAGAAGAGATGAAGGAGACGAGAGAGAAACCAAGGCGAGAGGAAGAAGAGAAAATCGTTCTCTGTGTGAGTGCTGGTTCAGCCTCAAGGATCTTCAACGTCCAACAAGAAGAAGGAGACGTCCTCCTTCTTATAAGAAAGAAACTTTCTAATTTTTTCTTTTTAACGTATTTCTCTCTTTCTTTTTTGCTTTTAATTTCCTTTTTTTTGTTTTTACACGTCTTTTGGGAGAATGGTAGTGGGGCGATCCCACGTTACTTGTAGTTCATTAATCCGTCGATGCTTACGTCTTAATTGGTTGATTTTGGTTGTTTTGATTATGATTTGATTGGTTGTTCGATTTTAATTTTAAATGTTTTAGTCGTTTAATTAATTGTCGCTTGATTTTAATTTTAATTGTTTAATAGTTTAATTTTTAATTTAAGTTTTATTTGTTTAATGGTTTAATTCTAACTGTTTAATTGTTGGATTGTTTGATTTTTAATTATTCGATTGTTTGGGTTTTGAATTAGATTTTAATTGTTTAATTACGAATTAAATCTTAAGTTTTAATTGTTTACTTTTGAATTAGGTTTTAATTGTTCAATTTTGAATTAAATTTTAGGTTTTAATTGTTCAATTTTGAATTAAATTTTAAGTTTTAATTGTTTAATTTTAAATTTGAGTTTGAATTGTTTGGAATTGTTTTATTTGAATTGTTTAATTTTTTAATTTGAAATTTATTCTTTAGTTTAAATTAGATTTTTAATTAGGTTTGATTCTTGTTACATTTTCCTAAGGATCGGAATCTCTAAGTTGAATTTGGAGGTTGAGGGGCATTTCGGTCATTTTTATGATTTTTCTTAAATTTTTCTGTTTTCGTCGGTTTGGATCCCATTAGACTTGAAATCATATTCTGAGTGCAATGGAGGCACTTTCGAAGTCTTTCGGAGGTCCAAAATTTATGAAGGGTATTTTCGTCATTTTGTCGATTTTTGCAAGTTTTTACGAATTTTAACGTGAGATTTCTTTCAGTTACAACGTGATTATTTTTATGTTTCAAAGTCGTATTTTCCTAGCGTAGCGAGGTCTCTAGGATGTTGAACTGTGTAGCGAACCTAAGCATACGTGTTTGCTAAATCGAGTGTAACGTGTAGCGATCCTAAGCGTGCGTAAACTTCTATGTCGAGTCGTAACGAGTGGGAGAGATGAAAAGATTGGAAATGGGAGGAAACATGGATAGTACTAACAAGCCTTCGAGTTCGTTACGATAATCATTAGGAATTCACGGTAACAGGGTGACGAATTGTCGAATTAGGCAGATGCAAAAATGCAGTGTCTATAGATGCCCCTCTTTGGCAGAGGGTGGAAGAAAACTAGATGGCCAATTTATTGTGATAGATAGTGCGACATCCGAATGCCAAAGCCAGTGACAACTCATTTTGCAGTCTGATTTGACAATTTGTCGAAGTGTCTAGATCCATGAAACTAGGCTCTCTTGGACTAAAAATGTTAGATCCTTAAATTTTGAGAAATTCTCTTTGACTGATGCAAATGCATTGCTAGTGCGTGTGTGTGCAATTGTGTAGTGATGATTTTGAAAAGGCGCATCTCCATTTAACGCATTCATGCTGAGCGAATAACAAACTTATTGATGAAAAACTGCGTAATAAAATCTGAGCAAAACCTGAGGAAATTATGAATTAAAAATTGAGTAAAATCGAGTAAAATATGAGCATACACTGAGCATAACTGAACCTAAGGTCTGAGCAAAATTTGAATGTTTTTCTCTACCTACTCGGGGTGAAAGAGTAATGAACTATTTTTTGGGGGGTCCAACTCTACCTACTCAGGGTGAAAGAGTAATGACCCATTTTTCTAGGAATTCTACTTTATCTACTCGGGGTGAAAGAGTAATGAACCGTTTTTCTGGGAGTTCTGTTCTACCTACTCGGGGTGAAAGAGTAATGAGCCTTTTTTCTGGGAGTTCTACTCTACCTACTCGGGGTGAAAGAGCAATGAACCGTTTTTTGAGAGTTCTACTCTACCTACTCAGGGTGGAAGAGTAATGAATGATTTTCTGAGAGTTCTACTCTACCTACTCAAGGTGGAAGAGTAATGAACTGTTGTCTGGGAATTCTACTCTACCTACTCGGGGTAAAAGAGTAATGAACTATTTTTTTGAGAGTCCTACTCTACCTACTCATGGTGGAGGAGTAATGAACCTTTTCTAGGAGTTCTACTCTACCTACTCGGGGTGGAAGAGTAATGAATGATTTTATGAGAGTCCTACTTTACCTACTCGGGGTAGAAGAGTAATGAATTGTTGTCTGGTAGTACTACTCTACCTACTCGGGGTGAAAGAGTAATCTGGGAGTTCTACTCTACCTACTCGGGGTGGAAGAGTAATGAACGATTTTCTGAGAGTTCTACTCTACCTACTCAGGGTGGAAGTGTAATGAACTTTTTCTGGGAGTTCTACTCTACCTACTCGAGGTGGAAGAGTAATGAATAATTTTATGAGAGTTTTACTCTACCTACTCTAGGTGAAAGAGTAATGAACTATTTTCTGAGAGTTCTACTCTACCTACTCAGGGTGAAAGAGTAATGAACTGTTTGTCGGGGAGTCCTACTCTACCTACTCAGGGTGGAAGAGTAATGAACTGTTGGGAGTACTACTCTACCTACTTGGGGTAAAAGAGTAATCTGGGAGTTCTACTCTACCTACTCAGGGTGGAAGAGTGATGAACTGTTGTCTGGGAGTCCTACTCTACCTACTCAGGGTGGAAGAGTAATGAACCTTTGTCTGGGAGTCTTACTCTACCTACTCAAGGTAAAAGAGTAATAAACTGCTTATCTGGGCAAAACAATTAGGAATTTAACAGTATTTTTTGAAAAAGTTGGATTTTATGAAAGTCCGGTCAACATTTTAATTTTTTTTGAACCTCGGGGGTTTTCAAAAATTGCTATCAAGATGGTAACTTTAAATTCAAAGTCAACCTTATCCTTTGGAGTCAAAATTGATCAGGCTTCAGAACAGAATGCCCCTAGTTTGATGGGGAGTGGCATTGGTGATAATCGAACAGGTTTTTAAAAAAAATGCCCCTTGTGTAAGGGGGAAAGTGAACTATTTATATAAGGGAAGTGCCCCTGTTATGAAAGCTGGAAATCTTTGATTACCGCAAGCGCAATAAAGTTTTAACTTTTAATTTTGACTTTTTATTGAAGATTTTGAGTCACGCTCGAAAAAATTGGAACAAAATATTACTTTTTGAAATTCATCACAGAATCTGTTCTTTCTCCCCATTGGTTCACCTAGGGACGTGAAACTCTTCAGATCAATCGTAGACGAGACGCTTGTATCCATTGAATCTACATTTGGTTCAAACTGGGTATTGATTGTACAATGATTATTTATTCGCCCCAAAGTTGATGGAGTTGTCCCTCTGGACTTTCAAGGTTTTATCTCAGACCGCTTTTTAGATTCTCAGCTTAAGTGAGATTTTCCCTTGATTGCTTTGATTTTCGCCTAGATCGTCCTTTCAGGTTTTCAATCTAGCGAGCGTGCTCTAGCTTTTGCCTAGATCGCCTTTTGAGATTTTCAATCTAGCGAGCGTACCTTTTATTTTTCTATTTTTTCTCTTTGCTCTAATTGTTGCTAAGGTCGTTCTTAATGATTTTCAACCTTACGAGCTTACCTTGATTTTTGCCTAAGTCGCCCTTTTGGGTTTTCAACTTAGCAGACTTTATTTTCCTTTTTTTTTTTCCTTTTTGAACTTCTGGAGTTACTATCTGATCATGCTTTGTTTCCTTCCTTGACTTTTTCTCACGGTACTTAGGAGGATTTTCACAGGTAAGCTTAGGACTGGGCATAAAAGAAAGGAATTTTGAGGCTCAAAACCCAAATGCCCCTTGTGTGGCATTTCTTTTAATTTTTTTTTCTTTGAATTTTCTTCCCCATTTTAACAATATCCTTTTTTGATTTTTTTTTCTTTTCGGATTTTTTCTTTGTGAGGAATCTATTTTTTTATTTTGATGTGGTCGGGCCTCAAGTAACTTCTCAGGTTGCCTACGTACCCCAATTGTTTTTGGGATCAGACCAAAACGTAGTTTAAATACAGTCCCTCCCCTAGGTTAGGTGATCGGAGTGAGAAAGAAAAATGCAATATTTTTTTTTTGAAAGGCTACAAAAGGGCTGAAAAAGGAAATATTGAACTGGGTAACATAAAAATTGGTTCGGCCAAAGATGGCCTCCTTAGATATAGTACCGCTCGATCTGGCCAAGGTTGATTGATTCTAGCATTTTGGTGTCGTGATGATCTTTGAAGTCTGACAGCTTTTCTAAATAATCTTGTCTTGGTGACGAGATGACCTTCCTTGTTGGATTTACAATTTTCTTTAAAGGCTCAATCTTCAACTTGCATGTCCCGCATTTTCTCTTTCATATCAAAATACAAATGATTCATGGCAATAAATCAAATTTGCTTCTAACGATGGGTATTATATTCGCACTTTAAGAAACGAACTTTCCATTTCAAATTTTCTCTCATGCCACATAACATAGAACCCTAAGTAGTCCGTATAAAAAATTGAGTCGAAGTTTGACATGTTGAAGGCGTGAACTATGATTTCTCTTGTCAATCTCAATGTGTCTAACACATTTGTGATAGAAGTTTCGAGATTCTTATTAGCTGCCCTAACAGTGCTCCACTTTGGATTCTTTACCATTTTTGAGAAATTCAACAATGATGTGACTCGTAATCTGGTTATGTGATTTCGCTCTAGTTCGTAGGACAGGTACCTATTTCTTGTTGATCAACACCCAAGCTTACCCAACATATCCTCTTAGGACCACGTGAACAAGTCTTTTGAGTTTTTTGAATAAATTCATCATCTCCTCATATTCCTTTGGGGATAAGTCAGCTTCGATATGAATTTTTTGAGCATTATTTTTTTTTCGAGGTCAATGACCTTTGCTTTCTCGATTAGAGGTTGAACCTGACCTTTGTCTTCTTGTTTAAATAATTTGATTGACTCAGGAGGGGATTCCTTGTTAGAGGATCCTCTCCTAAAGTAAGATTATTAGTTAACTCGTTAATGCGCTCGAGATATTCAGAAATTCATTTTATTCGATTAAATTCAGATGGGACGATAGACACCATTGCAGACTCGACAAACTGACTTGATTCAACAAAAATAAAAGGCTAGACTCAATCTAACAAGAATAAGACATTGCGAAATAAATAATAAAAAAAACAAAACCCAAACTAAATCACATGACTCATAAATATTAAAGATAAGTACCCACAATGTGTTTGATTACAGACTGAGGATTCAGGACATCACTTTCAACCGGTGGGACTAAAACATGGTAATCTTCAAGGAACAACTGGGCAATGTTGAGAGACTCTGTGGTAATTTGCCAGTCTTGAACTTCTTCTTCAGATTCTTTGTCCTTTTCTGACATTTTCTTATTTAGACTTGATTCTTTCCCCTTGGCCAAGGTCGTATCAAGTTCAGATATTTTGAAATTTCTTTTTTCCCAAGTCACATATTCACGTTCATAGCAATAGAGGGAAAAACATTCGTATTCTTGGTCCAATAAGGAAGGATTTTCATCTTTTAAGAAATTAGATTCTTCCAAGTCTGTTTGAGTGATGGGCGTAGAGCTATCATAATGAGGTGGAGATAAGCAATATATTCCATCTGAAGTTAGGTTGAATGGTTCACAGTCAGTGGTGAGAACTTCTTTGGGGACTATCATTCCAATAAGCGGAGGGTTAGGTGATTTAGGATTGACCAGGTGGATGAGGATGACTGGATCAAATGGGAGATGGGTATTGGACACCATGTTCAAGGTCTAGGGAGGTTGGTACATAGGTAAATGATTGGTGGTAACATTCGATTACGCAGGGGTAGGGACGACAACTTTTTTGGCATCAATGAGGTCTTGAACGGTATGACGAAGGACGACACAATAATCAGTAAGGTGACCAGGATTTTGGTGAAACTCACAAAATGAGTTGGGATTGTAAGAGGCGGGGAGTGGACTTGGTAGAGGTCGAGGTTGAAGAGGTGTAATGAGCCATTTACTTAATAGTTTTTGAAAAACAACGCTCAAAGACATCCCAAGATTAGTGAATTTCCTACGAGGTCGAGGTTGACTAGAATTAGCTTGGTTAATAGGTGAGGTAGTGGAATGGATTGGTGTAGCAGATGTATTGGCTACATAGGCATGATTAGTACTAGGCTTGGAATTGGGGAATGGCTTTTTGAGCTTATTGTCTGAAGAGTTGGAAAGGACCCCGGAAGCGAAGGCATTATCGATTTGGTTACCGGCTTGTAACAGGGATTCGAATGTGGGGAGGTATTGGGCGACTAAATGCTGAGCATACCCTTGTGAAAGATTTTACAATATTATCGCCACTTGTTCTTTTTCTGATGGTCTATCCCACATTTGTGCAGCCTTAGATCTCCAACGGCTGATAAAGTCAGTAAATGTTTCCCCGTTCTTCTGCCTAGTTGACTCTAAATCCCTTCGAGAGGTTTCAATCTCAGTACTATACCTGTATTGGTGTCAAAACAACTTTGACATATTCTCCCATGTCCCGATTGTAGACGAATCTTGAGACATCAACCATCGTAGTGCTGATCCCGATAGGATGCGTTGGAATAATGATGCCATATGTTCATCACTTAAGCCCAGAGTGCGCATGTTAGTAACATATACTTTGAGGTGTGTTCTTGCACAACCTACCCCATTGAATTTTTTCATTTCTGGCATTACGAACTTTTCAGGCAAACGGATTCTAGGGATTTGATTTAGGATATCGATGCCTGCTGTGATTTCATCAATCCTTTTTATGCTTTTCCAAGCTATTTCCAACTGAACTATTCTATTAGCCAATACCGGATTTTCATTGAAGTGTTCTTCATTTTCATCAAGCTTGTAGACATCTTCTAGATTTCTAATAGTGCTTCCTTCTGGTCCTTTGCCCCTTTGATCATCAGGGGGATTTCTTGTCGATTCAGAGATCTGTTCTAGCACTTCTACATTATTTTTGATGTTGTTTATATCCATTGCAAAGACGGTCAAGATCTTACTGTAAGTTCAGATTCAGAGGCCATTTCTGATGGTTCACTTGGTGCTGATGTTCGCTCTAACCGACCCGACTCTCGACTCCAACTAGGTGGTAGACGCTTAAGCTTAGGAGCAATGATATCCTGAAACCCCATCAATAGTGGATTATTTGATGAAGACCCGAGGGTAGGTTTTAACAATTAGAAGTAAAAGTCCCTCTTGATAGCATTTATTAAATTAACCCCTTAGATTCAAAATCTCTAACCGATGAAACATTCCAAGCAAGGGATTACATGAAGATGATTTGCTGATTGATCAAGAATCTTAGAAAATTTTTGAATCATAATTAAGGATTGCACGACCTTCAAAAATCATAATCCAGATTGTACCAATCGATACATCCTTTAATATGACTTTACTAATCTCGATCTTGTTGATTATAAAATATTTAATCCATTGAATTAAATTGACCAATAAAAATGAGTGGGACTATGTACCCATTTGAGTTTGGGCCAGTTCGACCCAATGGATCTGAATATTCTACTTGAATCGTTTCATGTATTATTTTTAAGCCAATTAGTCCAACCGGTTTATGTGTTGATCCATAAGATCCATTTACCAATTAGGCTAACTAGTTTAACTTGACATTGATCGACATGTTTTATCAGTTATATTTATTGGGTTGGACCGGTATTGTGGGTTCAATTTGAACGGTGTGGGCCGGTCCACCCTCTTACCTTTTAGTTAAATTAAGTAAAGTAACCCGGGAGCACTATTAGTCAATTCGAGTCGTGGCCTAGTGGGACCGCACTTAAATTCAAGGTTCTAAGCTCACTATATGATTGAGGCTAGGTTAGGACAAAGCTTAGGTCACTTCAGCTCGAAACACCGATATACTATTCCAGTTTTACTTAGACAAGCAGTACGTGGTGCTCTAGTTTGATATACCCAAAGGTATCGTACTGAAGTTGTAGCGTTCACTGTCATCCCCAGTGTCTCGAAGGACCAGATTAGCTTGGATCCGACTACGAGGTTTAGAGGGACATGTCGTGATGCAAATATGTATAATCATACTCGTTAGTGTGTGCAAAGGGACGAAGTGCGCCCGGGGCATTTTCGAGAATATCCAATCATACAAACCACATACATCCCATCATCAAATCAATCACAATAAATACAATAATTGATTACATCCAATCACAACCCAATGAAAAAAAATGACAAAATCTAATCTAATCTGAGAGTCTCATTGAGTCAACGGGGTTGACTCGAGTAAAGGTCAACCTAAGGATAGTCTTGGATCGGGTTAAGTTTGACCCTAATATCCCCAGTGGAGTCGTCACTGAAATCGCCTCGACTATTTTTCCCTAAATAGTGGGTAAGGGTCCGATTTATTAAATGTGGGACTTTTGAAGAATGGGAGTCGCCACCTAGTTTAGGTCTAGGAACCATAAATAACTCCAAACGGATATGGATCGGTCCACGGATCAAAGATATGGGTAAGGGGTTTGATTACGGGTTTCGAAAGGTGTTAGGCACCGAATCCGCCCGATCAAGATGATCGGTCTCTATTACGATCCAAAATCATCCTATGGTCAACATATAAAGACTACGGTCAAAGTCACAGTCCAATCATCATCATCAATTCATGTTGGAATTTCCAACCAAATCCCATGGCTAAAATTGTCCCAACAATCACATTATTCTTCTTTGAATTCCACAAAATATGGAAGGGTTTGAAAAAGCCCTAATCAGCTCCATGACCTGAAATCAATTAAGAAACTCCACTTGCAAGTATTCCTCAAACTTTACAAAATAGAAAATCATGAGAATGTCCTAAATAGGAAGATTACAAATAGAAACCTGTCAAATTAGGACTTAATATTTCCAAATTAGGAACGTAAAATTTTCTAAATTAGAATTCAAGAGATATATGCTGAACTCCAAATTAGCAGTTTTTTAATAAAATGAAATTCTCCCAAAATAGAAGATTACCGGAGGTATGAAATTTTGAATTAGAAATCCTCAAATCTACAAACATGAACTTTCTAATATGAAGGTGCCGAATCATTCAAATTGAGAATTGCTAAGATGTGGACTTTCTAAATTAGAAATTTACAAACAAATGGTTTTCCAAGATGAACGAAAATTAACAAAAATAACAATAAAAAATTCCACATTACCATGCTCATCAAACCGGAGATCAACAATTACCAATGCCTACGAACTTTACAAATTTGGAGAAGAAATCCACACTCAATCAATTTTCAAAGTAACCAAACGTGCATGCAAGCATAATTTCAAATCTTTTCAAAACAATTAATCGACATGCATGTTTATCAAGTCAAATGGTACATTAATCACATGGAATAATTCTAGACTCATCACCAACTCATCCCAAAAATATATTTTCTATCCCCATTACAAGAAAATTGAATATCATCATGAGTCATACAAATTAAACTCGGGCACAATGATCATAGCACTTTAACAGTAACAATCTCCTAATACTAACATGCAAAAATAAAATATAACAATATCGCCCTAATCCTATCAATATGCAAAAACAAATAAAACCCAGAAAAATGGCTAAGGAAATTATCCTATCCTATCAATATGCAAAAAGAATAAAATAGAAAATGACACCCACGTGAAACAAAAATGTAAAACACAAAAAACATACAAAACAAAGGCATAAAAAAAATATTCTACCAATCTTATCAATATGCAAAAAAACAAATTGAAACATAAAAAAAAAAAAAAACATTCTCTTAACCCTATTGAAAAGCAAACAAATTGAAACATAAAAAAAAAAAACATTCTCCTAACCCTATTGAAAAGCAAACAAATAAGAACATAAAAAAAACCTAAAAATGCTTTTCTAATCCTATCAACATACGATAAATTATGCCATAAAAAAAAGAAAACAAGAATGAAAATAAAAATGAATCAAAATAAACTTACCTAATAGAGAAAGATGACGAGTTGATTCCTTCAGGGAAGACTCAAAGCTTGTGAGTGTTCGCTGCTGCGGGGACACAAGGGAAGAAGGCAGAGAGAGAGAGGCCCTCTTATGAGTGCTGTAACGGTGAATCGAAGTGACTGGGCAGGATGTGATATGGCAGTAACAAAATTGGAAGCAATGTGTGTGTCACAGGGATGTGAAGAGGCTGAACAGCAAGGTGCAATGGGGATGTTGGTGATGTGGCAAGGTGAATATGAAAGGAGAGGAGTTGGAAAAACGTTGGGCAGCAAGGGGGACGTTTTGGGTGCTGTGTTGAGGACGTGGATAAAGAAGGCTGGGCGTTGGGTGTACTGTGGAAAAGAGAGGGACTGCTGGGCGTTGTGTGTGCTGTGGAAAAGAGGGGTACTGCTGGGCGTTGGTGCAGCAATGG
This sequence comes from Akebia trifoliata, assembly GCF_017979445.1. Taxonomy (NCBI): domain Eukaryota; kingdom Viridiplantae; phylum Streptophyta; class Magnoliopsida; order Ranunculales; family Lardizabalaceae; genus Akebia; species Akebia trifoliata. Next base: position 37,296,196 of record NC_141385.1, on the reverse strand, counting down.
TGAAGAGGGCAGTGGCTGAAAGAGAGGTCTTGTTGCATGTAGAGGGCAAGCTTTAGAGGGGTGTTGTTGGAGAAGTTGCAAATTTTAATGGAAGAGAAAGAAATGGGCTACAATAAACATTTTCTTCTTGTAGAGATGGACACCATCTCGGAGCTATGCTTGCTGTCCAAAATGAAGAGAGACGTGTGGAAAGGACTGTGTTGCAAGTAGATGCAGACGTTAAGACCCTTCAAGAAGAAGAAATGTAGGAGACGAGAGAGAAACCAAGGCGAGAGGAAGAAGGGAAAACCGTTCTCTGTGTGAGTGCTGGTTCAGCCCTAAGGATCTTCAGCGTCCAACAAGAAGAAACTTTCTAATTTTTTCTTTTTTAACGTATTTCTCTCTTTCTTTTTTGCTTTTAATGTCCTTTTTTTGTTTTTACACGTCTTTTGGGAGAATGGTAGTGGGGCGGTCCCACGTTACTCGTAGTTCATTAATCCTTCGATGCTTACGTCTTAATTGGTTGATTTTGATTGTTTTGATTTTGATTTGATTGGTTGTTCGATTTTAATTTTAATTGTTTAATGGTTTAATTTTTAATTTAAGTTTTATTTGTTTAATGGTTTAATTCTAACTGTTTAATTGTTGGATTGTTTGATTTTTAATTATTCGATTGTTTGGGTTTTGAATTAGATTTTAATTGTTTAATTACGAATTAAATTTGAAGTTTTAATTGTTTACTTTTGAATTAGGTTTTAATTCTTTAATTTTGAATTAAATTTTAGGTTTTAATTGTTCAATTTTGAATTAAATTTTAAGTTTTAATTGTTTAATTTTAAATTTGAGTTTGAATTGTTTGGAATTGTTTTATTTTAATTGTTTAATTTTTTAATTTGAATTTTATTCTTTAATTTAAATTGGATTTTTAATTAGGTTTGATTCTTGTTACATTTTCCTAAGGATCGGAATCTCTAAGTAGAATTTGGAGGTTGAGGGGCATTTCGGTCATTTTTATGATTTTTCTTAAATTTCTCTGTTTTCGTCAGTTTGGATCCCGTTAGACTCGAAATCATGTTCTGAGTGCAAGGGAGGCATTTTCGAAGTCTTTCGGAGGTCCAAAATTTATGAAGGTTATTTTCGTCATTTTGTAGATTTTTGCAAGGTTTTACGAATTTTAACGTGAGATTTCTTTCATTTACAACGTGATTATTTCAATGTTTCAAAGTCGTATTTTCCTAGCGTAGCGAGGTCTCTAGGTTGTCGAACTGTGTAGCGATCCTAAGCGTGCGTAAACTTCTATGTCGAGTCGTAACGAGTGGGAGAGATGAAAAGATTGGAAATGAGAGGAAACAGGGATATTACTCACAAGCCTTCGAGTTCTTTACGATCATCATTAGGAATTCACGGTAACAGGGTGACGAATTGTCGAACTAGGCAAATGCAAAAATGGGGTGTCTACAACCTTGTTTAAGATATACATTGCAGTATTTAATACTTCTCCCCACAAGAATTATGAAATTGTTAAGTGACTCAACATACTCCCAACCATGTTCATGATAATATGATCATTTCAACTACACCATTCTACTGAGGCATCCCAAGCATTGTATATTATACACAAATACCTAATTTTTCTAAGAGTTTGGCAGAAAGACCAAGATTCGGACCCAATTCATTAAATCGACCATAATATTCACCTCATTTATCTAACCCGACTATTTTCACTTGCCTATCTAACTATTTTTTTTACCTTAATTATAAATATTTGAAGGATATCCACCGATTGAGATTTTTCATGAATCAAATAGATATAATCAAATCTAGAGAGGTCATCTATAAAAGTGGTCAAATATTTTTTTCTAGTTAAACATGCAATAGAAAAATGACTACAAATGTTAGTGTGTATAATTTCAAGAAATTCTTTACTTTTATGAGTTTTTTCTTAGTATGTTTGGTTTGCTTTCTTTAAATACATTCACACATACCGAGAAATTCGTAAAGTCCAAATTATCCAAAACTTTATCTTTTACTAATCTTTCTATCCTAGTTTTGGAGATGTATCCCAAATATTTATTTCACAAGATGGAGGAATTTTCATTTATCAAACCACGTTTCAAATCATTATTCGTACGTAAGGAAAATAAAAATCAGGCATAATCAAAATTTAAATTAATTTTTTATATAAATCATCAATTAAAATCCTAAATCCAAATGAAACTGAATGCAAAAATAATTTTAATTGTCCACATTCAAAAGAAACCGAATATCCTAAACAATCTAATATAAATAATGAAATCAAATTCCTAGGTATGGTAAGAACATAAAAAATGCTCTCCAAATAAATCTGATGAAGAATCTCCAATACCAAACGATAGGTTCCCACAGCTAATCACTACGTGAAAATCCCTTATTTAACAAAAAAAAATTGTTGGGCCTGGCCCGTCAAATTTTGATACCCAAATTCCGCGGCCTACGGACCACGTTTCCACTCTCAATCACTCGATCTCATCTCTCTCTCATTCTCTGTGTCTCTCGCACTGTCTCTTTCTCTCTGCGTCTCTCTCACAATCAACGATCGATCGACCTCTCCATATATATATATATATATATATATATATATATATGTCTCTCTCTCTCTCTCGATCGACATCGCTCTTTATCTCCCTCTCTCTCCCGATCGACTTCCCTATCTCTTTTTCACAGTCGCTCTCTTGATCGATCGACCTCTCCATCTCTCTCTCTCGATCGATCTTTCTTTCGATCTATCTCCCTCGATCGATCTCATCTCCCACTCTATTTGATTGATCGATCTCGATCGAGAACTTCTTTCGAACACTAGTTATCAGATTTGTTTCTAGAACTTCTTTCCAACCTTAGATATCAGTAGATCTGATTCTGAAAATCGAAACATTTTTGATCGATCAACGCGTGAATGAGGGGCATCTGAAGATCGACTACAAAAGACAAACAATATGCAGAGTCGGGGATCGAATAACCGATTACATAGTTTGGTTATCCGATCCCAAGGTTTTTGGATCTCAGATCATCGATGAAGATGAAAAAGAATCAGCATTACAAAATGGATTAGAGATGGATATGAGGTCTGCTTATGGTTTATCTTCGACGTCAAACAGGAAATTCGGTTCATCTTCGAGCAATGCACTTGAGGCCTCTTCAGGTTCGAAACAGATCTTAGAAGAGAATGCTGGTTTTAAAGGCCCAAATGACACCAATTGTAGAAAAAGAAAAGCAATTAGAGGAAAAGTAGCTAAGGACCTCTCGGCCAATGATACAAAGGTATTTTTTTGTATTTCAATTTGAATAAAAATTTCCAAATTCCACTTCAATATTTTGATAATTATGCACACACACACACACACACACACACAAAATTGAATTTTTTTCTCTTTCAGGCTGTAGAAGAGAGTGAGACGAATTCAAAGAGAAGCAAAACAGCAGAAAATGATAATGTCGAATTAAGTGGGAGTAGTATCAACATAGCCAAAAATGGGGATCAAAAACAAACCAAAAGTAATCCGAAAACACCAGAGCCTCTGAAGGATTACATCCATGTCAGAGCGAGACGAGGCCAAGCAACTGATAGCCATAGTTTCACCGAGAGGGTAAATTTCGAACGATTTTCTTCAAATCAATCAGATCGCACCAATATCATATTCCACCATGTACAAAATGAAAAAATCCTTGCTTTACCAGGTTTGAAGAGAGAAAATTAGCAAACGGATGAAACTCCTTCAAGATCTTGTACTTGGTTGCAACAAGGTTCAGAAGAATTCATGTTAAATTTATGAAAGTTGATATTTGCAGGCGAGGAGCCATGTTATGCTGGTGTCCCAATGTCATCTATTGTGGAACAGGGTTATGGTGTTGGTGAAGTTATCTCTCTTTTGTGGTTCAAATGAAGTCTTCCTCGTTATTGTACACAGTTCATTGAGGTAGATTTGTTACAAGTGTTGAGGTTTGTTATGATCCCATTTTTCCATCTTAAATTTGCTCGCATTTAGAGCTTTAATCACTTTAGCCTTACTATGCCTGCTAATTTTTTGTTGTACATAAAGCACTTCGTCATTAAGCAAAATTATCTTTTTCTATATTTTTTGTGTCTAATTAAAACATTTGGCTTGGTCAGATTTGCATCATGTTGTGGGCCGACCATGGGCCTTGTGTCTCTGGTGCTCACAGCATCATAGTTACAGTAAGGGCTAGAAAGGATCTGGTTTCCAGCCTCATTGCAGGTATATTCCACTTGATATCATCTATCACTATGTAATAGTTTGTTGTTCATTCTAGTAGCCGTTGTCCATTTACAGGATAATTAGTTAAATCACCTAATTAGAAAAGGCGAGTTCAATAAGATTAAGGACCCAAGAGAAGGTTTGCAACTTCATATGATAATATTGCTATAGTTATATAAGATTAATTTTGACAAAAAATATTTTCATGGACTATTAATAGGTTTTGTTCTTCTTAATGAATTGAGTTTGCAAATAAGGACAAGGCTTTGATTGAGCATGATTGAGTTTGCTCCTGTTCCGTTGATATAGGCACAATGTCGTAAATCATTGTGTTTTATGGGATGTGTGAACTTTGCTATTTCAATTTTTCCACAATGTTAGATGGAGGAGTTAGGATTCAATGGGTTAGTGCCATGGCATATTATACCTTTTCATCATCATTATCAAATCTTATTTGAATTTTCAAACATTATGTGGTAGGTTGCATAGATGTTTTGACATGGATACAAGGTGTCTGACATGATGCTTTTGAGAAGCACAAAATGGGAATACACACATATAAATGTATTACAAAGAGCCTTCCATTCGAAAAGCGGATTCTATTCTTGACTTTCATTTAGTGTTTTTCCTGTTTTCTCTATTCTAGTCTTTCATAATATGGTTTGTGACTTCTACTCTTATCTTTGTGTCCAATATTTATTTGATTAACAAACAGAAAACCCTTTATTCTAGCTAATTTTTTTCCCACACTAGTCATTACTTGATGTAGGATTTGTCATATTTAATGTATGCAGGTTTTTGCTTATTACATTCCCATGGAAGATTCATGGAACGGTCTTGTAACACAGGTAAATTTCAGCAGCCATCTCTTTTGTACTACATACCCCATTCCTTTTCTGTGACTTGAAGATAAATTTACTATAACCATTTCTGCAGTATTTAGTCTTTGTTTCATAGACCAAAGCTTTCCCCATTATCTTACCTGTAATTTTACAATGGATTTTTTCTTTAATTTTTTTAAATACCAAGTATGCAACATTACTTATTGGGAGAACTGTTGGTGTCGATTATTGCCTCCTAAGTTTCCTCAACTATTCATTGTACTCCAATAAGAGGCTTCCTGTTAACGATGTCAAGATGCAAATAGGGAAGGAATATTCTTGGGATTTTGGATTTAGAAGGAATTTCAATGAATAGGAGATGTAGTTGGTGGCCACTATCATCAATCTAATCTCTCTTGTTCCGATGCTCCCTAGGGTAAGGATTAGAGGATATGGTTGGTGAGTCGGAATGGAAAATTTTCCTTTTAAGTCATCCTATGAATTCCCCCCCCCCCCCCCCACGCACACACAGACACACACACACATATTTGATAAATCATTCTATGAATCCGTTATTCTAGTGCTATCCTCATTGTTTTCAACCTTTCCTCTTTGGAGCCCTAATGTTGCTTCAAATGGCAGTGGACATAAATCATTTGCATGCTAATAAATGGGCTAAAGTCATGAAAGATTCTCCATGGAAACTAACGAATTCAATTGACCACGTAGAGTCCTCCTCAGTCGCTAGTTCCTTTTCCTCTCTTTTTTTTCCCCCTAGTCATTAAGGAGAGCTAACAATTTTGCAGATTCCTTGGCCAAAAAAGTTGCATTAATATGAACCTTAATGATTTGAATTTTCTCCTCCCTGATCTTAGTAGTTGCTATTATTTTAACGAAAAATTAATCACTCATCAAAGAAGGGTGAGAGAATGTTCATTGTTCCATGTGGCATATGTCCAGGGGCTTCGGACCATCCAATCAGTGTGAGCCTGAATGGATGATCCTGAACATCTGATAAATTGACCTAAGTCCATTGATGATTAGAATTATCTGATTAGACTAATTTCTCTTTAGTCCAACTTTAATAGGTATTCCACCGATTGAATAGTCTCAACTGTGTGTGTGTGTGGGTGCCGTTTTAATGGAACTGAAAATGCACCATGTGTTGTGCATATGCTGGCCGCTTTTTACTCCCTCTATGATTTAAAGTACTATGCACTTTGAACTGTACTTGTGATCATAGTCACCAAAGTCTCTGACTTATTGAAAAATTGCGATTAAATCATGACTTTTTTCCTTCACTGATTTAATCAAGATTTTTTTTATAGTAATATGTGACTTACGAACTTCGCGTTTAAATCATGAAAAACGAGGATGCAAATGAGAATGACATTGATTTGATATTTTTGATCTATTAATGAATCCTAATTCATACTCATGAATGTGATCTTTTTTAATTTTATTTTAATCATATATCTTGAGTATGTTGGGGATCTGTGATTACTTGTTGTGAATGCATAAATGATATCAACATGGGAATTCTTAATTTATCATTCTAGTTGAATATGGAATTTGATGATATAATATGAGAGCACCTGCTGGTAGGAACGATTAACAGTCCTAACTTAGCTCAGTTTTTTTTTCTGATGTTTCCCAATTTTACCCTTGACGACTTATTCCCGAAACCCAACTTCGTGACTATGCTTGTGATATGCATGTAGAGAGAACCTTTTTGAAGAGTTGCTGCAGGAGCAGGAAGAAGTTTCTAACCAAAGAAAACATACTCGAGAAATGTTCCACATTCTTCAACAAGCAATTCAGGTTAGTGATAGTTTAAACTAGTCTTGGGCTCACAAGTCACGACCGTCAGATCTATTGTATTCTTTTATTCGAATCCCGAAAAAAATTATGGCTAATATTGATTTTGGTCTGGGAGATCTCAGTGAATGTGATGGGTCCTTTCCCATCTGCTCCCCATGTACAAGTATGTACTTGGTAGACTGCCTTTTACAATTTAACTGAAGCTATCTTTGATTTTCTTTCCTGTTTGTTCAATTCAACTATTTAGCATCACGGGTTGAAGGTTGGAGTTTTCCCAAATTTCATAGAATAGCAATTGCTCAGTGCCTTACAGTTTTAAAAGAAAAGAAAGAAAAGAAAAAAAAAACTTGCATCTGCCCATTGGGATGATTCCCATATCCTAATATAGTCAAAACTCTAGAGTAGTAAAGAAACAGTGTTTTTCCAGAAAACAATTTGGACCAAAGATTTATATGTAAATCGCCAAAGATTTATCACACATCTTGGTGTGGCATATTAGTATTATTATGTTGGAATGATATAATTTTATGACTTTTGGAGAAAGCTGCAACTTAAAATGGTTTGGAAATGTATAGAGAAATGTACACACACATACATATGTGTGTGTGTGTTCCCCTTATTCTTTGTCCCACATCCTCACGAATATCTCCATCTTTATGGTTGATTGTTATTATTTTTGATAAGCGTGGTTAATGAAATTTAAATAACAGAATCAGGACAATCTTGTAAACTTGACGAAGCAAGCCTGGCTGCTGATATTCCAGGTGCTTGCAATCTTTATCCTTCAAATCTGTGTTTCTTTTATCATATATTAACTTACAATATTTTATTTACATTCCTTTAGCTAGTCGTGCCGCTGATGGAGGACGTGTATCGGCCTCTGCAATTGAGAAGTCTTTGGTAGGGTTTCATTGGGCTGCACTTTCTATCTTCTCCTTTTCTATAACCAAATTTTACTACTGTTCTTGGTTTTATTGTTGTTGATGACAATAAAAGTTCTACTTGAGTGTTTTTTTGTAGAAGGTGAAATGAAAACCTCTACTAACTCTCTGTTTATGTTCTGAAGATTGACGAATTACGTGAGAGGGAAAAGGAGCTAAAGCAGGAAGTGGCTGAGTTGCGGTGGAGGTAGTTTTAAACGATAAATACTTCCTAAAGCAAGACATGTTGTATATATGCCTGAGAACTTGATTTGCATCTGCAGCTTGAAGGTTAAAATTGCAAAATACTCAGGTTGGTTTTTTGCCTCCATACTTGTCGCTTCCGTCACAATCCAAAAGTTTTTAGGTTTGATTTTCTAATATGTTCCAGGTCCAGTCATGATCGGAATCTCCACATGAGACCCAAATTTTAGTTAAGGAATCCCATGGACCTTGTGACAATGATGAACAAGACGGATTGAAGATCACAGATGGCCCAATTTGTGCAGGTTTCTTATTTCTTGTATTTGATTTACCTAACATTACCTTTGGTCATAGGATGGTTGTTCATATTATTTATTATAATTTCTCATTTTCTGCATCATCATATTCTTAATTGTTATGTGATTGAACATTGTTCTATTAAAGACCTGATTTATTTTTGTCGAAATGCTTAAAATTTCCTTTAAGTTGATTGTTTATGAGTGATGTTTGACTGAAATTAAAGACTAATGATTTTCTGACAACCCCTCCTACAACCAAGTGAATTTCACATTTTTGGTTATGCAAGAACCAAGATTTTAGATGATGAGTTAAGGGATCATATACGTGGGTGAGATATCTTATTTAAGGTTTTATCTTCGTGTGGTTCACCTAAAGTTATTTTCTTATATCATAATTTAGGAACAAAAAAATGTGTATACCATGACTCATCTTGTTCTAGTTTATGATATATTAGTTATCCTTACAGTATTCGTGCTTGTTCATTTGCTAGGCAGAAACTTGATTCATGGTATTAATAATATTACTAAAGTACAAAAGAGTAACATAATTATTTCAAAATTTCCACAGAATAATTTTTTTTTTTCTTCGAACTATTCTATTGTATGATTGATTTGTTTTATAAAAAAACAGGCAGCAATGCTATTCCTGAAGCATGCTGCATTAGAATTTAGATGACTATAGTAGGAAATCACTACCCACCCCCCTTGAGAAAAGGAAGAATGTTCTAAGAGTTGCTCTACTGGGGCAAAGATCAACGGTTACTATATTCACGATGCAACGTGCAACATAAATTATGAAATGTCATCCTCAAAAGGACATAAAAAGTGTAAAAAATTATTCCAGGCCCACAAAGTATATTCAATAACACACATGAAATTGACCGAAAGCCTAGCTTTGATGATGATAATAGCCCACCAATGCAAGATTGAGTGGATGGCAGATTGTTGTCTCTGCATGCTATGACTATCAAGGGTGGGGTTGAAAATGTTTCACAACCACTTTCTCCAAGTGGCTGCCTTCTTATCGCCAGACAAGAATCTGGGTATATTTAGTAGACTATTAACCCGGGTAACACCTTCTAGGGCCGACCACTTCTCGTCTTCGGCTGTTGAAATGCATTCAGCAAGGCTCCTGGTAGATTGACACCTCTCAGGACGCTTTTTGTCTTTGAAACTTGTTTTCTTGGTTTTTTTGTGTGGCAATTTTCACCTTGCATTATTTTCTTATTGCAAGAGATTCAGATTCAATTGATAATTTTATTTATAGAAGTCTCAATAAACATCTATCAATAATTGATTCGATGATTCTGGGTGTGCTTGGAAATTAAGATTGCAACGTTTATCCTTTACAATACCATCTTATGTCCCACTAACTTGGTAGATTCATGATTTTTCTTTCTTGGATTCTTAGAGACTTTGATCCTTTCTTCCAATGGATAGGGAGGTTTTCTAAATTTTGGAGTATATATGCTTATCTGCCTAAATTATTCGTTTTTTCTCCATTAGATGACAGGTATGCTTTGATCATTTTGCAGAATCATTCGTGATATCATTCAAAACCATCTGTTACAGGCAACACTTGGTGTTGCGACCTGGTGGTCACTTTGTGTGGTCAGCTACTCCAGTTTACAGGAAAGGCGAAGAGGATTCTATGATCTGGAAAGGTATATACATCCTTACCTAGTCACTTTGTGTTTAAGAGAGGGATTTCTTTGGGTAAATATCTAACAATGTTTCTTCTCATGAAATGTATTGTAGAAATGGCTGAACTAACAAAGAAGTTGTGCTAGGAGTTGGTAGAGATTAAAAATGATACAGTGAACGAAGTTGGTGCAGCAATATTCTCCTCTGGTTCCGTAAAGGAACAAACCTGAAGGGAAGGTATGCAAGTTGGCTATTAAAATAGTACAAAATCTGTGTTTATCCTTTAATTCCTTCTGTTTTAATACCCATTTGGTTGGACCGTTCTGAATATATGCATCTCTTCATACACATCACCCATACACTCATCCATCCAAGTTGCCTAGAACAAATCTTGAACATGGAACCTATTTTGGTAATGGGTTCCACTTCTCTGCATGTCCATCACTTGTAATTTCAGCCCACATTCTTGAACTACTTGAAATAAGTCCCTGTAAGCACTCCAATCATATTGCTTAGGACCCTTAGCTTCTATTACACCCCACCACACATCCACCATGACCCCATCAACATCTACCCCTCTAAGTTGCTTGAGTTGTTTCTCAATTTCATCTTTGTTTTCAAAAACATTATCAACTGTCACCACACCCAACTATTCCACAACACCCAATTACATAACCAAAACAAAACAAAAACAAAAACAAAAAAACATGACAACATTAGTATTTGATGATATATGTTCATGACCAACCTTACCATATAGTAAATATTAAATGCTTATGTTCCAAAGTTTAAATGATACTTACTGGTAACATGACAAATACAGGGACATAATTAGCCAACATGTTGTCCTTCTAGTGAGTAATGTTGGTGCCTGCATTTTTTTGAAGAAAGAAAGAAAATGGTCTTAGCTCTTGGGGGGTTTCCTTTGTGAGAATAGCAATGGAGATGCTAAGCTTTGCTGAATCAACATTGCTTTATAATGTTGGAGGCAATCATCATCAGGTAGATACCCTTATCTTCAGGACAGAGACCTGTACCTGTAAAGTGGACCCACCTTGGTCCTATAGCTAAATAAAAAACTAGATTTACTGTGGCACATACATTTGCTTTAATGAGACGTTCCAAAAATATCAAAGATTCCATCATCTACCCCTATACTGGAAACATGAAACCAGCGTCATATAGTCAGCAGATCCAGCTTGGTTTTATCTTCATATCTTTTGTCAGAGTTCTTCCTATGTTATTGGAGTTGCCGAATGGGTTACTGGTCTTCAGCTCAGGGCCAATTCGAAGGGTTTGGTATACAAATCTCATCGGAATATTGGGATCACTCTCTTTTGTTTCACAACATTGCAGGTAATTATAATTGTTCCTAATTTGTTCATTGTTTCTTATTTTAGGCACATTTTCTTAATCAATCATAACGAGTTTATCATTCTTTGTGTTGTGTAGATTTTCGCATTGTTCCTAAGGCCAAAGAAGGAGCACAAGTACCGGATTTACTGAAATTTTTACCACCATATTGTTGGATACTCCATCCTTGTTCTTGGTATCGTCAACGTGTTTAAAGGTCTAGACATGTTGGATCTAGCTAAAATGTGGAAAACAGCTTATATTGTGGTATTGTGTGTATTGGGTGGGATTGCATTAGTGTTGGAAGTTACGACATGGATTGTTGTTCTGAAGAGGAAATCCGAGGCATCCACCGAACCTTATGATGGGAATGGCGAGCAACAACCACTCACAGTTTGATCAACAACAAGATTGCAGGGCCACATATAGTATTGAGGAGAGTTGGTTCTCTTACAGTTTGTCTATAAAGTTACTTCTTGGGCTTTCTCTTAGGTATCTCTTAGAATCTATTATTGCTTCTTCACTTGTTTGTGTTTTGTGTTCTAAATTAAATCAGGAGTGTGACATAAATAGCTGTATATATATCATATACTGCTTTATTGTCAGTTATTTGTAGCTTTGACAGAATTTTCGATCTTAATAAAGAGGTTTACATATATATTAATTTTGGGTTATTTAGTTTAGTTTGGAGCTTGTTTTATGATTTTTTTTATATATTATTTCGTTCATTGTGATTGGTGAATTAGAGGACCGTGTTATTGTTTGTTAAACCTCCAAATTTGACGGTCATACTCTATGGATTTGTTTTGTTTTTTTTAAGTCCATTCTCCAATAATTTGATAGTCCAGGGCCGTCAAAAAAAAAATTCTACAAGAGAATATTTGACGGGCATATTTGACGGAAGGGTACGTCAAATTTCTCAAAATTTGACGGGCTAAGACCGTCAAATATGAGCCTTTTTCACATAGTGAATGCTTGCGCTCCGACACAATTTCTCATAAAGATATATCTTTCACTTTGCATTGACTTCTTGTTTGAAATGAATCCCTACATCGAATTTGTAATATGATTTGTAGTTCCAAAATCAATCTACTAGGTATTAGAAGGTACTTTAACTAAGTTTGATTCATAACATACAAAAAAAAGAAACATATCATTTTTTTTAACTAATTTCTACGTTTTATCCAAATGTAATGCAATTAGATATTCCATAAATTTTACTCATTCTGACTACTTTAGTGATTACACAGTTAATAGAATTTATATACATCTAAATTGTCTAATAATATTTACTAAGTATTTAGATTATTCTCAAAAATTGCAACAACTATAACATTGCACAAAACTTTTATTATGAAAACTTATTTAAAATAACATAATCGTAATATATTATCTATTAGACATGATTTCAAAACAAATTCTAAAATCTAATGAAAAGCAATTAGAAACGAAAATCTGGAAATTAATAAAATAAACTATTGACCAAAATTGTTTTAATCAATTTATGAATCCAAAAATGAAAAATTTGTGATCAATATTATGAATTCAAAAATCAAATAACTTTAATCAATATTATGAATCCAAAAATGAAAAACATGTGATCAATATTATGAATTCAAAATCGAAAAACTTTAATCAACATTATGAATCCAAAAATAAAAAAATCTGAGATCAATGTTATGAACCCAAAAATCGAAAATCAAAGATCAATATTATGAATTCAAGATCGAAAAACTTTAATTAATATTATGAACCCAAAAATCAAAAATCTAAGATCAATATTATGATTTCAAAAGCAAAAATCTTTAATCAATATTATGAACCCAAAATAAAAAATTTGAGATCAATATTATAAACCCAAAATCGAAAAATCTGACATCAATATTTTGAATTCAAAATCGAAGTATGAACCCACAATCAAAATTTGAGATCAATGTTTTGAACTCAAAATAAAAAATCTTTAATCAATATTATGAATCCATAACCCAAAATCGAAAATCTAAGATCAATGTTATGGACCCAAAATCGAAATCCGAGATCAATGTTATGAACTCAAAATAAAAAATCTTTAATCAATATTATGAATCCAAAATAGAAAATCTAATATTAATATTATGAATTCATAATTGAAAATCTTTAATTAACATTATGAACCAGAAAAAAAAATTAATGTTATGAACCCAAAATCGAAATTTGAGATCAATGTTATGAACTCAAAACCAAAAATCTTAGATTAATATTAAAATTAAAATTCAATTAAAATGCAACCATGGTTATATATATAACACAATAAAAGAGGAAAATTGGAGAGAGAATTTTAAGTCATGACAACCATCATGTATGAATAATCTATAATTGATGAGTGGGTTTTATAACTGGGAATTAACCACTTTTAAATATAATATTTTGCTAACTTTAGAGTATTTTAATTATTTTTATTTAAGTTTAATTTGTTTTATACTTTTTATGTGATTCTATGTTTTTATTTGGTTTTTATGTTTATTTTGCAGTTTAGGAACAGTATGAAACATTAGGATATTTGTCAACATTTAAGAGAAAATTTTGACTCAAATTGGTTCACTCTCGGAAGAAGGAAGCTAAGCATACAAGCTAAAAAAGTCTTCAAGCGTAATTTGATAGAAAATGAGACCGCGGTGGGAATTCAAGAATTGCACAACAGAAATATGAAAATACAAGCCGCGGCATGACATGTTTTGAGGCCATGACCTGCTTACGTTTCCAGCTTTACATGTTAATTTTTGGGGTCAAATTAGTTTTATCTTCCTTAACTTTAACTCTTTTCTTAACTTTATAATCTAAGAATGGCTGAATACTTTTGTGATTTTGTTTTCTTTTCAATGATCAACTTATTTCTATTCTAGGGTTATAATGAAACCCATTCATGATGCTTGATTAATTTTTTGTCTTTCTTCTTTGATTACTTCCACATGTGATGATTTATTCTATCTTATGTTTAATGTGATTTAATTAATTGGCCATTGATTGAATTGATTTAGTGAACCTTGATAATATCAGCAGAGTTATTTTGTATTCATGACCTTAATAGAATAACATATGCTAATTTGATATAGGCATATACTCACGTTACATGTGCATCCCTTATGAGAGCTTATTCTTAATGAATTTTCTTGATTTAATTCTCATAGGCATATAGTGAGTTAATCTAGAAGGGTATTTTTACATGATCATCGGAAGAGGCTTGTAGAGAATTTAGTGTTCTTGGATGACAATCATAGTGGATTAATTTATCAGAGAATGAAGAAAAATTTAAGCAAGTGGATTGTTTGGAAGAAATTATAAACATAAGTTTTATTACTCAGTGATTTTAAATTTATAAATTTATTTTCTACGTTATTTTTCATGTTTATTTTTTAAATCCTAGTTTACTTTTATTTGGATAAAATTAGAATGAGATAAATTGGTAATTAGCAATAGATTGGTATTTAGTCTCCGTAGAAACGATACTTTCTTATCATTTTATTACTTATTTCGATACGTATACTTGCGTGTGTAAAATTAGACAATAATAATCATGATATGGAGATTTAAGAAACCTAAGGCTCTGATACCACAATTTTTCAACTATAAGTTCCAATAGGATCGAAATCAATCACATGTATTAAGATTACTATTTATGTAAATTATAATTAAGTTAGGATACTTACCATGTACCATAATGAAATCATGATTCAAGAATCGTTGGAGGTGTGTGCCTTTGCAATCCACGTGTTAGTTGAAGTGTTTGAACCCCAATCATTTAATTCCTTTAGTTCTAGACTCACCTTCTCCCTCCTCTCTATATGGATCGCCTAGGGTTCCAGTGATTGATGGATATCACTATTTCATAACTCTCTTCTTTATGTGCCTTTTGCACTCACCTTTATTGGATTGAGAATCCTCTTTTATAGATCGAAATTAAAGGCATATAGTTCTCCTTTTAGTAATAATTGATGGATTCATGGACATAACTACACATTTTAGATAGAAATATACATAATACTCATGGAATTCAATTGTTTAGGATAAGGTTTCAATGATGAAATATGTGTTCTACTTCATATGTATTCCAATAATTGGATTTAAAAGGGGGCAAAATGACCAAATTTTTTTCATCACAATTAAGTTACCATTTTTTTGGATGTCTTCGTAGATTGTAAGATAGGATTTCATATGAGACTTCTAATCAGTCATTTAACGTTGAACTTGAGAAGGTACTCCATCAAATTATTTTATTAAGTCTTCTATTAGATGTTATAATACGTGGGATTCATAGAAGATCACTATCATATCCTAATAGTACTAGTATATATGTTGTTGTTGATCAATTGTTAAAATAACATAGACTAATAATTTCAATGTTATCTAATCTTGATCCTTTGGAATTTTATCAAAATTTTTATAGTATTATTATCTGACCTGCAAGACGATAATAGTTTAATTGAATCGAGGCACAAACTCAGTCATTCTCTATAACGCGTTTCGAGCCTTAGCAAAATTTTAGAAGTGCAAGAAGAACAATGGCCCGATGCCCCCAAGATACAATGGCCCAATATCAACTAGATTTTCTTCTGTCTACTACACCTTAGATAGGAATCCAAATTAACACCCAAATCTTTACCCAAAAAAACAGATTGTTAATTCAAGAAAATGGAAGCAAAAAAAAAAAAAAAAAAGTTTAAGAAATTAAAAAATTTAGAATAAAATTGAGCACAAAAGAACAATAAAGAAGAAGATCATTCGCTGAAGAAGGGAGAGATCTACTTTCCGTTATGCATTATGTTTGAATATATAGAAAATAGAAGCCTAAATGGCTAATAGATTTTTAATACCTTAATTAGCACAATCTAAACGACTAGAAGAATTATTAGGAACGTTAAGTCCAAACGGTAAAAAAATATTGTAAGACCAAATGGTAAAAAATAATTAATTAAATAATAATTAATTATTATAAAATATAATTTGTAATAAAAAGATAAGTAATTAATCAAAACTCACATCTTGCCTTTAAAAGGAGAACCTCATTCTTATCTTCCATCGATGTAATCACTATCACAGACTCTCTTTAATAGTATACATTGTCACGATGACTCTCTCTCTCTCTCTCTCTCTCTCTCTCTCTCTTTTACAGTACTCAATGTGCTATAACATTTACGTATAAATTGAAATCTTCTTATTTTGCCCATATCAACTGGATTTTTGTTTCTATTAAATAGAGTAGGTTTAGTTACAACTTTTTTACTTTATTTTAAGAATAATGATGAATGGATGTTGGTGGTACACGGCTGATGTGGCAAGGGCACAGAACTACACATCTTTTCCTTGTGTATCCCGATGAAAACAATCTATGGGTCAGTGCCCTTGCCATGTCAGCCATATGCCTAACCATGTGCATTCATCATGACTCAATAATGGTGTCGTCAACATAAGTACACATTTTTGTTGTGAAGCATGTGCAACACACATGGAATCCACTGGTCCTATGTGTTTGGTAGAGGATCCTTTGTACTGAGTTTTCCCAATAGTACCCTGTTGTGATATTAGACGATTGAACAATAGCCACGTCACATAGCCAAAAAATCCGTTTCGTTAAAAAATTAGTGGTCATGGACTGTCCATTTTCAAAACTGACCTACACCATGATCCATATAAGGTTGAGTTGTTTGATTGTGTTTTCAATATTTCAATCTCTACCAATTAAAAGGCACGACAGGGAAGACGCACTAGAGAGGATATGCTCCTTATGTCTTTCAATAATTGCATATAAATTGGTGCATATTTCAAGTGATTTTTCATCACCATTTTACAATTCTTTGAAACTTTTCAGAACATATCTATCTGCATGGCTTCTAGTCGCTCATTTTATAATGTCGAACTTGATCAGGTACTTTATCGAAAACTTTATTAAGTCTTTTAATAAGATAATATTATTTGTGAGATGCATATATAATAATAGATATCATTCTCCAAGTAAATCTTAATACTATTATGGAATCTTCCAATAAGCACTCTAGAATGAATCCAAATTACATTATAGAACTTACTCTACTTTCTTATAATACTTGCTCTATTTTCTTTATATTTAAAATTATTCCGTTCAATCTATATTCAAATATAGATTTATCTATAATCTATTATAGATATGTATTCATTCATAATTCCTATTTTTCGTACATTATATATGAATATTTATCTTTCAATCTTCATCCTTCTGAAATTTGTCATTCAAAATTTGAATTTTATTCAGGTTTGGGAGGAAGAAAATTCAGGTGTGAGAACACTAATATTAAATCGTCCCCAGAAACTCAATTCTCTCACATTTCATATGGTAAGTGTCATTTCCGTTATTATGCATCACGCTTTCATACTAATCAACTAATCTGCTAGTAGGGGTGTAAGTGGGTTATGCATTAGGTCGAGTATTATTAAGGTCAAATTTTAAGGCATTTTTGTATTTTTCTTCTTCTCATAATCTATTATTGGTATGCTGTTCACCACTAATAACTGAGTGTTAAATATGGAAAATCTTCGAATCTTCCTTCCTTAATTATCCTTTGGTTTCTTCCAAAGTTCAGAGTTATGAAAGTTGTGTATGGATTTGGATTTGGTGAATATGTATACCATGAAGAAGATTATCTTCATCAACACCAGCGTAATTTTTCTCATTGAGCATGTTAGTTTGGAAAACGATGAGGGACTTTGACTTTCAAAACTTATGTCGGGAGGGAACAGTTGGGCCCAAACACATTTTTCATAACTCTCAAGAGATTTTTTTTCCCCCTTTGAACTTCTTCATCATTTGTCTAATTAGAAAGATCGACTCGATCATTGATCATTATCTATATTCAAATCCTTATTAATGCAAATTAAAATTTGGGATTTGACTATTAGATTTTTACACATTCAAAATCTTAAACATAAAACTTTAATAAGTTATGATTTCCCAATAGGATTTAATCTATATCATACCTCAAGTATACTTAATAAAACGAGTTGATGGTACTTACCTTGTGCTATCATAAAGTCGTTGATTCAACACCGTTGGAGATGTGCCTTACAATTTGCATGTTCCTCGAAGTTTTTGAAACCTTAATCAAATTGGTCATTTCTTCTAGACTCACCTTCTCCCTTTTCTCTATGTGGATCGGCTAGAGTTCTAATGATTGATGGATATCACTCTTTTAGAAATCTTTATTTTGTGCATTTTCCACGCTTTGTTATTTCTATTCGTGTATTGCAATATTGGATCACCGATCTCTTTTATAGATGAAGGTTGAGGGCATATAGTTATTCTTTTAGTAAGATTCCTATCCATCAATGTATATTAGTAAACTTAAAGAATATCTATCATTCTAACGATATTGGGATTCCTTAAATATCGATCCCTTTTATGTGTAGAATTCTAGTGCAATTAAACACCCAAAAACCATGAGGTCAATGGGTCACACGTTATAGAGTTCTAACATTGACTCGACGAATCTCATTCCTTCATTCAACTCTATCTAAAGTCATGTCTTCCACTTATTAACATGTATGAAATATGTGATCTAAAAAGAACTAACAATTGTAATGCTTTTTTTTGTCTCCATGTTTCCCAATTATTGAAGAACCTCAAAGCCTATGCGGAGGAGTCAAGTGTAAAGTTGGTTATTTTAAAGGTAAGAAGGCAGTAAACTTGGACATGATGTGACTTCAACTTTTATGATATGATAGTTAGTGAAGAATTACTCATCGGGGGTTAGTTGAGATGGTAAAGAAGGGTTGGGTATGCTCCCTAGGTCTTGACTTCGAGTCTTTATATGCCCCTCCATAGCAATGTGGCTACTTAAATGGTGTCACGCCACAGGGTGTTGGTTGGGGTGTGACACCCAAGGATTAGCTTTAATGTATAAGATTGTCCTATGGATTGGGCAAAGCCCAATGAATCTTGATCAGTCCGTTAGATTTAGAGATCCCCTATTCCAAAAATAAATAAATGGGAGAGCTCCAAATTTACCATCACCTTAGAAGTGTAGGAAACTAACCTTTAATTTCAAATACACCTCCTTGTTGTTGTCCATTAATTTTTTCCATTAAGAGATGGAAACAATTCTTATGGATCCATTTTGCAAGAACCATCCCCAAGAAAAAAACAAAATAGGAGAAAAATACTTTTAAAAGAAATACTAGATTACGTTGGGAGCTTTACTTGATGAGAATAATTAAAACATTTTTTTTACTAGTCATTTGGATAAAAAGTAGAAAGTAAAAAAGTAACAAGAAAGAAAGTAGTTTTGGAAGAAAATAGTTTTTAGGAAGTAGAAAGTAGTTTTCTTTTGCCTTTTAAAAAGTAAGGATTTTTACTTTTTTTAAAGTAACTTTTTAAAATGAATCTAAACATACTTTTTAACTTTCAAAAGTCAAAATGTTACTTTTTTGTGTGTATCCAAACGGGCTCTTAATAAACAAGTAGTTTTGTCTTTTTGACAATTTGAATGGTTATAGGATCAATATGGATGATCTAAAGTCTTGGATTGGTCCCTACGGAATTTTTTTCTCTTCCATAAATACCCTATTTTATGGAAAGGCTAATTGTTTTGATCAGCTTATCTGTCGAGGAAGATTGAGATAATCTTAATGACTTGACAATGTATTGATGTATATGACTTGATGAAATGAAGTTTATCTTCAACTTTTGACAAAGTTTACCAATGAAACTATAGAAGTAGATAAGACTTTTGGTCAAATTACATAATAAAATTCGAATTTAAAATATTTACGTACTGTTAAAATTTATATCGTGAATCTACTTTTGTACCCTTTAATTTTAAAATCTTGATTATATAATTTTAAAATTTTAATGGGCATAAAGGTAAATTTACAAAAAAAAATTACATAGCAGGCAAGGAAATTTATGCGGCTACATAAATATTTTAAAAGAGTCATGCTCAAGTAACATTCAAATTGACATCGTTTGGAATATTGGTGTGGAGAGAACCATGCATGCTTCTCACTCATGTTTTTCATTTTAAAAACGTACAGCTGGTTACATTGTTAACCAAAACCTATTGATTTTTAAGTTGACCAAAATCTATCTCATTTTTTTTCCTTAGATGCTTTCTTTTGGAGGATATTAGGTGAAAAATGACCACTCTATGAAAGCCAATTGCTCTACAAATTTAAAATTGTTCTTGATTTAAGAACACGTTTCTTTCAAACGTTTAAATTATACAGTATCAAAATTGTGGAAATGCTGCATATCTATGAATTTATGATCCTTCAATATTTATTTATTAAATTGTAGGCTTTTAGTATTAAAACGGAAAAAATAAAAAATAAAAAACAAAACAAAATTAGGCTGTGAGATCTAATCAAACTATATTTTGGAGAAATTGCAATTTCCTTCATTCTGAAGAGAACCATTCAGGATTCTTGGTCAATTAGGCTGTGAGATCTAATCAAACTATATTTTCTTAACCTCTCATATTCTTAATCTTTCATAAACATAGATTTATATATAGGCATATATACCAAAACATGCACCAAAAATCGACTAATTCACTTTTGAACTTATTTCTGAAAACGCTAAATTATCATTTTTGGAAATATTTTATTTTACCAAAACGGTACAAGTAGTAATTTTTAGAATTTTAGTATCGAAAATACCCTTTTTTTTATAAATAAATAAAAAAAATCAGGGACAATGGGATCATTTTAACACTTTACAAAAATAAATTCTAATCTCATGTCAAAGCGATACGATTGACATTGAATACTTTTAAAAAAAAATTCATAGTCCATGAGATTGTTTTGACAATGTACAAAAACAAATTTTGATGTCATGTCAAAAGGATCCTAATGACATTGAGCAATATTATTATTATTATTTTAAGTTCAGTCAATGGATCCTTTTGAACCAAATCATGTTTTGATGTTGTGCATTTCCCTTCATCTCTAATATATATATATATATATATATATGTATGGGTCGGGTTCCGTAGATACATAAAGCTACAACATTTTTGTCTTATATGGTTAAAAAAGTTCAGAATGGGCTGATTTTTTGTGCGGATGATCTCTGTGGTGAGGTTTAAAATTGGACGGTCTAAAAATTTTCAACTTGTAAACATGGGTCTAGAATTTCATAATGGGTGGATTTTTGGCAAGGATGATCTCCTCACCATAGAGATCATCCCCACAAAAAATCAGCTCATTCCAAACATTTTTGCCCATATAAGACAAAAAACGTTTTAGCTTTATGAGTAGCTAGCTTTATGTGTATACGGATCATAATCCTATATTATATAGATATATAAATATATATAGAAAAGGAGAGAGAGACAGAGAGAGAGAGAGAGAGAGAGAAATGGCCACTGAACTCCCAAATTTAAAAATTAAATCCAATAGAAAAAATGACCATATATTTTAGTCTTTTAGTTAAAAAAGAAGGGCATTTTGGTATTTGTTGGATGGTATTTTTTGTAAATATAAAACTCTTAAAAAACAATTATCCTTGCTTAATGAATGTATTTTTAATAATGCAATTATTATTTTTGATATTAACAAAAATATCATCCAAAAATTACCAAAAGGAGAAAAAATAAAGTTATTTTTGAAAATCCAAAGTTGTGGAGAAGTCTAAGGGCCCCCATGAGGCCTCAATGGCTTTAGCATGAAATTTCTTAGTTTACAGAGTTCTTGGCTCACATTATCCAGGTTTGACCAATCTCATTAACTCACTTGTATTGAGGACTTTCCAAAATTTACAAAACTACCCTTGTTAAGCAGCACATTTCTTGCGGTGGAGAGACTAAATGCTGTGACAAAAAACACTTGATCAAAAAAGTTTCTCACTTTATTATTGCCCTATATATGTAGCTTTTTGTGATTTTATTTTCTTGTGAGTAAATGTTAATTATGAATAGGGCTTAAAATGGGTCGATTTCGGATCAAATATGACTGTGTTCATATCCATATCTGAATTTTTTATTTGGATCTAAATCTGACTCGGATCATACTAGTTAAGACCATATCCAAACCATTTTACTTTCATTAAAATCATATCCGGATTCGATCTGACTGAATTAATTGATTCAAGTCGGATAATGTCAAATCGTTTAAGATTATTTCAAATAAAATTACTAAAATATGACTAAAATTTAAGACCTCTCCATTTTGAAAAGAGCCTTGACCACTACATTCAACCGTTGTTGGTTGATCAAAGATTATTTAAAAAATATTACAATACAACTTGCAAAGTAATATATCATTTAGAGCTTGGTAGATATAAGGATGGAACTGTATTCAACTCGGGTTTAAGGAAATCAACCCACATCCAAACTATATTTTAATTCGGATATACTTGATGAAACCAAACCCGCTAAATTTAGATTCGGATATCAAATAAAATCCATATCATTTTAAGCCTTAATTATGAAGGTATTGTAAATGGACTTTTCATAATCGAATGACATTCATTATTAACGTGTTTAAGTTCTTCTGTGGGCTTTTAGAATTACAAGGATTCATACTTGTTTTAGTTAGTGCTCTACATGAATTTGATGTGTTTCGATCTAGAAAAGCCCAATCAATGGGCAAACTCCACCTACATCAGTGCTTACGTACTCCACAAATTTTGTTTACTCTTACTAATAGATCTTTGATATGCTAGTGCCTCTATATGTATAATATTTTTTTTTTACAATATGAATATGTATTTGCATCAATTTGTTCAATAAATACACTTACTCATTTTCATTTGTAGGGAAATGGAAAAGCATTTTGTGCCGGGGGTGATATTGTATCAATCGTCAATGTTTCGACAATAGGTAGAGTTTTTCAATATATTTCTTGCCAATATTTGTATGTCCTATACATTTCCCAAAAAAAAAAAAAGATAAAATTATTTATTAGGTATTTAGTTGTTCCAATTTTAATGCAATAGTGAATGTCAAGCACATCATCATTGAAGCCTTATCCTAATGATTTGGGGCCAACCTTTTGTAATGACAATCTTTCTCTGTAAATTAGCTCTCTCAAGATATGTTTTCTTTAAAATCGAAATCACTTGGTGAATAAATTGGGTAGTAAATTTTTAGTAAAAAGTACTTCATAGAACTTGAAGGAGGGGGGGGGGGGGGGGTAACTTTATACTCCATTTTGTAAACTTTTTATAGCTAAATGGTCCCTCATCTCCTTATATAATATTTTTGAAGGAAAAAATCTATCATTTTCACATCTTCGTTACATACTTAGTGTAGACACCCCAATTTACCTAGACTGAACCTTAAAGCTCTTAGAATCCAGCAAAGAGGAGGCCCAACTCAAGTCTTCAAATTGGATTAAGTGGGGTTCATTTCAGTGGAGCCCAACTCCCCAAAGCTGATTTCAAAGCTAAATTTAAGCTAGGCCATAGGTAACCCACGACCTAAAGGAAATTTTCTTAAGGTCGTGGATAACTCATAGCTCATGCCTTTTTTTGCACAGAACCTTGTGTAGGTTAACGAGTCAAGAAAAAATTTGCATTCCAACACCCCCACCCAAGACCTATTCGGTTGAGCTTATTAAAACCCATGTGCTTACAAGATTTTCTTCAGGGAAATAACCCCTTAAACATTTTCTTAATGACTTATTCTTCAAGAAAATCATATTTATTTCTTTCCTTACCATGGCATTAAACCCCTACCATCCTTCAAAGCATAGGCTTTTTAGTCTTCTACCTCTTCTTCTAATCTTGACTCCAAATCAATTGTTGGTCCCTACTTAAATTGAATTATCTCCCTAACCATGATTTGTTGAGACTCAATAGAAGTAATTTATTTGAGTGCCCCCAACCTTGCTTACCATTCAAAGAAAATTAAATGTATTTTGACCAAATCCAAGAGCCATGGTCATCTTGTCCAACCATAAGAAAACTCTAGAATTTGGGTGCAAAGATGCTGCTATCCCTAGGTTGTTATTAGCCTAGTTAGGTATAAAGTCTAGAAAGTTCAAAAATCAATCACCAAATTACATGTTATTTGGCCTAATTCTCTTCAAGTTAATCCAAATTCAAACGTCTAGGACAATTTTAACCTCTAGAATTCTCTAGAATCTTGTTATCTTTTACAATCCTATCTTTTGTTCATCATGATTGCTAAGACTCATAAGAGTGTAAAAGGCAATCAAGAACAATTTGATGAGGGGAAATTGATGTCATTCTTTTTGGTTTTATTGAAAATACTAGGAACTCTAGGATTTTCGATAAGTATATCTCCAAAAGTCTCCCAAAAACCTACAAAAAAGACCCATATCCAAGGAAAATGAGAGGAGAAGTTTTACACTTTCAAACTCTGTAAAATTTCTTTCTCTAAGCTCTCCAAATACCCCAAAATTCTATCCAAATACTTACATCCCTCTTAGAAGCGAAAAAATCAAGAAACGCACCAAGAAGGAGTGCCACATTTATTTTTCTTTATAGTTAATTTTCTCCTCCAATTTTCCTTTTCTATCACCCCTTGTTCTGTATTTTATGCACCTTTAATTTTCTAGCAATGTAAGTCTTTAAGTTTCTTAGGTTAGAAGCTAAGTTGGTAGAGAGTAATCCCTCTTTGTAAGGTAATCTTCACCTATAAGTCCTTAATAAACTCCATAGTGACCATTTTAGTTCCTTAGCATAATTGTTCCTTATTTTATTTCAATTCCTTGCAATTTAAGATTCTTAGTTTAGTTTAGTTTATTTTCTTATTTTCTTTATGGCTCTTTTTTTAATGGGTAAGTTGGGGTTTAATGGGACCCCCACCCCTTTTATTGATAATAAATGCAAGATCATACAAACGAGTAAATACAAAAGGTGATTTGAACTCAAGATCTCATCCTTTTTTAAAGGGAGGACTAGGCCACTATGCCCAACATTTGTTGGTTAGTAGGAGGGGTGCAATTCCTTATGACTTAAGAGCTAAAGAGAAAATCCTCTATGAGGTAATCTTCTATTTATAAGTTTATACATGCATACACAACATGCGCACGCCCACAACTTCCAATGGCTATGAGCTAAGGTGTAGGTCCTTATAGAAAGCCAACAAAAATAAACTCAAAGTGAACAATATTTTCATGCACAAGGTCTTGGCTTCACATTTTGTTCAATCCATAGACACTACCTATGGACCAAACCAACAAATAAAGACTCCAAAATGAATACATAAATAGAAAATAATATTTGGGGACTCAAAAAAGTGGAATCCAAGTGAATTTCCATCCAAGTCCCAAGCCTACAAAAAAATCTAGTAAGCACCTACTTCTAGTAGTGGCTTGCTCATTACTTACATCTCTCTAATTTATAAATAAAACTATAGTCAATATTTTCTATAGTCTCTCTATAATCTCTTCTATCTTCAAAACCCTACAAAAATAGTTTTTATGCTTCATTTTGTCGTTCAATCGAACCTCCTTATTCTAGTAGAGGTTTCAAAATTAAAATATTTTGGATAGATAGGACAAGGTGTCTAACACCCTCCTTGTCGTTCAATCGAACCTCCTTACCTAGTATCTAGCTAGAACTTTTATTTATCTATTGAAAGTGAGTCACTACTAGTCTAAAAATAATTTCAAAACTCATTTTATGGTGTTCATTTACCCCTAAACTCTTTGAATGGTGGCGACTCCAAAACTCTTTGTAGATGAGGATGAAAATTCTCCTTTGAATCCCCACATATCTACACTTAAGTCATTCAATGGAGATTGCAATCCTTTCCAACTATTTTTTATCGTGAACAACGACTGGAAAACAATATGCTCCTAATTTTTTAAATTTAGATATATTTTTTATTTGTTTCGATGATTTATAATTAAAAAATGGACAAACAAAGTTGGCATTCTAAATTTTTTTAAGAATTCATTATAACTTTTCATTTGTGTGTCAATTTCTTAACTATTATATATGTATTTTGGGAAAATCTATTCAGCATCGAAAGCAAAAAAAATTGTTCAATTATTGTCAAATTCAACCTTTTTTCATCAAGTTCAACATTTTTATTGTTGATCAGTTTAACAATTTTTATTATTGAGTTGGGTAATTTTTAAAAATTTGTTGAGTTGAACATTTTTTATTGTTGAGTTCAACGATTTTTATTGATGAGATCAACATTTATTTTTAGAGATATTGATCTTATCAATAAAAAATGTTGAACTTGAGAATGTATAAAAAGTTACAAATTCAACATTGTAAATGTGATTTAGATTTTTCTTTTTTTTTCTTTTTCTTTTTTCCGACTTTGATAATGAATAGATGTTCTCAAAATGCCCAAAATGAATATATTATACTTGTGAAACAGACACTCGAACCAAAAATTATGACGAAATCTTTAACAAACAAAAAAAATTTAATCCCAATTTTGTTAGTCATATTTTGTTATAAATCAATGAAATAAATTGGATTATCATGCTAATGCCCAAAAGTTAGGGACTGTTTGGAAGGAACCCCTTCCACGGGGTCTATTAAGTAATTTCCCCAAATTTTAAAGTAGTGCGAGAGACTGTTATGAAAATTAACACAGGAGAAGTTTCTATTTTTCATTATTTTCCTCCTTACCATGCAAGTGATGCCTCATGGTGAAGCCCAATTACGATCTTAAAAAGGAGTATAGATGAAGTAATTTGACTTCACTTCGTTAAAATTTATTTAATTGTCTTGTTACCTTAATTTTAGCATATCTTTTTTGGATAATCAGGTCATTGGAGTTTTGGTCCAATTTACTATCGAAAACTGATCAACTTAGTCTATGTAGTAGCTACATACAAGAAGCCCCTGGTGAGATTCATGTGTTCAATATTATTTCTCTTTCTAAGTGGGTAGAGATTTTGTTTATAGGACAATACTGTCAGGGCCCGAGATTACTAGTCACCCAACACTAGAAAAATGCCATGAGACCCACTTTTGGGCTTTTGCTAACTCCATTAATTCTAGCTGTTGTATCTGAGCTTCTTTTCATTGTTAACCAAGACAATGGTTAAAAAGCATTTACGGTTTAAATCCCTTGATAAAAAAAATTGCTCAAACAAACAGCAAGAAATCATCAATAAATCTAGTTTTTTTGGAACATAGGTCCACCAAAGAGTGGCTGGAATGTTCACGAGCTCGACTGCCCAGATTAAAATGGCTTATTTACCATAACGTTGGCTGAAGAATTGGAATTCTCATACCAGCATACCATTCATTTTAGTTATGAAATTGGTAGATTATCATTTTTGGGGGATTGACATAAGAGAAATTTCTCAAAACGTGATCAACTTTTGACAAAATTCCCATTCCACACTATAGCATTAATGAGATACAGTGGCAGATCAATCCACTGCAATAGGGTACAATTTTAGAAGTCCAATTTTGAAGCTGGCAGACCACTTCAAAATCTCGATAGAACCCTCTTGGCAACAGGACATGTGGCTTTTATTTATTTATTTCACTCCATAGAAGAGGGTTCTACCAAAATTTTGAAGCGAGCTGCCTGCTTCAAAGTTTTTTCCCAATTTCCGCTTTTTGCAGCGGAAATCCTATCCCTTGTTGTTGCCCCTGTAACTAAAAATAGTGGTTGAAGCTATGGTTTGCCACTAAAATGGTATCTATGGTGGTGGATAAAAAATTCCGCTTCTATAAGTAATTTTATTAAAATATATATATATATAGCATGTAGAGGTGGATTTTTTCTTTTAAAATGTCCACGATATATTTTTTTTTATATATAAATATAAATACATATTGAACCTACGAAATTGAAAAATACACACCAGAACTCAAAAAATTCCAAGCATCAAAGTTACTTCACTCACTACTTGGAAGATAACATAACCAAAATAAATAAAAAGAAACAAGGTAGCTTTGAGGTGTTTTTTATTGTGTTTTCTTCAAACTCCAATATATTATACCTAACAAGAACTTGAATTTCTTTTTCTGACTCCCACGAAAGAAATAATCCGTGGATTCTTAACTATAAGTGCGAACTTCCCTTGGATTTGCTCAAGTTCATGCAGATATTTGTATCCTCGTCTTTTGCACCACTCAGAGAAATCATCAAAGCAAACCCATTTCAAATTTTGAAAAAAATGTAATTCTTTTAGTGTATATCATCATTAAGAACAATCCACAAACATGGGTTTTTAATAATACAAAACCTAAAGTAAAAAAGAGCACTATTATACCAGCCCATTAATGCATATGTAAGTTCGATTCCACAATGGCGCAAAAACCTTTCTTGAAGAAAAATTATATTCGTTCATTACTAGGTAGGCATCTAATTATGATTAAATTTATAAAAAAAAAAAAATTGTTCATGAGACCCATATTGGTTGAAGTTTCCAACTTATCATTGATGCACTCGCTATTAGCTAGGAACCTTATACACAAGGTTTACCTTGATTTCAAAATTAATTGTGACCAATTTTACTTTAAAAATAATTAAGGAATACAACTAAGCAAGAGGAACCAGAAGAACTTACCAAACCCTTAAGTTCAATATTTGTTTCAAAATCACTCTTACGGCGATGGTAAATAACTCCAGGTTAGTCTACCAAGAAAAACTGTTTTTGTAAGTGTCATATGTTGCCAGACTTCATCCAAACTCTAACTTTTGCAAGCTCACTATTCAATTTAATTCCCAAAACGTGAACATCAATATCGTAGGTTTTTCAAGTGACAATCTCGCAGGTTCAGGTTCACTACTTTTTAGCAAGATTGTCACTATATAAACCAGCAAGATTGTCCACTTGAAAAAAAAAAAAATTATCAGTGATCTAGCTACTTTATAGCTGCGAGATAGTCACTTGAAAAACCTACGATATTGATGTTAACATTTTGGGAATTAAAATGAACAGTTAGCTGGAATGGGAATTTTGTCCTATTCAGCTCACAAAATGGTAATTTTACGTAACAATAAAGTGAGATTTTCAATTACAAAAATCCCTTTTTATGGTCATTTTTTTATTAAGAAAATACCCTTATTACTCTTGCATTTTTTACCATTTTTGATAACCCTTTTGAATTCAAAAATGCTAAATTGTCATTTTGGGAATTAAAGTGAGTAGTGTCCCTACGCAGTAATTTCCTTTTAGAATTTGCTTGTGATCATGGTTTCATGGGGTGATGACCACTAGGGTCCTGAGTCCTGACGCCATTGTCCTTGTTTATATTATTATTATTCGTATTGCTTTCATTCTAACGGAGAAGCGTGGTTGAAGGTTTCAATTCTTAATGGAATTGTCATGGGTAGTGGCGCTGGAATATCCATTCTTGGGAGATTTCGAGTTGTCACTGAGAATTCTGTACTCTCACTCTCTCTCTCTCTCTCTCTCTCTCTCCATGTGTGTGTGTGTGTGTGTGTGTCTGTGTGTGTGCATGCGCTCGTGCATGTGCGTATCCTGAAACTCAAATTGGTAAGGCACAATTTCTTCAGGCTTGAATCAAATGGAGTCACAGTATCTTTCGACTCGGATTGGTGAAGCCATTGAGTTGGGCTTGAACTGGAGCCACATTATCTTCGGACTCAAAGTTTTTGAAACCGTGGTATAATTTATTTGGACTTGAATAATTGCTTGAACCTCGTTTCTCGGATTTAAATTGGTATTGTCACATTTCTTCAGGCTTGAGAAATTATAAGGAGCTACAGGATTTTTGGACTCGGATTGGCTAAAGTCATGATTTCTTTGGGCGTGTCATGTGTGTGTGTGCGCTCGCACGCCCGGATGCATTTGTGTGTGTGTGTGTGTGTGTGTGTGTGTGTAAGTGTGTTTATAAAATCTTTTATTTAAGATGTAGGTGTGAATTCTTGTACATGTAGTAGTTAGAAGTATTGGTCATTGACTTCTGCAGGTATTCTCTATGCCAGAATCAGTATTGGGACTTATCCCAGATGTGGGCGCATCTCATTTTCTATCAAGGCTTCCAGGCTTCTTTGGTAATAATTTTTTAATGCCAACCGTACCAAAGCTTAATTTATACATGGACATAGTCTTGTTATAACCATCATTCTGGCACCATGTTTCATCCGATCCTCAGCAAAAAATTAATTGATTGATTTGTATCCACTCCACTTTCGTGTATTCATGTTAACAATGGCTTACAGGAGAATACTTAGGGCTCACTGGTGCTCGGTTGGATGGCGAAGAAATGCTTGCATGTGGCCTTGCAACTCACTTTGTTTTTTCCAAGGTATTTATTTGTAGAGTCCGTTAACAAATGGAATACTAGTGCTAATTTTGAAAGGAAGGTGCACCCTTTTCATGTGATTATTATGTCCATATATTATGAGGCTCATATTCTCTTGGAGTAGGATTTGAAGGACTTTAGATGAATATTTCTTGAGGATTTCTTATTCCAAGAGGAACTTTTATTTAATTACTGCTTGAGTGAGTTGCTGTTTAAATGTGTTGTAATTTTTTCTTGTATCTTTGTAAGTGGCTACCTCGCTCAACCGTTGCCTTTCTTTTTCTTTTTATTAATAAAACTAGAAGGTGGCATGTGCAAACACACATCTATCTGAAGGGCTTAATTGTAATTCAAAAATATTAATTAAATGGTGATTTTGAAGATTACATAGTAAAAAAAATATTTTTGTAATTTTAAAAACTAACAAACGTGTGATGCGAGGGACGTTGATTGTTTACCAAAGTAACCCTAATTATATTAAGTTTATATGTTATTGTAGTGGCATTTTTGGATTCCAAATTTTGGTATAGAACCACTTCTAATCCGCCTTCTCTCATTGTAAAAGACAGGTCACAGTGGGACTAGTGTCCCATTCCTATAATAAAGGTAAGGTGTCTACATGGAATGCTTTTGTTGGAGTCCGAAACACCTGGAGCTCTTAACCAAGCCATGCACACCACCCAATGTGTTTGAACTCCAACAAAAATGTGCCACGTAGACACATAATGTTGTTATAGGAATGGACACCTTTTGGATCACAGACTCTTTTTTTAAAGGGTAAATTACCATTTTGTGAGCTGAATATGGAAAATTTCCAATTCTTATACACTGTTCATTTTAATTCCCAAAAACATGTTTTCCAGCGAGATTGACAATTTTATAATCAGTGATCTCGGTGAAAAAAATACCTGCCATCTCTCCATTAAAAATTTTCTCTGTTTTAAAAGTGAAGGGTTGTATTAATGAGAAAAAACTGATATAGAAAGTAGTAAAGGAATAATTTAATTAGGTTTCTATTGATGACAGAATTTGCCCTCACTGGAAAAAGCATTGTGTGGAATGGATTCTATAGAGCAAGCTGTTGTTTCCGAAGTAATCGATGGGTTTGCAGATAGAGTATCTCTGAGGCAAGAAAGTGCTTATAGGAGGTATTCAATTACAATCGTTAGATTCTGATTCCAGATTCCAGATTCCAATTTTGGATTGTCAGAATCAGATTATGCCCAAAATTGTACTGTTTCTAGGAACTGATTTCAGAATCTCCTTTTGCTGACTTTGTTTCATTTAAATCACCTAAACTAAAAAATGCACTTTTGCAAGAAATACTTGAAACAGTTTTTATTCAATGTCACAAGAAACGGGTTGGCCCCATTTCTGATTTTATCTGATTTCTGATTCTTATTATTGGATAATTGCTTTTATAATCCATATATATATGGAACATAATATCAGATTGAAATTGGATTATCGGAAATAGTTGGTTTCTAAAATCCAAACTAAATGCAACAATACTATATAATCTTGAGAATGATTTGCAATGAAAATGCAGGCTAGGGATTATCAACAAATGCTTTTCAGAACAAACAGCCGAAGAAATAATAATATCTGCATTGGTAAGAGATTCGATCTAAATAAGAAAGCTTTGATGATTAGTAGAATCAATTGGTTCATTTTTTTAATTTTTTTCTTTGATTCTATTATATATTAGCCATCTCTATTTGATATATATGTTTCTCTTCATAGTTGCTTGGTATTAAGGTTATATTTTTTTTATTTTTTTTTCTTTTGGCACTCAAGAGGAAGCTCACATTCTTTGTTATAGGAACTTGAGGCTTTAAATGGAGCAGATGAGAAGTGGCTTAGTGCCACAATGAAGTCTATAAAATCTGCATCACCTACGAGCCTTAAATTATTTCTTAAATCGGTAACAAAAAATTATTTGGATGGTATAAAACAGGATTGAGTTTCATTATTATTCTGATGAATCAAACAAAAAAAAAAATTCATGTCAAATTCGTTTTGGATTTCGTTGACATTTGATATATCAGATCAGAGAAGGCAGGATGCAAGACATAAGTCAGTGTCTAATCCGCGAATACAGAATCGTTTCTCACTTGCTTCGTGGAATGATCAATAGGGATTTCTATGAGGTCGGACAGAATTATTAACTCATAACTAGAACTTGGTTCATTATATATATTAGTTGATTTTAGAAAATTTCCTTTCAAACACAGTTTCCATTTTTGAAATCAAATTTTTACCAAATAGGAAAATGTTTTTGTAGTTAGCTTTTTTCACTATTGGTAGAAATTTAATTCCAAAGTCAATAATTTACTGTTTTCGGAATGGAATCAGCATTCTAAAAACAATCTCAAATCAAATGCAGGGTTGTAGGGCACTTCTACTTGACAAGGACAAAACAACCTAAGGTAACATTCTCATCATCATTGAAGCCTCACATAAGAAGATTTGGGGTCAGCTCAGCTGAATGAATTTGTTCATCCCTCGAATTCTGTCTAGAGGTAGATTTTAACATAATATTTCTGATTTCAGTGGGAACCTTCAAAACTGGAGCTAGTTAGCAATGAAAGGGTGGATTGGTATTTCACCAAAGTCGATGATGAAGATTGGGAAGATTTAGAGCTTGAAAGGAGATCCAATCCTATTGGCACTGGTAGAGCTAAACTCTAAGCACCATCAACGTAGAATGAACCAATTTATTAAGGATTGTGTATTTGTTAGATTAGTATTCAAGATATCTATTAATGTTAGAGCAAGTAATAAAAAACCTATCACCTATCAAATTCTAAATGTGTTAAAGTTGGTTTGAAGTTAACCATTGTTTGATGGCTTTCTGTTGTGCTTAGAGAGTGATTGAGATCAATAATGATGAAGAAAAAAAGTTATGATTTGCTTTGAATTTAATTAAAGAATCCTACTTTAATATTAAATTGGTACATGGTAGAGAGCAAGGTTAGGTGGTCTGAGAATGAGACTTGTTTGAAGGTGTCAATGTTTTCAGGGAATAATGAGTCTGGGATGCCCCAAAATTCTGGTCCACAACTCGACCCATAATCCGTGAGTCAAGATGTAGATCCAAATATTGAAGATCGAAAATTTTTTATTTATTAAAGGTATATAAAAAGTATGTGTGATTTTATTCGATTTTCAAGAAATCTCAATATGATGCGTTCTCTAAACCGTTAGATTCTCAACTCAATATATTTTTCATAAACAATACAATAGTTACAAGTTATAAAGAAAATATGAGAGAAAATTTCAGAAAAAATTAGTAAATGTGTGTTGTCCCATTATGGACAAAACAAACCCATTTTAAAGAAATGGTCACTGCGGACAACATGCTCACTATTTTCAAGAATGGTCAATGGGGTTGGAAAGCTAACACATAAACCTAAAAGTTTTGCATTTTGATTATTTTCAGAAAAAAAATATTTCTGGAAGAAAAATAGACCAAAATAGAATATATTTACAAAGACAGCAAAACTTTATATTCCAATGATTTCTTAAAAAAAAAAAAAGACATAAAATTTAATACTTATCCGATTTTGATTATTTTGCCCATTTTAAAAAGATATTTTTTATCTTTATCAAACCATGATGGTGGAATATTCTAAAATTAATAATTTATTGAATTAAATTTAATTTTTATCCGATCTACTCCAAACTCAAAAATAAATAGCAAATAAACGAAATCTCAATCCATTATTTAAAGAAATTAATAAAACCAACCTAACATTCTTCTTGAATAACTAATCACATAGAGTTCACAAATAAAATAAAATAAACCATCACGTGTTTATCAATATTTCTACCATTTATTGTAACGTAAAATAAAACTGAAATAAAATGATTGTAAAGATAAAAAATTTTGAAATTTGAATAAGACACCTTCTCGAGATGAGTATTTAAAAAAAAAATTGAATAAACAACGTGAGAAAAATTTTCGTAGGTACTACTATACTCTCCCATAATTTAATCGAGATAATAATCATATCGAATAAATGAATAATATTATAAATCTTTTATTGTGTAACGGATATAAAAATTAAATAAATAAAATATTTCATGTAATGATAATTCATGCAAAGGTTTTACCTACATAACACTGGGCATGCATGCCCTAAATCATAAATCCATATAACATAGAGTTTTCCGTGAGATGTTTGGGGCCTTTCACCCTAAGACACTTTCAATCAAGATTTTTACCAATCCATTATGCCAATGCAATAATATCATTTGTCAAATCTCATTATCATGATCCATTCATCTTTAATGACTCATCTCCCATAAATAATATATAAAAAGAAATAAATAATTTTTCTTACATAAAAAAAGGGTGCGTAAGAAACTTCAGTAAAATAAAATAACATTATTATAATGAAAAGATCAAGAAAAAAGTATAAGTATGCACCTATCTAATATTTTGGTCTGGAAATGAAGTATGTTTTAGACCTTAATTATATGAAGAACTTTCTTGTTTCATTCGAGAACAAATGACTTTAGTAGATAAAAGTTTCAAGGGCTTCTCCGATAGTGTTTTTTTAGAAAACAATAATGTTTCTTTAAGTATTCTATTGTGAGGTAAGGTGAACACGAATTTGGAAAGACTTCTAGGGTTTTTAATACTTCAAAAGTTTGTTTTTTTCATCTTCTAATAGTAGCCTAAGCTCCTAACAAATTGGTGTGGCCTTGATCCTATAATTTGCACCCGTTTATGTTAAAATACTTCATATCTCATCATGGCCATTGATTATTATTTTTTTAAAACCACATGAAAATATCTTAGAGTTCAATGTAATCAACTAATAATATTAAAACACATATTACTTTTGGATAAAAAGAAATAGGGTTATGTGCAATAAGAAAGTGACACGTGACATAATAGTTTTACAAATTTAAAATTCTCAAATTTATGAGATAAAGAGTAGTTAATCACCCCATTTTCTCTCACATAATTTAAAAAAAAAAAATTTAATTCATAAAGAATATTTTGAGGTACTCTTTCACTTTTGAAAATTTTAGAAAAAACCCTCCTCGTTTGACATCGTGTGAAAAGACGAAAAGACAAATTTTCAAAAATTTCTCAATTTTTAACCAATAGACCATCAATATCATCATATTATTTTTAATATTATTACAAAATAAATCATATAAAAATAAATATATAAAATTATAAAAAAATTACTTGAAAGATAAAATAGTCCAAAAATCTTCTGTCTCCTAAAATTTAGAAAATCTAATATGTTTTATAAAATTATATTCTAAGAATCTTTTATATTTTATAAAAGTAATATTTTGACATTTAGGTGTCAAAAAATACAAATTACTCAAATAAAAATGACGGTTACATCCTTAATATAAAGAAATTCATATTTTTTTATTAAGTATGATTTTCCGGATTTAAAGATTTATCAAACTCATGTAAAAAAAAGTGAAATCTTTTTTTGATGATAATATTTTCAAAGTGATTAAACTATCCCTAGGTGAAATTATATTTTTTCCCTTAAAGAAAAAAAGATTATAAGTGCAAAAAGGGGTAGAATAGAGTTTATATCTATAAATTATCAAGTATGTTTTACCAAACATACATTTATATATATAATATTATATTTATACACTTCATTATTTTTCAGGGTATTATAGAGTCCCTCTCTCGATGAAAAAGCCCAAGAGTGTTACAACTAGATTTATGTGATTAGAAAGATTGTGATCATGAGTTGGTTCAATGGTCATGAATTGATAGGCATTTTTGATGGAGAAGAAGAAACCAGATGACTTGGCCTCTATAGTGAAATAGGGATTAGTGCCAAAACAAGATATTAGTAACGGAGTTGAATGGAAAAGTATTTCTAGTATATTATTAATGTAGAATGCACAAATATATATACATGTATATACAATTGAGAAAGCCAAAGAATAAGGAAACTAAAATATTCGAAATGACTGGCTTTCCTAACTTAGAAGATTCTAAAGGATAAGTCAACTATACTCCAAATATTCTAAATATGTAACATGCAATCTATCGGATCTGTTAGGCCCCCTCAAGATGGTGCTCCAGTGGAGACACCAATCTTGACAGAAATATCCTTGAGCCGACAACGAGAGAGTGGTTTAGTTAGTACATCTGCCAACTGATTTGCGGAAGAAACATGAGAGACTCGAAGGCGACCATTTTGCATTAGTTCACGAACAAAATGATAGTCTAGAGCGATATGTTTCATGCGAGAATGGAAGACCGGATTTGTGCATAAATATGTTACCCCAATGTTGTCACTATAAAGAGTTGGTGGAACACTGATAGAGACACCAAGTTCTTCAAGTAGAGAATGTACCCACTGAAGTTCTGCAGCGGCAGAAGCAATTGCTCGATACTCAGCTTCTGTGGAAGAGCGAGCAATAGAGCGTTGCTTCTTTGAACTCCAAGAGATAGGATTAGGACCAAGAAAAACAATATAAGCACCTATAGAGGTATGATCATCAGGATCACCAGCCCAATCTGCATCACAAAAGGCATGAAGAGACAAAGAGCTGTGTTGTTGCAATCGAATACCATAGGACCGTGTACCATTGAGGTACCGAAGGAGACGCTTAACAGCGCCCCAATGATGAGTCGTCGGAGCATGCATAAACTGGGATAGCTTGTTGACAGCAAAGGCGATGTCAGGACGACTAATGAGAAGATAATGTAAGCTGTCAACTGTCTGACAATAAAGTGTTGCATCCGCAGGTAGAGAACCATCATGGAGCTGCAAGGAAGAGGAGGTGGCTAGCGGTGTCTGAACGGGTTTAGAATTTTCCATGTTGTGCTTGGTAAGAATATCCAGAAGATATTTATGCTAAGTGAGGCGTAGGCCCTCTGGACAAGAAACAACCTCAACACCAAGGAAATATGATAAAGCACCTAGATCTTTGATTGAAAAACGAGAACCCAACTGATCAAACAAAATTATGGATGGCTTTATCATCACTCCCCGTAAGAATCAGGTCATCAACATATACCAGAAGATACATGGTAGTCTCCCCATGACGATAAATAAATAGTGATGCATCTGATATGGAATTTATAAAACCAACCTCAAGAAGAAATCGACGCAATTCATTGTACCACGCTCGTGGAGCTTGCTTAAGACCATAGATGGCTTTGTTGAGCTTACACACATAGGTGGGAAGATTAGGATCAACAAATCCCGGCGGTTGGGACATAAATACATCTTCATCTAATGGACCCTACAGAAAAGCATTATTAACATCCATTTGACGGAGAGTCCAACCTCAGGAAACCACTAAGGAGAGGAGAACCCGAATTGTGTTGGGTTTAGCCACTGGGCTAAACGTGTCATGATAGTCAATCCCTGGTCGTTGATGAAAGCCTTTCGCTACAAGTCGCGCCTTATAGCGATCGATGGTAAAATGGGTTTCTGCTTGATACGAAAAACCCATTTACAACCAACTATATTCTGAGACGTATCAGGAGGTACCAAGTCCCAGGTACCATTGCGAAGTAGAGCATCAAATTCTTCGGACATAGCTGCACGCCAACGTGGATTTTTGAGAGCGTGAGTGTGAGAGGTAGGCTCAGTGATATCCAGTTCAGAAGTAACGGTGAGGCTATACTTTGGGTTCAATTTGATGATGTTATTCTTGGATCGAGTTGCCATTGGGTGGAGGGAAGTGGGAAGTGGTAAAGCAGGTGGGTCACTACGGGGAAGATTCTGTTGGGTGTTAGTAGGAGAGGAGGTCATGGGAGGTATCTCACAGGAAGTGGTCTGCAGGAGGAGTAAAGGGGACGGTGAAAGATCTCTGGGTATAGGATTAGGAGGCAAATTGGGCAAGGTAGCTTCGGTAGTAGGTGGGGGTGGAGGAATTGGCAAAGGATAACCCGGCACAGAGGCCCCCTCGGCCACCTCAGACGGTACCATATTTGGCAATCCACTGGGGGAATCAACACCAACACTGGCCAAAGAGGATGATTGAAATGGAAACTTAGACTCGACAAACACAACATGACGAGAGACGTAAATTTTTTGAGATGACAGATCATAACATAGGTAAACACTTTGAGTAAGGGAATAACCAAGAAATGCACAAGGACAAGAACGAGATTCCAACTTGTGAGATGTGTAAGGACGTAGCCAAGGATAACAAAGACACCCGAACACCCGAAGTTTGAATAAGTTAGGAGGAGTTTGAAAGAGACACTCAAAGGCTGATTTCATGGATAGATTTCGTTTGGGCATACGGTTAATGAGATAGGTAGCGGTAGCAAATGCAAAGGGCCAAAACGAGGAGGGGACGGACGCTTGGTGAAGTAACGTTAAACTTGTTTCAACAATGTGGCGATGTCTACGTTGTGAAAAACCATTATGTTCAGGTGTGTAAGGTGGGGTCGTCAAATGAGAGATACCATAAGTCCCAAGGAAATCTCTGAGAGCTATATATTCTCCACCATTGTCTGTGTAAAGTGTGATAATAGGTCGATTGAAACGTTTTTCCACAAGTGATTTGAAGCATTTAAACACAGCCAGAACATCAGATTTATTTTTAAGTCGATAGAACCAGATATATATGGTATAATGATCAACAAATATCACATAATATTTATAGCCATCACATGATAAAATCGGAGAAGTCCAGACATCCGAAAACACCAAATCAATAGGAGAATTGGATACAAGTGAGGAATCATGAAAGGGTAATTTGTGGCTTTTATTGCATAGACAGGCATTACAATGAAAATTACTTGATGAACTAGAAGAACATGACACAAATTTGGACAATGACAGATGACACATGACTCTGTTGGAAGGATGACCTAAACGACTATGCCATAAAGAAAAAGGTTCATGGGATACAGAAAAGGCCAATGGTGATGTCGACCCACCCAACGATGAAGACCAAGAGTAGATGCCGCCTTTAAGTGGACCTTGATGGAGGATGACCCCCGTGCGAGGATCCTTCACCTGAAAGTGTGTTGGAGTGAAAACAACAATAACATTATTATTTTTGCAAAGTTGGGAGACAGATAACAGATTTTTGTTCATTGAAGGCACACAAAGGGCATTTGAAAATTTAAGGGAAGAAGGATTATAAGGTTGAAAGAGAGAACCTATATGGGTAATGTTCAAGCCTCCACCGTTGCCAATGACAACATCATTTGAACCTTCATATGGAGAATGGAGTGAAAGATTAGCAAGATCCGTTGTGACATGATGTGTGGCGAGTCTAGAATCCATTCAGATGAGGATGGAGCGAGAGAATAGGCTGTAGCGTTGTCTTGAGGAGAAGCATATCCGGGCCTATTTTGAGTCTGTGGTGCCGTTGAACCAGTCCACGATGAATGTTTGAGGGTTGGACACCTCTTAGCAGAATGTCCTTGTTGTTCGCACAATTGGTAGCACCCAAGGTAAGGACGAGGGTCACGTTGACTCTATGTCTGTGGTGGTCGGGGAGTCCATGTCCTAGAAGGTCGAAAAGGACTAGTTTGTGACGAACCTGTGGGGCGATTATTTGGCCTGTTTGGTGGTCCAGACCTAGCAACTGCATTGGCAGTAACCGAGAAGGATATTTGGTTGCCCTTCTTGGCGGCAAGGTGGGCTTCGCGGTTGAGGAGCTTCTCATGTAGTTCTTCAAAGGAAATCGCCGTCTCTCGTGCTTGAATAGCATTGGCAAGTTCTGTATAGTCCGGATCAAAACCATTAAGAATCTTGGTGGTAAGATCCTCAATGTCAACTGGGGCATTCATCATTGCAAGGTCATCTACTTTTGTTTTAATATTTTGCATAAACTCGGTGATCGTTTGGGAGCCTTTGATGGGGTGACTTAGTTGAGTTTTCAAATGGGTTATTCGACCATGTGTTGGTTTACCCTATGTGAGGGCCAAGGTCAACCAAGCATCGCAAGATGTTCGGGCGGTTCCAATAAAGGGAATCAAAGTCGGAGACAGTGAACCAAGTATAGCATTTAAGATGAGTTGATCTTGACGTACCAATGTGTGATGGGTTGGGTTAACGGTTGTGGCGCCATTGACCGTGATGGTTTGCTCAGGACATGGGTGTGTGCCATCGACAAATCCGAGCAAATCATAGCCGGTGAGAAGAGTGGAGAATTGTAGGCACCATGAAAAATAATTCGAGGCGGTAAGCTTCAATGGCTCTTGCGCAGCAACATTGAGTGCAATGATGGTTGTCATGGTGCGATGGTCGGTTGGATTAGCGGCTGTAGTGACCGGTTGAACTGTGACGACAGCAAGTGTGGACTGGGCCGAGGAGGAGGCGTGCACTGGTGAAGACTGTGATTCCATGATGACAGTAGCAGTAAGCAAGCAACAATGGTGGTGAAGGAAAGAAAGAAAAAAAAAAGGAAAAAAAAATATTATGCTTTGGTGTAGGCGTGAGCCAATGGCTCTGATACCATAACAGAGTTGAATGGAAAAGTATTTCTAATATATTATCAATGTAAAATGCACAAATATATATACATGTATATACAATTGAGAAAACCAAAGAATAAGGAAACTAAAATATTCTAAATGACTGGCTTTCCTAACTTAGAAGATTCCAAAGGATAAGTCAACTATACTCCAAATATTCTAAATATGTAATATGCAATCTATCGGATATTTTAATTAGCACTTTGGATACATTGGTCGTGAGGTTTATGTATAGCATTAATTAGTCATTTAAGTTCATATGGTGTTGTTCTCATGGGAAGATGGCATGTTTATGACCCATATTGAGTTTCAATTGATGGATTGATCATCTTGAGACATCCTTCATTGGGAGTACCTTCTATTTTGGAACATCCATCGATGCTCCTAAATTAATTTTGAGGTATTTTTCTTAAGGGAATGTCAAATGCATTTTGAGAGTACAAATTCTTAGATTTTGTGGTATATGTGTTGGAAATTACTTGAGAAAACAAAAGATTTATATCATTTGCCTAAGTCTATCTACAAATGAAGATAAGAGAGTTTCACTATATTGAGAATGATCTATCCAAAATCAACTTTCCTATATTTGCCTACCCTTACATCGAACCCAATATATTTCATCACCAATTGGGTACATATGAAGATTGTTAAATGAAAACATGGGTGTATGAACTCAATATTATGAATCCAAAAATCAAAAATCTGAGATCAATGTTATGAACCCAAAAACCGAAAAAAAATCTAAGATCAATATTATGAATTTAAGATTGAAAAACTTTAATTAATAGTATGAACTCAAAAATCAAAAGTCAAAAATCAATATTATGAATTCAAAATAAAAAATCTTTAATCAAATATTATGAACCCAAAAATCGAAAATTTGAGATCAATATTATGAACCTAAAACCAAAAAATTTGATATCAATATTTTGAATTCAAAATCTAAGTATGAACCCAAAATCGAAATCTAAGATCAATGTTATGAACTCAAAATTGAAAATCTTTAAGCGATATTATGAATCCATAAACCGAAAATCTAAGATCAATATTATGAACCAAAAACCGAAAATCTGAAATCAATATAATGGATCCTAAGATCAATGTTAT
The DNA here is from genome assembly GCF_017979445.1 of Akebia trifoliata. Taxonomy (NCBI): domain Eukaryota; kingdom Viridiplantae; phylum Streptophyta; class Magnoliopsida; order Ranunculales; family Lardizabalaceae; genus Akebia; species Akebia trifoliata. The sequence goes on along the minus strand of NC_141385.1, from coordinate 37,254,174 downwards.
GAACTCAAAATCGAAAATCTTTAATCAATATTATGAATCCAAAAACCAAAAATATAATATCAATATTATGAATTCAAAATTGAAAATCTTTAATCAATATAATGAATCCAAAACCGAAAAATCTGATATTAAAATTATGAATTCAAATTCGAAAATCTGTAATCAACATTATGAACGAAAAAAAAAAAAAAGGAAAAAATTTAAGATCAATGTTATGAACTCAAAAATGAAAATCTTAGATTAATATTAAAATTGAAAGTCAATTAAAAACACAATCATCGTTATATATATAATACAATCAAAGAGAAAAATTGGAAAGAGAATTTTAAGTTATGGCAACCATCATGCATGAATAGTCTATAATCAAGATATGGAGATTCAAGAAACCTAAGACTTTGATACCACAAGTAAGATTTTAAATATTCAAATCTTTAACATAACTTTTCAACAATAATTCCAATAAGACCGAAATCAATCACAGATCTCAAAAACACTATTCATGTATCACTACAGTAAAATAGGGCGACCGTCGCTATAGTGGAAAACCCCATCGCAATAGACCCTAGCGACAGTCAAGGAGGCCGTCGGTAGTCGTCGCTAATAGCCCCACACAAGACTTATAGCGACAGCCGCTATTGACCGACGCTATAGGTTATTTAAAAAAAAAAAAACTTATTCTTTAACTACGGTTTTGGCCGTTGCTATAAAAACTTTTGAAAAAATAATTTTAATTTTACACCAGCCCCCTCATGTATTGCTTAATATTGAAGATACCCCTATGTTTTGAAATTGATGACCTTGACCCCCAACAACCAATATGAAAAGACCCAAATGCCCATTCTACTATTATTCATTGTGTTACTATTACCAAACTGTGATACAAATTCTCACCAGACATCCTTGACGAGCTACTAATTTTATTTTTTACGTTACAAAAATTAATGGACATGGAGTAATTATAACCACTTGTCACGAGTCCGCAAAAATTCAGACTTGAACTATTTTGTTTACATTTCAATAGTTGAAACCTGCTGAACGATAACCTGAAGTACACATCTTTAAGGTGTTTGAAGTTGGTTCAGCAAATGTTTTCGATTCGTCTCTTTTCATTACATGGGGTCAAAGTCAAGACCGACTGAAGTTAATGAACACCACTATATTGCCTTCGGGTTCTTATCCAATCCTAAAGTTCCGAACAATCTTCACGTCTGATAAAATGTCTGCAAATGCCAAGAACTTATTGAGCCCTTCGTCTTAAATAATGGAACTACATGGTATTAGTGATGTCAGATTTTACCTATTTTTTGTACGATAAACCTTCAGTTCAGATATTTCCCTTTGACTCGATAAATCTTTTTTCATTTTAAGTGATTCTGGCACCACCAAGTTTCCTGTTTGGTCATGGTATGTATCATAAATGAAGTCGAGCACCTTATCCTGCAAAAAATGTATTGGCCACAGATTCTATTTGAAATTTACTTCATTCAATCCATAAATATAAGAAACTACATAAAAGAAACTAGAACTATACCAAATTTATTGGAATAAGAAAAATAGAAAAGACCCCACAACAGAACAACTCTAATATTAGAATTTGTTTCAGATCTAACTTTACAAAGATATGTTCTTACATTTTAGGTGATTGGAGGCATTTTAAGAGACTTATCGCTGCTTCATGAAAAGGATCAAGGAAAGAAGATCGAGATGGTTTGGACAAGTATAATGAAAATAAATGATGGCATTAGTGAGTATTTTGGTGTGAGGAAGACCAACAAAGGTGTGGAAAGAGACTACAAAAATAATTGAAATGAACTTTAACAGAAGATATGGCTCTAGATGAGAAAAGAAAAAAAAAATTTGTTGGGGGACTAGAGCAATACAATGGTGTGTGGGTAAGTTCAAGAAGGCGCACATTCAACATAGCCAATTTGGGCAGATCATCTATCAAATAAGATAGACTGAATTTTCCATGTGAACCCTTCATGAGAAAGAAACCACCTTCCCACCCCTTCTACCACCCTCCTTAATAGAGCATGTTATGACTTTTTTTTCCATTGTTTAAGAATCAATGTGTTCATGGTACTTAAAAGTAAGAGAATCCGTTCAAAGACTCGACTAACAAACAAAGGAATACAAAGGTTGACTTACCCTTATGAAGCATCAAGCCAATGATAAATAACTCATTACGGAACTGCGCCATTTGCCTTTTAGCGAAGTTTCTATATAAAAAGTTCAAGAAAGAATTAACTCCAACACAAAAATGCAGGTACTCATATCATGGAGAACGTCATGCAAAATAAAATTTCTTAAGTCCAACATAGAGGCATACAGAAAAGTGAGAAAACCAATGGGTAGATGTGGTCCATAGAAACTGTGATGAATACTGATCCGCACATAAACACACATCCAAGTGATTGAGTTGGGTACTTTTGAAAAATACAGACTTCATCGGATCGGATTTCAAATTTACCCAAACAAATACAACATTCATTTAAGAAAGAAAAAAAACATAGACATCCATTCGCATATTCCATCAATATATGCAAGAAATGAGAGCGCATGCATCCTAGAAACGAGAGCAGTGCATCCATTGTATCATGCCCATTCCTTGATTTTCTAGTATTTGCCGATTATTTCTTCTTCCAACAACACTTGTATTTGAAAGTTTCATCAATCTATACCACACCATTTCCTTATTGCCTTCCACATTGCTTCCAATGTGTTCCCCTATTGTCTTCAACATCTTTTATAAGCATATTGTTAGCTTTCTTTATATTAATGCTAGATAAATCCTCCAACCAAAACAATAATTCAATATCTCTTGTGGACTAAAACTAGAAATTGTATGAATGAAACAAGAACAAATCATCTAGGTGTACCCCCTTCAACAATAAAAGGAATGGATTAATATCAAACGCTATACTCTTAAAGAAGAATAAGAAATACCTAGATGCTTTTTGAAATTCTGATAAAAAAGAAAAGAATTCACCAGGAGAGCTGCTACCCCCTTGTTGTTGACAGTTTAGTAGATACTCCATAACCTGAAGTAATAAATCATATATATCAAAATAAACCCCTAGCATTAATCTTTTTAACTTGTAAGGTAAAATAGAACTAGCCAATTAGCCAATTTGAATCTTAACTTCCGCTCTCGAAGCAGTCCAATAGAATTAACGAGCTTCCATTTGTTTGAGTAGGACCGGGTCATTAACAGTTTCAGGATTAGTCCAATGGCTGCAAATATTTTACCAATCACAATTATAACCAAAATACTGAAGTGAAAGAAGTGCAACCCAAAAAAAGCGCCTCTATGCTACCATATCCTTCGAGCAAAGGCTAACAAAGGACAAATATCAAGATAAAACATTTTCGGATTCGAAACACGTTGAATCGCACACGAAAAAGAATGAAAGAAATACTGACTTATACAGATGAAGATCATGTCTATAAATGTCCATTGTAATTTTTGGCATCACTATTGATTCAGGATCCTCACACAGGAACCCTCTTGCTTCTGTACCTATCTAAGAACTGCATAAAGAGAAACAAGCAAATCCCAATTTAGAGAGGGTATAGGCTTCATTATAAATTTGATGGACACTGCTGTGGACTAAGGGCTGCCAATGTATTGGATTAGATAAAAAGTCTAATCTGTTCCAATATGATATCTACAGGTCTGGATCAATGATTTGGGTTCTAAAAAGATCCGATCCAATAATATATTGGATCGGTTTTGGATCAACCATTGTTTGATCCGATCCAATATTTAATATTTAATATTTTATTTATTCAAATGATTTGCATCACATTTTATATATATTTTTATTAAATCAAATCAGGTTGGATTAGGATTGATCCAAAAATATACGTTTTTCGGATTGGATCCAGAGCAAAACATATCATATTGGATTTGGGTCCAAACATAGAAATGACAGATCCGATCAGATCCAGGTCTGTTAAATTTTCATCATTTTCTTTTGTCTTGAAATTAATTTGAGTCCAAAGTATCCTTACCGATGTCACAAACGGGTGTTGGAAGACCCAGCCAAGAACGGGTATCCTTTGTAGAAACACTGTCAGTGTAGGCCAAAAGCCACTAACCAAACCGAACCAAGTTGCACACCTAAGAAAAAGGGGACCGAGGTGACCACCCGAAAAAGTACAAAATGCAACCAAAAGAGAAAATAAAGAGGATGCCATAACATAACAAGAGAGTATGAAAAATAAACAGTTGGTGAAGGTTGGTTGTGTTACTTTGTGGTGTTTGTGGCCATTGGAACAAGCCACTGCAAAGTTTTCTCCATCTCAGCCTTGATTTGTGGAACTATAAGCTGCAATTAGACAAGAAGAAGAGAGTGATAGTAAAGTAGTACTTGGTCTAATATGACAAACTGGAAGAATGCACCCCTCACAACCCCAACAAAGGAAAAAAGAAAAAAAAAAAAAGCCTTACGTTACCAACCCAATTGAAAAAAAAAAAAAAAGGTGAGGGAACAATTCATAAGCAAAAATTATTTTATACCTGACCCCCTCATATGTTGCTAAATGTTGGAGATACCCCTATGTTTTGACATTAATGACCTACACCCCAACTAATAACATGAAAAGACCCAAATACCCCTCATATTCAATTTTCATAAATCTACCTATTTTCAGCCACCTACCATAAATTATTTATTTTTAGAAAGTAAAATCAAACAATTAACAACCACAACCTTTTGTATATAACGTCCTAGCGGGTGCTACCACAACATACAGCCACTAGCTTCCATAATGGCTGCCCCACAACATTGAACATTGCCCGATTCCCTGATCCCTTGAAAGGAGTTTTACCAAACAAAAGTTCATATAGAAAGATGCCGAAAGTCCACCAATCCACAGCACTCCCTTGGCCATCACCTTTGATTATCTCGGGATCCAAGTATTCATGGGTCCCAACAAATGACATTGACCGAGCCCCAGTTGGCTCCGCAATGAGCTCAGGCAATGGACTGACTTGGTTTCCAATCTCATTTTTGGGTTTTCGATCTTTCTTGGATTTGCTGGAGAAGAGACGGGACGAGAAGCATGTTGGGGGCTACACAGGATGGCTGGATACAAGATGGCTCAATGCAACCCTCCTTGATCCTTTAATGCTTCCACGACTCCAACACTTGCTGCAACAATCCAAGCTCTGCTGGTTGAACTCATCTTTCTTCTTCTGTCTGCTTGTTTTGATTAATATTTGATTAGAAAAATAAGAAATAGATTTCTTCTTTGTTTCGAATTTGGATGAAGAAATTGAGATGGAGGATGAGATCTTATATAGAGTGATGAAGTAAAACAGGAAGAAATCATATAAAAACTAGGAGCATTAGATGGTCCCATATATATAGTGTGTGTGCATCTGTACTAGACTATGTAAACCACCTTCCTATGTCCTGCCTTAACTCCAAATTAGCCTACATTGTGCAAGGAATGGCACTATGATTGCTCCATCTCTGGCCTTGGTAATTGCTGGTTTGACCATATAGGCTTATGGTAGGTTGAAGTTCCTGAAATCTTAGGGTAGGTCATATACTGATGAACTAAATAAGCTAGTAAAATGAAGTTGTAGTGGTCTATTATCACACCAGAATCCAAACACTGAATATGAATAAAGAAGCACAAATTTGCATCTATTTGTTTATCTATAAAACTATATCTAACAAAGAAGCCCATAACTTGATCTATACACCAAGCTCCATAACTTGATGCAACTACACAAGCAACGGCATGTATAAACTGTCGGTGAAAGGTTCACCAACCTTGGACAACATAATAGAGCAAATACACTTGGTGTAATATTGCGTGTGGACACCAGCCTAAATGACTGAGAGCATCTAGTACAAGAAGTACAAGCCAAATACATCAAAGAAATCAAATAGCATACATGGAAGTTAAGTATACATGTCATATCTAAGACAAACTTGACATCTTAATAGCACCCCAATTCTAGTTTTTCACTACATCCATTTGATTTATAGTGATTCCGATCAATGTGAGATACTCGGATGTTAACTTTGACTCTTACGCCTAACATTCATTACTAAAGGTATAAATGAATAGATATACACACAACCTTGACAGAGTGGTTCATAACAGCAAAATCATTCAGCTGATAATAAAATAGCTATGAGGCTGGGGCTAGGTAAAGAATTTTATGTGTCTTACTCTGCCATTAATCTTTGGTAATATTTCATTAATAGCGATCTCTGTTATTTCTGATGAATCATTCCAGCAGAAAACAACACAATATAACATTGAGATTAGAAGTTATACAAAGCGGTCACACATTTAAGTTAGTGGGAAAGAGAAAGACAAAAAGAGAGATGTGTACACTGAAAAAAGGCTGCAAATAGGAGAGAACTTGGGATAAAAGGCACATACTTCCCCCACGATATGTGCTGGTGCCATTTGCCCTCCTCTCCTCAATGTGTACTTGCCGTCCACCAAGCTGTATTGGAGATGCCTACAGAGAATCATAATATCATAATTCAGCATTATGGTAATGTCAGCATTATGGTCCAGATGAGTCAAGTTTTAAAATTGCTAGATCTAAGATTCAAATTTCTATATGCAACTCTAGTAATCAGATCTAAGTAAAACCACTTCAGGGAAAGTATAATTTATATACAGAAATTCTCTTGAGCCATAAAAAAATGCAGAATATTTAAAAATAATAATTCCCTCTGAGAAAAATTAATCGAATAAAGAGACTGGAAATCTCTAATCTTGATCAAGTCTTAATGTGTAGATCAAATTGGTGGATCCTAAATATAATCAAGTTCTTTATCACAACAGATCCATAGCATAACCTCAACCTTTCTTATGCTAAAGAAGTGAAAGATCAACTACAAAGGAAAAATTCCATCAGAGACCGATGGAGCTGTATCAAATTCGTGAAAAAATAAATCAGATAATAAAATTATTAGGAGTCTAGGGTCCTTAGCTTCTATAAACACAAAGGACCTCCTTCAACGAAAAAAAAAGAAATAAAATCACACAAGTCATCAAAACAAGAATACTTGCAAATCAAAGACATTTTCTTGAGCCTGAAACAAATGCAGATCAAATTCAATTTATTAGTTCACATTCAACATCAAAAACAAACAATGAATTCTGTACTCCAATTATAAATTTAAATATAAAAAAAAAAATTTAACAATGAAGATAATGATGTCCACAGAGTTATCTTTAGATCTGAAACCTTTGCACTTGTGCCGATCAATTGATGCTCAATACCATTTTTTTGGTTCGCTTGGCACATCAACCATGATTCCTAAAAACTATAAGAGAATAACTACAACTCTACAAGATGAACCATAGGTGCCATGAATAAGTCCAAATGAAATACTACTAGGTGGATGAAAAGTGCACCTCAAATATGTTCTCATCTTCAATGCCTCGACAAAATCTGACCGGATTATTTGTTCATTGCCATTGACAAGTATATTGAATCTTTCCACCACATCCAAGAATACCTGATCGAACATGAAAGAAGTTTTTATTGATATCATGTATTGGTGAAAAAAATAATGAGTAAACCATGTATAAAATAAACCTACTTCATTCTTCTTGTAACGTACCCCTTCACTAGAAACTGCATTGCAGCCATGGTTTAAAATACGTTCAGTATTGGCCAAGATTGATACAAAATATTGACTCTAAAACAATGAATGTATCAGGTATGTACCAATTAATAATTCAATTTCTATTTTTTCACTATAGTTGATATATATATATATAGATAGATAGATATTTTCTACAAAAACAATAACAGAACATGGTTTGAAAACCTGTCCGAGACCGAGACGTATCACCCGAGTTGTCTTGGCATCAGGCATGAACAAGACGGAAGCACAAGTCAATTTTTAGAACGAGATTAAATACCTCACGTTCATTTTTGAAAATTTTGGACGTGACATCTCAAATGTATTGGAAAACTCGTCCGAGACAACTCAGTATCAGGCATGGACGAGACGAGACGCGAAACCAAATTTTAAAACCATGTAACAGAAGCATAAACTAGGATTATGGAGCAAATTTACATCAACTACGTGACGTAGAACATGTAGATGACGTCATTACATACATAACAGGATCTTGAGATTCTGGATCACCCTGAAGCAATTGAACCATAACCATGCCATTTTGAAAAGATGAGAAACTGAGGCTACAAAATCTTGAATACCCAAAAAAGTTTAAAAAAATATCAAATCGAAGTTATGTGAAGTGAAGTTATCGAAAAAGACATAAATTGAAATTAAAATATTCCACATTTATAATAAATAAAGAAACTTCCTTTGGAGCCAAAACAGTAAGATTCAGAATCAAAATCTTGCAAAAATAAAGAACAAACATAGGCTTTCGTCAACTAAACATAAAATCTAAGTAATTATATTCAGAATCAACTAGAACTTGAGAGAAGTAGCTTCTCTATCATCACCAGAATCAAGTCCGTAAACTCAACAAATCAAACTTAAACATCCTCCCCAAGTTCAACGTGTCGACTCGACCAATTATGCAAATCTAACTACCAATCCAAATTCTAGAAATTTGATGCAAATCTAAGTACCAATCCAAATTCCTTTAATCAATAAATCTTGGTTGAAGATGCCATACCTTTCCAGAAGACTGCCCATACTCGGAATAACCGTATCTGTATTCAAGAGCATTCAAACAGGAAATCAACCCCAATCACGTAAAGCTCATTAAATATAAGAATATATATAACAATGGGATGGGATTATTCTTGTTCAATGAACCATCATACATTGTTAAGTCTCAATAAACTCCTTGTTTGACCATTACCAACATCTACCAACAATTCAAATTGAGAAATAGACCAAAAAATGTATAAGAAACTAAAATCTAAGAAGTTTATGTGATGCAGTTATAAATTAAAAATAGTAAAACTTACCACTTTTGACATAGAAGTCGAGCTACTTTAATGAGTTAGCATGCAAGCTTCTTCCCTTGATTCCGATTGTAGCATCACATCTAGGATCCCCAAATCTTTAATAGAACAAAAAAATGAATAAAAATAAGCCAAAATCTAACATAGGAAAAAAATTATACCTGCCTTCCTTCTCACAATCGTCATCTAAGAACCAACCTTTGAAGAGAAGTGAGTATTGGAGACCAACAATTAGAACAGGTTGATCTCCTTTTAAGTGGCAGTCTTTTATAGCTTTTATTGATTGTGCTTCCATCGACTTCTTTTTCAATTCATCATACAGAACTGCAAGTGAGACATTTATTCTAATGTTTGCAATTTATATAATTAAATCCCATATTAATATTCAATTAAAAATTATGAAATCCCATATTGATATCCTCCATACATTTACATAAATAACAAGGAGTCCACACACATTCAAGGTAAATATTGCTCGAAATATTAAAAAAAAAAAAAAAAAATTACAAGTATGAATTAAAGTTGGGATTCATCAACCAATCAAATTCAATATCAACCTCATTTGCTTCTCATTCTCCATCTTAATTGTTAAAAATAGTCACCATCCTCCTTATCAAAATAATATCATCTTACTAGTGCATCATTTGAGATTGATCATGGCCTTCGTAGAAATCACAATTAAATATATGACGGAAAAAAAATAATCACAATTTAATAAGAGGTTTTTTCGATTTCAAGAACAAAATATTAGTTTTTCTGCAGGATTTTCAACTTGGCCCTTACAAGAGGTAGGCTGCAGTATTGCACATAACAGTACTTCACCCAAAAGGTTCACCTATGAATAAATCCAGACCATTAAATCTTGAGGCAGCATCTTGAAAGGACAACATGTATTGGCCTTTAACAAACTAAGAGATAGAACATGTATGGTGCCACTATGAAAAACCAGGTGTAATAACTGCAGATTTTATATTCTTCATGGCAGCTCTAAGTTGTAAATTCAAAAAATGAAATTTTAGTTATAAAGATGAGGTCACATATTACACACTTACTGCATAGGTGATTTCTTAAGTTTACCTGTGCCATATGGCATCAACTAGAACCTCGTACATGTTGGACATCCACTTGGATCGATTGCAACCCAAAATGACATTTTTCTCATGGTCCAAAACTTTCACTCAAATACATTCTCATTACTAGATTTTGGAGAACCAATTGGATTTTCCGTTGAAACCCCAAAAGTAAGCCAACCTGTAAAGGATTCTTGTAAAATCAATTGGAGGGACAAGTTATAAAGTAAAATATAACACAAGTTATAGTTACCTCTCCAAAAGCCTTGCACTATTAATAGTTAACAACAGAAATTTCAGCTCCAACAGTCCTACACATACACAAAAACATACATTTGCAAATTAATACAAGATCCAATAATGTCAGTTAATAAAAAGGAAATAATGCAAATGGATATCAGTACCTACAAATGGGTTAAGCTTGGCGAAATTATAGAAAATGTCCGCAAAAAATCCAAAAAGAACTTGGGAAGCTCTCTCAAAGCTGGTTACTTCAAACAGAACACACCTTACATGTATAGCTCTCATAGTGTGCAAGCATTCAATAGTTCAAAATTCGAAAAGAACTACCATATAGAAATCCAAAATATGATTGAAATCACAAAATAATTGTAAAGGAACAAACCAGAAAATTATGGAGAAAAAACAATCAATTAAATGTGGACGATACATTAGATATGATCCATAATCAATGGAGTGGACCAGCTCTATCTTTCAGTGCTGAAGATGCATTCTATGTACTTAGTATTAGTCGAGTCCTACTTTAAAGTACTTTTGACTCCAATAAGTTAACCAAACTAAAAATAACAGATTTGGTTGTATCCATAGAGTCGAAAAAAGAAGGCGATTGTTCAATTAAATCATATATAAATGTGGATGATAAGAGTATATTAAGTATGGAAGTCATATGGAAAACAAAATAATAATAATCAAAGTTTTTTTACATATGGAATTCATCATAGAACTCACAATATAGAATGTGGGCAAAACAAGCAGGAAATAGTTAAGAACATGAAAATAATTAACACCATAAGCAATGATTTATAACTCTAGCTAGGATAGGAATTCACTAAGGGTCCCCTGTATGGAAACTCCAAAAAATGAAGAAAATAAGTCAAGAGTAATGTTGTATGTTACATTTTCATCAATAAAATCAATCTTAGGAACCCAATATCATCCAAGTAGAGATGGATATAATCCATTATATGCATCAATTAAACAGAAAATACAGTGGTTTGAATCTGAATCATTAGTATCTAGTCCTTCAAAACAATAGATGTGACTGCATAGGATCATACATAAGGATACATGAAGAACAATACCAAAATATATAAACCAAAAAAGATCTTTCAATCTTAAGAGGCATTCCCTTCACACAATTTTATAATACCACTTGCTAACTTTTAGTAATCACAATTATTTATAAGGGAAGAAAAAGACCAAACCAAAAGCATTAAGGAAAACTATATGGAACCAAGACTAACAAGTTAAGAAAAAGACTAATATGTAGCAGATACACCCTAACTTACTGGGTTGATGTTGCCAACCAAGAGAGAGAAGCAGATGCACTCTACTCTCACATTTTTTTTCTTAATTTTTTTGTTACTTTGTTTTTGTGATGAATGTGAACCACAAAATACAACAACTAAATGAGTAGGAAAATAAATTAAACTAGAAGCAAATTAAAACTAAAAACTAAGTAATGATGGTTTGCAAGAAACATAAAGTGATGGAATTGGAGGGTAAAGCAAAAGTACAACAGGAAGCATAGCTTACCACAATCATTGTTGCCAGTGTCCCAATATGTGGATCCCCCTTTCTAAGTGTGTGAGCATTTTGTTGAGTATGTGAGTGTGTTAGTGAAATCAAAGGAACTCCTTGGACTCTTGGGTGAGGCTATATAAGGGGATTAGCTTGAGTGCCACACGTACTCTAAGAGCATAATAAATCAGGTAAAAAAGGCTATTTCTTGCCAACATTTTTCTTTATAATCTATAACTCCCAAAATAGGAAAAAAAAAACAAAAACAAAACAATTTTAGATCAAGATAGATCGAAACAATTTTTTGAAAAAAAAAACAGCCTTGAATTGGGTGTCTGGTCAAAGTTTCAATTTTCCTAATTACCAAATCTCAACAAACCATAAGAAAACCAATCGAACCCTAATTACCAAAAAAATACTCAGATCATACAACAACCCTAAAGTAATTCGATCCACTAGTAAAGGAACCTCATGTGATCAAAGAATCTCAAAATCTCAAATCTCGAAAGATGGAACGAAAGACAAAGAGAGTAAAATCTTACCTGAAAAGAGAAATCGGAAGAGTCGTTTTGTTCTTCTTTGATTGAATCGAAGAGCAGCGAGAGATGCGATTAATCTTGAGTTCCAATCGAAGAACATGAACCCTAATTTTTTAGTTTTTTTCATTTTCTACTTGTGATCTCTGCGAACCCTAGATCTAGGAATCTGTGGAGGAAGAGAGTGTGCGAACCCTAGGTCTGGGAAGCTATGGAGAGAGACAAAGTGTGTGTGTACGCAAGCAAACCCTAGATCTGATTAAGATCTGTAGAGTTGAGACAAATTTGGGAAGCGATTTCACAAATCCTAGATCTGGAATGCTGTGGAGAGAGACTGCGTGCGAGAGACAGATACTGGAGAGTGTGATCGAGACTTTTTAAGAACGAGAGAACGAGAGAGCGAGAAAATGAGGACGAGAAACAGAGCGTCGTTATTCTTTCCCAAAAAAAATTCTGATCGAAGAGTTGATCTTCTTCTTGAAAATTAGAGAGAGGTAGATTTGAGAGAGAGAGAGACAGATATTCGGTAGAGCGATGGATTCGAGAGAGAGAGAGAGAAGATAGAGTCGTGAGAGGAGCAGTCGAGTGAGAGTGAGAGAAGAGAGAAGTTTGACAGTGGCTATTGGCACCCCAACTTTTACTTATCACCGTTGTTAGTCGAAACGACGATAAAACGACTGCCAAAAACCGTCGCCAATAACGACAGCCTTTAGCAGTCATTTTTACCACAATTGTGGCGTCGCAAAAACCGCATTATGACGTAGTGAAATACCTCTCCCTCGATTTGAAATGACTGTAGTTTGGAGCGTAAAGCTGACTTTACACTAGGTGGCAATCCTTGGTATAATGTATCCCTTGTATTTGAAGGCTCTTGTAATCATTTCAATTAGATGATATTCACGCTTCACAAATTCGAGAAGTGTCCTCAAGAATGACTCTGTTTGAAAGTTACAATCAATTTTAGTTTGTTTGGTTAATCGTGGAACATAAGATTAGATAGGTAGACTTATTATTACAATACATATAATAGCAACATAGTCACCTAAAACTAGATAAACAAAAAGAAACGTGAGTCAAGGAGTTTGAACTCACAAGAGTATCGATTTGAGTGACAATATTTGCATAGTGCAAAGCAAGACCAACAATCCCCAACCTTTGATGATTGTTCAGAGATCCTTTCACCGATTGATCACCATCTGCAAGTTGACCATGGAAGAAAACATCGTGATACTTTCTGCTCTAATTAATTTACTTGAAGATGGCAAGCAAGATAAGCTCTTTATAAACTGTGGAGTGAAAAATGAGGTCCTAGAGACTTCATTTATTTCAAAACAATGGCAAACTTAAGTAAGAAATACTCTGGTTTGCAAGATTCCATTCCACCATTCAGCTCTATCTAGAGCTACAATATGTTAAGATCTCCTATCTTGAAAATTTTTCTTAATGTCATAAACTTGAACCATGGTGAGGTAAAAAACACTTAGAAAAGAGAAATCTGAATGACAATTTAATAAACACTGACTGAATATCTGCTTTGTTACATCATCGTTACTCACAACAATGTGCACCTCCACGTATTGCTTCCAATATTTAGTTTGCATAAAGGGTACAGAGGATTCAATTATGTACTCCACGTAACATCTCAGAACAAATAGCCTAATTGAACCTTTTAATCTAGGTACAATTAAGGGTATTAACTATAAAACAGAACTGGTATTGAAATAACTGACCACCAAAACAAGAGGGTATGTGTATATTAGCCCCTAAAAAACTAAAAGGATACCTCGTTCTTCTGCTCTTCTTTTTTAATAAATTATACTTTAAAAAAAAAAAAAAACAGGATAAACAACAAGCTATACATCAGTGAAACTAGATGGAGCTGTGAATGATTGAAACCCACCTAAAAACAAAATCCTTAAAAAAAAGCATGTACAATCTTTTTACAATTGAAGATCATACATCTCTTTTATCTTCAAAATAATCTACTCAACGCTACAATCACTACGTCATAATTCGTCAAAAACGACTGCCCTTACAGTCGCAAATGGAGTCGTTTTAAAAGGAGTGGTTTTTAAAAAACGACTGTCCTTAGCAGTCGGGAAAAAAACGACTGTCTTTGGCAGTCGGAAAAAACGACTGTAAAATGAGGATATAGCGACGGTCAGTGACCGTCGCTATAGGGTATTTTTTTTATAAAAAAAAATTTATTTTACACCTACCCCCTCACATGTTGCTGAATATTGGAGATACCCCTATACTTTGAAATTGATGACCTAGAACCCAACTAACAACATGAAAAGACCCAAATACCCCTCGTCTTTTAACTTTCATAACACTAACTATTTTCTAACTACCAATTATGCAAATGTAACTACCAATCCAAATTCTAATCTACAATTTAAAATTATCGAGAATCCCTTATCAGGATAAATCTCAAATGCGTTCTTCAAGTCCAACTCAACTATGTCCAAATCAAGTGTCTTTATGTAGGCTTCGGCTCTCTGGAAAAACGCTTTTACATTGCTAGGTTCAAGCTTCAATACCTGTTTTGAAACAAGTGAAGTAAATAAAACAAATTTATTAAAAGAAAATAACTTTGACGTGGACCAATCAAATGGAAATGCAATCAAGATTACCATTGAGCACAGCTTAGCGGCTTCACTAAACTCCTTCAACTTAAGTTTGCAGGCAGCATTGAAAAACTTCCCCGGTTGCTTCTACTCTTCATTGAAAGTGCTATCGAACTCTACATATTTTGCAGCTTAACCGAAGCAATCATGGAAACCATCTTGCACAATACATTGGAAAATATAAAGGGAATTGTAGAAAGACTATCGACTCACATTGAAAAGATTTCATGAAATCAAACAACCAACAACATTGTAGAAAGACACAATGGATAAGTAACTCTTGCAATGGAACTAAATAGACCATCAAAATAACAAAGACTATCAAAAGATTACCTTCAACTCTTTTTGAATCAACAACCGTATTCTCCTCTCCCAGCAAAAATTTCAAGTCCACCTGAAACGTAGTTCAACAAGTACATCAAAACAAATTCATCTTTTAACATGCATATTTACACAATACAATCAGCAACACAAAATTAGGAAAAATCAAATGGCATTAGGTGCACATGACCGATTTCAATACAATGCAAGTAAAAACTTTGCATCTATTAAAAAAACTGATGTATCAATTTTCAAAGAATTTGTATACCGAATCAAAGTAGTAACTAGGCATCTTATAAATCTTCAGAAAGATCTCCTTTGGAATGTCCATTTTGAAACTGTTCTAAACTCTATGAATAGACTGTTGAATTGAAGATATTAACCAGTGAAGATATGTATTGCTGATTTCTATTGAAATTAATTGATTGCTAATGCAAGGAACTAAAACGGTGTGTTGCCTGGAACTGCAAGAAGACAAATGGAATGCTTTGTAAAGAAATAAAAAGTCAGGGAAAACAAAATAGATTTACTAAGTTAAAGCATACATCTCCAATTTAATTCAGATTTAGTTGCCAAATCAATCAATCAAGCTAACAAGTAATAATTGGTTTAACATCTTAAAAAACAGAATAGAAACACTCACATGGATTATCAAGACTAGGCAATTGACCATTGGGATTTTATTACTATTCTGCATGGAAAACAAATAGACACTCATTCAATAAAGCATTAATTCAAGGCATTTATACACGGTTTCAATGTCTACGTACATGTTTTGGTCGCTCGGCTATCAGTAGCCATTAATAGCACAAATCAACAATCTCCAACTTAATCAAACTGGAAAAAAAAATTCCTTTAATCAATAAATCTTGGTTGAAGATGCGATACCTTTCCAAAAGACTGCCCATACCCGGAATAACCGTATCTGTATTCAAGAGCATTCAAACAGAAAAACTACAGATCAAATTTCAGAAGTAGTTTGAATTCAAAATGCTTACTTTTTGTTTTTTACATGATTTCTACCATTGTAAGCAAAATATCATTAAGTTTCATCCAACCACCATACATAAATTTCTCAACAATACTCCAAGGCATAAGGCAGTCTAATCCTATATACCAAGGCATATCTCACCATCACCTCAACACCAAGGCCTCCTACAATAACATATCGAAGCTAAAGATGACGACATGGTAGAAATTCAAAGCTTTATCCTAAAAAAAATTTAGGATCATCCAAATGAATAGTAATGCAAGCAATATGAAATAACTCTTCTAATTTGAAACAAGACCCCCCTTTAATCAGTCATCAAAAAGGGAAATCACAAAACCAATAAATAATTAGTGAATTATTTGCATACAAATACAAACCAGGTTGATTGGGCTTGTTTCTCAGCAAGTCAGGGTTGTACTCATAGTTAATAAGATGAAGCTACATCAAACTCTAAGAATTTTATAAATGAGCAAAAGAACTAAAGCACAACAAGGAACTAGATTTATTAAATGTAGGGTTTTTTCTTGAGAGGGGTGCTGTCCTTATATCTAGTTAGGTAAAATTGTATATAAATTTCTCCCTAATTCCTCACAATTCCAATTTTAAAGTGTTATGGAGATAAAACCCTGAATTATGGTGTTTGCAATCCATTTCTTGAACACATAGCAGTACAGTTGTAAGTGCAACTGAAAAACATGCAAATTGTAGGAAAGTGATTGATTGCTTATTTGTGATTAGTATCAGGGTTTCATTAGTAAAAGGAGCAAAGTGAGATACTAAAAATGTGGAAACAGCAAAATGAAACAATAGAAACCACTAACTAGCACCTCCTAACAACGATTCCTACTTTTTAAAAAAAAATGCTCAAATAAAGAGACCCCCTAAGCACCTCGTGGTGCTGGACACAAAGAAAACCACTTATTGAAACAATTCATGAATCATGCCTTCAAACATAAATTTTTTGTTTAAATGTTGAATAAAAATCTTAAATATTTTGCTTAAAGAAAAAAGGAAAAGAAAAGAAATTGGAAGTCCAACTATGGACACGAGAATTTTCCAAAAAGAGTGCACCTTTCCTTCAGAGACTATTTTGTTTCTCTCTTTCAGATTCTCCAACATAAGGAAAACAGGGTAAAAGACCATTAAATTCTTTTACCTGATTGAAAGTTTTTTCATCATTATTTTACCTATTGGTGATGAAGCAAAATTTTCCACGTCAACAACCAGCATATTGGGCTGCAAGGTAGTGAATTTTACATGAGAAGCAAGTTCCCAGTGAATGCACATATTTTAAAACCAATAACTTCAAAAGAATGAAGTGATAACTTTTCAACAATAGAAGAGGCAAAAATTAATGTGCATGTTGAGCTGCAAGGTAGTGAATTGTGATTGTGATTTCTACTCATCGAACATGGATTTAACATGAAAATGTGCATTAACTGGATCTAAAGAAATTTAAGGTGTATGGGACAAATCCACCAGAACTAACCTGAATAAGTGTTTGTTCAAATGCAGCAGCCATAAGACTATCCTGCTCAAAGGAAAAAAGAAAAGAATAAATAACTAAGGAAAAAAAAAATGCACAACTGCCCAGTAGTTCAATAGGAACAATTGAAATAAGGCTCATGCGTCAAGTAAAGAAAACGTATTTCAAAAGATTTGAATTGCATTATAAAAGGCATTTTAAGCATTGAATGAAATAATACTTCAAGAGGTCATGATAAGAATGTTTCAAAAGATCTTTGCAAGGAAAATATTCTCTAAAACGTAAACCTCAACCTTCTAATCCATTTTTCAAAATAGAGAGCCTTTGAGGTAATTCTCCGTAGTTTATATTATTCTTTACATTGATTTTGGACTTGAACTCGTTTGTTTTCTCAATAATCACTGCAACCTACTTTCTCTTGTGCTTTAGATTTGTCCTAAATTCCTTCTACCATGATATCAATTTTCAATAATAAAAAGTATTTGAAAACTCTCACACAAACATATTTATTTATCTACTGTTCTAATATTAAAAGTGATATTAGCCCATGTTACAGTATTTTTCCCATTCCCATTCCTTAGGATTCTTACGGAAAGCACATACAGAACAAAGAGATTGCAACATATGGTTGATGATAGGCTTCACTGTCATCTGAAAATAGGGTGGTTCAACAAAGCAAATACGCAAAAGCTCAAGGAAAGGCCATTCACAAGAAACTTCACACTGTCCAAGACCTTCAAGTGAGAAGTATACGACCCTAAAGTTAACAAATAGAAAGTTGTAACTCAAGTTTCCTCCCATATCTCTTTACAAGTAAATCGATTTCTCTGTTTAATAGTAAGAACAAGATTTATTGCCCAGAACATAAATCATTAGTTTAAAAAACGGCCCATAGCTCATAATGCAAGATGTTTTTAGGTGTTTATCCAGTTGTTACTACTCATATTGGGTTCCCCAAATGGTTTCTAAGCATAAATCCAATGTTTGCTTCACCAAGGGGAAGATGCACACCGGTGCTTAATCACCAAGTATACTACATAATGTCACCAATGATTAAGGACCACAGATACTAAGCACTCACATCTTTTGGAGTTGAGGTGCCACCATACCACATGCCTCGTGATAAACACTAGGTATGCTACATAATGACACCAATGCTTGAGAGCTTATGCAATGGCATAGAACACCATACTAACCCATATAAGGAGTAGAAGGCACAGTAGTAGGAGTAGGTCTCAAGCAAACAAACCCATTGATTTCTCAATCGACTAACATTTTCTGAAAGACAATGCCACTCTGCTCTACTTAATTATATATCACTTTCCTTTCCAAAATGGACATGGACATGATGGTGATTTCTTCTAAATATAGAAAATTGGCCACTCCACCCCCACATTGCATATTTAGGTAAAAGAGTCACTAATAAAATGTGATGTGGCCCCACCTCTAAAATAATTTATAGTTATCCTACTCATGAGCATGTCATTGGAAAATTATTTATAATGATTAGCATGTTAAGCAGTCTCACTGAATTCCTTATTACTAACTAAAATATTTCATTAATTTCTATATAATGAAAATCATCCACTGTTTTTCATTTAATGCAACATACAAGTTAAAGTAGCAAGGTGTAAAAAAATGGGATGATGAAAAAATGAAAAGTAGTTGAGTCCTTACATTCATGGTTAGAATCTAGCTGCACATTTCCTTCTTTAAAGTAAGGGGCTCTCACCTGAAACGAACCAAATTAGCTGGCTGGTCTTAGTTTAGGCACAACAACATATGTGTTACAAAAACACACTCAAAGGACCTAATAAAAGCCACACAATCTAATTGATCATTTAATAACTACTACCATTTACTATTATGATCAATCCAAAAAACACCAAGAAAATTAGGGCCTTCAACATATAATGGAAGTGAAATCAATAGAGCAGAATTTGATGCAATCAAGAAAACTTTGAAGTTTGTTCAAGCTTTGGAGTTCTTAAAGAACAACTCACCAACCAATGAAAAATATTTTGTTACACCTCTAGCAATATCAACCAAGAGCTTTTGCTGAAACAGGGAAAGATTGAAATCTTGCCAATAAAAAGGAAGATCTGTAAACAAGGTGGGTCTATCAAAACTTGGTTAAAAATAAACACTTCTGGAACTCTAGTCCTACAATGTGCAAATCAAAAGTTTCTATAAAAAGGGAGGTCTATAGACAAGGTGCATTTATTTTTTTAATCAGTAAAAGGGGAATTTTAATACAAAGAGGGGCAACAAATAGCATAATCTAAATATAATTCAAATATGTGATAATTCTCACCCAACTAACAATATTGGAACATTTTGGTATGCTTATGAGAATTAAAAAATATTTATAAACTAATACATGTTCTAATCCTCAGTCTAAAGAACAAATGTACTTTCATTTAGAAAATTGTTTAAAATAATATTAAGATTTTCTCAGATATTAAATAACAAATAAAAAAAAACATTTTAAAGTAAAATTGGATGGCAAAATTATCTTTGTGTTCGACATTGTATCCAACATGGAAAATTCTTATAAAATGGAGTTTCATTGCTAGATAGCCAAATCTCATATTTTACATCAAAATAAGAAATGAAAAATGATAATTTTCTTTTCTAGATTTGGTGAATCAGAAACAAACTAAGCACCAAAAACATAAAAAGAATCAGAAATTCTACTAATTCACTCTATCCACTCTATTCCAAAAAAAAGCTCCACTATTCTATTTGACTTGAACTATGTTATTTCTTGTTTTTTTACCACCTATTTTAGTCTCTGATGATTGAAGAATAAATACAAGATAAACAAAAAAAATCCAAATTCATGGTTTGTAAACCTACTCCCCCATGTTACTTAAATTTAGAAGAAAGTGATGGTGTGCTAGCAAATACAGAAGAACCGTGTCAAGAAACCTAAACAATTTGCATCTCAAAACCCTATAGAGTTGAAATCGAATGGATCTAACAAGTGAGGAAAATCTAAGGGTACTTGAGATAGATCATACCTTGAAGAGTGAGGAGCACCCTAGCAGAAACTCAGCTTCCAATCTTATAGAGATGGAAACCCAAAAAGTTGAAATCCGCTTCGTCTGAGAGAGATCGAAACCCTTGAGAATTGAAATCCTATTTCGTCTGAGACAAAATTTGAAAGAGATCGAAAAATTAGAGAGTTCAATCCGATTGTGTGTGAGAGATCGAAACCCTAGAGTGTTCAAATCCGATTGCGATTGGGTCTGAGAGATATCGAAGTATGAGTCAAGATAAAATGAAATAAAACCCTAGAGAGTCGAGTGAGAGAGAAGGTAATTCGTGATGATAAGCTGTGGAGAGAGAGAAAGTGTGTGTGTATGTGCGTGCAAACCCTAGAGTGGGAGAGAACGAGAGGCAAGGACGAGAGATAGAGAGTGTCGTTCTTCTCCCAAATCGGGGAAGAAATTGTTACTTATTTTAGAGTGGCTATTGGCACCCCAACTTTTACTTATTACTGTACGTAATTATGTAGAAGCGACGGTTAAACGACAGTTAAAAACTGTCACAATTAACGACAGCTTTTAGCAGTCGTTTTTGCCGCAATTCCTGCGTCGCGAAAAGTGCAATATGACGTAGTGAATTATGGTATAAAGAAAGAAAAAATCCACTATCTAAATTCACAAAAAATTTATACAAATCATTTGTTGATTGCTCAACTATAAACACACACACACATCACTTTTGGTTCTTGACAGTGATAGGTGAAAGAACTCACAATGCAACACATCATAAAAATAGAACCAAAATCCAAACAATTGGGATTTCTAGAGGTAGAACCACCCATCATTGTGGCTATGTGGTGAAACTTTGATAATTTATTGTAGTGATCTTGCTCTTTATAACCTACTTTTTTTAAGTCAGAAACATGATTTAAGAGTCTAAATTGGAGGTGTGCCTTTGCAATCCACGTGTTAGTTGAAGTGTTCGAACCCCAATCGTTTAATTCCTTTAGTTCTAGACTCACCTTCTCCCTCCTCTCTATATGGATTGACTAGGGTTCTAGTGATTGATGGACATCACTATTTCATAACTCTCTTCTTTATGTGCCTTTTCCACTCACCTTTATGGGATTGACAATCCTCTTTTATAGATGGAGATTAAAGGCATAGAGTTCTCCCTTTAGTAATAATTGATGGATTCATGGACATCACTGCACATTTTAGATAGAAATATACATAATACTCATGGAATTCAATTGTTTAGGGTAAGGTTTCAATGATGAAATATGTGTTCTACTTCCTATGTATTCCAATAATTGGATTTAAAAGGGTGCAAGATGACCAGATTTTTTTCATCACAATTAAGTTACCATTTTTTTGGATGTCTTTGTAGATTGTAAGATAGGATTTCATATGAGACTTCTAATCAGTCATTTAACGTTGAACTTGAGAAGGTACTCCATCAAATTATTTTATTAAGTCTTCTATTAGATGTTATAATACGTGGGATTCATAGAAGATCACTATCATATCCTAAAAGTACTGGTATATATGTTGTTGTTGATCAACTGTTGAAATAACAGAGACTAATAATTTCGATGTTATCTAATCTTGATCCTTTGGAAGTTTATCAAAATTTTTGTAGTATTGTTATCTGACCTGCAAGACAATAATAGTATAATTGAATCGAGGCACAAACTCAGTCATTCTCTGTAAGGCGTTTCGAGCCTTTGCAAAATTTTAGAAGTGCGAGAAGAACAATGGCTCGATGCCCCCAGGATACAATGGCCCAATATCAACTAGATTTTCTTCTGTCTACTCCACCTTAGACAGGAATCCAAATTAACACCCAAATCTTTACCCAGAAAAACAAATTGTTAATTCAAGAAAATGGAAGAAAAAAAAAATTAAGAAATTAAAAAATTTAGAATAAACTTGAGCACAAAAGAACAATAAAGAAGAAGATCATTCACTGAAGAAGGGAGAGATCTACTTTCCATTATGGATTAAGTTTGAATGTATAGAAAATAGAAGCCTAAATGGCTAATAGATTTTTAATACCTTAATTAACACAATCTAAACGACTAGAAGAATTATTAGGAACGTTAAGTCCAAACGGTAAAAAAATATTGTAAGACCAAACGGTAAAAATAATTAATTAAATAATAACTAATTATTATAAAATATAATTTGTAATAAAAAGATAAGTTATTAATCAAAACTCACATCTTGCCGGAGAACCTCATTCTTATCTTCCATCGATGTAGTCATTATCACAGACTCACTTTAATAGTACACATTGTCACTATCTCACACACACTCTCTCTCTCTCTCTCTCTCTCTCTCTCTCTCTCTCTCTCTCTCGCTCTCTCTCTTATAGTACTCAATGTGCTGTAAATGTTACGTATAAATTGAAATCTTCTTATTTTGCTCATATCAACTGGATTTTTGCTTCTATTAAAAAAAGTAGGTTTAATTACAACTTTTTTACTTTATTTTTAGAATAATGATGAATGCATGTGGTTGGGTACACGGCTGATGTGGTAAGGGCACAGAACTGCACATCTTTTCCTTGTGTATCCCGATGAAAACAATCTATGGGTCAGTGTCCTTGCCATGTCAGCCATATGCCTAACCATGTGCATTCATCATGACTCAATAATGGTGTCGACGTAAGTATACATTTTGGTTGTGAAGCATGTGCAACACTAATGGAATCTTCTTTAGGACAAGGGATTGATGATGAAGCATGCATTGTGGGTCCTATGTGTTTGGTAGAGGATCCTTTGTAGTGAGTTTTCCCTATACTACCCTGTTGTGATATCCGTGTCGTTAAAAAATTAGTGGTCATGGACTGTCCATCTTCAAAACTGACTTACACCATGATCCATATAAGGTTGAGTTGTTTGATTGTGTTTTCAATATTTCAATCGCAACCAATTAAAAGGCACTACAGGGAAGACGCACTACAGAGGATTCGCTCCTTATGTCTTTCAATAATTGCATATAAATTGGTGCATATTTCAAGTGATTTTTCATCACCATTTTACAATTCTTTGAAACTTTTCAGAACATATCTATCTGCATGGCTTCTAGTCGCTCATTTTATAATGTTGAACTTGATCAGGTACTTCATCAAAAACTTTATTTAGTCTTTTTATAAGATAATATTATTTGTGAGATGCATATATAATAATAGATATCATTCTCCAAGCATATCTTAATACTATTATGGAATCTTCCAATAAGCACTCTAGAATGAATCCAAATTACATTATAGAACTTACTCTACTTTCTTATAGTACTTGCTCTATTTTCTTTATATTTAAAATTATTCCATTCAATCTATATTCAAATATGGATTTATCTATAATCTATTATAGATATGTATTCATTCATAACTCCTATTTTTCTTTTCTTTCAATTTTTTTCGTACATTATATATGAATATTTATCTTTCAATCTTCATCCTTCTGAAATTTGTCATTCACAATTTGTATTTTATTCAGGTTTGGGAGGAAGAAAATTCAGGTGTGAGAACACTAATATTAAATCGTCCTCAGAAACTCAATTCTCTCACATTTCATATGGTAAGTGTCATTTCCATTATTATGCATCACGCTTTCATACTAATCAACTAATCTGCTAGTAGGGGTGTAAGTGGGTTATGCATTAGGTCGAGTATTATTAAGGTCAAATTTTAAGGCATTTTTGTATTTTTCTTCTTCTCATAATCTATTATTGGTATGCTGTTCACCACTAATAACTGAGTGTTAAATATGGAAAATCTTCCAATCTTCCTTCCTTAATTATCCTTTGGTTTCTTCGAAAGTTCAGAGTTATGAAAGTTGTGTATGGATTTGGATTTGGTGAATATGTATACCATGAAGAAGATTATCTTCATCAACGCCAGCGTAATTTTTCTCATTGAGCATGTTAGTTTGGAAAACGATGAGGGACTTTGACTTTCAAAACTTATGTCGGGAGGGAACAGTTGGGCCCAAATACATTTTTCACAACTCTCAAGAGATTTTTTTTCCCCCTTTGAACTTCTTCATCATTTGTCTAATTAGAAAGATCGACTCGATCATTGATCATTATCTATATTCAAATCCTTATTAATGCAAATTAAAATTTGGGATTTGACTGTTAGATTTTTACACATTCAAAATCTTAAACATAAAACTTTAATAAGTTATGATTTCCCAATAGGATTTAATCTATATCATACCTCAAGTATACTTAATAAAACGAGTTGATGGTACTTACCTTGTGCTATCATAAAGTCGTTGATTCAATACCGTTGGAGATGTGCTTTACAATTTGCATGTTCCTCGAAGTTTTCGAAACCTTAATCAAATTGGTCATTTCTTCTAGACTCACCTTCTCCCTTTTCTCTATGTGGATCGGCTAGAGTTCTAGTGATTGATGGATATCACTCTTTTAGAAATCTTTATTTTGTGCATTTTCCACGCTTTGTACTTTCTATTCGTGTATTCCAATATTGGATCACCGATCTCTTTTATAGATGAAGGTTGAGGGCATATAGTTATTCTTTTAGTAAGATTCCTATCCATTAATGTATATTAGTAAACTTAAAGAATATCTATTATTCTAACGATATTGGGATTCCTTAAATATCGATCGCTTTTATGTGTAGAATTCTAGTGCAATTAAACACCCAAAAACCGTGAGGTCAATGGGTCACACGTTATAAAGTTCTAACATTGACTCGACGAATCTTGTTCCTTCATTCAACTCTATCTAAAGTCATGTCTTCCACTTATTAACATGTATGAAATATGTGATCTAAAAAGAACTAACAATTGTAATGTTTTTTTTGTCTCCATGCTTCCCAATTATTGAAGAACCTCAAAGCCTACGCGGAGGAGTCAAGTGTAAATTTGGTTATTTTAAAGGTAAGAAGGCAGTAAACTTGGACATGATGTGACTTCAACTTTTATGATATGATAGTTAGTGAAAAATTACCCATGGGGGTTAGTTGAGATGGTAAGGAAGGGTTGGGTATGCTCCCTAGGTCTTGACTTCGAGTCTTTATATACCCCTCAATAGCAATGTGGCTACTTAATTGGTGTCACGCCATAGGGTGTTGGTTGGGGTGTGACACCCAATAATTAGTTTTAATATATAAGATTGTCCTATGGATTGGGCAAAGCCCAATGAATCATGGTCAGTCCGTTAGACTTAGAGATCCCCTATTCCAAAAATAAAAAAAAGGGAGAGCTCCAAATTTACCATCGCCTTAGAAGTGTAGGAAACTAACCTTTAATTTCAAATACACCTCCTTGTTGTTGTCCATTAATTTTTTCCATTAAGATATGGAAACAATTCTTATGGATCCATTTTGCAAGAACCATCGCCAAGAAAAAAACAAAATAGGAGAAAAATACTTTTAAAAGAAAGAGTAGATTATGTTGGGAACTTTACTTGATGAGAATAATTAAAACATTTTTTTTACTTAGACTCATTTGGATAAAAAGTAGAAAGTAAAAAAGTAACAAGAAAGAAAGTAGTTTTGGAAGAAAATAGTTTTTAGGAAGTAGAAAGTAGTTTTCTTTTTGCCTTTTAAAAAGTAAGGATTTTTACATTTTTTAAAGTAACTTTTTAAAATGAATCCAAACATACTTTTTAACTTTCAAAACTCAAAATGTTACTTTTTTGTGTGTATCCAAACGGTCTCTTAATAAACAAGTAGTTTTGTCTTTTTGACAATTTGAATGGTTATAGGATCAATATGGATGATCTAAAGTCTTGGATTGGTCCCTACGGAGTTTTTTTCTCTTCCATAAATACCCTATTTTATGGAAAGGCTAATTGTTTTGATCAGCTTATCTGTTGAGGAAGATTGAGATAAGCTTAATGACTTGACAATGTATTGATGTATATGACTTGATGAAATGAAGTTTATCTTCAACTTTTGACAAATTTTACCAATGAAACTATAGAAATAGATAAGACTTTTGGTCAAATTACATAATCAAATTCGAATTTAAAATATTTACGTACTGTTAAAATTTATATCGTGAATCTACTTTTATACCCTTTAATTTTAAAATCTTGATTATGTAATTTTAAAATTTTAATGGGCATAAAGGTAAATTTACAAAAAAAATTTACATAGCAGGCAAGGAAATTTATGCGGCTACATAAATATTTTAAAAGAGTCATGCTCAAGTAACATTCAAATTGACATCGTTTGGAATATTGGTGTGGAGAGAACCATGAATGCTTCTCACTCATATCTGAATTAAAAGCTTTATGGTTCTATAGACACATGCATCCATGTCAGCAATGTCTGAAACGATGTCAATTTCAATGTTACTTCAGCCTTTTTCATTTTAAAAACGTACAGCTGGTTACATAGTTAACCAAAACCTTTTGATTTTTAAGTTGGCCAAAATCTATCTCATTTTTTTCCTTAGATGCTTTCTTTTGGAGGATATTAGGTGAAAAATGACCACTCTGTGAAAGCCAAAAAACAAGATCAACTTGTAGGGACTGAAATCATGATCAATTGCTTTACAAATTTAAAATTGTTCTTGATTTAAGAACACGTTTCTTTCAAACGTTTAAATTATACAGTATCAAAATTGTGGAAATGCTGCATATCTATGAATTTATGATCCTTCAATATTTATTTATTAAATTTTAGACTTTTAGTATTAAAACGGAAAAAAAAAAAAAAAACAAAACAAACAAACAAAATTTTGGAAAAATTGCAATTTCCTTCATTCTGAAGAGAACCATTCAGGATTTTTGGTCAATTGGGCAATGAGATCTAATCGAACTATATTTTCTTAACCTCTCATATTCTTAATCTTTCATAAACATAGATTTATATATAGGCATATTTACCAAATCATGCACCAAAAATCGACTAATTCACTTTTGAACTTATTTCTGAAAACTCTAAATTATCATTTTCGGAAATATTTTATTTTACCAAAACGGTACAAAGAGTAATTTTTAGAATTTTAGTATCGAAAATACCCTTTTTTATATATAAATAAAAAAATCAGTGACAATGGGATCATTTTAACACTTTACAAAAATAAATTCTAATCTCATGTCAAAGCGATACGATTGACATTGAATACTTTTAAAAAAAATTCAGTGTCCATGATATTGTTTTGACAATGTACAAAAACAAATTTTGATGTCATGTCAAAAGGATCCAAGTGACATTGAGCATTTTTATTTTTATTATTATTATTATTTTAAGTTCAGTCAATGGATCCTTTTGAACCAAATCATGTTTTGATGTTGTGCATTTCCCTTCATCTCTCATAGATATATATATATATGGGTCCTGTTCAGCAACAAACATTTTGGCAAAACATAGTTTACAAGTTGAAAATTCGTGGACCGTCCATTTTTTGTAAATCATTTTTGATGGGGTTAGAAGTTTTGGAATGGGCTGATTTTTGGTGAGCATGATCTCCTCACCGTAGAGATCATCCTCACCAAAAATCAGCCCATTCCAAAACCTCTAACCCATGTTTTAAAAAATGTTTTGCCAAAATGTTTGTTGCTGAACGGGACCCATATATATATATATATATGCGTCCCGTTCGCCACCCTTAGTTTTACCACACACTTTAACAAACGCGTTTTGTCTTACATGGGCTAGAAGTTTCGGAATGAGCTGATATTTGGTGAGGATGATCTCTATGGTGAGGAGATCATCCTCACCAAAAATTAGCTCATTCCAAAACTTTTAACCCCATTAAAATTGATTTACAAAAAATGGACGGTCCACGATTTTTCAACGTGTAAACATGGGGCTAAACATTTCGGAATGGCCTGATTTTTGGGGAGGATGATCTTCTAATCATAGAGATCATCCTCACCAAAAATCAGCTCATTCCAAAACTTCTAACCCATGTAGGACAAAAAACGTTTGTTAAAGTGTGTGGTAAAACTTAGGGTGCTGAACATTTCCCTATATATATATATGAAATGTTCAGCAACAAACATTTTGGCAAAACATTTTTCAAAACATGGGTTAGAGGTTTTGGAATGGGCTGATTTTTGGTGAGGATGATCTCTATAGTGAGGAGATCATCATCACCAAAAATCAGCTCATTCCAAAATTTCTAACCCCATCAAAAATGGTTTACAAAAAATGGACGGTCCACGATTTTTCAACTTGTAAACTGGGGCTAGAAGTTTTGGAATTACCTGATTTTTGGTGAGGAAGATCTCCTCACCGTAGAGATCATCCTCACCAAAAATCAGCCCATTCCAAAACCTCTAACCCATGTTTTGAAAAATGTTTTGCCAAAATGTTTGTTGCTGAACATTTCCCATATATATATATAGGGTAGCGTTCAAGGGCAAACTTTTTAGCAAACTTTTTGGCAAAACATTTTTCAAAACATGGGTTAGAGGTTTTGGAATGGGCTGATTTTTGGTGAGGATGATCTCTATGGTGAGTAGATCATCCTCACCAAAAATCAGCCCATTCCAAAACTTCTAACCCATGTTTACTAGTTGAAAAATCGTGGACCGTCCATTTTTTGTAAACTGTTTTTGATGGGGTTAGAAATTTTGGAATGGGCTGATTTTTGGTGATGATGATCTCCTCACTGTAGAGATCATCCTCATCAAAAATCAGCCCATTCCAAAACCTCTAACTCATGTTTTGAAAAATGTTTTGCCAAAAAGTTTGCTAAAAAGTTGGCCATTGAACGCCCCCCATATATATATATAGGGTCCCGTTCGGCACCCTAAGCTTTACCACACACTTTAACAAACGTGTTTTGTCTTACATGGGTTAGAAGTTTTGGAATGAGCTAATTTTTGGTGAGGATGATCTCTATGGTGAGGAGATCATCCTCACCAAAAATCAGCTCATTCCAAAACTTCTAACCCCATCAAAATTGGTTTACAAAAAATGGACGGTCCACGATTTTTCAACGTGTAAACATGGGGCTAAACATTTCGGAATGGGCTGATTTTTGGGGAGGATGATCTTCTAATCATAGAGATCATCCTCACCAAAAATCAGCTCATTCCAAAACTTCTAACCCATGTAGGACAAAAAACGTTTGTTAAAGTGTGTGGTAAAACTTAGGGTGCTGAACATTTCCCTATATATATATATGAAATGTTCAGCAACAAACATTTTGGTAAAACATTTTTCAAAACATGGGTTAGAGGTTTTGGAATGGGCTGATTTTTGGTGAGGATGATCTCTACGGTGAGGAGATCATCCTCACCAAAAATCAGCTAATTCCAAAACTTCTAGCCCCAGTTTACAAGTTGAAAAATCGTGGACCGTCCATTTTTTGTAAACCATTTTTGATGGGGTTAGAAATTTTGGAATGAGCTGATTTTTGGTGATGATGATCTCCTCACTATAGAGATCATCCTCACCAAAAATCAGCCCATTCCAAAACCTCTAACCCATGTTTTGAAAAATGTTTTGCCAAAATGTTTGTTGCTGAACATTTCATATATATATATAGGGAAATGTTCAGCACCCTAAGTTTTACCACACACTTTAACAAACGTTTTTTGTCCTACATGGGTTAGAAGTTTTGGAATGAGCTGATTTTTGGTGAGGATGATCTCTATGATTAGAAGATCATCCTCCCCAAAAATCAGGCCATTCCGAAATGTTTAGCCCCATGTTTACACGTTGAAAAATCGTGGACCGTCCATTTTTTGTAAATCAATTTTGATGGGGTTAGAAGTTTTGGAATGAGCTGATTTTTGGTGAGGATGATCTCCTCACCATAGAGATCATCCTCACCAAAAATCAGCTCATTCCGAAACTTCTAACCCATGTAAGACAAAACGCGTTTGTTAAAGTGTGTGGTAAAAGTAAGGGTGGCGAACGGGACGCATATATATATATATATATATATATATATATGGGTCCCGTTCAGCAACAAACATTTTGGCAAAACATTTTTTAAAACATGGGTTAGAGGTTTTGGAATGGGCTGATTTTTGGTGAGGATGATCTCTACGGTGAGGAGATCATCATCACCAAAAATCAGCCCATTCCAAAACTTCTAACCCCACCAAAAATGGTTTACAAAAAATGGACGGTCCACGATTTTTCAACTTGTAAATTGGGGCTAGAAGTTTTGGAATTGGCTGATTTTTGGTGAGGATGATCTCTTCACCGTAGAGATCATTCTCACCAAAAATCAGCCCATTCCAAAACCTCTAACCCATGTTTTGAAAAATGTTTTGCCAAAATGTTTGTCAAAATGTTTGTTGCTGAACGGGACCCTATATATATATATGAGTCCTGTTCGCCACTCTATGCTTTACCAAACGTGTTTTGTCCTATATGGGCTAAAAGTATTGGAATAGGCTGATTTTTGGTGAGGATGATCTCTATGGTAAGGAGATCATCCTTACCAAAAATCAGCCCATTCCAAAACTTCTAACCTCATAAAAAATGATTTACAAAAAATGGACGGTCCATGTTTTTTCAACTTGTAAACATGGAACTAGAAATTTCGGAATGGGCTGATTTTTGGTGAGGATGATCTTTTAATCATAGAGATCATCCTCACCAAAAATCAGCCCATTCCAAAACTTCTAACCCATCTAGGATAAAACACGTTTGGTAAAGCGTAGGGTAAAGTGTTGGGTGTTGAACATTTCCCTATATATATATATATGTATGGGTCGGGTTCTGTAGACACATAAAGCTACTCATAAAGCTACAACGTTTTTGTCTTATATGGTTAAAAAGGTTCAGAATGGGCTAATTTTTTGTGAGGATGATATCTGTTGTGAGGTTTAAAATTGGACGTCTAAAATTTTTCAACTTTTAAACATGGGTCTAGAAGTTTCATAATGGGCTGATTTTTGGCAAGGATGATCTCCTCACCATAGAGATCATTCTCACAAAAAATCAGCCCATTCTAAGCATTTTTGCCCATATAAGACAAAACACGTTTTAGCTTTTTGAGTAGCTTTATGTGTATACGGATCCTAATCCTATATTATTCCTATATATATATATATATATATATATATGGGGGGCGTTCAATGGCAAACTTTTTGGCAAAACAATTTTCAAAACATGAGTTAGAGGTTTTGGAATGGGCTGATTTTTGGTGAGGATGATCTCCTCACCGTAGAGATCATCTTCACCAAAAATCAGCCCATTCCAAAACTTCTAACCCCATCAAAAATAATTTACAAAAAAGGGACGGTCCACGATTTTTCAACTGGTAAACATGGGTTAGAAGTTTTGGAATGGGCTGATTTTTGGTGAGGATGATCTCCTCACCATAGAGATCATCCTCACCAAAAATCAGCCCATTCCAAAACCTCTAACCCATGTTTTGAAAAATGTTTTGCCAAAAAGTTTGCCCTTGAACGCTACCCTATATATATATATAAGGAGAGAGAGAGAGAGAGAGAGAGAGAGAGAGAGAGAGAGAGAGAGAGAGAGAGATAAATGGCCACTGAACTCCTAAATTTAAAAATTAAATCCAATAGAAAAAATGACCATATATTTTAGTCTTTTAGTTAAAAAGAAGGGCATTTTGGTATTTGTTGGATGGTATTTTTTATAAATATAAAACTCTCAAAAAACAATTATCCTTGCGTGATGAATGTATTTTTAATAATGCAATTATTATTTTTGATATTAACAAAAATATCATCCAAAAATTACCAAAAGGAGAAAAAATAAAGTTATTTTTGAAAATCCAAAGTTGTCGAGAAATCTAAGGGTCCCCCATGAGGTCTCAATGGCTTTAGCATGAAATTTCTTAGTTTACAGAGTTCTTGGCTCACATTATCCAAGTTTGACCAATCTCATTAACTCACATGTATTGAGGGCTTTCCAAAATTTGCAAAACTACCCTCGTTAAGCAGCACATGTCATGCGGTGGAGAGATTGAATGTTGTGACAAAAAACCCTTGATCAAAAAAGTTTCTCACTTTATTATTCCCTTATATACGTAGCATTTTGTGATTTTATTTTTTTGTGAGTAAATGTTAATTATGAATAGGGCTTAAAACGGGTCGATTTCGGACCAAATATGATTGTGTCCATATCCATATCTAAATTTTTTATTTTGATTTAAATTTGACTCGGATCATACTAGCTAAGACCATATTCAAACCATTTTACTTTCATTAAAATCATATCCGGATTCGATTTGACTGAATTAATTGATTCAAGTCGGATAATGTCAAATCGTTTAAGATAATTTCAAATAAAATTACTAAAATTTAAGACCCCTCCATTTTGAAAAGAGCCTTGACCACTACACCCAACCGTTGTTGGTTGATCAAAGATTATTTAAAAAATATTACAATACAACTTGCAAAGTAATATATCATTTGGTGCTTGGCAGATATAAGGATGGAACTGTATTCAACTCGGGTTTAAGGAAATCAACCTATATCCAAACTATATTTTAATTCAAATATACTTGATGAAACCAAACCCACTAAATTTAGATTCGGATATCGAATAAAATCCATACCATTGTAAGCCTTAATTATGAAGGTATTGTAAATGGACTTTTCATAATCGAATGACATTCATTATTAACGTGTTTAAGTTCTTCTGTGGGCTTTTAGAATTACAAGGATTCATACTTGTTTTAGTTAGTGCTCTACATGAATTTAATGTGTTTCGATCTAGAAAAGCCCAATCAATGGCCAAACTCCACCTACATCAGTACTTACGTACTCCAAAAATTTTGATTACTCTTACTAATAGATCTTTGATATGCTAGTGCCCTCTATATGTATAATTTTTTTTTTTAATATGAATATGTATTCGTATCAATTAGTTCAATAAATACACTTACTCATTTTCATTTGTAGGGAAATGGAAAAGCATTTTGTGCCGGGGGTGATATTGTATCACTCGTCAATGTTTCGACAATAGGTAAAGTTCTTCTATATATTTCTTGCCAATATTTGTATGTCCTATACATTTCCCAAAGAAAAAAAAAAAGATAAAATTATTTATTAGGTATTTAGTTGTTCCAATTTTAATGCAATAGTGAATGTCAAGCACATCATCATTGAAGTCTTATCCTAATGATTTGGGGCCAACCTTTTGTAATGACCATCTTTCTCTGAAAATTTACTACCCAATTTTCTTTATAATCGAAATCACTTGGTGAATAAATTGGGTAGTAAATTTTTAGTAAAGAGTACTTAATAGAACTTGTAGGAGGGTGGGGGTTAACTTTATACTCCATTTTGTAAACTTTTTATAGCTAAATGGTCCCTCATCTCCTTATATAATATTTTTGAAGATAAAAATCTACCATTTTCACATCTTCGTTACATACTTAGTGTAGACACCCCAATTCATCTAAATTGAACCCGAAAGCTCTTAGAATCCAGCAAAGAGGAGGCCCAATTCAAGTATTCAAATTGGATTAAGTGGGGTCCATTTCAGTGGAGCTCAACTCCCCAAAGCTGATTTCAAAGCTAAATTTAAGCTAGGCCATAGGTAACCCACGACCTAAAGGAAATTTTCTTAATGTCGTGGATCACTCATAGCTCCTGCCTTTTTTTGTATAGAACCTTGAGTAGGTTAACGAGTCAAGCAAAAATTTGCATTCCAACACCCCCACCCAAGACCTATTCGGTTGAGCTTATTAAAACCCATATGCTTACAAGATTTTCTTAAGGGAAATAACCCCTTAAACCTTTTCTTAATGACTTATTCTTCAAGAAAATCATATTTATTTCATTCCTTACCCTGGCATTAAACCCCTACCATCCTTCAAAGCATAGGCTTTTTGGTCTTCTACCTCTTCTTCTAATCTTGACTCCAAATCAATTGTTGGTCCCCACTTAAATTTAATTACTTCCCTAACCATGATTTGTTGAGACTCAATAGAAGTAATCTACTCGAGTGCCCCCAACCTTGCTTACCATTCAAAGAAAATTAAATGTAATTTGACCAAATCCAAGAGCCATGGTCATCTTGTCCAACCATAAGAAAACTCTAGAATTTGTGTGCAAAGATGCTGCTATCTCTAGGTTGTTAGTAGCCTAGTCAGGTATAAAGTCTAGAAAGTTCAAAAATCAAGCACCAAATTACATGTCATTTGGCCTAGTTCTCTTCAAGTTAATCCAAAGTCAAACGTCTAGGACAATTTTAACCTCTAGAATTCTCTAGAATCTTGTTGTCTTTTACAATCTTATCTTTTGTTCATCGTGATTGCTAAGACTCATAAGAGTGTAAAAGGCAATCAAGAACAATTTGATGAGGGGAAATTGATGTCATTTTTTGTGGTTTTATTGAAAATACTAGGAACTCTAGGATTTTGGATAAGTATATCTCCAAAAGTCTCCCAAAAACCTACAAAAAAGATCCATATCCAAGGAAAATGAGAGGAGAAGTTTTACACTTTCGAACTCTGTAAAATTTCTTTCTCTAAGCTCTCCAAATACCCCAAAATTCTATCCAAATACTTACATCCCTCTTAGAAGCGAAAAAATCAAGAAAAACACCAAGATGGAGTGCCACATTTATTTTTCTTTATAGTTAATTTCCTCCCCCAATTTTCATTTTTCTATCACCCCTTGTTCTTTATTTTATGCACCTTTAAATTTCTAGCAATGTAAGCCTTTAAGTTTCTTAGGTTAGAGGCTAAGTTGGTAGAGAGTAATCCCTCCTTGTGAGGTAATCTCCACCTATTAGTCCTTAATAAACTCCATAGTGACCATTTTAGTTCCTTAGAATAATTGTTCCTTATTTTATTTCAATTCCTTGCAATTTAAGATTCTTAGTTTAGTTTCTTTTCTTCTTTTCTTTATGATTCTTTTTTTAATGGGTAAGTTGGGGTTTAATGGGACCCCCACCCCCTTTATTGATAATAAATGCAAGATGATACAAACGAGTAAATACAAAAGTGATTTAAACTCAAGATCTCATCCTTTTTTAAAGGGAGGACTTGGCCACTATGCCCAACATTTGTTCGTTAGTAGGAGGGGTGCAATTATTTATGACTTAAGAGCTAAAGAGTAAACACTCTATGAAGTAATCTTCTCTTTATAAGTTCATACATGCATACACAACATGCGCACGCCCACAACTTCCAATTGCTATGAGCTAAGGTCTAGGTCCTTATAGCAAGCCAACAAAAATAAACTCAAAGTGGACAATATTTTCATGCACAAGGTCTTGGCTTCACTAAGGTTTTGTTCAATCCATAGACACTACCTATGGACCAAACCAACAAATAAAGACTCCAAAATGAGCAAATAAATAGAAAATAATATTTGAGGACTCAAAAAAGTGGAATCCAAGTGAATTTCCATCCAAGTCCCAAGCCCACAAAAAAATCCAGTAAGCACCTACTTCTAGTAGTGGCTTGCTCATTACTTACATCTCTCTAATTTATAAATAAAACTATAGTCAATATTTTCTATAGTCTCTCTATAATCTCCTCTATCTTCAAAACCCTACAAAAATAGTTTTTATACTTCATTTTGTTATCATACTTTAGTAACCATTAATGGATAGATAGGACAAGGTGTCTAACACCTTCCTTGTCCTTCAATCGAACCTCCTTACCTAGTATCTAGCTAGACCTTTTATTTATCCATTGAAAGTGAGTCACTACTAGTCTAAAAATAATTTCAAAACTTATTTTATGGTGCTCATTCACACCTAAACTCTTTGAATGGTGGCGACTCCAAAACCCTTTGTAGATGAGGATGAAAATTCTCCTTTGAATCCCCACATATCTACACTTAGGTCATTCAATGGAGATTGCAATCATTTCCAACTATTTTTTATCGTGGACAACGACAGGAAAACGATATGCTCCTAATTTTTTAAATTTAGATATATTTTTTATTTGTTTCGATGATTTATAATTAAAAAATGGACAAACAAAGTTGGCATTCTAAATTTTTTTAAGAATTCATTATAACTTTTCATTTGTGTGTCCATTTCTTAACTATTATATATGTATTTTGGGTATTTTGGAAAAATCTATTCAACATCGAAGTCAAAAAAAATTGTTCAATTATTGTCAAACTCAACATTTTTTCATCAAGTTCAACATTTTTATTGTTGATTAGTTTAACAATTTTTATTATTGAGTTGGGTAATTTTTAAAAATTTGTTGAGTTGAACATTTTTTATTGTTGAGTTCAACGATTTTTATTGATGAGATCAACATTTATTTTTAGAGATATTGATCTTATAAATAAAAAATGTTGACCTTGAGAATGTATAAAAAGTTACAAATTCAACATTGTAAATGAGATTCAGATTTTTCTTTTTTTTTTCTTTTTCTTTTTTTCGACTTTGATAATGAATAGATGTTCTCAAAATGCCCAAAATGAATATATTATAATTGTGAAACAGACACTCGAACCAAAAGTTATGACGAAATCTTTAACAACAAAATTTTGTTAGTCACTTTTTGTTATAAATCATTGAAATAAATTGGATTATCATGCTAATGCCCAAAAGTTAGGGACTGTTTGCAAGGAACCCCTCCCACGGGATCTATTAAGTAATTTCCCCAAATTTTAAAGTAGTGAGAGAGACTGTTATGAAAATTAGCACAGGAGAAGTTTCTATTTTTCATTATTTCCCTCCTTACCATGCAAGTGATGCCTCATGCTGAAGCCCAATTACCATCTTAAAAAGGAGTATAGATGAAGTAATTTGACTTCACTTCGTTAAAATTTATTTAATTGTCTTATTACCTTAATTTTAACTTATCATTTTTGGATAATCAGGTCATTGGAGTTTTGGTCAAATTTACTATGGAAAACTGATCAACTTAGTCTATGTTGTAGCTACATACAAGAAGCCCCTGGTGAGATTCATGTGTTCAATATTATTTCTCTTTCCAAGTGGGTAGAGATTTTGTTTATAGGACAATACTGTCAGGGCCCGAGATTACTAGAGTCACCCAACACTAGAAAAATGCCATGAGACCCACTTTTGGGCTTGCTGACTCCATTAATTCTAGCTGTTGGATCTGAGCTTCTTTTCATTGTTAACCAAGACAATGGTTAAAAAGCATTTAGGGTTTAAATCCCTTGATAAAAAAAATTGCTCAAACAAACATCAAGAAATCATCAATAAATCTAGTTTTTTGGAACATAGGTCCACCAAAGAGTGGCTGGAATGTTCACGAGCTCGACTGCCCAGATTAAAATGGCTTATTTACCATAACGTTGGCTGAAGAATTGGAATTCTCATACCAGCGTACCATTCATTTTAATTATGAAATTGGTAAATTATCATTTTTGGGGGATTGACGTAAGAGAAATTTCCCAAAACGTGATCAACTTTTAACAAAATTCCCATTGCACACTATAGCATTAATGAGCTACAGTGGCAGATCAATCCACTGCAATAGGGTACAATTTTAGAAGTTTGAAGCTGGCAGACCACTTCAAAATCTTGATAAAACCCTCTTGGCAAGAGGACATGTGGCTTTTATTTATTTATTTCACACCATTATTTTTCATCTATATTTGGGATACCTCGTTAAATATGCCGCGTGTAATCCATAGAAGAGGGTTCTACCAAAATTTTGAAGCAAGCTTCCTGCTTCAAAGTTTTTTCCCAATTTCCGCCTATTGCAGCGGAAATCCTATCCCTTGTTGTTGCCCCTGTAACTAAAACTAGTGGTTGAAGCTATGGTTTGCCACTAAAATGGTATCTATGGTGGTGGATAAAAAAATCCACTTCTATAAGTAATTTTATTAAAATATATATATATATATATATATATAGCATGTAGAGGCGGATTTTTTCTTTTAAAATGTCCACGATATATTTTTTTATATATAAATATAAATACATATTGAACCTACGAAATTTAAAAATACACACCAGAACTCAAAAAATTCCAAGCATCAAAGTTACTTCAATCACTACTTGGAAGATAACATATCCAAAATTAATAAAAAGAAACTAGGTAGCTTTGAGGTGTTTTTTATTGTGTTTTCTTCAAACTCCAGTATATTATACCTAACAAGAACTTGAGTTTCTTTTTCTGACTCCCACGGAAGAAATAATCCGTGGATTCTTAACTATAAGTGCGAACTTCCCTTGGATTTGCTCAAGTTCACGCAGATATTTGTATCCTCCTCTTTTGCACCACTCAAAGAAATCATCAAAGCAAACCCATTTCAAAATTTGAAAAATATGTAATTCTTTTAGTGTATATCATCATTAAGAACAATCCACAACATGGGTTTTTAATAATACAAAACCTAAAGTAAAAATGAGCACTATTATACCAGCCCATTAATGCATATGTAAGTTCGATTCCACAATGGCTCAAAAACCTTTCTAGAAGAAAAATTATATTCGTTCATTACTAGGTAAGCATCTAATTATGATTAAATTTATAATAATAAAAAAAAAATGTTCATGAGATCCATATTGGTTGAAGTTTCCAACTTATCATTGATGCACTCGCTATTAGCTAGGAACCTTATACACAAGGTTTACCTTGATTTCAAAATTAATTGTGACCAATTTTACTTTAGAAATAATTGAGGAATGCAATTAAGCCAGAGGAACCAGAAGAACTTACCAAACCCTTAAGTTCAATATTTGTTTCAAAATCACTCTTACGGCGATGGTAAATAACTCCAGGTTAGTCTACCAAGAAAATCTGTTCTTGTAAGTGTCATATGTTGCCAGACTTCATCCAAACTTTAACTTTTGCAGGCTCACTATTCATTTTAATTCCCAGAACGTGAACATCAATATCGTAGGTTTTTCAAGTGACAATCTCGCAGGTTCAGATTCACTACTTTTTAGCGAGATCGTCACTATATAAACCAGCAAGATTCTCCACTTGAAAAAAAAAAAAAATAATTATTAGTGATCTTGCTACTTTATAGCTGTGAGATAGTCACTTGAAAAACCTACGATATTGATGTTAACATTTTGGGAATTAAAATGAACAGTTAGCTGGAATGGGAATTTTGTCCTATTCAGCTCACAAAATGGTAATTTTACCTAACAATAAAGTGAGATTTTCAATTACAAAAATCCCTTTTTATTGTCATTTTTTTATTATAAAAATACCCTTATTACTGTAGCATTTTTGACCTTTTTTGATAACCCTTTTGAATTCAAAAATGCTAAATTGTCATTTTTGGAATTAAAGTGAGTAGTGTCCCTGAGCAGTAATTTCCTTTTAGAATTTGCTTGTGATCATGGCTTCATGGGGTGATGACCACTAGGGTCCTGAGTCCTGACGCCATTGTCCTTGTTTATATTGTTATTATTCATATTGTTTTCATTCTAACGGAGAAGCGTGGTTGAAGGTTTCAATTCTTAATGGAATTGTCATGGGTTGTGGCGCTGGAATATCCATTCTTGGGAGATTTCGAGTTGTCACTGAGAATTCTGTACTCTCTCTCTCTCTCTCTCTCCATGTGTGTGTGTGTGTGTTTATAAAATCTTTTATTTAAGATGCAGATGTGAATTCTTGTACATGTAGTCTAAGTTAGAAGTATTGGTCATTGACTTCTGCAGGTATTCTCTATGCCAGAATCAGTATTGGGACTTATCCCAGATATAGGCGCATCTCATTTTCTATCAAGGTTTCCCGGCTTCTTTGGTAATAATTTTTTAGTGCCAACCGTACCGAAGCTTAATTTATACATGGACATAGTCTTGTTATAACCATCATTCTGGTACCATGTTTCATCCGATCCTCAGCAAAAAATTAATTGATTGCTTTGTATCACTCCACTTTTGTGTATTCATGTTAACAATGGCTTACAGGAGAATACTTAGGGCTCACTGGTGCTCGGTTGGATGGCGAAGAAATGCTTGCATGTGGCCTTGCAACTCACTTTGTTTTTTCCAAGGTATTTATTTGTAGAGTCCATTAACAAATGGAATACTAGTGCTAATTTTGAAAGGAAGGTGCACCCTTTTCATGTGATTATTATGTCCATATATTATGAGGCTCATATTCTCTTGGAGTAGGATTTGAAGGACTTTAGATGAATATTTCTTGAGGATTTCTTATTCCAAGAGGAACTTTTATTTAATTAATGCTTGAGTGAGTTGTTGTTTAAATGTGTTGTAATTTTTTCTTGTATATTTGTAAGTGGCTACCTCGCTCAACCGTTGCCTTTCTTTTTCTTTTTATTAATAAAACTAGAAGGTGGCATGTGCAAACACACATCTATCTGAAGGGCTTAATTGTAATTCAAAAATATTAATTAAATGGTGATTTTGAAGATTACATAGTAAAAAAAATTATTTTTGTAATTTTAAAAACTAACAAACGTGTGATGCGAGGGATGTTGATTGTTTACCAAAGTAACCCTAATTATATTATATTTTATATGTTAATGTAGTGGCATTTTTTGATTCCAAATTTTGGTACAGAACCACTTCTACTCCGCCTTCTAGATTCTCATTATAATAGTAAAGACAGGTCACAGTGTCCCATTCCTATAATAAAGGTAAGGTGTCTACATGGAATGCTTTTGTTAGAGTTTGAAACACCTGGAGCATTTAACCAAGCCATGCACACTGCCCGATGTGTTTGAACTCCAACAAAAATGTGCCACATAGACACGTAATGTTGTTATAGAAGCAGGACACCTTTTGGATCACAACTCTTTTTTTTTTTAAGGGTAAATTACCATTTTTTGAGCTGAATATGGGAAAATTCTGATTCTTGTACACTATTCATTTTAATTCCCAAAAACATGTTCTACAGCGAGATTGACAATTTTATAATCAGTGATCTCAGTGAAAAAAATAGCTGCAATCTCTCCGTTAAAAATTTTCTCTGTTTTAGAAGTAAAGGATTGTATTAATGAGAAAAGCTGATATAGAAAGAAGTAAAGGAATAATTGAATTAGGTTTCTATTGATGACAGAATTTGCCTTCACTGGAAAAAGCATTGTATGGAATGGACTCTATGGAGCAAGCTGTTGTTTCGGAAGTAATCGATGGGTTTGCAGATAGAGTATCTCTGAGGCAAGAAAGTGCTTATAGGAGGTATTCAATTACTATCGTTAGATTCTGATTCCAGATTCCAATTTTGGATTGTCAGAATCAGATTATGCCCAAAATTGTACTGTTTCTAGGAACTGATTTCAGAATCTCCGTTTACTGACTTTGTTTCATTTAAATCACCTAAACTAAAAAATGCACTTTTGCTAGAAATACTTGAAACAGTTTTTATTCAATGTCACAAGAAACGGGTTGGTCCCATTTCTGATTTTATCTGATTTCTGATTCTTATTGTTGGATAATTGCTTTTATAATCCATATATATGAAACGTAATATCAGATTAAAATTGGATTATCGGAAATAATTGGATTCTAAAATTCAAACTAAATGCAACAATACTATATAATCTTGAGAATGATTTGCAATGAAAATGCAGGCTACGGATTATCAACAAATGCTTTTCAGAAAAAACAGTTGAAGAAATAATATCTGCATTGGTAAGAAATTTGATTTAAATAAGAAAGCTTTGATGATTAGAATAATCAACTGGTTCATTTTTTTAATTTTTTTCTTTGATTCTATTAATATTGGCCTTCTCTATTTGATATAATCATACATCAATTGAGCTATTATTATGTTTTTCTTCGTAGTTACTTGGTATTAAGGTTTAATTAATTAATTTTTTTTTTCTTTTGGTACTCAAGAGGAAGCTCACATTCTTTGTTACAGGAACTTGAAGCTTTAAATGGAGCAGATGAGAAGTGGCTTAGTGCCACAATCAAGTCTATAAAATCTGCATCACCTACGAGCCTTAAATTATTTCTTAAATCGGTAACAAAAAAAAAAAAAAAAAAATGATGGTATAAAACAGGATTGAGTTTCATTATTATTCTGATAAATCAAACAGAAAAAAAAAAAAATTCATGTCAAATTCGTTTTTGATTTTGTTGACATTTGATACATCAGATCAGAGAAGGCCGGACGCAAGACATAAGTTGGTGTCTAATCTGTGAATACAGAATCGTTTCTCACTTGCTACGTGGAATGATCAATAGGGATTTCTTTGAGGTCAGACAGAATTATTAACTCATAACTAGAACTTGGTTCATTATATATGTTAGTTGATTTAAGAAAATTGCCCTTCAAACACAGTTTCCATTTTTGGAATCAAATTTTTACCAAATAGGAAAATGTTTTCGCAGTTAACTTTTTTTTCTATTTGGTAGAAATTTAATTCCAAAGTTAATAATTTACTGTTTTCGGAATAAAAATGAATAGTGTGCTAGAATGGAATCAGCATTCTAAAAACAATCTCAAATCAAATGCAGGGTTGTAGGGCACTTCTGCTTGACAAGGACAAACAACCTAAGGTACCATTCTCATCATCATTGAAGCCTTATATAAGAAAATTTGGGGTCAGCTCAGCTGAATGAATTTGTTCATCCCTCGAATTCCATCTAGAGTTACATTTTAACATAATATTTCTGATTTCAGTGGGAGCCTTCAAAACTGGAGCTAGTTAGCAATGAAAGGGTGGATTGGTATTTCGCCAAAGTCGATGATGAAGATTGGGAAGATTTAGAGCTTGCAAGTAGATCCAATCCTATTGGCATTGGTAGAGCTAAACTCTAAGCACCATCTTCGTAGAATGAACCAATTTATTAAGGATTGTATATTTGTTAAGTTAGAATTTGAGATATCTATTAATGTTAGAGCAAGTAAAAAAACATGTCACCTATCAAATTCTA
Organism: Akebia trifoliata; assembly: GCF_017979445.1. Taxonomy (NCBI): domain Eukaryota; kingdom Viridiplantae; phylum Streptophyta; class Magnoliopsida; order Ranunculales; family Lardizabalaceae; genus Akebia; species Akebia trifoliata. The sequence goes on along the minus strand of NC_141385.1, from coordinate 37,210,758 downwards.
AATGTGTGAAAGTTGGTTTCAAGTTAACCATCGTTTGATGGCTTTCTATGATTTATTTTGAATTTAATTAATGAATCTTAATTTAATTTTAAATTGGTACATGGTGGAGAGCAAGGTTAGGTGGTCTGGGAATGAGACTTGTTTCAAGGTGTCAATATTTTCGAGGAATAGTGAGTCGGTGATGCTCCAAAATTTGGGTCCACGACCCAACCCATAATCCGTGAAACAAGATGTAGATCTGAATATTGAAGGTCAGAAAATTTTAAATTATTTATGATATATAAAAAATATGTTGATTTTATTTGATTATCAAGAAATCTCGATATGGTGCGTTCTCTAAATCGTTAGATTCTCAAATCAATATATTTTTGATAAAAAAAATACAATAGTTACAAGTTATAGAAGAAATGAGAGAAAATTTTAGAAAAAGTAAATGTGTGTTGTCTCATTATTGACAAAACAGACCCATTTTAAAGAAATGGTCGCTGCGGACAATACGCTCAGTATTTTTGTGAATGGTCGGTGAGGTTGGAAAGTTAACACATAAGGCTAAAACTTTTGTGTTTTAACCATTTCCAGAAAAAGAATATTTCTGAGAGAAAAATGGATTGAAATAGAATCTATTTAAAAAGACAGCAAAACTTCAGATTCCAATAGTTTCTTTAATAAAAAAAACATATAAAATTTAATACTCATCCCATTTTGATAATTTTGCTCATTTTAGAAAGATATTTTTTACCTCTATAAAATTATAATGGTGAAATATTCTAAAATTAATAATTTATTGAATGAAATTTAATTTATATATGATCTACTTCAAACTTGAAAATAAATGGCAAATAAACATAATCTTAATCCATTATTTAAAGAAATTAATAAGATCAACCTAACATTTTTCTTGGATGACTCATCAGATAGAGTTCACAAATAAAATAAAATAAACTACCACGTGTTTACCAATAATTTCACTATTTATTTCAACATTAAACAAAACTAAAATAAGAGGATTGTAAAGATGAAATTTTTTGAAATTTGAATAAAACACCTTCTTGGGATGAGTATTTGAAAAAAATTTGAATAAACAACGTGAGAAAAATCTCCATAAGTACTACTATACTTAGTAGAAATATTACTTTCCATTACTTATGAAAACGTAAACGAATCTTTATTTATCCTAATATCAAAATCAGATTCCTATAGATACATTGCATAATCATCTGAAATGACAGGTATTTTAACTCTAAGAGATTTTCTCAGAACTACTAGTGGTAAATCTTCAATTACAATAGTTGAGTCTTGATTCAGTTGTGAATCAACTTACTCTTACTGTTATTCATTCTCCTCAAGTTGTTGAACATCTTACGAATCAACAATTTCTTGAAGATTAAGAGGTGGTAGGATATCCACTCTTTTTTTAGAGTTATTTTACATGATTTTACACTCCCACTAATCTCATCATTTTTCAAGAATCTAGCGCATTTTTTGTTTCAACTATTCTCGTATTGTGGTTAAGGTAATAGAATTTTTATCTTTTAGACTTTTCTAAATAACCAATGAAATATTCAAAAATGGTCTTGGGGTCCAATTTTATTTTTCGTGAATTGTAAATCATTGCTTTTGTTGGGTAGTCCCAAAAATTTTAAATGTCTTAAACTACTTTTCCTACCAGTCCATAACTCAAATGGAGTCTTAGGTATTATCTTACTAGGAACTTTATTTAAGATATACATTATGGTATTTAATACTTCTCTCGACAAAAATTCTAAAATTGTTAAGTGACTCAACATACTCCCAACCATGTTCATGAGTATACGATTATGTCTTTCAACTACACCATTTTACTGAGGCATCCCAAGCATTGTATACTATATTCAAATACCTAATTTTTCTAAATATTTGGCAAAAGGGCCAAAATTATTATCCAATTCATTAAATCGACCATAATATTCACTTCATTTATCTAACCAAACTATTTTCACCTTCTTATCTAACTATTTTTTTACCTCAATTATAAATATTTGAAGGATATCTACCGGTTGAGATTTTTCATGAATCAGATAAATATAACCAAATCTAGAAAGGTCATCTATAAAGGTAATTAAATATCTTTCTTTACTTAAGCATACAATGGAAAAATGACTACAAATGTCAGTATGTATGAGCTTAAGAAGTTCTTAATTTTTATGACTCATTTCTTAGTATATTTGGTTTGTTTTCTGATAAGGTCCCAATTATTCAATTTTGGGACCGTAATTACACTAAGATTATCATCATATAATTGTTAGTTCTCATAAATAATTACAAAATTAAATTATTTATCCAAATTAATAGAGCTAATGAGATATTATTGCTAAATGCAGATAAATAAAGCGCATGTGAAAGCTGCCAAACGATTAACAAAGTTGGTTACAATGTGCGTGCAAAAAGGAGAAAAATGATCGAAAATGAGCTAAAAAGGGTGCCACATCACCACGTCGCGGTTGGGCTTGGGTGCTTCGCGATGATCTCGAGGAATTTTTCCTCGAGATTTGCATGAGATGTTCTAGAAGCTTCGGTGGTTGTAACAGAATGGTTCTTTCGAAGTAAATCATCCGAAAAATCAACCCAATGACCAGATTATGAATGCTATAAATTGGAGAGTTGATTTCAGAGAAGGGGTCCCCTCTTGGGTCCCTCTTGGGCTCTCTTCTTCTATAATTTTTTAGTTTTTCTTTTTTTAATTCTCTGTAATTTTTTTCTTTGAGAGAGCTTTTGATTGTAGTGAGAACAACAAGAGTGATTTCATCCTTTATTTCTTATTGTAACTCTTTTAGAGATCCATTCAAGAAGAAACCAAGTTGCATCTTCATCTTCTTCACCCATATTCTCTTTTCTTTTATTATTTTCTGCAATTATAATCCTTGCAATGAGTGGTTAGAATCTCCTTAGAGAGGTCAATAATGCCAGAGCAAGTCCATCCATTTAATGTAGTTTAAATTCATTATTCTTGCTTGTCTTGTTAATCATTCTATAAATTCTCCTTTGATTAGATCCCTTAGCTTATGTTTATGATTCAAGCTTTGATAGTCATTACTTAGATAAGTTCAAGAATGACTATACTTTGTGAAGAATTGAAATATAGGTTAAGCAATCTTAATTAAATCAGTATTTTCATGAATGATCCTTGGTTACATTCAATGATTAAACGGCTCCACTTTCCAATCCATGAGCAATGACTTGCTACATGGATTGAGTTAAATTCAGAATTAATTTACATTATGGATGGTTTGTGAAGGCTACATTGAACTCTCTAATCTCCATTTCTTTTATCTTCAACCTCTAGTTTCTGTTTTGATTTCAATTTACAAGTTGATTTTCATATCATCTGTGCAACAAATCTGGTTTGTTTTTAAATTAATTTGTTTCAAAACTCTGTTATGGTTTTAATCCGAATGAATCTTTGAATCTTCATTGTCCATGTGGAACGAATTCGGCTTACCCAAAGTCTTATTTTACATCTGTTAATCTTTATTTTACACAGCAAGTTTTACAATCTATCAAAATGGCGCCACTGCAGAAGATAGCGAGTTGATTCATTTTCCAATTCAGAAAAAATCCGAAATAGTTTTCGAAACAGGACAGAACTTGTTTTGCTTGAAACAGAAGCCAAACGAACAGAAAAAAAATTTCATTACAATCCTCAAGATATCAGAAACCATTTCCAATTTGAAAATTTAATTTTCATCAAAATTTCATCGCTCCGCGGTTGCCCCCTAGTGCTCCGCGGTAACGTGGCAATATTTTTTGCTGATTTTTGTTGAGCAAATTTCTGACATCATGGACATTGTAATGGTCATATTGGATTTTTGCTTAACATTCTGATTTGAATAATTTTGTTATTTTTAGGTGAAGGACTCGACGAAAGTCAATGGAAATTGACCAAAGGCGACAAGTGAAATTTTTATCCACTGAATTGGTTCTCTCACCAAGAAGATCAGCAAATTCGAATTTTCTCTGCATTTTAATTTTCTTAGAAAACAACTTGTATTAGGAACTTGAATTTGTATTAAATTTTAATTTTATCCGAGAAGGCTCAGATTGTAATAGAATTAAGGACGGACGATATTGGGACGAAACTATCTCAGTTCCTTGAGTTCGTATACCAAATTTGGTGTTGGTGGCCCGAGTCAACTCAACTCAATCATCCCCCGTCTAGAACGGGAGGTAAATTTCGAAACACTCACACATCACTCGCTAGTGAGTTTCTGTATTGCTTTTTAATGACTAATTTGTACACATTGGATCGTACATAATAATAAGGGCACCCTTATGAGGATGACACCATAAGATAAGAATCAGATTTCATTACCAATATCTTGCCCTTCTAGGAAAATCAAATTCACAGAAAATTAATTAATTAAAATTTGATAAGACTGGACTCTAGGTTCCATCGAGCTCATTAAGCAAAACTAATCAAAAGTTGCACCAATTGCACTTCTTGATCGTGAACAGTGCCTAAGCGCAATCTTGCCCTGTAGTTCTACGTGAATTCGGGGGATAGACACACGTCTATTCTAGACGAGAGGTGATCTAAGAGTGCCCTTGCTCAACATTGTGCACCACCTCTCCTCTGGAGATTAAACTGGCTGTTCCGATTTCAGAGATTTGGGTTGGAGGCTTTGATTAATCCTTTAAACCAGTTAGAAGCTGTCTAGTAATAGGTACCCATTTTTAACGTGTGAATTTTTTCCTTCTATTGTGTGCAATTTGGTAGTGTATGTTAAGTAGGAGATCGCAAAAAAATCCAATTGTTTTTTATCCGGAGATCACAAGGTTTCACCCACTACCTAAGGTTAGACGAGAAAGCAACACCGTTCTCACTCCACCAGTCCTAGAAATAGATCATCCACCTCATCACAACCATGAGGATCAGCGAACTCTCAATGAGTTGTTCGCACCTATTACTGCCAACCCTCCTTCGTGTATAGCTTTACCTGTCGCTAATGTGGCACAATTTGAAATTCGGGCAACCACCATCAATATGCTGCCCAAATTCCACGATTTCGAAAGGGAACAACCGTACAATCACCTCAAAAAATTCTTGACCTTATGCCAGATATTCAAAAATAGTCACCTCGACGATGAGAATGTCAAGCTTAGGTTATTTCTACTCTCTCTCGAAGACCATGTTGCGACTTGGTTAAACTCCTTGTCCTCCAAGTCTATCACTACATGGGATGAGTTGTCGAGAAAATTCATAGCCAAATTCTTCCCTATGGCGAAGACGGAACAATTCAAAAATACCATTCAGAACTTCAAGGGAAGACCGGATGAAGAATTCTCCCAGACTTGGGAAAGGTTCAATGACCTTCTTGTTAAGTGTCCGCACCATGGGATAGACAAAGCCCAATTAGTTAATTTCTTTTATCGAGGTCTCCCAATAGCCCAGCGTATTCTTCTCGAATCTATGCATCAGGGTAAATTCATGAATTAATCTCCCAATCAAGCTTATGAATTCTTAGTCGAATTGGCTGAGAATGCTCGAAATTAGAGCACAAACATAGGGGATTTCGATAGAGGAGATTTAGGAGCTAAGAAATCGGGCATGTATGAGGTTAAGTCTGATCCTAAACTTAAGAATGTCATGAATAGCCTTGTGAGTAGCTTAAAAAGTCTCAACAAAAAGTTCGATGCTTTCAGTGTCAAATTCAACTTCTAAGAAGCCACTCCAATTCTACAAGTCGCCACAGAGACATTTTCATAATGTCAGCTGTGTGAGAATTTCAATCATTCTACGAAAAATTATCCCACCTTGACTCCCTCGCAGTCAGAGCAAGCCAATGCTGTTGGAAATTATAGCACATATAGGAAACCCACTCCTAACTCCTATAGCCAGACGTACCATCCCGATAATAGGTTTCAACCCAATTTTTCATATCGACAAAGTGAACCTATCCAATCAGGAAGTCCTCTAGGGTTTTAGAAAAATTTCAATCGTCAAACTCATGCCAGTACGAACCTATATTTGGTTCCACAACCATCTTATTCTTCACCTCAAAATTCTGATCAACGGGAGATCATTGACCAATTACTCTACTCCTGTTGCTCAAACAAACTCAGCATTGGAATCAATGATGGCTGAGATATTAAAGCAACAACAGCAACTCATACAGCAACAAATCCAAACTAGCCAGAGCTAGTCTTAGACCAACCAGGTCACTGCACAGGCAATTAAAAATTTAGAGGTTTAGATTGGTCAATTAGCTTCATTCATAAAAGAGAAAAACAAAGGCCAGTTTCCCAGTCAAACTGTGCCTAATCCAGCAAGAACTGTTCCAAGAGGATAGTATGAAATCAATAGTCAGGCAGGTCCCTCTAATTCTGTTCAAGTTACGATCTGATAAATTGGTGGACAATAAAGTTGAAATGCCTGAGGATGTTCTGGTCAAAGAAACAGCCTCTAGAACACCTTCCACAGAAAAAAGAAGACCAGTCTAAGGAAACACCTCCTCCTCTCGAAAGTCGAGTAATCATTCCCAAAGCCGCGTTTCCTCATAGACTCATAGATAACAAAAAGGGAAAACAATTGGAAGGAATTTTAGAAGTGTTCAAAAATGTTCAAATCAATATTCCCTTCCTTGACGCAATTCGTCAAATTTCCTCGTATGCCAAATTTCTCAAGGATCTCACCACAGTGAAGCGAAAAACTCCTGTGCCAAAAGAGGCTGTGATGACAGCCCAATCTTCTTGTCTGATTCAGCAGACAATTGTTCCGAAATTCAAGGACCCAGGTTGTCCTACAAGTTCTGTGCACATAGGAGATACCATGATTGAGAAATGTCTATTAGATCTTGGGGCCAGTGTGAATCCTCTTCATTTCTCAGTCTATCAGCAATTAGGTTTAGGTGAACTTAAACCTACGGATATTACTCTGAGTCTAGCAAATAAATCGGGAAAGATTCCCAAGGGAATAGTGGAAGTTGTGATCATTAAGGTGAAGGATTTTTACTTTCCTGCCGACTTCATAGTTCTTGCCATTGAACCTGCTATTAACCCAAATTCTCATGTTCCAGTCATCTTATGAAGACCTTTCTTAGCCATTTCTGATGCAGTTATCAAGTGTCGCAATGGTATCATGACCCTATCATTTGGGGACATGAAAGTCAAAATGAACGTCTTCCAAAATAAGTTTCAATCTACTAACATGGATTATTTGGAAGAAGTCAACATGATAGACACCCTAGTCAGTAGCACGTTTGAAGAAGCGAAAAATAAGGATCCGTTTGAAGAGTATTTTGGCTAATTCGACCTTGAGTTTGATACGGAGAAATCCATCAGGGAGGTAAACTCTCTTCTTGAATCCGTCCCTATGATGGATTGGCAGCCAAAAATTCAAAGTCTTTCCTCCCTCTCGTCATCCCCAATAGTGAAGGAAATTCTAAAGCTTGAGTTAAAGCAATTACCTGATACGCTGAAATACGCATTTCTGGGTAATGTTGAAACCTTCCTTGTCATTATCTCCCCTACTATAGAAAAATCACAAGAAAATCGATTACTTGACGTTCTGCGCGAAAATCGAGAAGCTATTAGGTGGACCATAGCTGATATTAAAGGCATCAGTCCTTCTGTGGTCATGCATCAAATTTATCTTGAGGAAAATTTCAAACCATCGAGAGAACCACAGAGGTGACTCAATCCGGTGTTACAAGATATAGTCCGAAGAGAAGTCATCAAACTTTTAGATGCAGGTATTATATACCCCATCTCAGATAGTAAATGGGTTAGTTCAGTTCAGGTTGTCCCTAAAAAGTTGGGTGTCACAGTTGTGACCAATCAGGATAATGAACTTATACCTACTCGAGTCCAAACCGAATGGAGATTTTGTATATACTACCGAAAACTAAATACGATGACACGTAAGGATCACTTCCCTCTTCTATTCATTGATCAGATGCTTGAGCGTTTAGCCGGTCATGCTTATTACTGTTTTCTTGATGGATATTCGGGATACAACCAGATCCCAATTGCTCCTGAAGACCAAGAAAAGACAACGTTTACCTGTCCATTTGGGACCTTTGCCTATCGACGCATGCCCTTTGGGCTATGTAATGCTCCTACCACTTTTCGAATGTGCATATTGAGTATATTTTCTAATATTGTCGAAGACTTTCTTGAAGTCTTCATGGATGATTTTTTTGTATTGTGGTCGAGTTTTGATGACTGTTTGGATCATTTGAAGCAAGTTTTGAAAAGATGTCGAAAGAAGCACCTCGTGCTAAATTGGGAGAAGTGTCATTTCATGGTTACTTCTAGGATAGTTTTAGGACATATTATTTCCCATAAAGAAATTGAGGTAGACAAAGCCAAGGTCGATCTTATAGCAAATTTGCCTCCACCTAGAACTGTGAAAGAAGTTCGTTCGTTCCTAGGGCATGCAGGATTTTACAAAAGGTTCATCAAAGACTTCGAAAAAATTTCAAAACCCCTGTGTATCTGTTAGCCAAAGACAATACTTTTGAGTTTTCTATCGCTTGCTTATCCGCTTTTGAGAAGTTGAAAACTGAGTTGACCTCAGCACCTATTATCTACCCACCCAATTGGGATCTCCCATTTAAGGTGATATGTGATGCATCTGATTATGCTATAGGTGTTGTATTGGGGCAACGAGTTGAAAAACTCCCCCATGTCATCCAGTATGCCACCAAGACTCTAAATGATGCCCAGCTTAATTATTCCACCACTGAGAAGGAACTACTAGCAGTAGTTTTTACCTTAGATAAATTTGTTCCTATCGTATAGGGTCCAAAGTAGTTATTTTCACCGATCACACAACGCTGAAATACCTTCTTGCCAAAAAAGATGCACAAGCGAGGATGATACGATGGATCCTTCTTCTTCAAGAGTTTAATCTCAAAATACGAGACACAAAGGGATGTGAGAAAGTAGTTGCAGACCACCTATCTAGGCTAGTAGTTGAAACTCTCTCTAACTCTCTCCTAATTTTTAAAAATTTTCCTAACGAGCAAATCATGGTAGTTTCTAATTTTGACACACCTTGGTATGCTGACATTGTCAACTACCTGGTGACAGGTCAAACTTCCACCTCTTGGAGTAAACAAAATTGTCTGCTCTTCCTTGCTCAAGACAAATGGTTCTTCTTGGATGATCCGTATTTGTTCAAATACTATCTAGACCAGATAATTCGTCGGTGTGTTAATGAGAGAGAGCAGAGTAGGATTCTCCAGTTCTGCCACAATCACGCTTGTTGGGAGCATTTTGGAGAAAAGAAAACAGTAGCTAAAATCTTACAGTGTGATTTTTATTGGCCCATAATCTTTCGTGACACTCATCTCTTTGCTAAATCTTGTGATAGATGTCAACGTCTAGGAAAAATCAATCGAAGAAATGAGATGCCTTAACAATAAATTTTGATCATCGAAATCTTCGATGTTTGGGGCATTGACTTCATGGGTCCGTTCCCCATTTCACACAGATTCCAATACATATTAGTCGCAGTCGACTACATGTCAAAATGGGTTGAAGCCATAGCTTGTTGAACCAATGATCATAAGGTTGTTGTTCAATTCCTCAAGAACACCGTGTTTGCCCGATTTGGAACTCCTCTAGCCATCATTAATGATGGAGGAAAACATTTCTGTAACCGAGTTTTTGAAAGTTTGATGCGCAAATATTCAATCACTATAAGGTAGCTACTCCATATCACTTACAAACCAATGGGCAGGTCAAAATTTCTAATCGTGAGATCAAAACCATTCTTGAAAAAATCGTCAATCCGACTCGTAAAGATTAGTCCCTACGATTATCTGATGCCTTGTAAGCCTACAGAACAGCGTTCAAAACTCCCATAGGAATGTTTCCTTATAGGTTAATCTTTGGTAGAGCCTGTCATCTGCCAGTCGAACTAGAGCATCGAGCTTATTGGGTGATCAAACATTTGAATTTTGATCTAGCGAAAGTCGGCGAGCTTAGAAAACTTCAACTCACTGAGTTGGAAGAATTAAGGAATGATGCTTACGATAGCGCGAAGCTATACAAAAATCAAACAAAAATCTGACATGATAAGCACATCCAGATAAAATCTTTCCACGTAGGGCAGAAAGTGCTCTTGTATAACTCTCGCCTTCATTTATTTCCAGGGAAGTTAAAGTCTCGTTGGACTAGACTATTTTTGATCCACAATATTCACCCTCATGGATACATCGAGGTACTCAATCCAGCCAATGGAAACATTTTCAAGTCAATAGCCAAAGACTGAAGCCATTTCAACATCTCCCCCATTCGTCAGAAAAAGATTCATTTTTGAGTAATCCTGTGTACCAGGATTAGCTCCAGTTCCATGTCTGGCTGAAGACATTAAACTTAGCGCTACTTCAGGAGGCAACCCATGATTTTTGTCCATATTCTGTGTGACTAAATAGGATTTATTTTGTCATATTTTCTGTTGTTTAAACTTTATGTGGTGTGCTTTTAGCTTTTACATCCAATGCAGAACACTTATTTTGGTTGTACCCACAACTTTTGCGACGTAATGAAATCTGTTTTCAGGTGTACTTTAAACTCATACTCTTTAATCATTGAGGACAATGCAAAATTTAGGTTTGGGGGTGTGGGAGAGCACATTTCAATTTTTGTATGATATTTTCTGTAGACACCCCATTTTTGCATTCGCCTGATTAATCAACTCGTCAACCCGATCGCAACGGTTCCCAATGATGGATGTTTATTCCAATGCTTTATTTTATTACCAAATATGTTTCAGAAATCTGGATGAGGTACCTCGAACTACAAAACTTTAGAAACCACACTACGATAGGAAAATACGACCCCAAAAACATAGAAATCATCATCTTGCAGACCAAAAAGAAGCTTCACGATAAAAATCATAAAAATTGATCAAATTATCAAAATACCCCTAACATCAAAACAATCCTAGAGCCTACATTATGCTTAGAAAAACTCTTTCGAACACATAAAACAATAAATCGTAACCGAATAAATCATTTCACCAATTTTAACAGAATTCAACAAAATTACGAAAATGCCCCTCATAAAGTTCATGACCATTTCACACAAAAAATTTCATAAATGATACAAACTAATATTTCCATTGAATTCCTTATGAAAAATTGATTCTAAAACATCCTAGAACATTAAAAACGGACTTAAAACGTGAAAAGTCCTCTCTGGGGACAAAACGGTAATTTCACAATTTTCATAATTTAAAATTTCGAAATTAATAAATAAAATATTAAATAATTAAAGTGAAACATTAATTAAATTAATTTTAAATTTTAAATTAAAAAAATAAATCAATCAGGCTTTCAAGTAAAATTGTTGAGGGTTCGTGAGATATTTCTTTAAGGACCCCTCCATTTGGGGGTCCAAAGAATTAAAGATATAATAAAGGAGGGTTCTCCAAAAAATTAAAGTCGATCAAGCAAGACTAAGGTCAAGGTATTAAAGTTAATCAAGTGAGACTAAAGTCAAAATTAAGGTCAATTAAGCAAGACTGAAGTCAAGATATTAAAAGTCAATCAATTAAGACTAAAGTCAAAATAGTAAAAGTCAATCAAATAAGACCAAAAGTCAAAATCATAATAAAGTTCTAATTAAATAATAACTCTATCTAATAGAGTTCTAATTAAAACACAACTCCACCTAAAACAATTCTAATTAAAACACAACTCTACCTAAAATAATTCTAACTAAAACACAACTCTAATTAAAAGAACTCTAATTAAACACTAACTCTATCAAAATCAACCCCTAAAAAAATCTATAAATAGGGGTGCTCACACCCTATTTTCGGATCAAATCATAAATCTTAAGAGAAGTAGGTCTAAAAGCCCCCCTAGCCTCCCAGAAACCCTAGTTTTGGAGTCCCAACTCCTTACCTAACATCCCTTCTTCGATTTTAGCCTAAAAAACACCTAAAAGCCCTTCAAGAACACCCCAAAATTCATTAACAAATTCGAAGAATTCAGATCCAAGAAAGAAGAGATACCTTACCTCGGAGATCGGAAATCAAATCCGGAGATAGAACGAAGCAATGGAGTACGGTACAAGGAGTAATTTTTATCGAATCTGAGATAACAAAGTCTTTGCTATCGGAAAGGTATAATCTTTTTTTTTTATTATTATTATCTAGATTTTTTTTAGCAATGTAATTTATTTGCGAAGTTAGTAGAGACCGGCTTTGGCCGGGCGGGGTTGGTGCCTAACACCTTCCAACCCCGTAACATGATCCCCGAATTCAGTTTTTTTTCGGTTCCAGATTAGTTTTTTATCCGTTTAGAGTCATTGATCAGTTTCTAGACCGTAATAACTACGTGGCGACTCCCAAACTTCAAGGGTTAAAAACGGATTCGCGCATCCCGCGGATTGAGGGCGCTTTCAGTGGCGACTCCACTGGGGACTATTGAGGAACAACTCGAAAAACCCCAAGTATGGGAGCATTGCCAAGATGACCTAGTTTTTTTTTTATTATTTAGTTCGATTTATTTTATTTATTTTATTTATTTTTTTATTTTTTTGACTTGATTGTAGATGATTTTGGGTAGTGCATTTTTTTTTCCAATTAAGGATCACTTTTTGATGACCCCTAAATAATGAAATATTCAAATTGACATATGAAAATGATGGAATGATGAAGATTGGGAAAGTAATGTTCAAACATTTTTACAAAATATTCTAGTGAGAATTAACTCTGGGAATCTATTAATAAAACGTAGATCTCATCGAGTAGATTAATTTAGAACCTGAGTTCACTTAATTTCATTATCGGAAGCCTTAGATATCATCGATGCAAGTTCAATCTCTAAATCTGAAATTGTTGCTGAATGAAAGTTGGGATAGCAATGTTAAAACGTTTTTCCAGAATATTTTAGGGAGAATTAAGTCTGGGAACCTCTTAATAAAATGTAGATCTCATCGAGTAGATTAATTTAGAACCTAAGTTCACTCAATTTTATTATCGGAAGCCTTAGATATCATCGATGCAAGTTCAATCTGTAAATCTGAAATTGTTGCTAAATGAAGGTTGGGACAGCAATGTTAAAACGTTTTCATAGAATATTCTAATAAGAATTAAGTCTAGGAACCTTTAATAAAACTTAGATCTTATCGAGTAGATTAATTTAGAACCTAAGTTCACTCAATTTCATTATCGGAAGCCTTAGATATCATCGATGCAAGTTCAATCTGTAAATCTGGAATTGTTGCTAAATGAAAGTTGGGACAGCAATGTTAAAACGTTTTTACAGAACATTCTAGTGAGAACTAAGTCTGGATACCTATTAATAAAATGTAGATCTCATCGAGTACATTAATTTAGAACCTGAGTTCACTCGATTTCGTTATCGGGAGGCTTAGATATTATCGATGCAAGTTCAGATTGTATTTTCCTAATTCATAGAAAATCTGAATTTATCTAATGTTGGCATAATTAATGTTCTTGAGAGTGAGCTCATCTCAACCATTGTCATTCTATCATCAATGTAACATCTATTGGAATCTCGATTTATTTTGGATCACCCAAAAGTGATCATTGATTGGACCTTAAAAATTATAAAAATTATGCCTATTGCAATATTTGTTTGATCAATTATTATATGCCATGCTCATTAATTGATTTGCCATGATCTTGACAGATATATTTGTGATGTGTTTGCTTTCATCTTAATTTCAATGTGATGGGTTTTGTATTATTTTCTTGATCAATATTCATTTGATATCCATATGTGATGACACAATCTAGCCCATGGGCCCATGTGTTTGAAAAAGGCCCCGGACACACCCCACTCTGTTTTGCACACACCTTATGCACGTTTACTGTTTTGCACACTTACACGTCCCATATAGCCAACGTGGCACTAGTGCGTGGCCCGGTCTCTTCGGAGATGCGACGTTATTAATGAAAACCACAACTCCAGTCACGTACCTTAGGGTATATTAAACTGGAGCATCAATACCGTCTGATCAGGTAATTCTGAGAGATATATTGATGCACCCAGGCTGGAGCGACCTCAGCCTTTGACCTATTGTAAGCCACACAGTCACACGTCCTGATTGCTAATGTAGTACTAGTACGTGGTCAGTCCCCTCGTGGGATGCCAAACCATTTATGAAAGTTACAACTCTTGACTCGTACCCATAGGTATGTAAAAGATAATCTAAGTATATCAATTGCACTTCTTGGTCAAACCAGTGCCTAAGCAAGATCTTGCCTCGCTGTACACTACTGTACGAGGGGGATAGACTACGTCTATTCTAGACGAGAGGTATTTAAGTGGGCCCTTGCTCAGCATCGTACGCCACCTCTCAACTGGAGATCGAACTGGCTATTTTTGGCTTCAGAGAAGTGAATTGAGATTTTAGATTATCACCTATACGGTATATTAAACCAAGTCACCACGTATCGAAAGGTATATAGGTGTGCTTGGGCAAGGGTGGCCAGATAAAAATGCATTGCACATAGTAAGCTTAGAGTCTAGAAACCTTCCCAGTAAGTCACGACTCGAACTTATCGTGGGTGTTCCCGGGTTGTTTATTGAATGGAACCTTATGAGACTGTGTGATTTATGTGAATGATGTGGATGATGAGATCAGAGTGTATGATTGTCCTCAAGAATAAAAAAATTTATTTTTAGAAATTAAAATGGGTGCACCGACCCAATAAAGAATCCATCATTTTACAATAATGATCCAGTCCATTTCAATCTAACGATCATTATGGGCCGATCCATTTGAATCAAAATGGAATTCAACCTCTTTTCTAATTCGGGTTTTAATCCATTTTAATAAAAGAAAAATGTTTTTCAAAAGAAAAGTATTTTCCAAATGAAAAATATTTTCCAAAGAAAAAATGTTTTGCAAAAAGAAAAGAGAAGGAAGGAAAAATGATTTACAAAAGATCTATTGTTGCATGGAAAATTTTCGAAATATGTTTTTTACAAAAAAATCTATTTTTGCATGGACCTTGGAACATTACCAAAAAATGTTGCAAAAAATAATCAGATTTGTGAAAATTTGTATATAATAAAAACATTATTTTCCAATAATTTTCAAGAGTGCAATAAAATTATTTTCCTTCTGAATGATCATTGAACGGATGAATTATTTTATGGATTGGTGCACAGAATTCAATAAAATCTCAGGATTCATTTAAAATGTTATTAAGGGGGTAATACTAAAGTTGATTAAATTCATATTCGATTAGATTTCAGGGTTATCATTGTACCTAAACTCAATCGTTCATCGTCTAGCTAGGGTTGTAAATCCAATCAGGTCGAACAAACGTCAATATCAAGTCAACAGTGAGAAATGACCTCAAAATTTCTCAATATCGCCTAGTTGTTCTTTGAAGATCACAGTACCTCAGTCATGCCCGTTGTAAGCAATGTCTCAGTCCTCAGTCCTAATCAAGCCCGGTGTGGGTAGTTATCTTGTGTTTTCATGAGTCATTTGGGTTAGTTCGAGTCCTTTTTTTTCAGCAAGGTCATGTTTTCTTTAGATTGAGTCTACTCTTTTCTTGTTGAGTCGAGTTAATTTATCGAGTTTATAGAGGTGTCTGTCGCCTCTTCTGAATTTGATTGGATAAAGAAAATTTTTGAATATCGCAAGCGCATTAACAAATTAACTAATAACTGGTTTCAAGGAGAAATTTCTCTAATAAGGAACCCCCTCTTGAATGAGAAGATAAATGTCTTGCTCGAGGAAGCAAAGGTCATTGACCTCGGAACAAAAATAATTCCCAAGAAATTCAGATTGGAACTAACTTATCCCTAGAGGAGCACAAAGAGATGATGAATTTATTCAGAAAATTCAAAATACTTGCTTACATGGTCCTAGAGGATATGTCGGTTAAATTTGGAGTGTTGTTCAACATGAAATATATACCCATCCTGTGAGAATACCATATATACAAACAAGAATAGACTCACGTAGTCAGAGGAGAGATTACCAAATGTATCAGTGTAAATTTTTAAAATTGATGGAATAGTTGCAGCAGCCAGTAAAAATCTCAAGACAATCATCGTGAAAATGTGTCAATCACACATCACACCGGGATTGGTCAGAGAAGTTACCATTCGCATTATGAACATATTACACTTCAATACAGTCTTCCATTGGAGTCATTCCCTATTCTCTAGTGTATGATATGGAAGCAGTCTCACCAGTTGAAATGGAGATCCCGTATATCAAGGACTTGATGGAAAGTCAATTGTTAAAAAAAAACTGAGTCCGACCTTAGTACAAAGAACTGAACCTGACTAAAAAAAATAACCTAAAAGCTTTGTACCACGTGCAGGTTTATTAAAGAAGAGTCGCCCGTGCGTTTGACAAAAAGATCAAGGCCTGTCACTTACAAGTCGGAGATTTGGTACTCAAAGAGAATCAGGCACTTATTTTTGACCCCAGAGGGAAGTTCAAACCTAACTGGGGAGATCTGTTCATCATAAAAAAATATTATCTGGAAAAACTGTCAGACTTCAAGACCATGATGAAATCAAACTATCAGAGTCAACCAACTTTGACCAGATCAAGCGGTACTACATTTAAGGAGGCCATCTTAAGTCGAATCAATTTTTCTACTATCCAGTTCAATATCTCATTTCTCAGTCCTTTGCAACCTTTTTCAAAAAATATATATACCTTTTTTCTTTCTCAGCCTGATCACCTAACCCAGGGGAGGGAAAAATTTGAATTACGCCTTGGTCTGATCCCAAAATTCTGGGGTACGTAGGTAACCTGAGAAGTTACTTCAGGCCCGACCACATCAAAATAAAAAAAGTAGATTCCTTGACAAAAAAAAAATCTAAAAAGAAAAAATTCAAAAGAAAAATAAATATTGTTAGAGTGGGGAAGAAAATTCAAGGAAAAAGAAAATAATTTAAAAGGAAATGCCACACAAAAGGCATTTGGGTTTTTTGAGCCTCAAGATTCCTCTTTTTTTTACACCTAGTCCTAAGCCTACCCATAAAAGTCCTCCTAAGTACTGTGCGAAAAAGTTAAGGAAGGTAGTAAAGCTGATCAAACAGTAACTCCAGAAGTTTATAATGAAAAAAAAGGGTAAAGAGCCTGCTAAGTTGAAAACCCGAAAAATTAAGGCAAGCTCGCAAGGTTGAAAATCTGAAAGGACGACCTTGGCAACAATTAGAGCAAAAAAAAAAGAAAAAATTGTAAGTTCGCTAGATCGAAAACCTAAAAAGGTGATCTAGGCAAAAGCTAGAGTATGCTCACTAGATTGAAAACCTGAAAAGACAATCTAGGCAAAACTTAGAGCAACGAAAAAATAAAAAAAATCTCCGTTGAGTTGAAAAGCTGAAAAGGCAGTCCGAGCCGAAACATCAGAAGTCCGAATGATCAAGTTTCAATATCCAGTTTGAATCAAATATAGACTCAGTGGATACAAGTATCTTGTCTATGATTGATCTGAAGAGTTTCATATCCCTAAGTGAATCAACGAGGAGAAAGAATAAATTCTATGATGAATTTCAGAAAGAAATATTTTATTCTAATTTCTTTGAGCCTGACTCAAAATCTTCAATATAAAAAGTCATAATTAAAAGTTAAACCTTTATTGCACTTGCGGTAATCAAGGATTTCAAATTTTCATAATAAAGGCACTTCCTTTTCTAAAGAATACAGTTTCCCCCCTTATACTAGGGGCATTCGTTTTCAAATTATGTTCAATTATCCCCAGTGCAATATTCCCTGTCAAACTAGGGGCATTTTGGTTCTGAAACCTGGTCAATTCCAACCCCAAAGGATAAGGTTAACTTTGAATTAAAGGTTACCCTCTTGATAGCAATTTTGAAAACTCCTCAAATTCAAAGAGAGTTAAAATGTTTACCGGATCTTCATAAAATCCAACTTTTTATTAAAAAAAAAAAATCAAATGCGAGGTTAATCCCCCGTTTGTTTCCTCAAAGCTTAGTTCATTATTCTTGCACCCTGGGCAGGTAGAATAAAACTTCCTAAAAAAGAAAAAATTAGTTCATTACTCTTTCACTCCGAGTAGGTAGAGTAGAACTTCCCAAAAAAATTAGTCATTACTCTTTCACTCCAGGTAGGTAGAGTAGAACTTCCAAAAAAAAATTAGTTCATTACTCTTTCACTCTGAGTAGGTAGAGTAAAACTTCCCAAAATAATTAGTTCATTACTCTTTCACCCTGGACAGGTAGAGTAGGACTCCCAAAACAATTAGTTCATTACTCTTTCACTCCGAGTAGGTAGAGTAGAACTTTCCAAAATAATTAGTTCATTACTCTTTCACCCTGGGCAGGTAGAGTAGGACTCCTAAAAAATTAGTTCATTACTCTTTCACTCCGAGTAAGTAGAGTAGAACTTCCCAAAAAAATTAGTTCATTACTCTTTTACCCTGGACAGGTAGAGTAGGACTCTCAAAAAGCTTAGTTCATTACTCTTTCACTCAGAGTAGGTAGAGTAGAACTTTTCCAAAAAAAAAAAATTAGTTCATTACTCTTTCACCCTAGGCAGGTAGAGTAGGACTCCAAAAAAAATTAGTTCATTACTCTTTCACTCCGAGTAGGTAGAGTAGAACTTCCCAAAAAAATTAATTCATTACTCTTTCACCCTGGGCAAGTAGAGTACGACTTTCAAAAAATTAGCTTATTACTCTTTCACCTAGGGTAAGTAGAGTAAGACATTCAATTTTGCTCAGATTATGCTCACTTTTGCTAAGATTATGCTTAATTTATGCTTAGATTTTACTCAGATTATACTCAGTTTTTTCTCAATTTTGACTCAGTTTCACACAGTACACACACTCACACTTGCACTTTTTAGTTAAGGAAAATTCTCTAAAATTCAAAGATCTGACACTGTCAGTGAGAGCTCTTTCTCAAGGACCTGACAACCTTTTTGTTCGGGAAGAGTTTTACCCTCAAGGATCCGAACGTCCTGAAGAATTGCTAAATCAGACTGCAAAATGAACTGTCACTAGCTTTGGCATTCGGATATCGCACTATCTACCAAAATAGATTTGCTATCTAGTTTGCTTCAACCCTCTGCCAAAGAGGGGCATCTGTAGACACCCCATTTTTGCATCCGCCTGATTAATCAACTCGTCAACCCGATCGCAACGGTTCCCAATGATGGATGTTTATTCCAATGTTTTATTTTGTTACCAAATATGTTTCAGAAATCCGGATGAGGTATCTCGAACTACAAAACTTTAGAAACCACACTACGCTAGGAAAATACGACCCCAAAAACACAGAAATCATCATCTTGCAGACCAAAAAGAAGCTTCACGATAAAAATCATTAAAAATTAATCAAATTACCAAAATACCCCTAACATCAAAACAACCCTAGAGCCTACATTACGCTTAGGAAAACTCTTTTGAATACATAAAACAACAAATCTAAATCGAATAATTCATTTCACCAATTTTAACAGAATTCGATAAAATTACGAAAATGCCCCTCATAAAGTTCATGACCATTTCACACAAAAATTTTCATAAATGATACAAACTAATATTTCCATTGAATTCCTTATGAAAAATTGATTTTAAAACATCCTAGAACATTAAAAACGGACTTAAAACGTGAAAAGTCCTCTCTGGGGGTAAAACGGTAATTTCACAATTTTCATAATTAAAAATTTTGAAATTAATAAATAAAATATTAAATAATTAAAGTGAAACATTAATTAAATTAATTTAAAATTTTGAATTAAAAAAATCGATCAATCGGACTTTCAAGTAAAATTGTTGAGGGTTCGTGAGATATTTCTTTAAGGACCCCTCCATTTGGGGGTCCAAAGAATTAAAGATATAATAAAGGAGGGTTCTCCAAAAAATTAAAGTCAATCAAGCAAGACTAAGGTCAAGGTATTAAAGTCAATCAAGTGAGACTAAAGTCAAAATTAAGGTCAATTAAGCAAGACTGAAGTCAAGATATTAAAAGTCAATCAATTAAGATTAAAGTCAAAATAGTAAAAGTCAATCAAATAAGACCAAAAGTCAAAATCATAATAAAGTTCTAATTAAATAATAACTCTATCTGATAGAGTTCTAATTAAAACACAACTCCACCTAAAACAATTCTAATTAAAACACAACTCTACCTAAAATAATTCTAACTAAAACACAACTCTAATTAAAAGAATTCTAATTAAACACTAACTCTATCAAAATCAACCCCTAAAAAAATCTATAAATAGGGGTGCTCACACCCTATTTTCGGATCAAATCATAAATCTTAAGAGAAGTAGGTCTAAAAGCCCCCCTAGCCTCCCATAAACCCTAGTTTTGGAGCCCCAACTCCTTACCTAACATCCCTTCTTCGATTTTAGCTTAAAAAACACCCAAAAGCCCTTCAAGAACACTCCAAAATTCATTAACAAATTCGAAGAATTCAGATCCAAGAAAGAAGAGATACCTTGCCTCGGAGATCGGAAATCAAATCTGGAGACAGAACGAAACAAGGGAGTACAGTACAAGGAGTAATTTTTATCGGATCTGATGGAACAAAGTTTTTACTATCGGAAAGGTATAATCTTTTTTATTATTATTATTATTATCTAGGTTTTTTTTAGCAATGTAATTTATTTGCAAAGTTAGTAGAGACCGGCTTTGGCCGGGCGGGGTTGGTGCCTAACACCTTCCAACCCCGTAACATGATCCCCGAATTTAGTTTTTTTTCAGTTCCAGATTAGTTTATTATCCGTTTAGAGTCATTGATCGGTTCCTAGACCGTAATAACTAGGTGGCGACTCCCAAACTTCAAGGGTCAAAAACGGATTCGCGCATCCCGCGGATCGAGGGCGTTTTCATTTTCAATACATTTTTAAAATACCTTCATCAAAATTTTTATATGTACTGTCATCATACGAATTTTTAAAACCAGGCTCATGTCCAATTTGTTTATAAATTCTTATTTCTCAAAAACAAGATATTTTGAAGAAAAAAAATTCACATTACTTCTAATTGTAGTGAAAAAGTTATTTTGGATTAAGAATTGTCTTCTTCACTGTCTAGATTGAGAGGGAAAGCTTGAAAATACTGAACTTTGAACTCATTGTCCTTTGGTTGGCATAATAGAAGAAAAATATAACTGTAGTTGATATTTTTGAGACAGCAACCACAGGATTAGACTGGGTACCTTGAAAAGGGCTACCTGCTTTTGAAAAAAGAATATCGGAAAAAAGTTAAAGCATGGAAAAGATTGAACAGAAAAGCAAAAAGATGTGAAGGTTAGAACTGAAAAAGTGCAAATTGTGAAAAGAGTCCAATGAGACCAAATAGTTCAGTAGGGTGAAAGCCGCCAATGGTAAAACCCCTTATAGGTATTAAAGTGAACATCCATACTTCTCACAATCCCAGACAGGAAGCTCAGTTTCGAGTTAGAAGTTAGGCAAACCCAACCATCTTAACAGTTAAGAAGTGAAACTTTGTTCCGAAAAATCTTTGTTACAATCAGAAAAATTTGTGCACACACTCAAGATATTTCTAAAATAAGGAATAAAAAGAATTTCTGCTCAAATAGACCTTTGACTGAATTTTTGAAAATTGGTGTGATGGCATTATATGCAATAATTTTGAAGTTGTTATCTTTTTAAAATGTTAGAATTTTGTGGGTATATTCATGTAGACATTCCATTTTTGCATCTGCCTAATTCAACAATTCGTCACTCGGTTACCATGTATTCCTAATGATGTTCATAAAAAACTCGAAGGCTTGTGAATACTATCCCTGATTCTTTCTGTTTTCACTCTTTTCATCTCTCGTACTCGTTACGACTCGACATAGAAATTCACGCACGCTTAGGATCGCTACACGTTACACCCAATTTAGCAAGCACGTATGCCTAGGTTCGCTACACAATTCGACAACCTAGAAATCTCGCTACGCTAGAAAAATACGACTTTGAAACATAGAAATAATCACGTTGGGACTGAAAGAAACCTCACGAAAGAATTTGCAAAAATCGACAAAATGACAAAAATACCCTTCATGAATTTCGGACCTCCAAAAGACCTCGAAAGTGCCTCCATTGCACTCAGAAATGATTTCTAGTCTAACGGGATCCGAACCGACAAAAAAAGAGAAATTTAGGAAAAATCACAAAAATGACCAACACGCTTCTTAAGATCCGAACTTTGACCTAGAGCCCCTAATTCTTAGGAAAACATGACAATTAAAATCTAATCCCAAAAATTAAACCCCAAATTAAAAAAATTAAACCATTAAAATTTAAAGTCTAATAAAAATCAAATTCAAAATTAAACAATTAAAATTTAAAGTCTAATAAACATCAAATTCAAAATTAAACAATTAAAATTTAACTTAATAAAATCAAAGTAAAATTTTAAATCTAATGAAATAAAAAATTTTAAATCAAATAATCAAATAATTAAAATTTTAAATCTAATGAAATAAAAAATTAAATTCAAATTTAAAATCAAGCAATTAAAATTAAATCAAATAATTAAAATTTAAGTAACCAAATTTAATCGATCAATTAACAAAATCAAAATCAAATCAACTTAAATTAAAAATTACATAACCCACTAAAATGAAAAATCAAATTAAAAAAACTCAAAATTCAAAACCTAAAATCTTAAATAATTGACCAATCAAAATGAATAAAAATCTAATCTATCGTGCAAAACGAATACAATCGACAAGAAATAAAAAATCAAAGCTAAAACCAATCGACCATAAGGGACTATCATACTACGAGTAGCAGGGAATCCCCACCATCATTCTCCAATTTGAAAAAAAGAAAAGCAAAAAAAAAAAGTAAATACATGTTAATTAAAAAATTAGAAAGGGAAAAAAAACTGAAATAGAAACAATTTCTATTTAAAGAGAGACGTCTCTCTCAAGGGAAAAAAACGATCTCCTTCGTCTCTCCTTCGACTCTCTCTCTCTCTATGCACGTCTCTCTCCCTACTCATCTTCTTTGGGTCTCCTCTCTAACAACAGTAGAATTGGGACGTCCTCTCCTCCAACAGTAACCACATTGTTGCTGTTACCTTCGGCTGAAGCTTCCTCCTTCTCTACAGACGTCTCAGACCATCTTCTTCTCCCACGAAATTGCCGCTCATAGCCCCCTCTCACTCCCTACAATCTCTTCTCCTCTCACTCTCAAACTTTCTTACTCCCTCACAAAGTTGCTGCAACAGTCCCTTCCCCTCCTACATTGAACCTGCAAATCTCGTTCTACAACTCACTTCACAATCATCTTTTTCACCTCACGGTCTGCAACAGCCCACCTCTTTCGAAACGTCCCATTCTCTTTCAATCCCTCTGGCTTCTCTCTCTAATCTTTCATTTTCCTTTGATCTCTCCTCTCTCAGATCTCTTCCCCATGTTTTTTTAAGCCATTAAACTTCTCTCTCTCAATAGCATTTTTTTCATCTTTCTCTCTTATAACATACTTACATCACCTCTCTCTTAGCCAAGCCTCTACAACAGACAACTGCAACCATGTATTTTTTGCTGCCTAGCTGAGTCCCAACACTCTCTTTCACCCCAACAACACCCTCTCTCCAGCACTCCTCCATTCCATCACAACAGCCACGACAAGGATTCACAAGTCTTCGCTTGTACTTAAAGGAATCAAGCCACCATTCTCGGACTAATAGGTGAGTTTATTGTTATTTTATATTTATCTATTTGTATTATTATTTTTTATATATGTATTCTCCATTTTTTTTACGTTGCTATTACTATATATCTCTTCCTTTTTCTTTTTTTTTTTCCTTTTTCCTTTCTTTATGTTTTTATTTATTTTCATATTTTTGTCAATAGGATTAGGAAGATATTTATGTTATATGTTTTTTAGTTTTTTTTTATATTTTTTATATAGCGAGGACTAGGAAGATATTTTTTTTATGTAGTTTTTTTTTTTATATTTTTCATATTGATAAGGTTAGGATTTTTTTTTTATATTCTTCTCTATGTTTTATGAATTTTTTTTATCATTAGGAGAATTTTCTTTTTTGTATTATTTTTCACTATTTATTCGTCTTTGTATATCAATAGGGTTCGTCAAATATTCATTGTGTATATTTTCTTAGTTTTTATTTTATTTTTCTTTATTGTTTTTTAATAGGTTAGGAAAATATTTTTAGGTTTCATCATGCTTATTTTATTTGTTAGTCTTTATTTTATTTTATTTTTATTTTCGCATGTTGGTAGGATTATAAGAATTTTTTTTTATCATGATTATTATGATCGAGTTGAATTTACATGATCTATGATGATGTTCGAGTTCTTCGTATTATTTTAAGATTTTTTCATGTGTTCAATGTACTCCTTGACTTGACAGCTGTGCATGTTATTGAATGATAGCTATTTTGACAAAAATCAAAAATCATGCGTGCATGCTTGTTTGGTTATTTTAGGGATTCATGACTATTAGAATTGTCTTATGGTTTTCCTTTCTAACTTGAGAATTTTTCTTGCAATAATATTTGTCAATTTCCAATTAGTTGATTCCTGACAAATCCACAATCTTTTAATTTGGGACTTCATTTTTATATGACTCTTCTTTTAGAAAATTATTAGTGAATCGTTGAAATATTTGTATTCAGAAACTTTCTAACATGAGATTGCGTGATTTTTTCTATTTTGGGAGAATGTACGTTCATAGATTTCTAATTTAGAAGTTTCATATTTCAAAAATTTCCCAATTTAAAAGATTTCGCATTCTTATATTTAGAAAGTTCAAATTTAGAAACTTACATTTTCGGAATGTTCTGTTTTAGAAAATGTATCTTTTTAAAATTTTAATTTGGGGATTCAGCATATATCTCTTGAATTCTGATTTAGGAAATTTCATGTTCCTAATTTGAAAATATTATAAGTCTCAATTTGACAAGTTTCTATTTGTAATCTTCCCGTTTAGAATATTCTCATGAGTTTCTATTTCGGATAGCTTGGGAAATACTTGCAGGTGGAATTTCTTAATTGATTTCAGGTCATGGAGCTAATTAGGATTTTTTCAAATCCTTCCATATTTTGTGGACTTCAAGGAACAATCATGTAATAATTGAAGGATTCTAGTTATAGGATTTGTTTGGAAAATCCCATATAAATTGATGATGATGATTGGACTGTGACCTTGACTGTAGTCTTTGTATATTGACCATAGGATGATTTTGGATTGTAGTAGAGACCGATCATTTTGATCGGGCGGGTTCGGTGCCTAATACCTTTCGAAACCCGTAATCTGACCTCTTAACCATATCTTTGATCCGTGTACCGATCCATATCCGTTTGGAGTTATTTATGGTTCCTAAACTAGGTGGCGATTCCCATTTTTCAAAAGTCTCCAATTTACCAATTGGACCCCTATCCATTATTGAGTGGAAAAGGGTCGAAGCGATTTCAGTGGTGACTCCACTGGGGATTTTAGGGTCAAACTTGACCCGATCCAAGACTATCCTTAGGTTGACCTTTTGCTCGAGTCAACCCAGTTGACTCAATGAGACTCTCAGATTAGGTTAGATTTGTTCCTTTTTTTCATTGGATTGTAATTGTATGTAATCAATTATTGTATTCATTGTGATTGGTTTGATGATTTGATATTCGCAAAAACGCCCCGGGCGCACTTTGTCCCTTTGCACTCACTCACGAGCATGCATATATATGTTTGCATCATGACATATCCTTATAAACTTCCGTAGCCGGATCCAAGCTAACCTGGTCCTTCGGGACACAGGGGATGACCGTGAACGCTACAACTTCAGTACAGTACCTTCGGGTATATCAAACTGGAGCACCACGTACTGCTTGACCAAGTAAAACTAGGATAGTATATCGATGTTTCGGGTTGAAATGACCTAAGCTTTGTCCTAACCTAGCCTCAATCATATAGTGAGCTTAGAACCTTGAACCTAAGTATGGTCCCACTAGGCCACGACTCGAATCGATCAATAGTGCTCCTGGGTTGCTCTACTTAATTTTACCAAAAGGTAAGAGGGTGGACCGGTCCATACTGCTCAAATTGAACCCGTAATACCGATCCAACCCAATAAATATAATTGATGAAACATGCTGATCAATGTCAAGTTAAACTAGTTAGCCCAATTGGTAAATGGATCTTATTGATCAACACATAGACCGGTTGGACTAATTGGCTTAAAAATAGTACATGAAATAATTCGAGTAGATAATTCAGATCCATTGGGTCGAATCGGCCCAAACTCAAATGGGTACATAGTCCCAATCATTTTTATTGGCTAATTTAATTCAATAGACTGAATATTTTATAATCAACAAGACCGAGATTAGTAAAGTCATTTTAAGGGATGTATCGATTGGTACAATTTGGATCTTACTTTTTGAAGGTCGTACAATCCTTAATTATGATTCAAAAATTTTCTAAGATTCTTGATCAATCGGCAAATCATATTTATGTAATCCCGTGCTCGAAATGTTTCATCGGTTAGAGACTTTGAATCTAAGGGGTTAATCTAATAAATGCTATCAAAAGGGACCTTTAGTTCTAATTGTTAAAACGTACCCTCAGGTCTTCATCGAATAATCCACTATTGATGGGATTTCAGGATATCATTGCTCCTAAGCTTAAGTGTCTACCACCTAGTTAGAGCCGAGAGTCAGGTCGGTTAAAGAGAACATCAGCACCAAGTGAACCATTAGAAATAGCCTCTGAATCTGAACTTGCAGAAATTCGTAAGATCTTGACCGTCTTTGCAATGGATATAAACAACATCAAAAACAAGGTAGAAGTGCTAGAACAGATCTTTGAATCTATAAGAAATCCCCCTGATGATCAAAGGGGCAAAGGACCAGAAGGAAGCATTGTTAGAAATCTAGAAGATGTTTATGAGCTTGATGGAAATGAAGAACACTTCAATGAAAATTCGGTGCTGGTTAATAGAATGACTCAGTTGGAAACAACTTTGAAAAGCATAAAAGGGATTGATGAAATCACAGCAGGCATCGAGGCCCTAAATCAAATCCCTAGAATCCATTTGCCTGAAAAGTTCGTAATGCAAGAAATAAAAAAATTCAATGGGGTAGGTTGTGCAAGAACACACCTCAAAGTATATGTCACTAACATGCGCACTCTGGGCTTAAGTGATGAACTTATGACATCATTATTCCAACGCACTCTATCGGGATCAGCACTATTATGGTTGATGTCTTAAGATCCGTCTACAATCAGGACATTGGAGAATATGTCAAAGTTGTTTTGGCACCAATACAAGTATAACACTGAGATTGAGACCTCTCGAAGGGATTTAGAGTCAACTAAGCAAAAGAACGGGGAAACATTTACCCACCTGCGTAACCAAATGTTACCACCAATCCTTTACCCACATACCAACCTCCCCAGACCTTGAACAAGGTGTCCAATACCCATCTCCCATTTGACCCAGTCGTCCTCATCCACCTAGTCAATCATAAATCACCTAGCCCTTCGTTTATTGGAATGATAGTCCCCAAGGAAGTTCTCACCACTGGCTGTGAATCATTCAACTTAACTTCAGATGGAATATATTGCTTGTCTCCACCCCATTATGATAGTTCTACTCTTATCACTCAAATGGACTTGGAAGAATCTAGTTTCTTAAAAGATGAAAATCCTTACTTATTAGACCAAGAATACGAATATTTCTCCCTCTATTGCAATGAACATAAATATGTGTCTCGGGAAGAAAGAACTCTCTAAATATTTGAACTCGATACGACCTTGGCCAAGGGAGAAGAATCAAGTCTAAATAAGAAAATGTCAGAAAAGGACAAAGAATTTGAAGAAGAAGTTTAAGATTGGCAAATTACCACAGAGTCTCTTAACATTACTCAGTTGTTCCTTGAAGATTACCATGTTTCAATCTTACCGGTTGAAAGCGATGTCTTGAGTCCTCAGTCTGTAATCAAACCCATTGTGGGTACTTATCTTTAATTTTTCATGAGTCATGTGATTTAGTTTGGGTCTTATTTATTTTATTATTTATTTTGCAATGTCTTATTCTTTTTAGATCGAGTTTAGCCTTTTATTTCTGCTGAGTCAAGTTAGTTTGTCGAGTCTGCAATGGTGTCTGTCGCCTCATCTGAATTTAATTGAATAAAAGAAATTTCTGAATACCTCGAACGCATTAACGAGTTAACTAATAATCTTGCTTTAGGAGATGATCCTCTAACAAGGAATCCCCTCCCAAATCAATCAAACTATTTGAATAAGAAGACAAAGGTCAGGTTCAACCTCTAATCGAGGAAGTAAAGGTCATTGACCTCGGAAAAAATAATTATCAAAAAATTCAAATTGAAACTAACTTACCCCCAGAGGAACACGAGGAGATGATGAATTTATTTAAGGAGGCCATCTTTGGCCGAACCAATTTTCATATTACCCAGCTCAATATTTCCTTTTTCAGCCCTTTTGTAGCATTTCAAAAAAAAATTTCCAATTTAAAAGATTTCGCATTCTTATATTTAGAAAGTTCAAATTTAGAAACTTACATTTTCGGAATGTTCTGTTTTAAAAAATGTATCTTTTTAAAATTTTAATTTGGGGATTCAGCATATATCTCTTGAATTCTGATTTAGAAAATTTTATGTTCCTAATTTGGAAATATTATAAGTCCCAATTTGACAAGTTTCTATTTGTAATCTTCCCGTTTAGAATATTCTCATGAGTTTCTATTTCGGATAGCTTGGGAAATACTTGTAGGTGGAATTTCTTAATTGATTTCAGGTCATGAAGCTAATTAGGACTTTTTCAAATCCTTCCATATTTTGTGGACTTCAAGGAACAATCATGTAATAATTGAAGGATTCTATTCATAGGATTTGTTTGGCAAAACCCACATAAATTGATGATGATGATTGGACTGTGACCTTGACTGTAGTCTTTGTATGTTGACCATAGGATGATTTTGGATTGTAGTAGAGACCGATCATTTTGATCGGACGGGTTCGGTGCCTAACACCTTTCGAAACCCATAATCTGACCCTTTACCCATATCTTTGATCTGTGGATCGATCCATATCCGTTTGGAGTTATTTATAGTTCCTAGACCTAAACTAGGTGGCGACTCCCATTTTTCAAAAGTCCCCAATTTATCAATTGGACCCCTATCCATTATTGAGTGGAAAAGGGTCGAGCCGATTTCAATTCATTGCAAACCCTCACGAGTCAAACTCGTCCACTAGGGGTAACCTAAGGGTTTAAGGGCTTACTGCATAAGTTAAATACAGTCGGGAATCTCACGAAAGAGGAGTTTTTAGATTTAAGTTTTGCTCGGGACTAGAAAAATTGAGGTTTGGGGGTGTAATAAGGTCCCAATTATTCGATTTTGGCACTATAATTACATTAAGATTATCATCATATAATTATTAGTTCCCATAAATAATTGCAAAATTAAATTATTTATCCAAATTAATAGAGCTAATGAGATATTATTGCTAAATGCAGATAAATAAAATGCGTGTGAAAGTTGCCAAACGATTAACAAAGTCGGTTACAATATGCGTGCAAAAAGGAGAAAAATGATCGAAAATGAGCTAAAAATGGTGCCACGTCACCGTGCCGCGATTGGACTTGGGTGCTTCGCGATGATCTCGAGGAATTTTCCCTTGAGATTTGCATGAGATGTTCTAGAAGCTTCAGTGGTTGTAATATAATGGTTCTTTTGAAGCAAATCATCCGAAAAATCAACCCAATGACCCGATTATGAATGCTATAAATTGGAGAGTTGATTTCAGAGAAGGGGTCCCCTCTTAAGTCCCTCTTGGGCTCTCTTCTTCTATAATTTTTTAGTTTTTCTATCTTTAATTCTCTGTAATTTTTTTCTTTAGGAGAGCTTTTGATTGTAGTAAGAACAACAAGAGTGATTTCATCCTTTATTTCTTATTGTAACTCTTTTGGAGATCCATTCAAGAAGGAACCAAGTTGCATCTTCATCTTCTTCACCCATATTCTCTTTTCTTTTATTATTTTCTGCAATTATAATCCTTGCAATGAATGGTTAGAATCTCCTTAGAGAGTTCAATAATGCCAGAGCAAGTCCATCCATTTAATGTAGTTTAAATTCATTATTCTTGCTTGTCTTGTTAATCATTCTATAAATTCTCCTTTGATTAGATCCCTTAGCTTATGTTTATGATTCAAGCTTTGATAGCCATTACTTAGATAAGTTCAAGAATGACTATGCTGTGTGAAGAATTGAATTATAGGTTAAGCAATCTTAATTAAATCAGTATTTTCATGAATGATCCTTGGTTACATTCAATGATTAAACGGCTCCACTTTCCAATCCATGAGCAATGACTTGCTACATGGATTGAGTTAAATTCAGAATTAATTTACATTATGGATGGTTTGTGAAGGCTACATTGAACTCTCTAATCTCCCTTTTTTTTATCTTCAACCTCTAGTTTCTGTTTTGATTTCAATTTACAAGTTGATTTTCATATCATTTGTGCAACAAATCTGGTTTGTTTTTAAATCAATCTATTTCAAAACTCTGTTATGGTTTTAATCCGAATGAATCTTTGAATCTTCATTGTCCCTGTGGAACGAATTCGACTTACCCAAAGTCTTATTTTACATCTCTTAATCTCTATTTTACACAGTAAATTTTATAAACAATTATTTTCCTTCAATGCATTCACGTATATCGAGAAATTTATGAAGTCTAAATTATCCAAAACTTTATTTTTTACTAATCTTTTTATCCCAACTTTAGAGATGTGCCTCAAATGCTTATGTCACAAGATAAAAAAAATTTCATTTATCAAGCCACGTTTCAAACCATTATTCGTATGCAAAGAAAATAAAGACTAGACATAATCAAATTTTAAATTAATTTTTTATATAAACCATCAATTAAAATTCCAAATCCAATTAAAACTGAATGTAAAAATAATTTTAACTGTCCACATTCAAAAGAAACTAAATATCATAAACTATCTAATATGGATAACGAAATCAAATTCCTAGAAATAGTAAGAACATAAAAAAATACTCTCCAGATCCATCTGATTACCAGTCTCCAATACCAAATGATAGGTTCCCACATTTAATACTTGCGCTCGAAGACAATTCCCCATAAAAATATATCTTTCACTTTGCATTGACTTCCTACTTGAAAAGAATCCTCGCATCGAATTTGTAATATGATTTGTGAGTCTAAAATCAATCTAATAGGTATTAGAAAGTACTTCAACTAAATTTGATTTATAACATACAGAAAAAAGAAACATATCTTTCTTTTCAAATTAATTTATGCGTTTTACCCAGTCCTTCTTTATGTGCCTTGCTTTGCCACAAAAGTAGCATTTGATACCATTGACGTTCTCCCCTTCAACCTGATTTACATTCTTAGATGATTTTCCATTTCTTTAACTTTCCTCCTTTCTTTATTGCTCCTTGAGTCAGTATGAAAATAGATTGTTTCCCTTCCATTCATACTCCACTTATCATTATTGAACTAAGTTAAGAGAGAGTTAAGAATGAATTGTACTAGGAAGGATCATCGACGCTCATTTCTAGCGATCTAAATTTTGCAATATTTTCTATTCATAAACTCAGCCATCATAGTGCCTGCAAATGATTTATCAGCAGACTTGAACTTTTCTTCCACATTTTTCAAATACTTTTGTGTATTGTCAGTCAGAGGTAGGGATATCTTGATGTGACCGTCATCCTCATAAACATCAAATTAAGTATATTCAATCTTTTCCCAAGCGAGAGGCAAGTTCCCTTGCTCTATCATACTGCTTCTAGTGAAGTCCGTAGGTTTTGCAAAAATGAGCGCTAAGTCTAAATCCTGAACACCTAGAGTGAATTTGATGTTTTTATACCATTTCAAAATATTAGATCCAATAAGGATTGGGACAGTGGATGCATGAGAATACAATGAACCAAGAACAGAAATAAAATAAAGACAATACTCGAATATGTGATTTGAATTTTATTTGATAATGATGAAAACATTATCCTTTGGATTAAACCAGGCACATTTATTGCTTACTCATTTTAGGATAATGACTAATTTATTTATCCTATAAAACTTACATAATTTATTCAATCAGTCTTATTAGCATTAGGTATCTAATCGTAGTTATGTTAAATTCATGTAAATTATATTACCTTACCTAGATTTCAATTAGTTAAATAAAATTCTCTTTTAGGCTAATCTCATTTACCTAATTAAGTCTGCAATTGTAAATATTAGTGTTCTTTAATGTCATCCCGATGACCAAATTTAATGCAATTAGATATTCCATAAATTTTACTTATTCAGGCTACTTTGATGGTTACAAAATTAATAGAATTTATGTACATCTAAATTGTCCAACAATATTTACTAGATCTTTGGATAATTTTCAAAAGTTGCAACAACTATAACATTGCACAAAAATTTTATTATGGAAACTTATTCAAAATAACATAATCGTAATATGTTATGTATTATGTATTATTTCAAAACAAAATTTGAAATCTAATTAAAAACAATTAGAAACGAAAATTTGAAAATTAATAAAATAAACTATAGACCAAAATTGTTTTAATCATTATTATGAATCCAAAAATGAAAAATCTATGATCAATATGATGAATTCAAAAATCGAAAAAATTTAATCAATATTATGAATCCAAAATCCAAAAATGAAAAATCTGTGATCAATATTATGAATTCAAAATTGAAAAACTTTAATCAATATTATGAATCCAAAAATCAAAAATCTAAGATCAATGTTATGAACCCAAAAATAAAAAATCTAAGATCAATATTATGAATTCAAGATCGAAAAACTTTAATTAATATTATGAACCCAAAAATAAAAAATCTAAGATCAATATTATGAATTCAAAATCAAAAATCTTTAATCAATATTATGAACCCAAAAATCAAAAATCTTATATCAATATTATGAACTCAAAATTGAAAAATCTGAGATCAATATTTTGAATTCAAAATCGAAGTATGACCCAAAACCGAAACCTAAGATCAATGTTTTGAACTTAAAATCAAAATTCTTTAATCCATATTATGAATCCAAAACAAAAAATTGAAGGTCAATATTATGAACCCAAAACCGAAAATCTAAGATCAATGAGATCAATGTTATGAACTCAAAATTGAAAATCTTTAATTAATATTATGAATCCAAAAATTGAAAATCTAATATCAATATTATGAATTCAAAATAAAATAATCTTTAATCAACATTATAATCCTAAAATCGAAAATTTTGAAATCAATATTATGAATTCAACATTGAAAATCTTTAATCAACATTATAAACTAGAAAAAAAAAAACTAAAAATCTGTGATCAATGTTATGAACCCAAAATCAAAATCTAAGATCAATGTTATGAACACAAAAACGAAAATCTGAGATTAATATTAAAATTAAAATTCAATTAAAAATGAAACCATGGTTATATATATATAAAACAATCATAGAGGAAAATTGGAGAGAGAATTTTAAGTCATGGCAACCATCATACATGAATTGTAAAACCTCGAGTTTTCATTCGGATCTCGAGGATAAATAAATAATTGAATTTCAAAAAACAAATCCTAAAAGTGGGACTTAGGTAAAATTATAGGATTTTGTTATGACCATGTTGAATGAAATTTGACTGTATCATTAAATTCAAAATAGTTAGAAAACATACTTTAGCTTGTAAGCTCACTCAAATGCGAGTCCGAACAGAAAAGTTGTAAAATCCGCAATTATCGAGTCGAATCAAGTTAAAATAATATTTTTTTTTAGAACAAGAATTTTTAAGATTTGATCATACCATTAGATTCATAACGAAAAATTATAGAAAATGGACGATTTACTTGTCATTTTTGGAGCATAGAAAGTCGAATTATCATCAAAAACGAAAACGACTTCAAGTTTAGGGTCACATCGGGTCAAAAATGTAAATTATTGTTAGAGATAGAATTTGTAAAAACTTATCATACCATTAGATCCAGAATGAAAAATTAGATAAAATAGAGTATTCATTCGTTATTTTTAGAGTCTAGATAGTCAAGTTATCGTCGATTGAAATGATAGGCAAAATATCGATTTCGTCCCAAGACTTTATATAAATAAAATTTTTAATTTTTTTTTATATTCATCATCATTCTCACGCATCCAAAACCAGTGATGGTTTTTTTTTAAATTTTTCGTCTGATTTTCCAACTCTGATTCGTCACGAACGGTCCGTCTTCGACCTTTGATGCAAAAGAGAAATTGTCCGTAGCCTCGTTCTCTACAAAATCCACCCAATTTCCTTCCATTTTTTTTTTTTTGATATCGTCAAAAAACAGTCTATATATATACGAGGATTTCACAACTTCGACCTAAGATTTCATCCATTTCAGGATCAAACCATCCTCCGTCGCAGAAAGGAGAAAAGACGACAACGTTGAGATCTTCGAAATCACTGGGTTAGATTGTAAAATCAGTCATCTCGAAGTTTGAACCACCTCGATTTTCGTACCAATCGTCTCAATTTTTGCTCTCGCGCTTTGATCATGTAACACCCCGTGTTTTAACTCCTATCTCAAAGAAATCAGATAATGTTAATTCGAGGAATATTCTTAAAAGATAACTTAGAGTAAACTGCCTAGATTAGGCTATGTTCATTTTTGTTGAAAACCGACTTTACCATTAGTTTCAGAATGATCATAATATATACTTTAGCCTATAAGCAAGTTTGAGTTTAAGTTCGGGTGAAAAAATTAGCAAATCCTTCAATTTCGTGTTGAGCGGGACTCAAAATAGAGAATTTTTGTTAGAGGGAGAATTAGAAAGATTCGACCACACCATTAGGATCGCAACAAAAAATTATTTGAAATGGTATACTCACTTGTCATTTTTCAAGTCTGAACAGTTAAGTTACGATCGAAACTAAAAATGATGGGAAAATTACAAGTATGCCCTCAACTTTTTTATAAAAGAAAGTAAACTTTCTTTCATCCTCATTTGTTCCCTCTTCTCTAAAGAACCTAAACATCAGCCCTTTTCTCAACCTAGGGTTCTCCTCTCTTTACCAGGAGATCCATTGAGAAGGAAGAACCGTTGAACCCCAATAAAGAAGACAAAGTTGTCGGCTACGACGATAGCTACAACCTTACCCTCCTTCTGTTTTTCTCACCTTCCACCAAAAATCAGCAAGTACATTTGGGTATCATCAAATTCGGAGCTTCACCTTGTTAGTAGAGGCTCGTCTTCTAAGGTAGAAGTAAAGGAGAGTGCCGTCGTCTAAAGAGTTGCAAACTCTCGCTCACTTTGCACCAAACTCAGCCCAATATTAACTCTCTTACCACCACCCTTGATCCTTGTACGAGTTCATCACCTTTAGCGTCCACAAACCAAGTAGGGGACTTTCAATTCCTATTGGTAACTTTAGATTTCGAAATGTACATTTAGGTTGTTTTAACAAAACTTATTGTTTGTTTTAAATCGTAGAAATATTTGTTTGAATTGAAATTCATGCTAGAAATAAGGATTTGATGTGTTTTATCTATGTTTTAAATGTTGAATTCATGGGTGAATTGAGGGGTTTGAAGAACGGAACAAAGATCCAAAGAAGGGATCAAACAACCCAAAATCGCGAGGAAGTTCAGAGTTGTCTGCAGGACTGTCGGTCCCACCGACACCCACTGACAGAATGAAGCTTCTACCACCGATAATTACCTTTTGCCGGTAAGAACAGTCGGTTCCACCGACATAACACCCTTCTGTCGTCGACAATGTATTTTGAGTCAAAAATCAGACTCTGACTCTTGATTTGCCCTCCTTATTGCCTATACTTGATTTCCCACCCTTTATTTCATTAAAAACATTTAAGTTCTTTACCCCCCATTTCGGAATAATGGGAATGGTTTCGAGATCTAAATCTCAAAAGATCAAAATCCAAATTTTGATTTCAAAAATAAAACGTAGTTTTTGACGTTTTCGGTAAAATTTTAAAATGTAATAACTTTCGCATTACTTTGAATTAGATTACAAAAATCATATGATGTCAAATCTCGTGATCGAGGCTTTCATTTCCAAAAACCCATTTAAAATTTCAAGAACTTTGAAAATTTGAGTTTCTGACACTTAGCCAAATTTTCACCAGCTTTCCTTGTCTTTAACAGCTTTGGTCACATGCATCATCGGGACCTCGTTTTGAATAAATTTTTATGGTTTTCAATGGAAAAATAAAAAATGACTTTGAAAAATTAAAAATGAATTGTTTGACTTGAAGAGACGAACAATGAAAATGTCGAGAGAATGAAAAAAGGAATGAATGGTAATATGTCAGAATCACACCCGAGGGGTGATGTCTGTACTTTACATTGTATGTTGTGCGTAGGTAGGTGAAAGGATATCCAGGTTATTAATGAAAGGGTTGCATGTTTATTTAAGATTATGTTAGCGCGTGCGCTAAGTACTATTATTTATTTTAGGCCGGGTGGCCACAGTTGCATGGTAGGAACTGGATATTCATTTTCAATCCTATTCTATTAATTTCTCTTTTATTTTAAATGAAAAATTATATACATACGTAGTTATTTTGTGAGCTGTTAATGCTTGAAGGGATAGTGCGTCACATCATCTAGAGGGGTGCACTATCCTTGGATGTACGGTAGGGACCACCAAGCTCATACGTGGTATGGGACACGTATGAGAGTGGAGTCACAATTGGAATTCGAGTCCATTCCTTTCTAATCTTTACCAGTGAACGTGTAAATTAAAAGTGTTCGTATACGAGTGAAATGTTATTTTGGGAATCACATGCACGCCTAATAAGCATAGATGAAAATGATTGATCAGTGATCACTAAAAATCTAGTAGTAGTCGAACATTCTGACACATCGAAAAGAGACTCATTACTTACGGTCACGTCAAACGACCCGCCTGAGCCGGATAAACGGTCACCAGTGTGGTAAGCGCAACGATCGGCCACAAAATCATGAACTAAAAGCTAGATTTATGTGTAACATCATGTCTCGACTGGGAGCGATCCAGTCGTGAATTCCAACGTTTAAATTCCATTACTCCACCACTTGTGTTATATATCTGTGTTATATTTCAAATTATAAATTGAAAAGCATGTCTACTATTTTAATATTGTCAACTATATTTGCATAAACGAAAAATGTATAATGAGTATGGATGATTGATGCTATGTGTAATTTTTAAACTGTTTAGTTGCTCATCCTTGGCTATATGTACCAGTTAATCGTAATTTCAATTATAAAACTTGCATGTTTTGGAATGATGCAGTATGATTATTCGATCACGTTAGGTTAGGTTATTAGTAGGAATTGTTTGTGGACTTACTGAGTAACCATTGTTACTCACCCTTTCCTTCCATATTTTTTTTAATTGTAGAGCCTACAGTTGGTGAAGTGGGTGTTGAGCCATTAGCTGAGGAACATATGGTCGGTCAGATAGACGACCAGAATTCGTTACCCGGTGAGCATCATGACTACTTCTACTAGGAGTCTGTTCGTCCTAGGAGAGGTCTATGTTAGAGTGAGGAAAATTTTATAATCCTGTATAATTCTATCCCTTTTTGTGCAACTCTGACCTTATTTTTTGTTGTTCATAAAATCTTCCGTCTTCCGTTTCTTATTCATTGTGGATATGTTGCTTTATACAGGATTGTTTGGATTTGATTTATAAGGTTTGAGTTCTATGAAACGTCAACATAAACAGAGGAGACCATGCCAAAATTTTGAGGCGCCACCTAGTGCCTCGAGGCGGCCTTGGGATTTGTGTTAGCGTTTGGCAGGGCGCTACATATTATCTTGCACAGAGATTGTAAGGACTCTCAATCTCTATCAGTAACCGTAGATTTATGAAAATTGCATTTAGGATTTTATTGAAAATTTGTTATATATTTCTAAAATATAAAAAAAAATTTGTTGTTTCAAATTCATGCAAGAACTTGCATATTTGATATGTTTGATTGTACTTAATAATAAATTATACGTGGGTAGGATATTTCATTGGGTTATTTCCGTCAGTTGGGTCATGTGCACTACTTGGACCCCGTTTTGATCTAAGTTTTTTACTTTTCAATGTTATTAATAAAAATAAATTTCATAGTGGAAAAAATGATTTAATATTCAATGAACTCATATTGAGTTGATGAATATCAAGAAGTGGATATTTTATTTGAGAGATTAAAAACTGAAAAAATCATAAAAAGGGTATGAAACGGTAAAATGTCAAAGTCACACCCGAGGGATGATGGCTGCATTTTACATTATTGTGTTACGTGTAGGTTGGTGAATAGATATCCAGGTATAATGTTACTGGTTGCATGTTTATTTACTTTCTGTTAGCGCGATGCACTGTTTACTTTTTCGTTTCGTTATTCATTTTAGGTCGGATGGCCACAGTTGCATAGTATGAAACTGGATATCCATTCTCAACCTTGTATTGTTAATTTTTCTTTTATTTTCAAATGAAAATATATATATATATATATATATATATATAACTATTTTGTGAGTTGTTAAAAAGTCTATGAATGCCTGAAGGGTTAGTGTGTATATCATCTGGAGTGGTGTACTATCCTGAGATGTACAGTAGGGACCACCAAGCTCATACGTGGTATGAGATGCGTATGAGAGGCGTATGAGAGTGGAGTCACAACTAGAATCCGAGTTTATTCATCTATATCTTTATCAGTGAACTTGTAATGTAAAGGTGGTCTTACACAAATGGTTTGTATATTTGGGAATCAAATACATGCTTGATAGGCATAGATGAAGATGATTAGTCAGTGATCACTAACAATCTATAGTAGTCAAACGTTCTGACACATCGAAAAAGACCTATTGCTTACAGTCATGTCAAACAGTCAGCTTGAGCCGGATAAATGGTCTCGCAAGTATGGTAAACAGCGACCAACCACAAAATCATGAACTAATACTTTATTATGAAATATCATGTCCCGACTGGGAACGATCAAGTCATGAATCCCAACTCTCTAATTCCACTACTCCACCATTGTGTGTTATGTATCTGTTGCCTTATTTTGATATATAAAATGAAATGCATGTTTAATATTTTCATTTAGTCAATTAGATTTGTATAAAAGGAAAAATATTTCTATTTGGTCCAATTAGATTTGTATAAAAAGAAAATACTATAATAGGTACTGTTGATTGATGTAATGTGAATTTTATGTATCAGTTAGTCGTAGTTTTTTCTGTAAAACTTTACATATTTTAAACTAATTCAGTATATTTATTCGTTAATGTTAGGAGAGGTTACTAGTAGAAATTGTTTGCTTCCCTATTGGATAACCATTGTTACTCACCATTTCCTTCTCCATTTTTTTAGTTTCAGATTCAAAGATTAGCGAGGCAGGTATAAAGCACGAGTGAGGATTATCTGGTGGGTCAGATAGACGATTAGAGTCCTTTTCATGGTAAGCACTGGGTTATACCTAGCGGCGTCAGGTTGTCTAGATAGTAATATAGATTTTGGTTTTGAACGTTAGAAATTTTGTTAGAGTGAAGAATTTCTGTATAATCCTATATATAAACTTCTTCTTCTGCACTCTTATTTTTGTATGTTATTAGATGTATATAAGCTTTTGCTAGTTATTATATTATATATATATATATATATATATAGGATATTATGTATGTCGTCTATTAGGTGCAGGTTGAACGCCTTGAAATGCTAACATAAACAGAGGAGACTATGCCGAAATTTTGAGGCGCCACCTTTTGCCTCGAGATCTGACATGGAGCTTTGTGTTAGCGTTTGACGGGACGTCACATGAATAGTCTATAATCAAGATATGGAGATTCAAGAAGCCTAAGGCTCTAATACCACATGTAAGATTTTAAACATACAAATCTTTAACATAATTTTTCAACTATAATTCCCAATAGGATCGAAATCAATCACATATCTTAAGATTACTATTCATATAAATTATAATTAAGTTAGGATACTTACCATGTACCATAATGAAATCATGATTCAAAAATCGTTGGAGGTGTGCCTTTGCAATCCAAGTGTTAGTTGAAGTGTTTGAAACCCAATCGTTTAATTCCTTTAGTTCTAAACTCACATTCTCCATTTTCTCTATATGGATCGACTAGGGTTCTAGTGATTGATGCATATCGCTATTTCATAACTCTCTTATTTATGTGCCTTTTCCACCCACCATTATGGGATTGTCGATCCTCTTTTATAGATGGATATTGAGGGCCTAGAGTTCTCATTTTAGTAAGATTCCAATAATTGATGGATTCAATGATATAAGTGCACATTTTAGATAGAAATATACGTAATACTCATGGAATTCAATTGTTTAGGATAAGGTTTCAATGATGAAATATGTGTTCTACTTCCTATGTATTCCAATAATTAGATTTAAGAGGGTGCAAAGTGACCAGATTTTTTTCATCACAATTAAGTTACCACTTTTTTGGATGTCTTTGTAGTTTGTAAGATAGGATTTCATATGAGACTTCTAATCACTCATTCAACATTGAACTTGAGAAGTTACTACATCAAAATTATTTTATTAAGGCTTCTATTAGATTTTATAATACGTGGGGTTCATAGAAGATCACTATCATATCTTAATACTACTGGTATATATGTTGTTGTTGATCAATTTTTAAAATAACAGAGACTAATAATTTTGATGTTATCTAATCTTGATCCTTTGGAATTTTATCAAAATTTTTGTAGCATTGTTATCTAACCTGCAAGACAATAATAGTTGAATTAAATCGAGGCACAAACTTAGTCATTCTCTTTAAGGTGTTTCGAGCCTTTGCAAAATTTTAGAAGTGCAAGGAGAACAATGGCACGATGCCTGATCGATTGTAAAACTTGCTAAATAAATGTAGAGATTAAGATGTGAACTAAAACTTTGGGCAAGTCGAATTCGTTCCACAGAGACAATGAAAATTCAAAGATTCAATCGGATAAAAGACCCAAAACAGAATTAGAAAATAGATTTTTCTTAAAATAAATTGATTTGTAAAAATAAAATAGAGAAGAAAGTAGCAACTAATTTGTAAATGAAATTAAACTAACAATAGAGATTGAAGGTATAAGGAAAAGAGTTTAGAGAATTCAAGATTACCTTTGCAAGTTACCCAAAAATGCTAATTAATTCTAAAACATAACTCAATCCACGTAGCAAGTCATTGCTCGTGGATCGGAAGATGATTCGATGTAACCATTGATTGGAACCCAAAAGTTTTCATGAAGAATCTCTTGTTTATGCAAGACTATCCGACTTATGCTTCCATTCATCACAGAGCATGAATGTTCTTGAGCTTATCTAAGTAACACTCATCAAAGCTTGAAATGAAAGTCTAAATTGGAAGATCTTATCATGAAGAGATTCATAAAATTAGCATAAAAAACAGAAGTAATGAATTAAAATAGCATTAATGGAGTGAACTTGCTCCGGCATTCTTGACTTCTCTAATGAGAATATAGCCGATCATCACAAGGATCATATTGCAATAATACTAAAAGCAAGAAGATAGATGGAAAGAAAATGTAAAATAGAAATGCAACTTGATTCTTTTTTTGATAATCTCTCAAAAGAGTTACAATAGAGCCAATGGCTTACTCTTGATGTTCTCACTACACTCAAAAGCTCACCCAAAGGAAAAATTATAGAGAAGAAAGAAAGAAAAATCAGAAATTATGGAAGAAGAGAAGAGCCCTTTTCTCTAAAATCAACCTCCCAATTTATAATGTTCGTATTCGGGTAATCGGGGTGGTTTGACGGATAATTCGACTCAAATGACCCAATCAATTACAATCACCGAAGCTTCTGTAAAAATCTCGAAGACAAATTCCTCAAAATGACCGCGACGCGGTCTTGGCTAGTCGCGGCGCGGTGACGTGGCGCCCAAAATCCTCAAAATTTTGCCGGATGCTTCCTTTTTGCTCGTATATTGTAACAGTAATTGTTACACCGTTTGTTGGTTTCCGAATGTGCCCTTTTTACCTGAAATTAGTAACAAACTATTGTTAGCCACATTAATTTGGGATTTAATAAAATTTATTATTATTTTAAAGGAACTAGTATTTATACGATGGTAATCTCGGTGAAATTACGGTCCCAAAGTGAGATTATTGGGACCTTATCACACCCCCAAACCTCAATTTTGGTAGTCCCGAGCAAAACTTAAATGTAAACAACTCCTCTTTCGTGAGGTTCCCGAATGCATTTAGCTTATGCAGTAAGCCCTTAAACCCCTAGGTTACCCCTAGTGGACGAGTTTGACTCGTGAGGGTTTGCAGTGAATATACCCACAAAATTCTAACATTTTAAAAGATAACAACTTCAAAATTATTGTATATAATGCCATCACACCAATTTTCAAAAATCAAGTCAAAGGTCTATTTGAGCAGAAATTCTTTTTATTCCTCATTTTCAGAAATATCTTGAGTGTGTGCACAAATTTTTCTGATTGTAACATAGATTTTTCGAAACAAGGTTTCCCTTCTTAACTGTTAAGATGGTTGGGTCTGCCTAACTTCTAACTCGAAACTGAGCCACTTGTCTAGGATTGTGAGAAGTATGGATGTTTACTTTAATACCTCTAAGGGACTTTATCTGTGATATTCCAGTGTACTCACGTTTTTACCATTGACAGCTTTCACCCTACTGAACTATTTTGGCCACATTGGACTCTTTTCACAATTTGCACTTTTTCAGTTCTAACATTCACATCTTTCTGCTTTTCTTTTCAACGTTTTTCATGCTTTATCATTTTTTTCGATATTCTTTTTTTTTCAAAAAGCAGGTAGCCCTTTTCAAGGTACCCAGTCTAATCCTATGGTTGCTGTCTCAAAAATATCAACTACAGTTCTGTTTTTCTTCTATTCAGCCAACCAAAGGACAAGGAGGTCAAAGTTCAGTATTTTTCAAGCTTTCCCTCTCATTCTAGACAGCGAAGAAGACAACTCTTAATCCAAAATAACTTTTTCACTACAATCAGAAGTGACGTGAATTTTATTTTTCAAAATATCTTATTTTTGAGGAATAAGAATTTATAAACAAATTGGACATGAGCCTGGTTTAAAAATTCGTATGATGACAGTACATATAAACATTTTGATGAAGGTATATTTGAAAATCTACCGAAAACAATGTACAAAAATTGAAATTTTGAAATGTGCTATCCCACACCCCCAAACCTAAATTTAGCATTGTCCTCAATGATCAAAGAGTAGAGGTTTAGAGTAAACCTGAAAGCGGATGTCATTACGTTGCAAAAGTTGTGGGTACAACCAAAAGAAGTGTTCCATACAGGGTGTAAAAGTGAAAAGCACACTACACAGGGTGTATACCTGAAAGAAAGTGAATGAATGCAGAAAAAATTGAAAAATAAATCCTACATGGTCACGCAGAATATGTACAAAAATCAAGGGTTGCCTCCCGAAGTAGCGCTAAGTTTAATGTCTTCAGCCAGACATGGGATTAGAGCTAATCCTGGTATACAGGATTACTCAAAAATTAATCTTTTTCGGATGAATGAGGGAGAGTCTGAAATGGCTTCAACCTTTGGCCATTGACTTGGAAAATATTTCCATTGGCTGGATTGAATACCTCGATGTTTCCATGAGGGTGAATATTGTGGATCAGAAATGGTCCAGTCCAACGGGACTTTAATTTTCCTGGAAATAAATGAAGGCGAGAGTTATACAGGAGCACTTTCTGGCCTACGTGAAAAGATTTTCTCTGAATGTGCCTACCATGCCAGTTTCTCGTTTGATCTTTGTAAAGTTTTGCGCTATCGTAAGCATCATTCCTTAATTCTTCCAACTCAGTGAGTTGAAGTTTTCTAAGCTCTCTGACCTTTGCTAGATCAAAATTTAAATGTTTGATCGCCCAATAAGCTCGATGCTGGAGTTCGACTGGCAAATGACAGGCTCTACCAAAGATTAACCGATAAGGGGACATTCCTATTGGAGTTTTGAACGATGTTCTGTAGGCCCACAAGGCATCAAATAATCGTAAGGACCAATCTTTACGAGTCGGATTGACGGTTTTTTCAAGAATGGTTTTGATCTCACGATTAGAAATTTTGACCTGTCCACTAGTTTGTGTGTGATACGGAGTAGCTACCTTATGAGTAATTGAATATTTGCGCATCAAACTTTCGAAAACTCGGTTACAGAAATGTTTTCCTCCATCACTAATGATAGTACGAGGGGTACCAAATCGGGCAAACACTGTATTTTTGAGAAATTGAACAACAACCTTATGATCATTCGTTTGACAAGCTGTGACTTCAACCCATTTAGACACGTAGTCGACTACGACTAAAATGTATTGGAATCCGTGTGAAATAGGGAAGGGACCCATGAAGTCAATACCCCAAACATCGAAGATTTCGATGATCAAAATTGGTTGTTGGGGCATCTTATTTCTTCGACTGATTTTTCCTAGACGTTGACATCTATCACAAGATTTAGCAAAGAGATGAGCGTCACGAAAGATTGTGGGCCAATAAAAACCACACTGTAAGATTTTAGCTGCCGTTTTCTTTCCTCCAAAATGCCCACCACAAGCGTGATTGTGGCAGAACTCGAGAATACCACTTTGTTCTCTCTCATCAACACACCGACGAATTATTTGGTCTAGACAGTATTTAAATAAATATGGATCATCCCAGAAGAACCATTTGACTTGGGCGAGGAAGCGCAGGCGATTTTTTTTATTCCATGAGGTGGAAGTTTGACCTGTCACCAAGTAGTTGACAATGTCAGCATACCAAGGTGTGCCAGAATTAGAAATTGCCATAATTTGCTCGTCAGGAAAATTTTCAGAAATTGGAAAAGAGTTAGAGGGAGTTTCAACTACTAGCCTAGATAAGTGGTCTGCAACCATATTCTCACATCCCTTTTTGTCTCGAATTTCGAGATCAAACTCTTGAAGAAGAAGGATCCATCGTATCAACCTCGTT
The DNA here is from genome assembly GCF_017979445.1 of Akebia trifoliata. Classification (NCBI taxonomy): domain Eukaryota; kingdom Viridiplantae; phylum Streptophyta; class Magnoliopsida; order Ranunculales; family Lardizabalaceae; genus Akebia; species Akebia trifoliata. The sequence continues at coordinate 37,165,826 of NC_141385.1, read as the reverse complement.
TTTGCATCCTTCTTGCAAGAAGGTATTTCAGCGCTGCATGATCAGTGAAAATGACTACTTTTGACCCTATAAGATAGGAACGGAATTTATCTAAGGCAAAAACTACTGCTAGTAGTTCCTTCTCCGTGGTGGAATAATTGAGCTGGGCATCATTAAGTGTCTTGCTGGCATACTGGATGACATGGGGGAGTTTGTCAACTCGTTGCCCCAATACAGCACCTATAGCGTAATCGGATGCATCACACATCACTTCAAATGGGAGATCCCAATTGGGTGGTTGGATAATAGGTGCTGAAGTCAACTCAGTTTTTAGCTTCTCAAAGGCTGATAAGCAAGCGGTAGAGAACTCGAAAGAAATGTCTTTGGCTAACAAATCATACAGGGGTTTTGAAATTTTTTCGAAGTCTTTGATAAACCTTCTGTAAAACCCTGCATGCCCTAGGAATGAACGAACTTCTTTCACAGTTCTAGGTGGAGGCAAATTTGCGATGAGATCAATTTTGGCTTTGTCTACCTCAATTCCTTTATGGGAAATGATATGTCCTAGAACTATCCTAGAGGTAACCATGAAATGACACTTCTCCCAATTTAGCACGAGGTGCTTCTCTCGACATCTTTTCAAAACTAGCTTTAAATGATTCAAACAGTCATCAAAACTTGACCCGAATACAGAAAAATCATCCATGAAGACTTCAAGAAAGTCTTCGACCATATCAGAAAATATACTCAACATGCACCTTGGAAAGGTTGCAGGAGCATTACATAGCCCAAAAGGCATGTGTCGATAGACGAAGGTCCCAAATGGACAAGTAAACGTTGTCTTTTCTTGGTCTTCAGGAGTAATTGGGATTTGGTTGTATCCCGAATATCCATCAAGAAAACAATAATAGGCATGACCGGCTAAACGTTAGAGCATCTGATCGATGAATGGAAGAGGGAAGTGATCCTTACGTGTCATCGTATTCAGTTTTCGGTAGTCTATACAAACTCGCCTTCCGGTTTGGACTCGAGTAAGTATGAGTTCATTATCCTGATTGGTCACAACTATGACACCTGACTTTTTAGGGACAACCTGAACTGGACTAACCCATTTACTATCCGAGATGGGGTATATAATACCCGCATCTAAAAGTTTGATGACTTTTTTTCGGACTACCTCTTGTAACACCGGATTAAGTCGCCTCTGTGGTTCTCTCGATGGTTTGAAATTTTTCTCAAGATGAATTTGATGCATGACCATAGAAGGACTGATGCCTTTAATATCAGCTATGGTCCACCCAATAACTTCTCGATTTTCGCGCAAAACATCAAGTAATCGATTTTCTTATGATTTTTTCAGAGTAGGGGAGATAATGATAGGAAAAGTTTCAGCATTCCCTAAAAAAGCGTATTTCAGTGTACCAGGCAATTACTTTAACTCAAGCTTTGGAATTTCTTCCACTATTGGGGATGACGAGAGAGAGGACAGACTCTGAATTTTTGGCTGCCAATCCATCACAGGGACGGATTCAAGAAAAGAGTTCACCTCCCTGATGGATTTCTCAATATCGAACTCAAGGCCGAATTGGCCAAAATACTCTTCTAGCGGATCTTTGTTCTCCGCTTCCTCAAAAGTGCTACTGACCAGGGTGTCGATCATGTTGACTTCTTCCAAATCATCCATGTCAGTAGATTGAAACTTATTTTGGAAGACATTCATTTTGACCTTCATGTCCCTAAATGATAGGGTCATGATACCATTGCGACACTTGATGACTGCATCGAAAGTTGCTAAGAAGGGTCTTCCTAAGATGACTGGAACATGAGAATTTGGGTTAATGACAGGTTCAGTGTTAAGCACTACGAAGTCGGCAGGAATATAGAAATCCTTCACTTTGATAATCACATCCTCTACTATTCCCTTGGGAATCTTCACCGATCTATCTGCTAGACTCAGAGTGATATCCGTAGGTTTAAGTTCACCTAAACCTAATTGCTGGTAGACTGAGAAAGGAAGAAGATTCACACTAGCCCCAAGATCTAATAGACATTTCTCAATCATCGTTTCTCCAATGTGCACAGAAATTGTAGGACAGCCTGGGTCCTTGAATTTAGGAACAATTGTCTGTTGAATCAAATAGGAAGACTGAGCTGTCATCACATCCTCTCTTGGCACAGGAGTTTTTCGCTTCACTGTGGTGAGATCTTTGAGAAACTTGGCATATGAGGGAATTTGAGGAATTGCGTCAAAGAAGGGAATATTTATTTGAACATTCTTGAACACTTCTAAGATTCCTTCCAATTGTTTTCCCTTTTTGTTGTCTAGAAGTCTATGAGGGAACGAGACTTTGGGAATGATCACTCGACTCTCGAGAGGAGGAGGTCTTTCCTTAGATTGGTCTTCTTTTTCTGTGGAAGGTGCACTAGAGGTTGTTTCTTTGGATAGCACTTCCTCAGGCATTTCAACTTTATTGTCCACCAATTTGCCAGATCGTAAGGTGTGGACGGCTTGGACAGAATTAGAGGGACCTGCCTGACTATTGATTTCATACTATCCTCTTGGAACAGTTCCTGCTGGATTAGGCACAGTTTGACTGGGAAACTAGCATTTATTTTTCTCTCCTATGGATGAAGCTAACTGACCCATCTGAACCTCTAAATTTTTGATTGCTTGCGCAGTAACCTGATTTGTCTGAGATTGGTTCTGGGTAGTTTGGATTTGTTGTTGTATGAGTTGCTGTTGTTTAATATCTCAGCCATCATTGATTCCAATGCTGAGTTAGTTTAAACAACAGGAGGAGAGTAATTGGTCATAGGGTCGACAACGATCGCCCGTTGATCAGAATTTTGAGGTGAAGAATAAGATGGTTGCGGAACCAAAGATAGGTTAACACTAGCATGAGTTTGACGATTGAAATTTTTCTGAAATCCTGGAGGACCTCTTGATTGGATAGGTTCACTTTGTCGATATGAAAAATTGGGGTGAAACCTATTATCGGGATGGTACGTCTGGTAATAGGAGTTAGGAGTGGGTTTCCTATATGTGCTGTAATTACCAACAACATTGACTTGCTCTGACTGCGAAGGAGTCAAGGTAGGACAATTCTCCGTAGAATGATTGAAATTCTCATACAGCTGACATGATGAAAATGTCTCTGTGGCGACTTGTAGAATTGGAGTGGATTCTTGAAAGTTGGTTTTGACACTGAAAGCGTCAAACTTTTTGTTGAGACTTTGTAAGCTACTCACAAGGCTATTCATGACATTCTTAAGTTCAGGATCAGACTTAACCTCATACATGCCCGGCTTCTTGACTCCTAAATCTCCTCTATCGAAATCCCCTATGTTTGTGCTCCAATTTCGAGCATTCTCAGCCAATTCGACTAAGAATTCATAAGCTTGATTAGGAGTTTGATTTATGAATTTACCCTAATGCATAGACTCGAGAAGAATACGCTGAACTGTTGGGAGACCTCGGTAAAAGAAATTAACTAATTGGGCTTTGTCTATCCCATGATGTGGACACTTGACAAGAAGGTCATTGAACCTTTCCCAAGTCTGGGAGAATTCTTCATCCGGTCTTCCCTTGAAGTTCCGAATGGCATTTTTGAATTGTTCCGTCTTCTCCATAGGAAAGAATTTTACCATGAATTTTCTCGATAACTCATCCCATGTAGTGATAGAGTTGAAGGACAAGGAATTTAACTAAGCCGCAGCATGGTCTTCGAAGGAAAGAGGGAATAACCTAAGCTTGACATTCTCATCGTTGAGGTGACCATTTTTGAATGTTTGGCATAAGGTCAAGAATTTATTGAGGTGATTGTACGATTGTTCGCTTTCGAAACCATGGAATTTGGGCAGCATATTGATGGTAGCTGCCCGAATTTCAAATTGTGCCACGTTTGCGGTAGGTAAAATTATACATGATGGAGGGTTGGCAGTAATAGGTGCGAACAACTCATTGAGCGTTCGTTGATCCTCATGGATGTGATGAGGTGGAAGTGGATGTGGATCCATTTCTGGGACTGGTGGAGTGAGAACGGTGTTGCTTTCTCGTCTAACCTTAGGTAGAGGGTGAGACCTTGTGATCTCCGGATAAAAAATAATTGGATTTTTCTACGATCTCCTACCTAACATACACTACCAAATTGCACACAATAGGAGGGAGAAATTCACACATGAGAACTGGGTGCCTATTACTAGACAGCTCCTAACTGGTTCAAAGGATTAATCAAAGCCTCCAACCCAAATCTCTGAAATTGGAACAGCCAGTTTAATCTACAGAGGAGAGGTGGCACACAATGCTGAGCAAGGGCACTCTTAGATCACCTCTCGTCTTGAATGGACGTGTGTTTATCCCCTGAATTCACGTAGAACTACAGGGCAAGATTGCGCTATGCACTGTTCACGATCAAGAAGTGCAATTGGTGCAACTTTTGATTAGCTTTGCTTAATGAGCTCGATGGAACCTAAAGTCCAGTCTAATTAATTTTAATTAATTAATTTGCTGTGAATTTGATTTTCCTAGAAGGGCAAGATATCGGTAATGAACTCCGATTCTTATCTTATGGTGCCATCCTCGTAAGGGTGCCCTTTTACTATGTGCAATCCAATGTGTATAGATTAGTGACTCAAAAGCAATACAGAAACTCACTAGCGAGTGATACGTGAGTGTTTCAAAATTTACCTCCCGTTCTAGACGGGAGATGATCGAGTTGAGTCGACTCGGGCCACCAACACCAAATTTGGTGTACGAACTCGAGGGGCTGAGATAGTTTCATCCCACTATCATCCGTCCCTAATTCTATTACAATCCGAGTCCTCTCGAATGAAATTAAAAATTAATACAAGTTCAAGTTCCTAATACAAGTTGTTTTCTAAGAAAAATAAAAATGCAGAGAAAATTTGAATTTGCCGATCTTCTTGGTGATAGAATCAATTCAGTGGATAAAAATTCCACGTGTCGCCTTCCGTCAATTTTCATCGACTTTCGTTGAGTCCGTCACCTGAAAATAACAAAAATTATTCAAATCAGAATGCGACAGAAAAGACCAGTATGTCCATTACAATGTCCATGATGTCAGAAACTTGTTCAACAAAAATCAGCAGAAAATATTACCACGTTACCGCGGAGCACCTAGGGGCAACCGCGGCACGGTAAAATTTTGATGAAAATCGATTTTTCAAATTGAAAATGGTTTCTGATATCCTGCGGATTGTAATGAAATTTTTTTCAATTTTTTTCTGTTCATTTGGCTTCTGTTTCAAGCAAAACACGTTCAATTCTGTGTCGGAAACTGTTTCGGATACTTTCCGAATTGGAAAATGAATCAACTCGCTGTCCCCGGCAGCGGCGCCATTTTGATCGATTGTAAAATTTGCTAAATAAATGTAGAGATTAAGATGTGAACTAAAACTTTGGGCAAGTCGAATTCGTTCCACAGGGACAATAAAGATTCAAAGATTCAATCAGATAAAAGACCCAAAACAGAATTAGAAAACAGATTTTTCTTAAAATAAATTGATTTGTAAAAACAAAACAGAGAAGAAAGTAGCAACTAATTTGTAAATGAAATTAAACTAATAATAAAGATTGAAGGTATAAGGAAAAGAGTTTAGAGAATTTAAGATTACCTTTGCAAGTTACCCAAAAATGCTAATTAATTCTAAAACATAACTCAATCCACGTAGCAAGTCATTGCTCGTGGATCGGAAGATGATTCGATGTAACCATTGATTGGAACCCAAAAGTCTTTATGAATGTCTCTTGTTTATGCAAGACTATCCGACTTATGCTTCCATTCATCACAAAGCATGAATGTTCTTGAGCTTATCTAAGTAACACTCATCAAAGCTTGAAATAAAAGTCTAAATTGGAAGATCTTATCATGAAGAGATTCATAAAATTAGCATAAAAAACAGAAGTAATGAATTAAAATAGCATTAATGGAGTGAACTTGCTCCGACATTCTTGACTTCTCTAATGAGAATCTAGCCGATCATCGCAAGGATCATATTGCAACAATACTAAAAGCAAGAAGATAGATGGAAAGAAAATGTAAAATAGAAATACAACTTGATTCCTTTTTTGATAATCTCTCAAAAGAGTTACAATAGAGCCAATGGCTTACTCTTGATGTTCTCACTACACTCAAAAGCTTACCCAAAGGAAAAATTACAAAGAAGAAAGAAAGAAAAATCAAAAATTATGGAAGAAGAGAAGAACCATTTTCTCTAAAATCAACCTCGCAATTTATAATGTTCGTATTCGGGTAATCAGGGTGGTTTTGCGGATAATTCGACTCAAATGACCCAATCAATTACAACCATCGAAGCTTTTGTAAAAATCTCGAAGAAAAATTCCTCGAAATGACCGTGGTGTGGTCTTGGCTAGCCACGGCGAGGTGACGTGGCGCCCAAAATCCTTGAGATTTTGCCGGATGCTTCCTTTTTGCTCGCATGTTGTAACAGTAATTGTTACACCGTTTGTTGGTTTCCGAATGTGCCCTTTTTACCTGAAATTAGTAACAAACTATTGTTAGCCACATTAATTTGGGATTTAATAAAATTTATTATTATTTTAAGGGAACTAGTATTTATACGATGGTAATCTCGGTGAAATTACGGTCCCAAAGTGAGATTATTGGGACCTTATCAATACCCCCAGGATACAATGGCTCAATATCAACTAGATTTTTTTTCTGTCTACTGCACCTTAGACAAGAATCCAAATTAACACCCAAAATCTTTACCTAGAAAAACAGATTGTTAATTTAGGAAAATAGAAGCAAAAAAAAAAAAATTTAATTTAGAGTAAACTTGAGTACAAAAGAACAGTAAAGAAGATCTTTTGCTGAAGAAGGGAGAGACCTACTTTCCATTATGGATTAAGTTTGAATATATAGATAATAGAAGCCTAAATGACTGATAGATTTTTAATACCTTAATTAACACAATTTAAACAACTAGAAGTCTTTGTTATTGAGACAAAAGTAAATATCTTTAATGAGAATGGTGGGTGAGAAGTTCTGAGGTTCTAGAGAGAGAAACTATCAAAAGAAAGGTGTAGGAAGATTCGATTTTCTCCTTCTTTGCGGAGAAGAATATAGAATCACCATACTTTCTGTGTGTAGTTTTTTACTCTAGGATTTAATGGCGGCCTCTTCGTCCGGAGTTTCCTGGAAAGATCTTCTAAAGGGTGGTAGCCCTTCTTCGATAGAGAAAAGGCTTGATTTTTTCCCCGACGTGATCAATGGTGATACAATTTTATTGCCAGAAGAGAAGATAGAATCTGAAGCATCTAGATGGGAGAACTCTCTGGTGGGATATCTCCTAGGGAAAAGGCCTTACTTTCATGGTTTAAAAATGGCAGTTCAAAGAATGTGGAAAATTAAAGGTAATCTTGAGATGTTATCCATGGAGGATGCATTTTTTTAATTTAAATTCAGTAATTCAGAGGACTGCAATATGGTTCTTAATTCTGCAGTTTGGAGTATTGGAGGTAGGCCTTTAATTCTCCGAAAATGGTCGGTGGATGCTAAACCTATTCGTGAAATGCTCTCTACGATTCCAATTTGGGTTAGACTTCCGCATTTGCCAATTCAGTTTTGGTCTCCAATCTGTTTGGGTCGAATAAGAAGTAGAATAGGAACTCCATTGCATTCGGATGAGGCAACTGCTAATAGATCACGACTTGGGTTTGCTCATATATGCATCGAGATTGATTACAAATGTGCATTCCCATACATAGTTATTCTAGAGAGGGAGAATGGAATGAAATACAATCAACACGTGGTTTATGAATGGAAACCGAATCCGTGCAAAGTATGTGCAACTTTCGATCATAGCCATGATCAATGTCCGAAGTTGGAAAGGAAGAAACCTGCAATACCGATTGTTACTTGGGCTGCAAAGCCAGTAGGGGTAAACGAAGTGATATCGGAACAGATGGGACGTAACAATGATGCTGTAGGAGAAAAATTGGATGTTTTGGATGAGATGGGGGCTGACGCAGGTGCAGGTAGGATGGATCAAATTGGAGATGATGGGAGTGACGTGGCTGCAACAAATTCTGAATTTCAAGGTGTTTCAAATTCGAAATCAGCATGTGGGTCGGAGTTGGGTGGAGATACGGAGTCTTTTGTGAGATAATCAAGGCCGGAATCTACTCCAACAAAAGATGGATGGAACCGTGTAGTTAGTAGACGTGGGTCTTCCTCAAAAAAGTCTGGAGCGGATATGGGTACACTAGTTGGAGCGGAGCATGAAGTGGATAATCCGGTTTTGGCAGCAAATCTGGAGGTGGTTCTAAATGTTCAACCGATGAGAATGGAAAATGCTTTCCAAGCTTTGGAAATGAAGCAGAAAATCTTGAAACAGAAAATCTTGAAACAGAGCATGTGCAAGTGTCTGTTAGCAGTAGCAAGGAAAGAACAGGAACGAATCGGGAAGAGTCTGATGCTGCTAGCGCTGGTAACGCAAAAATGGTGAAAAAACAGAGATGGAATTATGGAGATGTTCACGGATCAAGGAGAATTACTCAAAGATGAAGGGAAGATTGGAGCATGGGCCACTTAATATTTTTCAGAAATGTTTCGCAACCCAAATAATACTGTAAGTATGCAAGTGCCTTTCAATTCAAAATTCTCTAAGGAACATGTGCAAATATTATCAAATCCTATTACAAAGGAGGAAATAAAATCTGTCATATTTGCTTCCCCAAGGAACAAATATCCTGGACCGGATGGATTTGGGGGTGAATTTTTCAATAATTTCTAGGATATTGTGGGTGAAGATGTGTGTGTAACAGTGTTGGATTTTTAAAAAAAGGGGAGGATGCTGAGGGAAATTAATGCCACATTAATTTGTTTAATCTCAAAGGAAGAGAATGCCAATTGCCTTGAAAAATATAGACCTATTGCCCTTTGCAACTTTATTTACAAAATCATTTCCAAATTACTTGCAAATAGGTTAGCCGTTTGTCTTCTTGATATTATTTCTCCTAATCAATCGGCTTTTGTTAAGGGAAGAAATATACAAGACAATATTCTTCTTGCTCATGAAATGGTCCACAATTTTCACAATTCTAAATATCCAGAAATCTTTTGTGCCAAAATTGATATTAGGAAAGCCTACGATTGTGTTAATTGGGGCTTTTTAAAATCAATTCTTTTTCAATTAGGATGTCCTTCAATTTGAGTAGAACGTGTTATGGAATGTGTGTCCACACCCAGTTTTTCAATTCTTATTAATGGTACTTCTCATGGGTTTTTCAGAAGTGAAAGAGGTCTGACACAAGGAGATCCTCTTTCTCCTTATCTATTTACGATGATTATGGAAGCTTTTTCTTGTATCCTTAATCAGTTTGTTTCTTCAAATCAATTGAGTATTCATAGAGTTATGGGATGTCCGAGCATTTCCTATTTGATTTTTGCTGATGATGTTCTAATTTTTTCTAATAATGAGGAATCGTCAATAAAATCTATTCGAGATGTTCTAATTCTTTTTTACAAGGCATCCGGTCTTCAAGTTAATGAAGCAAAGAGTCAAATTTTTTTTAGTGAATCTTGTAAAAATCATAATGATATTCTTGCTATTCTTGGATTCTCTAAAGGAAATTTCCCTATCAGATATTTGGGTCTCCCTTTATTCTCTTCTAGACTTACTCATGCACTTTGTCAACCTTTGATTGATAAAGTATCCAAAAGGGTAGAGGGGTGGAAATCAAATCTTTTGTCGTATGCGGGAAGACTTGAATTAATTAAATCTGTCTTATCAAGTTTTCAAGTCTATTGGTCTGCTTCTTTCAATATCCCGGTGAGTGTGTTGAAAAAGATTGAGAATATTCTTAATAATTTTTTGTGGAGTGGTCCCTTTCTTGAGCGTTCTATTCATCCAATCAGTTGGGTTAGAGTTTGTAGTTCGTTTGAAAAAGAAGGACTTGGCATTCGACGTCTTCGGGATATAAACAAAGTTGGTATGGCTAAATTATTCTGGAGACTAGTGGAGAATAAATCCCTATGGGCAGAATGGATGAGGAAGCGATATGTGGGGGATGCAGATATCTGGGGATGCCAACCCCCAAATAATGCATCCTGGGCATGGCGAGGTATTTTAAATGAGAGAGAATTTGTTAGAAAGAATGTCCGATTTTTAATTGGAAATGGGGAAGACACGTACATATGGAAGGATCCATGGTTACAAGAAGGGAGCATTATTTCCAGATTTGGCAACCGAGTTATAAATCAGTTCGATAGTCACTCAAATGCAGTTATTCGAAATTTTATTGTGGACAGAAGGTGGGTGTTTCCAAGACCATATAATGATCGCATGCAAACAATTATTGATATCATTTCAGAGAGACCAATCCCTAAGATGCTGATGAGGGATAGAATAATTTGGAAACTTACATCAAATGGACAATTTTCGTCTAAATCAGCTCACGAGGCGCTATGTGAAAGGCAAGAGCCAATTGGTTGGAAGAAAATTATTTGGAGTAATTGTATTCCAAGGTTTTCTTTTATTGCATGGTAAGTGGTTCAGAAAAGGCTTTCTACAGTGGAAAATCTAAATAAGAGGGGATTCAAATGGGTGTCTCGATGCTCTTTGTGTTATAGCCATCAAGAGACAAATGATCATTTGTTCTTTCGATGTTCATATACTAGATGGATCTGGATTGAGTGTTTGAAGAAGTTTGGAATTTTGCGAGTAGGAATGGACTCAATAGAGGTGGAAATTCAGGTGATTAAGAGTGTGAGATTTCAATGTAAACAGATAAAACAATTGCTTTATACTTCTTTTTGTGCAGTGGTTTACTACTGTTGGAAGGAAAGAAATCAGAGAGTGTTTGCAGAAATTAATTCCCCAAAGGAAGTTGTTTTGAAACAGGTTGGAAAGGTGATACAAAATCGGTTTGATGGCTTATCGATTGAGAAAAGATTTAGTCATGTATATGGGCAGATTTTAAACAATTGGAGCTGTTGCTACTCCATTGTTAATTCAGATTTAAAGCTCATTTCTTGGTCAAAACCAGAGGTGGACGTGGTGAAAATTAATACTGATGGAGCTCGATCAGTGCAAGGCTCGGGTTTGGGGTTTATTGGCAGAAATAGCGATGGTACATTACTTTTTGTAGGCTGGAGCAATATTTCTGTAGATGACATTATCCAAATTGAGTTGCAAGCAATTTTAGAAGCTATGAGATATGCAAAGGCTAGGGGACTGAATCGTATTCTGATTTCTTCCGATTCGTTATACTCTATTAAATGCATAAAGAATGAAATCGTTTCATCATGGAAATATGAGGAAATGCTGCTGGAAATTGCAGAACAGAGCCAAAATTTTGTGAGTTGTTTGTTTGAGTTTTTGTGGAGAGAAACAAATCAGGCAACGGATTATTTAGCGAAATTGTGTACTTATTCAGATGGTTTTTTCGTTATTGAAGATATATGTAATACTCTTCAAGAACTTTGGAGAATTGTTGAGGAAGACTTAATTTGTATCTACACTCGCTAGTAGTGTTTTAGGGTGGGGTCCCTTTAACCCCAGCTTATCAATCAAAAAAAAAAAAAAAACAACTAGAAGAATTGTTAGGAACGTTAAGTCCAAATGGTAACAAAATATTGTAAGACCAAATAGTAAAAAATAATTAATTAAATAATAACTAATTATTAAAAAATATAATTTTTAATAAAAATATAAGTAATTAATCAAAGACACCTCACCTCTTGCCTCTTGCCTTTAAAAGGATAACCTTATTCTTATCTTCCATCGATGTAGTCACTATCACACACACACACACACACACACTCTCTCTCTCTCTCTCTCATAGTACTCATTGTGCTATAAAATTTACGTATAAATGAAATCTTCTTATTATGTCCATATCAACTAAACTTTTGTCTCTATTAAATAAAGTAGGTTTAATTACGACATTTTAACTTTATTTTAAGAATAATGATGAATGCACGTTAGGTACACGGTGGATGTGGCAAGGACATAGAACTACACATCCCTGTGTATCCCGATGAAAACAATCTATGATTCAGTGCCCTTGCCATGTCAGGCACATGTCTAATCACGTGCATTCATCACGACTCAATAATGGTGTTTTGGACGTATGTACACATTTTTATTGTGAAGCATGTGCAACACTCATGGAATCCAGTTCTTTAGGACAAGGCTTTGATGATGAAGCACGCGTTGTGCATCCTATGTGTTTGGTAGTGGATCCTTTGCCGTGAGTTTTCCCTATAGTACCCTATACACTACGTGAAAATTTTCAAAATTCGACGGTCCAAAACCGTCGAATTATGAGACCATTCGACAATCTCGACCGTCAAATTGGTCTATCGAATTTTGCTTTGTCGAAAAAAATTTCGGCAGTTAAAAATCATAGAATTTAAGGATATAGCGACGGTCGCCGACCGTCTCTATAGAGGAACAACCCGTCGGTATATGGACTTATAGCGTCAGCGGTTATTGGCCGTCACTATAGGGTATTTTATTAAAATATATTAAACCTTTAGCTACGGTCGCAGGCCGTCGCTATAGGGTATTATTTTTAAAAAAATATATCAGGTCCTCATCTAGAACTCGCCCAATCTGGATATGCATCAAATTTTTGTGTCAGGTTCATTTGGATTGGGCTTACTCTTACTCTGACTATTTCTATTCACATGGATTGTTCATAGGCCTTGGGGAGAATTGGAAAGTTATTATGGCCATTCAAACACAATTTTACAGACAAAAGTTATTATTGTTCTCAATACCCCACCCTTGGGAAATATTTCAAGGATCTAAACAGTACTTCCCAAACATTATTTCCAGAAACTAACACTGAGCAATGGAGATTCTTATAAAAGTGATTCCACTGAAGTACTTCTATTAAAAGTAGAGTTGTGCCAATGAAACCTGAATAATCACTAAACCTGGCTTAGTTATGTTTTAGCTTATTTGAAGTAATTGGGTCAGACATTAAAGTATAAACTAATAATAATAAATATTTTTCTTAATTTTTATAAAAATGTGATACAAATCATAAATATTCATTCAAAGGAATGGTAAAATCTAACCAACAATCAAATATAAGAAAATTGTTGATGTAGGACTTTATTCTCTTAATACTTCACATTTCATTGAATAAGAATATGAGGTTTTGCTTTGAGTTTTTAAATTCGAAAATCTACAGAGCTTTTGTGTGGACTTTATTCTCTCAGTACTTCACATTTCATTGTTGATGTTGTGCTTTGTCCTATCTAATCTTATCCAACATGACTAATCCTCGGATTGGATGCACCATTCCACCTTGTCAAGTGAAGTCAATTAAGTAACCACCTTTTAAGTAAAGGACATAAAGATTAAAAGTCACGAACTTGAGAGCACACCAAATTAAGACTACTAGCATTCATTGGGGAGGTACATCAGAAGGATAACTAGGGAAGTCCAAAATAAAACAAAGCAAGAGTATCATGAAAATTCTATTAATAATGCTTTAAACCATATTTCTACAAAGAAATGCTTAATAGTCATTAAAATTATAAGATGGATGCAAAAGTTACTCCTTTCTACACAAAAGAATTAGAATCAACAATAGAAGCATTGTGTTTCGTTTAGCCACATAATCTGACCTTCAAGCATAAGTTTGGAAACAAGCTGTATATGGTAGATTGAAGCGTTGCTCTTTAACCAACCAGACAAGGTATATATCACTTCCATGTTGGTCAACAAACTCTTGAAGTAGCCTAAAAATGATGACAAAAGTCACACGACGGAAATAAACAGATTAACAAAGATGCAAAAATTTCAAACACCAAGCTCTCTACAAAACATAATTTAACTCAATAAAATTATTCAATTGAAATAGCTACCATTTTTCATTGAAAACTAGAAGGCAATGTATCAACAGATTAACAATAAAGAAACAAAATCAGAAGAAATTAACAGATTAACAACAAAGAAACAAAATCAAAAAGCAATGTATCAACAGATTAACAACAAAGAAAAAAAATCAAAAGAAATTAAGCAATACCTCAGACAAAGAAGAGAGATCTAGAGTGATTTTTTTAGGGTTTGTGAGCTTTAGTTCTTAGTGTTTCGACTTGAACTTTGATTTGAGCTCCGAGAGATCAAAAGTTCATCGACGAAGTGAAAAGAGCTAGGTGTTCTTCGATTTGAGGGACGTGAGCGATTGAAGACAAAGGCATAGAGTGAGAGTGAGAGACCGTTCGAAAATTCTCGAAACAGGAGATTGAGGGATTTGTGAGTTTTCGATCAAAACGGGATATCGATACAGGGATCTGTGAGATTTCGATCGAAATAGGAGATCGAATGTGAGTTTTTGATGTATAGGAGATCGAATGTGAGTGTTCGATCGAAATAGGAGATCGAATGTGAGTTGTCGATGAATCAGGAGATCGAATGTGATTTTTCGTTCGGTGTTCTCCAATGGCTCTGTGAGTTTTCGATGGAACAAGAGATCGAATGTCAGTTTTCGTTCGGTATTCTTGGGTGCTCTCCAATGGCTCTGAGTTTTCGATGAACAACAGACCGAATGTGAGCTTTGGTGTTCTTCAATGAAAATTCTCGATTTTTTATTTTGTTAAAAAGAGAAATAAATCTGATGGTTCGTTGGGCTTAGCCCGTCGAATTATTTTGTTGGGCTTCACTTGTTACTTTGCTAGAAGAGAAATAAATGTGATGGTTCGTTGGGCTTAGCCCGTCGAATTACCAACGAATTATTTTGTTAGATTTAACTGCAGGTTTTGGGGCGGCCCAAATAAACGTGAGACTTGGGCTGTCGAATTTAACGCTATATTAATGCCGAATTTTAGCTTTTTTGAGGTAGTGATAGTGATATTAGACGATTGAACGATAGCCACGTCACATAGCCAAAAACTCTGTTTCGTTAAAAAATTGAAGGTAATGGACTGTCCCCATCTTCAATATTTCAATCTCTACCGATTAAAAAGCACTACAGGGAAGACGCACTACAGAGGGTATGCTCCCTACGACTTTCAATAATTGCATATAAATTGGTGCATATTTCAAGTGATTTTTCATCACCATTTTACAATTCTTGAAACTTTTGAGAACATATCTATATATCTGCATGGCTTCTAATCACTCATCTTATAATGTCGAACTCGATCAGGTACTTCATCGAAAACTTTATTAAGTCATTTATAAGATAATATTATTTGTGAGATGCATATATAATAATAGATATCATTCTCCAAGTATATCTTAATACTATTATGGAATTTTCCAATAAGCACTCTAGAATGAATCCAAATTACATTACAAGACTTACTCTATTGTCTTATAGTACTTGCTCTATTTTCTTTATATTTCAAATTATTCCGTTCAACTATTTTCAAATATAGATTTATCTATAATCTATTATAGATATGTATTCATTCATAACTCCTATTTTTCTTTTCTTTCAATTTGTTTTGTACATTATATATGAATATTTATCTTTTGATCTTTCAATTTGGGTGGAAGAAAATTCAGGTGTGAAAACACTAATACTAAATCGTCCTCAAAAACTCAATTCTCTCACATTTCATATGGTAAGTGTCATTTCCATGATTATGCATCACGCTTTCGTACTAATCAACTAATCTGCTAGTAGGGGTGTAATTGGGTTATGCATTAGGTTGAGTATTATTAAGGTCAAATTTTAAGGCATTTTTGTATTTTTCATCTCTTTATCTATTATTGGTATGTTGTTCACCACTAATAAGTGTGTGTTAAATATGGAAAAATCTTCCAAACTTCCTTCCTTGATTATCCTTAGGTTTCTTTGAAAGTTCGGAGTTATGAAAGTTGCATATGGATTTGGTTTTGGTGAATATGTATACCGGGAAGAAGATTATCTTCATCAATGCCAATGTAATTTTTCTCATTGAGCATGTTAGTTTGGAAAACGATGAGGGACTTGACTTTCAAAACTTATGTTGGGAGGGAATGGTTGGGCCCAAACACATTTTTCGCAACTCTCATGAGATTTTTTTTTCCCCCTTTGAACTTCTTCATCATTTGTCTAATTAGAAAGATTGACTCGATCATTAATCATTATCTATATTCAAATCCTTATTAATGCAAATTAAAATTTGGGATTTGCCTGTTAGATTTTTACACATGCAAAATCTTAAACATAAAACTTTAATAAATTATGATTTTCCAATAGGATCTAATCTATAGCATACTTCAAGTATACTATTCATTCAATTAATAAAACAAGTTAATGGTACTTACCTTGTGCTATCATAAAGTCATTGATTCAATATCGTTGGAGATGTGCCTTACAATCCACGTGTTCCTCGAAGCTTTCAAAACCCCACTCAAATTAGTCATTTCTTCTAGACACACCTTCTTCCTTTTCTCTATGTAGATCGGCTAGAGTTCTAGTGATTGATAGATATCACTCTTTTATAACTCTCTACGTTGTGCATTTTCCACACTTAGTTCTTTATATTCGTGTATTCCAATATGGGATCACTAATCTCTTTTATAGATGAAGATTGAAGGCATAGTGTTATTCTTTTAGTAAGATTCCTTTCCATCAAGATATATTAGTAAACTTAAAGAATATCTATCATTCTATCGATATTGGGATTCCTTAAATTCCAATACATTTTATGTGTAAAATTCTAGTGCAATTAAACAACCAAAAATCGTGAGATCAATGGGTCACACGTTATAGAATTCTAACATTGACTCGACGAATCTCGTTCCTTCATTTAACTCTATCTAAAGTCATGTCTTCTACTTATTAACACGTATGAAATATGTGATCTAAAAAGAACTAACAATTGTAATGCTTTTTTTGTCTCCATATTTCCCAATTATTGAAGAACCTCAAAGCCTACGCGGAAGAGTCAAGTGTAAAGTTGGTTATTTTAAAGGTAAGAAGGCACTAAACTTGGACATGATGTCACGTCAACTTTTATGATATGATAGTTAGAGTGAAAAATTACCCATTGGGGATTAGTTGAGATGGTAAGGAAGGATTGAGTATGCTCTCTAGGTCCTGACTTCGAGTTTTTATATGCCTCTCCACAGCAATGTGGCTATTTAAATGGTGTCACGCGACAAGGTGTTTGTTGAGATGTGACACCTAGGGATTAGTTTTGATGTATAAGATTGTCCCATGGGTTGGGCAAAGCCCAATGGATCATGGTCAGCTTGTTAGACTTAGAGATACCTTGTTCCAAAAATAAAAAAAGGGAGTGCTCCAAATTTACAAACACCTTAGAAGTGTAAGAAACTAACATTTAATTTCAAATACGCCTCCTCGTTGTTGTCCATTAATTTCTTCCACTAAGAGATGGAAACATATCTTGTGGATCCATTTCAAAATTTGCAAGAACCATCCCCAAGAGAAAATAAAAAAGGAGAAAAAATACTTCTAAAAGAAAGAGTAGATTACGTTGGGAACTTTACTGGATGAGAATAATTAAAACATTTTTTGTACTTGAAGTCGCCTGGATAAAAAGTAGAAAGTTAAAAAAAAGTAACTAGAAAGAAAGTAGTTTTTGAAGAAAATAGCTTTTATAAAGTAAAAAGTAATTTTCTTTTGCCTTTTAAAAAGTAAGGATTTTTTACTTTTTTAACGTAACTTTCAAAAATGAATCCAAACATACTTTTTAACTTTCAAAAGTCAAAATATTACTTTTACGTGTGTATCCAAACGGGCTCTTAATAAACAAGTAGTTTTGTCTTTTTGACAAGTTGAATGGTTATAGGATCAATATGGGTGATCTAAAGTCTTGGATTGGTCCCTAAGGAATTTTTTTTTCTTCCATAAATACCCTATTTTAAGGAGAGGCTAATTGTTTTAATCAGCTTATCCGTCGAGGAAGATTGAGATAAGCTTAATGACTTGACAATGTATTGATGTATATGACCAGATGAAATGAAGTTTATCTTCAACTTTTGACAAATTTTACCAATGAAACTACAGAAATAGATGAAGACTTTTGGTCTAATTACATAAGCAAATTCGAATTTAAAATATTTACATAATGTTAAAATTTATATCGTGAATCTACTTTTATACCCTTTCATTTTAAAATCTTGATTATGTAATTTTAAAATTTTAAGGGGCATAAAGGTAAATTTACAAAAAAAATTTACATAGCAGGCAAGGAAATTTATGCGGCTACATGAATATTTTAAAAGAGTCAGTGCCGGAGTAATATTGAAATTGACATCGTTTGGAATACTGGTGTGGAGAGAACCATGAATGCTTCTCACTCATATCTCAATAAAAAGCATCTATGGTTACACATGCATCCATGTCAGAAATGTCTGAAACGATGTCAATTTCAATGTTACTTCAGCCTTTTTCATTTTAAAAACGTACAGCTGGTTACATAGTTAACCAAAACCTTTTGATTTTTAAGTTGGCCAAAATCTATCCCATTTTTTTCCTTAGATGCTCGCTTTTGGAGGATATTAGGTTGTAGGGACTGAAATCATGATCAATTGCTTTACAAAATTAAAATTGTTCTTGATTTAAGAACACGTTTCTTTCAAACGTTTAAATTATACAATATCAAAATTGTGGAAATGCTGCATATCTATGAATTTATGATCCTTCAATATTTATTTATTAAATTTTAGATGTTTAGTATTAAAACGGTAAAGAAGAAAAAAACAAACAAACAAACAAAATTTTGGAAAAATTGCAATTTCCTTCAGTCTGAAGAGAACCATTCATGATTCTTGGTCCATTAGGCAATGAGATCTAATCGAACTATATTTTCTTAACCTCTCATATTCTTAATCTTTCATAAACCTAGATTAATATATCGGCATATTTGCCAAAACATGCACCAAAAATCGAATAATTCCCTAAACGGAGTACTTTTGAACTTATTACCGAAAATGCTAAATTATAATTTTCGAAAATATTTTATTTTACCAAAACGGTACAAATAGTAATTTTTATAATTTTAATATCGAAAATACCCTTTTTTATAAAATAAAATTAAATTAAAAAAATTCAATGACAATGGGATCATTTTGACACTATACAAAAATTAATTCTGATCTCATGTCAAAGAGATACGATTGACATTGAATACTTTTTTAAAAAATTCAGTGTCAATGAGCTTGTGTTGACAATGTACAAAAACAAATTTTGATGTCATGTTAAGAGGATCCTAGTGACATTAAGCATTTTTATTATTATTATTTTTTTTTTTTTAAAGTTTTGTCAATGGATCCTTTTGAACCAAATCATGTTTTCACATTGTGCATTTCCCTTCATCTCTCAAATATATATAGGAGGGAGAGAGAGAGATCTTCTATTTTTCTTCATGTTGTGCATTATTTCAAATAAACAGCCACTGAACTCCCAAATTTAAAAATTAAATCCAATCGAAAAAAATGTCCATATATTTTAGTCTTTTAGTTAAAAAAGAAGAGCATTTTGATATTTGTTGGACGGTATATTTTGTAAATACAAAACTCTCAAAAAGCAATTATCCTTGCGTAATGAATGTATTTCTAATAATGCAATTATGATTTTTGATACTAACAAAAATATCATCCAAAAATTACCAAAAGGAGAAAAAATAAAGGTATTTTTGAAAATCCAAAGTTGTGGAGTAATCTAAGGGTCCCCATGAGGTCTCAATGGCTTTAGCATGAAATTTCTTTGTTTACAGAATTCTTGGCTCACATTATCCAGGTTTGACCAATCTCATTAACCCACATGTATTGAGGGAATTCCAAAATTTACAAAACTACCCTTGTTAAGCAACACATGTCATGCAGTGCAGAGACTGTGAATGATGTGACAAAAAACCCTTGATCAAAAAATTTTCTCACTTTATTATTCCCCTATATACGTAGCTTTTTGTGATTTTATTTCCTTGTGAGTAAATGTTAATTATGAATAGGGCTTAAAACGGGTCGATTTTGGACCAGATATGATTGTGCCCATATCCATATCTGAATGTTTTATCCGAATATGAATCTGATAGGGATCATACTAGCTAAAACCATATCTGAACCATTTTACTTTCATTAAAATCATATCCGGATTCGATCTAACTGAATTAATTGATTCGAGTCGGATAATGTCAAATCATTTAAAACCATTTCAAATAAAATTGCTAAAATATGACTAAAACTTAAGACCTCTCCATTTTGAAAAAAGTCTTGGCCACTACACCCAACCGTTGTTGGTTGATCAAAAATTATTTAAAAAATATTACAATACAACTTGCAAAGTAATATATCATTTCAAACTTGGCGGATATAAGGATGAAACTGTATCCGACTCGGGTTTAAGAAAATCAACCCATATCCAAACTATATTTTAATTCGAATAGACTAGATGAAACCAAACCAGCTAAATTCGGATTCGGATATCAAATAAAATCCATATCATTTTAAGCCTTAATTATATGAAAACATTGTAAATGGACTTTTCATAATTGAATGACATTCATTATTAATGTGATTAAGTTCCTCTGTGGGCTTTTAGAATTACAAGGATTCATACTTGTTTTAGTTAGTGCTCTACATGAATTTGATATGTGTTTCGATCTAGAAAAGCCCAATCAATGGCCAAACTCCGCCTACATCAGTACTTACATACTCCACAAATTTTGTTTACTCTTACTGATAGGTCTTTTGATATGCAAGTGCCTCTATATATATAATTTTTTTTTTACAATATGAATATGTATTCGTATCAATTTGTTCAATAAATACACTTACTCATTCTCATTTGTAGGGAAATGGAAAAGCATTTAGTGTCGGGGGTGATATTGTATCACTCATCAATTTTTTGACAATAGGTAGAGTTTTTCTATATATTTCTTACCAATATTTGTATGTCCTATACATTTCCCCCCAAAACAAAAAAAAAAATACAATTATTTATTAGATATTTAGCTTGTTCCAATTTTAATGCAATAGTGGACGTCAAGCACATCATCATTGAAGCCTTATCCTAATGATTTGGGGCCAACCTTTTCTAATGACCTTCTTTCTCTGTAAATTAGCTCTATCAAGATATGTATTCTTTATAATCGAAATCACTTGGTGAATAAATTGGGTAGTAAATTTTTAGTAAAAAGTACATAATACAACTTGGGGGAGGAGGGGGGGACTTTATACTCCATTTTATAAACTTTTTATATCTAAACGGTTCCTCATCTCCTTATATAATATTTTTGAAGGAAAAAATCTATCATTTTCGCATCATCTTAACATACTTAGTGTAAACAGCCCAATTCAAGTCTTCAAATTGGATTAAGTGGGGTCCATTTCAGTGGAGCCCAACTCACCAAAGCTGATTTCAAAGCTAAATTTAAGCTAGGCCATAGGTAACCCACAACCTAAAGGAAATTTTCTTAAGGCCGTGGATCACTCATAGCTCATGCCTTTTTTTTGCACATAACCTTGGGTAGGTTAAATAGTCAAGCAAAGATTTGCATTCCAACACCCCTACCCAAGACATATTCGGTTGAGCTTATTAAAGCTCATGTGCTTACAAGATTTTCTTAGGGGAAATAACCCCTTAAACATTTTCTTAATGACTTATTCTTCAAGAAAATCATATTTCTTTCATTCCTTACTCTTGTATTAAACCCCTACCATCTTCCAAAGCATAGGCTTCTTAGTCTTCTACCTCTTCTTCTAATCCTGACTCCAAATCAATTGTCGGTCTCCACTTAAGTTGAATTACCTCCCTAACCATGATTTGTTGAGATTCAATAGAAGTAATTTACTCGAGTGCCCCCAACCTTGCTTACCATTCAAAGAAAATTTAATGTAATTTAACCATATTTCAAAGGCCATGGTCATCTTGTCTAACCATAAGAAAACTCTAGAATTTGTGTGCAAAGATGTTTTTATCCCTAAATTGTTAGAAGCCTAATTAAGTAAAAAGTCTAGAATGTTTAAAAATCAAGTACCAAATTACATGTCATTTGGCCTAATTTTCTGCAAGTTAACCCAAAGTCAAATGTCTAGAACAATTTTAACGTCTAAAATTCTCTAGAATCTTGTTGTCTTTTACAATCCTATCTTTTGTTCATCATGATTGCTAAGACTCGTAAGAGTGTAAAAGGCAATCAAGAACAATTTGATGAGGGAAAATTGATGTCATTCTTTATGGTTTTATTGAAAATACTGAGAACTCTAGGATTTTGGATAAGTATATCCCCAAGAGTCTCCCAAAAACCTACAAAAAAGACCCATATCCAAAGAAAATGAGAGGAGAAGTTTTACGCTTTCAAACTCTATCAAATTTTTTTCTCTAAGCTCTCCAAATACCACAAAATTCTATCCAAATACTCACATCCCTCTTAGAAGCGAAAAATCAAGAAGAGCACCAAGATGGAGTGCCACATTTATTTTTCTCTATAGTTAATTTCCTCCTCCAATTTCCCTTTTCTATCACCCCTTATTCTTTATTTTAGGCACCTTTAATTTTCTAGCAATGTAAGTCTTTAAGTTTCTTAGGTTAGAGGCTAGGTTGGTAGAGAGTAATACCTCATTGTGAGGTAATCTCCCCCTATAAGTCCTTAATAAACTCCATAGTGAGCATTTTAGTTCCGTAGAATAGTTGTTCCTTATTTTATTTCAATTCCTTGCAATTTAAAATTCTTAGTTTAGTTTCTTTTCTTCTTTTCTTTATGAATTTTTTATCAGTAAGTTGGGGTTTAATAGGAACCCCCCCCCCTTTTATTGATAATAAATGTAAGATCATACAAACGAGTAAATCAAACATTGCAAAAGGTGACTTGAACTTAAGACCTCATTCTTTTTTAAAGGGAGGACTTGGCCACTATGCCCAACATTTGTTGGTTAGTGGCAAGAGTGCAATTCTTTAAAGACTTAAGAGCTAAAGAGTAAACCCTCTATGAGGTAATATTCTCTTTATAAGTTCATACATGCGTACACAACATGCGCATGCTCACAACTTCCAAATGGCTATGAGCTAAGGTGTAGGTCCTTATAGATCTCTATCTGGCTCTTAAAGCCAACAAAAATAAACTCAAAGTGGACAATATTTTCATGCATAAGGTCTTGGCTTCACTAAGGTTTTGTTCAATCCATGGACACTACCTATGGACCAAACCAACAAATAAAGACTCCAAAATGAGCTACTAAATAGAAAATAATGTTTGGGGACTCACAAATGTGGAATTCAAGTGAATTTCCATCCAAGTCCCAAGCCCACAAAAAAATCCAATAAGCACCTAATTCTAGTAGTGGTTTGCTCATTACTTCCATCTCTCTAATTTACAAATAAAACTATAGTCAATTTTTTCTATAGTCTCTCTATAATCGCCTCTATCTTCAAAACCCTACAAAATTAGTTTTCATGCTTCATTTTGTGGTCATACCTTTGGTAACCATCAATAGATAGGAACAAGGTGTCTAACACTTTCCTTGTCCTTTAATCGAACCTTCTAACATAGTCTTTAGCTAGACACTTTATTTATCCATTGAAAGTGAGTCACTATTAGTCTAAAAAGAATTTCAAAACTCATTTTATGGTGTTCATTCACTCCTAAACTCTTTGAATGGTGACGACTCCAAAATCCTTTGTTGATGAGGATGAAAGTTCTCCTTTGAATCTCCACATATCTACACTTAGGTCATTCAATGGAGATTGTAATCATTTCAACTATTTTTTATCGTGAACAACGAATGGAAAATGATATGCTCCTAATTTTTTTAAATTTAGATATATTTTTTATTTGTTTCGATGATTTATAATTTAAAAAATGAACAAACAAAGTTGGCATTCTAAATTTTTTGAAGAATTCATCATAACTTTTCATTTGTGTGTCCATTTCTTAACTATTATATATGTATTTTGGGTATTTCGTGAAAATCTATCTAGCATCGAAGTTGAAAAAATTTGTTCAATTATTGTAAAATTCAACTTTTTTGTCATCAAGTTCAACATTTTTAGTGTAGATCAGTTTAACAATTTTTATTATTGAGTTGGGCAATTTTTAAAAATTTGTTGAGTTGAACATTTCTTATTGTTGAGCTCAACAATTTTTATTGATGAGATCAACATTTATTTTTAGAAATATTCATCTCAACAATAAAAAATGTTGAACTCGAGAATGTATAAAAAGTTACAAATTCGACATTGTAAATGTGATTTAGATTTTTCTTTCTTTTTTACTTCGATAATGAATAGATGTTCTCAAAATGCCCAAAATGAATATATTATAATTGTGAAACAGGCACTCGAACCAAAAGTTATGACGAAATCTTTAACAAACAAAAAAAAAAAAAATAATCCCAATTTCATTAGTTATTTTTTGTTATAAATCATTGAAATAAATTGGATTATCAAACTAACGCCCAAAAGTTAGGGATTGTCCCCTCCCACAGGGTCTATTAAGTAATTTCCCCAAATTTTAAAGTAGTGAGAGAGACTGTAATGAAAATTAACACAGGAGAAGTTTCTATTTTTCATTTTTTTTTTTTTTTTACTCCTTACTATGCAAGTGATGCCTCATGGTGAAGCCCAATTACCATCTTAAAAAGGAGTATAGATGAAGTAATTTGACTTCACTTCGTTAAAATTCTTTAATTGTCTTATGACCTTAATTTTAACATTTTTTTTTTTTTTTTGGATAGTCAGGTTATTGGAGTTTTGGTCCAATTTACTACCGAAAACTGCTCAACTTAGTCTATGTAGTAGCTACATACAAGAAGCCCCTGGTGAGATTCACGTGTTCAATATTATTTCTCTTTCTAAGTTGGTAGAGATTTTGTTTATAGGACAATACTGTCAGGGCCCGAGAGTACTAGAGTCACACAACACGAAAAAAATGCCATGAGACCCACTTTTGGGCTTGCTGACTCCATTAATTCTAGCTGTTGGATCTGAGCTTCTTTTCATTGTTAACCAAGACAATGGTTAAAAAGCATTTAGGGTTTAAATCCCTTGATAAAAAAATTGCTCAAACCAACAGCAAGAAATCATCAATCAATCTAATTTTTTGGAACATAGGTCCACCAAAGAGTATACCATTCATTTTAATTTTGAAAGTGGTAACTAATCATTTTTGGGGGATTGACGTAAGAGAAATTTCTCAAAATGTGATCAAATTTTGACAAAATTCCCATTCCACACTATATCATTTATGAGCTGCAGTGGCAGATCAATCCATTGCAATAGGGTACAATTTCAGAAGTCCAACTTTGAAACTGGCAGACCACTTCAAAATCTCGATAGAACCCTCTTGGCAACAGGACATGTGGCTTTTATTTATTTATTTCACACCATTATTTTTTATCAATATTTGGGATACCTCCTTAAATATGCTGCGTGTAATCCATAGAAGAGGGTTCTACCAAAATTTTGAAGCGAGCTGCCTGCTTCAAAAAAATTTCCCAATTTCCGCCTATTGCAGCGGAAATCCTTTCCCTTGTTGTTGCCTCTGTAACTAAAACTAGTGGTTGAAGCTATGGTTTACCACTAAAATGGTATCTATAGTGGTGGATAAAAAAATCCGCTTCTATAATTAATTTTATAAATATATTTATTTGGGGATGGTTCAGCAGCCCTAAAGTTTGCCAAGTTTGGAGCCAAACATTTTTCAAATATGGGTTAGAAGCTTTGGAATGTGCTGATTTTTTGTGAGGATGATCTCTATGATGAGGAGATCATCCTTACTAAAAATCAGCCTAATCCAAAACTTCTAACCCCATCAAAAGTGATTTACAAAAAATGTTTGGCACCAAACTTGGCAAACTTTAGAGCTGCCGAACCGCTCCCTATATATATATAGCATTTAGAGGTGGATTTTTTCTTTTAAAATGTCCACGATAAATTTTTTTTATATAAATATAAATACATATTGAACCTACCAAATTGAAAAATACACACCACAACTCTAAAAATTCCAAGCATCAAAGTTACTTCAATCACTACTTGGAAGATAACATATCCAAAATAAATAAAAAGAAACTATGTAGCTTTGAGGTGTTTTTTATTGTGTTTTCTTCAAACTCCAATATATTATACCTAACAAGAACTTGAGTTTATTTTTCTGACTCACATGAAAGAAATAATCAGTGGATTCTTAACTATAAGTGCGAACTTCCCTTGGATTTGCTCAAGTTCACGCAGATATTTGTATCCTCGTCTTTTGCACCTCTCAAAGAAATCATCAAAGCAAACCCATTTCAAATTTTGAAAAAAATGTAATTCTTTTAATGTATATCATCATTAAGAACAATCCACAACATGGGTTTTTAATAATACAAAACCTAAAGTAAAAAAAAGAGAACAATTATACCAGCCCATTAATGCATATGTAAGTTCGATTCCACAATGGCTCAAAAACCTTTCTAGAAGAAAAATTATATTCGTTCATTACTATGTAAGCATCTAATTATGATTAAATTTATAATAAAAAAATTGTTCATGAGACCCATATTGGTTGAAGTTTCCAACTTATCAATGATGCACTCGCTATTAGGAACCTCATACACAAGGTGTACCTTGATTTCAAAATTAATTGTGACCAATATTACTTTAGAAATAATTAAGGAATGCAACTAAGCAAGAGGAACCAGAAGAACATACCAAACCCTTAAGTTCAATATTTGTTTCAAAATCACTCTTACGGCAATGGTAAATAACTCCAGGTTAGTCTACCAAGAAAATCTGTTTTTGTAAGTGTCATATGTTTCCAGACTTCATCCAAACTCTAACTTTTGCAAGCTCACCATTCATTTTAATTCCCAAAATGTGAACATCAATATCGTAGGTTTTTCAAGTGACAATCTCGCAGGTTCAGGTTCACTACTTTTTAGCGAGATCGTCACTATATAAACCAGCAAGATTGTCCACTTGAAAAAAAAAACTAAAAATTATCAGTGATCTAGCTACTTTATAGCTGCGAGATAGTCACTTGAAAAACCTACAATATTGATGTTAACATTTTGGGAATTAAAATGAACAGTTAGCTGGTATGGGAATTTCGTCGTCTTCAGCTCACAAAATGGTAATTTAACCTAACAATAACCCTTTTTATGGTCATTTTTATTAAGAAAATACCCTTATTACTCTAGCATTTTTTACCTTCTTTGATAACCCATTTTAGAATTAGCTTGTGATCATGGCTTCATGGGGTGATGACCACTAGGGTCCTGAGTCCTGACGCCATTGTCCTTGTTTATATTGTTATTATTCATATTGCTTTCATTCTAACGGAGAAGCGTGGTTGAAGGTTTCAATTCTTAATGGAATTGTCATGGGTAGTGGTGCTGGAATATCCATTCTTGGGAGATTTCAAGTTGTCACTGAGAATTCTGTACTCTCTCTCTCTCTCTCTCTCTCTCTCTCTCTCTCTCTCTCTCTCTCTCTCTCTCTCTCCATGTGTGTGTGTGTGTTTGTCTGCGTGTGTGTGTGCACGCACGCCTGCGTGTGTGTATCCTGAAACTCAAATTGGTGAGGCACGATTTCTTCAGGCTTGAATCAAATGGAGTCACAGTATCTTTTGACTCGGATTGGTGAAGCCATTGATTTGGGCTTGAACTTGAGCCACATTATCTTTGGACTCAAAGTTTTTGAAACCATGGTATAATTTCTTTGGACTTGAATAATTGCTTGAGCCTCATTTCTCGGATTTAGATTGGTATTGCCACGTTTCTTCAGGCTTGAGAAATTATAAGGAGCTACAGGATTTTTGGACTCGAATTGGCTAAAGCCATGATTTCTTCGGGCGTGTTGTGTGTGTGTGTGTGTGTGTGTGTGTGTGTGTGTGTGTGAGTGTGTTTATAAAATCTTTTATTTAAGATGTAGATGTGAATTCTTGTACATGTAGTCTAAGTTAGAAGTATTGGTCATTGACTTCTGCAGGTATTCTCTATGCCAGAATCAGTATTGGGACTTATCCCAGATGTGGGCGCATCTCATTTTCTATCAAGGCTTCCAGGCTTCTTTGGTAATAATTTTTTAATGCCAACCGTACCACAGCTTAATTTATACATGGACATAGTCTTGTTATAACCATCATTCTGGCACCATGTTTCATCCGATCCTCTGCAAAAAATTAATTGATTGATTTGTATCACTCCACTTTCGTGTATTCATGTTAACAATGGCTTACAGGAGAATACTTAGGGCTCACTGGTGCTCGGTTGGATGGCGAAGAAATGCTTGCATGTGGCCTTGCAACTCACTTTGTTTATTCCAAGGTATTTATTTGTAGAGTCCATTAACAAATGGAATACTAATGCTAATTTTGAAAGGAGGGTGCACCCTTTTCATGTGATTATTATGTCCATATATTATGAGGCTCATATTCTCTTGGAGTAGGATTTGAAGGATTTTAGATGAATATTTCTTGAGGATTTCTTATTCCAAGAGGAACTTTTATTTAATTTATGCTTGAGTGAGTTGTTTAAATGTGTTGTAATTTTTTCTTGTATCTTTGTAAGTAGCTACCTCACTCAACCGTTGCCTTTCTTTTTCTTTTTATTAATAAAACTAGAAGGTGGCATGTGCAAACACACATCTATCTGAAGGGCTTAATTGTAATTCAAAAATATTAATTAAATGGTGATTTTGAACATTACATAGTAAAAAAACTATTTTTGTAATTTTAAAAACTAACAAGCATGTGATGTGAGGGACATTGATTTTTTACCAAAGTAACCCCAACTATATTAAGTTTAAATGTTAACGTAGTGGCATTTTTGGAGTCCAAATTTTGGTACAGAACCACTTCTACTACGCCTTCTCTTATTATAATAGTAAAGACAGGTCACGGTGTCCCATTCTTATAATAAAGGTAAGGTGTCTACATGGAATGCTTTTGTTGGAGTTTGAAACACCTGGAGCTCTTAACCAAGCCATGCACACCGCCCAATGTGTTTGAACTCCAACAAAAATGTGCCATGTAGACACCTAATGTTGATATAGGAACGGACACCTTTTGGATCACGACTCTTTTTTTAAAGGGAAAATTACCATTTTGTGAGCTGAATATGGAAAATTTCCGATTCTTATACACTGTTCATTTTAATTCCCAAAAACATGTTTTCCAGCGAGATTGACAATTTTATAATCAGTGATCTCGGTGAAAAAAATACCTGCCATCTCTCCGTTAAAAATTTTCTCTGTTTTAGAAGTAAAGGATTGTATTAATGAGAAAAAGCTGATATAGAAAGAAGTAAAGGAATAATTTAATTAGGTTTCTATTGATGACAGAATTTGCTGGAAAAAGCATTGTGTGGAATGAATTCTATGGAGCAAACTGTTGTTTCTGAAGTAATCGATGGATTTGCAGATAGAGTATCTCTGAAGCAAGAAAGTGCTTATAGTAGGTATTCAATTACTATCCTCAGTCTTATAATGTGTGATTAATATAAGGAAAGACTCAAGGAATTAAGAATTTATATCCTTAGATTCTGATTCCAGATTCCAATTTGGATTGTCAAAATCAGATTATGCCCAAAATTGTACTGTTTCTAGGAACAGATTTCAGAATCTCCTTTTGCTGACTTTGTTTCATTTAAATCACCTAAACTAGAAAATGCACTTTTGCTAGAAATACTTGAAACAGTTTTTATTCAATGTCACAAGAAACGGGTTCGCCCCATTTCTGATTTCTGATTCTTATTATTGGATAATTGCTTTTATAATCCATATATGTGAAATGTAGTATCAGATTGAAATTGGATTATCGGAAATAATTGGATACTAAAATCCAAACTAAATGCAACAATACTATATGACTTTGAGAATGATTTGCAATGAAAATGCAGGCTAGGGATTATCAACAAATGCTTTTCGGAAAAAACAGTTGAAGAAATACTATCTGCATTGGTAAGAAATTTGATTTAAATAAGAAAGCTTTGATGATTAGGATAATCAATTGGTTCATTTTTTTAACTTTTTTCTTTGATTCTATTATATATTAGCCTTCTCTATTTGATGTAATCATACATCAATTGAGCTATTATATATGTTTTTCTTCGTAGTCACTTGGTATTAAGGTTAATTAAATTTTTTTTTTCTTTTGGTACTCAAGAGGAAGCTCACATTCTTTGTTACAGGAACTTGAAGCTTTAAATGGAGCAGATGAGAAATGGCTTAGTGCCACAATCAAGTCTATAAAATCTGCATCACCAACGTGCCTTAAATTATTTCTTAAATCGGTAACAAAAAAAAAAAATTATGGTATAAAACAGGATTGAGTTTCATTATTATTCTGATAAATCAAACAGAAAAAAAAAATTCATGTCAAATTTGTTTTGGATTTTGTTGACATTTGATATATCAGATCAGAGAAGGCCGGACGCAAGACATAAGTCAGTGTCTAATCCGCAAATACAGAATCGTTTCTCACTTGCTACGTGGAATGATCAATAGGGATTTCTATGAGGTCAGACAGAATTATTAACTCATAACTAGAGCTTGGTTCATTATATATGTTAGTTGATTTTCGAAAATTGCCCTTCAAACACAGTTTCCATTTTTACAATCAAATTTTTACCAAATAAGAAAATGTTTTCGTAGTTAACTTTTTTTTCTATTTGGTAGAAATTTAATTCCAAAGTTAATAATTTACTGTTTTCGGAATTAAAATGAATAGTTTGCTAGAATGGAATCAGCATTCTAAAAACAATCTCAAATCAAATGCAGGGTTGTAGGGCACTTCTACTTGACAAGGACAAACAACCTAAGGTACCATTCTCATCATCATTGAAGCCTCATATAAGAAAATTTGGGATCAGCTCAGCTGAAGGAATTTGTTCATCCCTGGAATTCTGTCTAGAGTTACATTTTAACATAATATTTCTGATTTCAGTGGGAACCTTCAAAACTGGAGCTAGTTAGCAATGAAAGGGTGGATTGGTATTTCGCCAAAGTCGATGATGAAGATTGGGAAGATTTAGAGCTTGCAAGTAGATCCAATCCTATTGGCATTGGTAGAGCTAAACTCTAAGCACCATCAACGTAGAATGAACCAATTTATTAAGGATTGTGTATTTGTCAGATTAGTATTCGAGATATCTATTAATGTTAGAGCAAGTTAAAAAAAAAAACCTATCACCTATCAAATTCTAAATGGGTTAAAGCTGGTTTGAAGTTAACCATCGTTTGATGGCTTTCTATTGTGCTTAGAGAGTGATTGAGATCAATAATGATGAAGAAAAAAAGTTATGATTTGCTTTGAATTTAATTAAAGAATTCTACTTTAATATTAAATTGGTACATGGTGGAGAACAAGGTTAGGTGGTCCGAGAATGAGACTTGTTTGAAGGTGTCAATATTTTCAGGGAATAGTAAGTTTGTGATGCCCAAAAATTCTAGTCCACGACCCGAAACATAATCCGTGAGTCAGGATGTAGATCTGAATATTGAAGGTCAGAAAATTTTTATTTATTAAAGGTATATAAAAAGTATGTGTGATTTTATTCGATTTTCAAGAAACCTTGATATGATGTTAGATTCTCAAACCAATATATTTTCATAAAAAATACAGTAGTTACAAGTTATAGATAAAATATGAGAGAAAATTTCAGAAAAAGCTAGTAAATGTGTGTTGCCCAATTATGGACAAAACAAACCCATTTTAAAGAAATGGTCACTACGAACAACACGCTCACTATTTTCACGAACGGTCAGTGGGGTTGGAAAGCTAACACGTAAACCTAAAAGTTTTGTGTTTTGATTATTTTCAGGAAAAAAAAAATTTATGGGAGAAAAATAGACCAAAACATAATATATTTACAAAGACTGCAAAACTTCATATTCCAATGGTTTCTTTAAAAAAAAAAAGACATAAAATTTAATACTTATCCGATTTTGATTATTTTGCCCATTTTAGAAAGATATTTTTGACCTCTATCAAACCACAATGGTAGAATATTCTAAAATTAATAATTTATTGAATTAAATTTAATTTATATCCGATCTGCTCCAAACTCAAAAATAAATAGTAAATAAACATAATCTCAATCCATTATTTAAAGAAATTAATAAGACCAACCTAATATTCTTCTTGAATGACTAGTCACATAGAGTTCACAAATAAAATAAAATAAACCACCAAGTGTTTATCAATATTTCCACCATTTATTTTTACATAAAATAAAATTGAAATAGAATGATTGCGAAGATAAAAAATTTTGAAATCTAAATAAGACACCTTCTCAGGATGAGTATCTAAAAAAAAAAAATTGAATAAATAACGTGAGAAAAATTTTTGTAGGTACTACTATACTCTCCCATAATTTAATCGAGATAATAATCATATCGAGCAAATGAAGAATAATTGTAAATCTTTTATTGTGTAATGGATATAAAAATTAAATAAAGAAAATATGTCATACAATGATAATTCATGCAAAGGTTTTTACCCACATAACACGAGGCATGCATGCACTAGATCATAAATCCATATAACGTAGAGTTTTCCATGGGACGTTTGGGGCCTTTCACCCTAGGGCACTCTGACTCATTTTTGTTCAATCAAGATTTTTATCAATCCATTATGCCAATGCAACAATATCATTTTTCAAATCTCATTATCATGATACATTCATCTTTAATGATTCTTCTCCCATAAATAATATATAAAAAGAAACACATAATTTTTCTTACATAAAAAAAAAAAAAAAAAGATGCGTAGGAAACTATAGTAAAATAAAATAACATTATTATACGAAAATATCAAGAAAAACATATAGGTATACACTTATCTAATATTATGGTCTAGAAATAAAGTATATTTTAAACCTTGATTATATGAAGAATTTTATTATTTTATTCGAGAACAAATGACTTTAGCAGATAAAAGTTTCAAGGGCTTCTCCGATGGTGTTTTTCTAGAAAACAATGATATTTCTCTAAGTATTCTATTGTGAGGTAAGGTGAACACAAAATTGGGAAGACTTCTATGATTTTTAATACTTCAAAAGCTTGTTTTTTTCATCCTCCAATAGTAGTCTAAGTTCCTAACAAATTGGTGTGGCCTTGATCTTAAAGTTTGCACCTGTTTATGTTAAAATACTTCATATCTCATCATGGCCATTGATTATTATTTTTTTAAAACCACATGAAAATATCTTAGAATTCAATGTAATCAACTAATAATATTAAAACACATATTACTTTTGGATAAAAAGAAATAGGGTTATGTGCAATAAGAAAGGGACACGTGGCATAATAGTTTTACAAATTTAAAATTCTCAAACTTATAGGATAAACATCAATTAACCACCCCATTTTCTCTCACATAGTTCAAATAAAAATTTAAGGTATTCTTTCACTTTTGAAAATTTCAGAAAAAACCCTCTTCGTTTGATTTTGTGTAAAAAGACGAAAATACCATTTTTAAAATTTTCTCAATTTTTAACCAATAAGACCATCAATATCATCATATTATTTTTAAAATTTTATTATATAATATATCATGATAAAATATAATATTATTACAAAGTAAATCATATAACAATAAATAAATAAAATTATAAAAAAAAAAAAAATACTTGAAGGGCAAAATAGTCCAAAAATATTCTGCCTCCTAAAATTAAAAAAATCTAATATGTTTTATAAAATTATATTCTAAGAATCTTTTATATTTTATAAAAAGTAATATTTTGACATTTAGGTGCCCAAAAATACAAATTACTCAAATAAAACTGATGGTTACATCCCTAATATAAAGGAATTCATATTTTTCGATTAAGTTATGATTTCCCTGATTTAAGGATTCATCATAAGGAAATATTTTTTTGATGATAATATTTTCAAAGTGACTAAACTATCCCTAGGTGAATTATATTTTTACCCTTAAAGAGAAATATATTATAAGTGCGGAAAAGGGTAGAATAAAATTTATATCTATAAATTATCAAGTATGTTTTACCAAACATACCTTTATACATATAATATTATATTTATACACTTCATTATTTTTCAGGGTATTATAGAGTCCCTCTCTCGATGAAGAAGCCCAAGAGAGTCACAGCTAGATTTATGTGATTGGTAAGATTGTGCTCGTGGCTTGGTTCAATGCTCATGAATTGATAGGCATAATTGATGGAGAAGAAGAAACCAGATGACTTGGCCACTATAGTGAAATAGGGATTAGTGCCAAAGCAGGATATTAGCACTTTGGATACATTGGTCGTGAGGTTTATATATAGCATTAATTGGTCATTTAAGTTCATATGGTGTTGTTCTCATGGGAAGATGGCATGTTTATGACCCATATTGATTTTCAATTGATGGATTGATCATCTTGAGACATCCTTCATTGGGAGTACCTTCTTTTTTGGAACATCCATCGATACTCCTAAATTAATTTTGAAGTATTTTTCCTAAGGGATTGTCAAATGCATTTTAAGAGTACAAATTCTTAGATTTGGTGGTATACGCTTCGGAAATCACTTGAGAAAACAAAAGAGTTATGTCATTTGCGTAAGTCTATCTGCGGATGAAGATGAGAGAGTTTCACTATATTGAGAATGATCTTAATCCTAACCTATAAAAATATAGGTTTTTCTATCCAAAATCAACTTTCCTATATTTACTTACGCTTACATCAAACCCAATATACTTCATCACCAATTGGGTACATATGAAGATTGTTAATTGAAAACATGGGTGTAGACACCCCAATTTGCCCAAAATAAACTTGAGAGCTCAATCA
Organism: Akebia trifoliata; assembly: GCF_017979445.1. NCBI lineage: Eukaryota > Viridiplantae > Streptophyta > Magnoliopsida > Ranunculales > Lardizabalaceae > Akebia > Akebia trifoliata. The sequence continues at coordinate 37,131,168 of NC_141385.1, read as the reverse complement.
AATCCATTGAAGAAAGATGCATGTATTCAAGAGAATTTTTGTTGATCGAGTGGAACCCATTTTAAGCATAATTGAATATATCAAGGTATGACAAACGGCCAAATACAAGCTTGCCTTGGCCTTTGGTCACCTAAAGGCCAGGTTATTGGTTGTATTAACCTTCAATTACTTATTGTACAGGCCAAAATGCACTAGTCTTCACTCACCTAAAGCCATTTTGATTAGACAACTGTGCTGGGAATGGGAGCACATGAATGGTCAATATTTACTTAAGGAAATGACTCCCTAAACCCTCCATTAGTGGTTTATTCCTCTCTTTTTTCCCCTTTATGCCTTTGCATTAGGCTTCACATAATTTTCCTATCTAGGCTTTCAAGTAATTCTCACATTCTATCAATTTTGACCGATGATCTCATTTGGTCTCCACAAAAAGCCAATTACCTTTTTGTCTCCAATTTGTTAAGAGTCAATTAGGAAAATTGGCCTTTAATCTCATCCTTCTAATCTTTAATTCAAAGCCTTGTCTGCATAATTCTTTGCAAATTCATTAGAATCAAAGAATCTTGACCCTTTATCCATTCAAAAAAATTCTCTAAAACCTCTAGACCTTTTACACTCTTACCCTCAAGTTATTAGGGGTCTTGTTAGTACAAATATCATAAAAGTCCAAAATTCCAATCCCAAATTACATGTCATTGCAACTAGTTTCTCTAGAAACAAACCACATTAAAGGGACTTAGACACTTTAATTTATCTCTCAATTAGGATTCTTTAGAATTTTAAGTGCTTTGAAACCTCTATCCTTTAATGATCATAACTGGTAAGACTCAAAGAAGTGCAAAAACAATCAATGACAAGTTAATGGAGGGTATTTGAAGTCATTCATTGAAGTATTCTTGAGAATATTTAGAAATTAAGAAAAATGAACACATATACCTCAAGGGTCTCCCTAGAGCCTATAAATAGATGACATATCCAAGGAAAAGGGAGAAGCAACTGTAAAACCCAAAATTTGGTCAATTTTTCTTCTTGAAACCTTCTAGTGCCCAAAAATTGTATCCAAGTATTGTCTTGTACATCCTAGAAGCCTAAACCAAGAAGAAAAAGAGGGAGAAAACCAAGGTGAGATGTAAATTTTAGTTTTTATTTTTATGTAATAATTCCCTCTAATTCTCCTTCCTAACTCCTCTCATTATTTAATTTCAAGTACTTTTTCGTTTTTTGTAATGTAGTAATTTGCTTTCTTATTTTTAATGGCAAAAAAGAGGTAGGGAGTAAACCCTCATTTAGGTGAGGTAATCTCCCCTTTTAAGTTTATAATAACCTTTTTAGAGAGCATATAGTTTCTAATAACAAGTTTTAATTCTTAGTTTAGCCCCTTTTAGCTTCTTGTAAATAGTTTAAGGAGGAGAGAATAAGTCTTCACAATGTATTTGCACAATGTCTAGTATTCCCATTGGGTTTGGATTTCAAAAGGCAAAGCAACATCAAAAGTGACCTTTCCCAATATGGAATGGGTTCGATTGGGAATCGCTACCGAATCGAATTTTTTGAGTATATATATTGTATTTTTCAAAAGGATTTTATTATTATTTTTGTTTTGTACGGTTCCTTGCAGTTGTGGACAAAGAGTTTGTAATATCATTCATTAATAGTGGATTTTTTTCTTCCTCTCCTTTGTGGATGTAGGCAATTTGTCGAACCACGTAAATCTTGTGTATTCATTTTACTTTCTAATCTCTACTCTTGTTATGCTTATGCATAACAATTTGTGAAGCAATCTCTCTTTTCTAAGTCCATTCAATAAGTTCCTTTGTCAATATTACATGCATACACATACTGTATACATCACTTTTTTTTATTTCAAAGGGTTGTGAATCAAAAACATGACATCTTGCTAAATCCAAGGTTATAACTCTAAATGCACAAAATAGTCCCATAGTGGATAAATTCTCATGCCAAATGTGATGATCCATTAAGGACATTTCCAACCTATGGACTTGTCTTTAAGACCACACCAAAGAAAATATACTCCTTAGTGAGTACATAAGTATTAAGAGAGTGATTGAAGGTCAAAAGAGTGAAATCCATGTGAATTTGCACCAAAGTCTCAAACCCACAAAAAATTCTAGCAAGCATGTATATACTTTGTACATGACTTGCTCATTGACCATTTTTTATGATTTTATAGGCTGAACTATAGTACGTTAATTCTTAACTTCTCCATCATCCCCTCTGTCTTCAAAAATAAATAAATAAATATTCAATAACAAATTGATATGGCCTTGATCCTATAGTTTGCACCTGCCTATATTAAAATACTTCATATTTCATCATAGCCAATTATTATTATTTTTTTAAACGACATGAAAACATCTTAAAGTTCAATGTAATCAACTAATAATATTAAAACACATGTTACTTTTGGATAAAAAGAAATAGGGTTATGTGTAGTAAGAAAGTGACATGTGGTATAATAGTTTTACAAATTTAAAATTCTCAAATTTATGCTATAAACATCAATTAACCACCTCATTTTTCTCTCACATAGTTCAAAAGAAAAAAAATTTAATTCATAAAGAATATTTTGAGGTACTCTTTCACTTTTGAAAATTTTAGAAAAAACCCTCCTCGTTTGACATCGTGTAAAAAGACGAAAATACAATTTTTTTTAAATTTCTCAATTTTTAACCAATAGACCATCAATATCATCATATTATTTTTAAAATTTTATTATATAATTTATCATGATAAAATATAATATTATTACAAAATAAATCATATAAAAATAAATAAATAAAATTATAAAAAAAATACTTGAAAAGCAAAATAGTCCAAAAATCTTCTGTCTCCTAAAATTTAGAAAATCTAATATGTTTTGTAAAATTATATTCTAAGAATCTTATATATTTTTTAAAAGTAATATTTTGACATTTAGGTGTCAAAAAATACAAATTACTCAAATAAAAATGACGGTTACATCCCTAATATAAAGGAATTCATATTTTTCGATTAAATATATTTTCTAGATTTAAGGATTCATCAAACTCATGTAAAAAATATATATATATATATATATATATATATATATTTTATGATAATATTTTCAAAGTGACAAAACTATCCCTATGTGAAATTATATTTTTACCCTCAAAGAAAAAAAGATTATAAGTGCAGAAAGGGGTAGTTTATATCTATAAATTATCAAGTATGTTTTACCAAACATACATTTATATATATATAATATTATATTTATACACTTCATTATTTTTCAGGGTATTATAGAGTCCCTCTCTCAATGAAAAAGCCCAAAAGTGTCCCAACTAGATTTATGTGATTGGTAAGATTGTGATCATGGCTTGGTTCAATGGTCATGAATTGATAGGCATATTTGATGGAGAAGAAAAGACTAGATGACTTGGCCACTATAGTGAAATAGGGATTAATGCCAAAATAGGATATTAGCACTTTGTATACATTGGTCGTGAGGTTTATATATAGCATTAATTAATCATTTAAGTTCATATGGTGTTGTTCTCATGGGAAGATGGCATGTTTATGACCGATATTGAGTTTCAATTGATGGATTGATCATCTTGAGACATCCTTCATTGGGAATACCTTCTTTTTTGGAACATCCATCGATGCTCCTAAATTAATTCTGAGGTATGTTTCTTAAGGGAATGTCAAATGCATTTTGAGAGTACAAATTCTTAGATTTTGTGGTATATGCGTCGGAAATCACTTGAGAAAACAAAAGATTTATGTTGTTTGCCTAAGTCTATCTACAGATGAAGATAAGAGAGTTTCACTATATTGAGAATGATCTTAATCCTAACCTATAAAAATATAGGCTTTTCTATCCAAAATCAACTTTCCTATATTTACCTGCCCTTACATTGAACCCAATGGGTACATATGAAGATTGTTAATTGAAAACATGGGTATATGAACTCAATATTATGAATCAAAAAATCAAAAATCTAAGATCAATATTTTGAACCCAAAAACCAAAAAATCTAACATCAGTATTATGAATTCAAGATTGAAAAACTTTAATTAATAGTATGAACTCAAAAATCAAAAGTCTAAGATCTATATTACGAATTCAAAATCGAAAATCTTTAATCAATATTATGCACCTAAAAATCGAACATTTGAGATCAATATTATGAACCCAAAACCAAAAAATTTGATATCAATATTTTGAATTCAAAATCTATCTATGAACCCAAAATCGAAATCTAAGATCAATGTTATGAACTCAAAATCGAAAATCTTTAAGCAATATTATGAAATCAAAAAACCGAAAATCTAAGATCAATATTATGAACCAAAAATCGAAAATCTGAAATCAATATTATGGATCCAAAATCAAAATCTAAGATCAATGTTATGAACTCAAAATCAAAAATCTTTAATCAATATTATGAATCCAAAAACCAAAAATATAATATCAATATTATGAATTTAAAATTGAAAATCTTTAATCAATATAATGAATCCAAAACTGAAAAATCTGATATTAAAATTATGAATTCAAAATTGAAAATCTTTAATCAACATTATGAACAAAAAAAAAACAAAAAACAAAAAATCTGAGATCAATATTATGAACCCAAAACCAAAATTTGAGATCAATATTATGAACTCAAAAATGAAAATCTTAGATTAGTATTAAAATTGAAATTCAATTAAAAACCCAATCATCGTTATATATATAGCACAATCAAAGAGAAAAATTGGAAAGAGAATTTTAAGTCATGGTAACCATCATGCATGAATAGTCTATAATCAAGATATGAGATTCAAGAAACCTAAGACTCTGATACCAAATATAAGATTTTAAATATATAAATCTTTAACATAACTTTTTAACAATAATTCCCAATAAGACCAAAATCAATCACATATCTCAAAAATACTATTTATGTAAATTATAATTAAGTTAAGGTACTTACCATATGCCATAATGAAATCATCGATTCAAGAATCGTTGGAGGTGTGTCTTTACAATCCACATGTTTATCGAAGTACTCGAATCCCAATCGTTTAATTCCTTTAGTTCTAAACTTACCTTCTCCCTCTTCTTTATATGAATCGACTAGGGTTCTAGTGATTGATGGATATCACCTCGTTTGCCACTCACCATTCTGGGATTGTTGATCCTCTTTTGTAGATGAAGATTAAAGGCCTAGAGTTTTCCTTTTAGTAAGATTTATATCTATCAAGGTTTCTTACTAACCTTAAAAGAATACTTTCTAATTCCAACGATATCGGGATCCCTTTCAATATTAAAACATCAAATCGTGAAGTTAATAGGCCACACGATTTATTGTATTCTAACAAAACACACCATCATCATTGAAGACATATTTCTTTCTTTCTTTTTCTTTTTCTTTTTTCCTTTTTATTCCCCCTAACTTGTTCGCTCAAAACCCTTCTCTATTGGAAGATCATTAGAAGAGATCACATCTTCTCCATGTATAACACTACTACTAAGTAACTTATAATAATAATCCAATTTCTCTAAAGGTGAGTCACAATTTATGAGGATTGGACAGAAATGAATGGAGAAAAGGTTTTCTTATCAAATACATAGTGAAAGAAGAAAATAATGAGTTAGGTATGTTCAACAAAAACCCGTTAAAGTCATAGTCAAGAAATACACAATAAGTTGAATGTTCTATAAGACGAGAAATACCTAAGATAATGTAGATTAAGATAGTGAAAATGGATATGAACTCAATTTCAATGATGAATACATTTCTTTGAAGTATAGACAAGGTGAAATGGAATAATATGATTTGTTTAGCCAACCCAAATCTTTGGGATAAGACTTTGATAAAGAAGATCTATTTCAAGAATTTAAACTAATTTCAAGGAGTTCCAGGGTTTAAATGCTTGCGTCCTACAAAATTGTTATGAAATATATTTTAAATAAGAGTGCTGATAATATGACGTCGTTTTTAATGCTCACCCTTGACATCTCCTGGCATGTTTGCTGACAGCCCAACAAACGTTTAACATGTGGTGTGAATGGCATCAGCAATAGAGAAAGCTTCTCTCTCTTGTTCGATGCCCACAAATTTATTTTTTTAGATTTCGAATCTTAAAAATGGTCATTGGGCCCACATTGATTATCACATTGACAATCCAACAACATAACCTTTTAGATTTCATGAAAATATTTATATTAAAAATAATAAAAAATTATTATTTTTCGAGCTTTATCCAAGAAGTTGAAAAGCAATAGCTACCGAACATCCAAATTTAAAAATAAAATTCAACGGTGAAAAATAACTATTTTTTAAACTTCATATAATTTTGTCCTCTACAACACCATTGCATCATATCATGTTTTTGAATGTCACAAGGTGATTAGATCAGAAAATTTTCTTTTTTTCACTATAGATAGGAGAGAGAAAGGAGTGTTGGGGGCGTGCGCCAACAAGTCAAAAGAAATTAATTTAAAGTATTTAAAAGTAAAAATAAAATAAACTGCTCAATGCTTTCAGCTAGGTACCCGTGGCCTAATGGATAAGGCGTCTGACTTCTAATCAGGCGATTGTGGGTTCGAGTCCCACCGGGTATGTGGTCCAACAATTTTTTCCTTCTCATGAATATGACGCATTTTAACAAAATCAAGCCGAAAAAAATATTATGCACATGTTCACGGAAACAAAACTTTACCGCCAAAACACACACACTCTCTCTCTCTCTCGCTGATTTCAAGGGCAGGGGTTGAAGCTTTGCTCCTCATCCAAAGATCAAAAACCAGTCCACAGTTCAGTTGTCTCGCCTTCTTTTGATTCATTTTGAAATCAAATTGATTCTTTATATGTAGTTTTTGTCTCTGAAACAATTAGCATCACTGTTACTTGAATTTGATAATTAGGGTTTTTCTTATTTATTCTTGTGTGTGGACTCAAAAAATTGGGCACCATAGACAAATTTTGATATTTTTTTCCCCTTTAATTTAGAAATGATTTGGGTATGATTCCCTTAGGTTTTATGATGAATTTACGCCTCAATTATATCTTCTTGGTTGTAAATCATATAGGGTCTGTCGAATTGCCTAATTTAATTGAAAAGAGGGGTGGGGGAGGGGGGTGAGAGACAGAGAAAAAAAAAAGGAGTCGAATCGCCTAATTTAATTGAGAAGGGGGGAGGGGATTTGAGACAGAGAGAGAGAGAGAGAGAGAGAGAGAGAGAGAGTAGTGAAACAGTAAAAAATAAATTAATATGTCACTTATCTTTATAGTACTCCTCCTGCCCAAACATGCTAACTAGGCAAGGAGGATTTTTTTTTTCTGGTTCCCTCTAAATATAAGCTTGAGGACACTAATGCCATATGGCTTTGATGTTAGGTGGCTATAAGCATTCTATCTTCTCAAGTAATTTCAAGTAAATAACCATTTTTTCAGTTTTTCCATTTCATTCTATTAATGAATATGTACTTTTGATGTATCATACCATGTTTGTTCTTTTATCAAATTGAGTGAGTTCATCTTTTGAATTTTTTTAGTAAGATGTGGTACCTCACTGCAAATCTTCGTGAGATACAAGCATGTTCAACAGAAAAAATCATCCATGAAAATAATAAAATAACAATAGCCATCTTTAAACACAAGACAGGCAGGTCCCCACATATCGAAAAGAACATTATGGAATGGAAAGTAACTTCTAATTCATACTCTAAGAAAAATTTGTTCAACAATGTTTGGACAATTCACGCTATTGATAAGGACTCAACACCCTCTTACCTTTATTTGTTCATCTAAGATATTTTGTCTTTATTGGTTCTCTTAAGTGTATATTTTCCTCCAGTATTCTCGGATGTGTCATATCCCAGTTAAGCCATGTGACCTTATATTCAGAGTTCTTCCCCTCATCACTAATTTAATCTTTTGGAGTAAGTGATTGGTTAACATGATATCAGAGAGCTAGGTTCATATATGTCACAGGTTCAAATCTTTCCACTCTTTATAGGTGATTGGAGTGTTGAGTGTATATTTTCCTCCACTCTCAGGTCTGTTATACTCCAACTAAGCCTCATAACCCTCTTATATTCATAGTTCTCCCTCTCTCCAATAGATCAGTCTTTTGGAGTAGTTGGTTAGTTAACATGTTATCAGAGCACTAGATTCATATATGTCACTTTTATGGGTGAGGGGGACTGTTGAGTGTATATTTTCCTCCCTTCTCGGGTGTATCATAGCCAATTAAGCCCCATGACCCTCTTATATTCATAGTTCTCCATAAATCGGTCTTTTGTAGTAGTTGGTTGGTTAACAGTTCTCCTCTCGATGTTTTCCTTCATCTTTTTTATTCCTCTTCAGTTTTTATCTTACAACTCAGGCCAGACTCTTGGTGAGTTCCATATTCTTTAAACCATTTGAAGATTGACCATTTTAATTGTTCAGAAAAGCTGTTGGTTTAGTCCATTTAGAAGATTCAGTTATGAAGTGTGACAGATTTTTTTATGAAAAGTCGGATAAGATGATGGGACAATTCGTCAGGGGTTGCTATGATGGGCCATTTGTGTTCCTGGCCAGTATGCAGCTCTTCTCCATTTTTTGAGTTATCCTCTTTAGGTGAGATATTGGTTTAATGGGGGAGAGGGTGGTCTTTCGTTTTCTGCTGTCTCTCTCTTTGAGGACATCTTGTCCTCTCATCAATAAATTTTTACACTTAATAAAAATAATGTTTCAATTTTCTGTGCTGAGACCGCAAAACTTGCAACTTGTTTGTTCGTAGAACTTGGATTTGCCATGCCCAAAAATGTACATTGGTTGAAAAGATTTCAATCTTTTGATATGTGCAACATTCATCTTTTACGCTTGAAGAACATCAATGTATGGATAATGTTCAAATGACTGAATTTTGATGTAGATATTTGTTTCTAAGGTAGAAAGAAGGTTTCTCGTAACACTTTTATTAAATTAATCGTGGTTTCAAGTAAGACAAAGGATAACCCAAACTGAGCTGAAGAAGTGTTGCAATTTTAAATGGTGTCGACAATCATTTCCTGATGAAATCACTTTTTCGCATTACTTGGCATTTGTTTGGTAGAAATTATTTTTCTTGTAAATTTGTTTTCTCAAGATTATTGAAATTGACTCATATTTGTTTTTGACATCTTAATTATCCTAAACCTTACAAGATAGCTTTTCATATTTTCTTTCTGTGGGAGACTTTAGGTTTCTACTTTATCTTTCGATACGGATGCTTTTGTCTAATTCAGATAATCCAGATCGAGTTCAAAATATCAGTACATACCCATGTGGAGAGGAAACATTGCAGACAAAACAAGATTAACTTGCAATCACTTTCATGCATGTGAGAAATCTAAACCATTAACCATGCAGTATGTCCTGTCTTGAATTAAATGTTTGGTTTAAGTAGAAAACAACACCTTCGTTTGATTGCAAAGGTTATTGAACTTTTCGCTTTATCATTTAGGTGTGTTCTTGATAAGATAGATCATGTTAAACCTATGTTGGCCACTTGAGATGGAATATTAAATTCTACTCTCTTCCCTCGGGATGTGGGTTTCTTGGTTCGTTTAGATACTTTAAAATCATATGATCAATGTTCACAACGTCCAACATTTTAATGACAGAAAATACAAGGAAATAAATATATGTCATGGACTCGCCATGATACATATTGAAAAATTAAAGAAAACCAAAGTGTCCTTCTTTGAAGTTTCCCAACTGCACTTACAACTTAGAAGTCTTCTTATAGAATAATACGCACACATCCAACTTGCCAAAACTTGCTTATTCAACAAAAAAAGAACTCAAAAAACAAGAACTCTATACATTCAACGAGAGGTTAGGCTCTCTGCCCTGTCGATAAAACAAGATACTTCAGACACTAATAAGAATAGTTGAACAAGTAGAAGTCTGAGTTTACCAACAATACTGTTTCTGGAATTTCAATTATTGAACTTCTGTTCGGCAGTGCTTGGTGAAGCCTGCACGATCCAAGAACACATGCATCAAAAATGGCGTGAAGGTAACAAAGAAAGATTTTGGTTTTTGTTAGTCAACTAAGTATCACCAACATCTATATGAAGATTGTTGCTTATTACCTGAGCTTAATGAGCACCAAAAGTTGTTGTTATTGAATATTATTTTCTCAGTTTGAAAATCCCATTCAGTTATTAAACATATGTCACGGGGAATGTATAGCAAGCATGAAAAAACAATAAAATAAAACATTGATGTAATTAACATATACTGCAGATAGATTGTAACAAAAGAAGTATACTGACCCCGACTGATGTCAAAAAATTGCAAACTGCACATTTCACTGATCGAGCTCCATATTGGTACATCAAAAGCATCCTACAATTCCCACAATTGACATGTGCAACCTGATTTGCTGCAACATATTATTAAACTTAGTATCATTTTTTGGGATTTATGCAATTACAGGTATTTCTTATTGATCGGTTATAATAGTAAGATTTATCAATAAAATGGATATAGAAATTGTTAGAAGTAAAAGGAGAAAAACAAATAGTACAATACCTTCGAGGGCAAGATTGACCGTGTGGCAACAAGAACATTGAACGCTCGTTGCTCCACGAATGTACATCAATAAGGTATGGCAGCCTCCACAGACCAGCTGAGCCATTTCAGTGCCTATTAAAAATCCAACAAAGCATAGAAGAGAAGGAAAAAAAAAAAAGAGTGTCAAAACCTTCAGATAACTCCATCGATTTCATATGCAAATTAATGTAGAGTGAAATGGGTAGAAACAACCGCACCAGGGGTTGGCACAGATGTTACTGCATTGCAAACTGCACAACAAACAGAGGTTGCTCCAACAGGATAGACAAGAAGGTTTCTACAGCCAGAACACACGAGTTGACTCTGTGCACCTGAGGTGACCCAGATTTGCATAAATTAGATTAGGATAACAACTCTATTGTGCACGCTCACAACACCCAAGCTATAGAGAGATTGGATTTTCAAAGAAGCCTGGTTTACTGACCAACCTTAGAATTTTCACAGCTACGCAGCCATTCAGATAAGAAGAAGAAAAAATTAAATATAGTAATCATACAACTCATCCACATCTCCAGAATGTTTTTGTTCAGATGTATATTTTTCTCCACTCTCGGGTCTGTTAGACCCCAGCTAAGCCTCGTGACCCTCTCATATTCATAGTTCTCTCTCTCTCCAACAGTTCAGTCTTTTGGAGTAATTGGTTGGTTAACATGGTATCAAAGCATTAGGTTCGTATAGGTCAGATTCATTCCACCCTTATGGGTGAGGGGAAGTGTTGAGTGTATGCTTTCCTCCACTCTTGGGTGTGTCATACCCCAGTTAAGCGCGTGACTCTAATATTCATAGTTCTCCCTCTCTCCAACAGATCTGTCTTTTGGACTAATTGGTTCGTTAACAATTTTCTTGTTGTGTGGAAGCATAATAAGAGCAAAAGATAAAACGAAAAGCAATCACACAAAGAACATAGGATTTTTGGTTCTGCAAATTGCCTACATCCATGGAGGAGAGGGAGATCAATCCACTATCAATGATCAAGATTACAAGCTCTCAAACCTCTACAACTCTCTCAGCCGCAAGAAACCTCTTCTCCGGAGCTCGTTCCTTTGGGTTGAGCCCCTATGCTATAGAAAAGACCCCTTTACTTGTGAATTATCCTCTTGAATCCCAAGCCCAATTTAGAAATACCAGCCATCATACAACATTTTCCTAAACCCATTTCTTTGGTAAGAAACTATAGTTGTTTAGCATTCTCAGACATAGACTCATACTATCAAGAGTGGAACGAAAGAGAGCAAATGTTAATAGACTCTAATGTTCAGTTTACTCGAAAACCCCTAGCAATTCCGCCGCAGTTAAATCACTCAAATGCAAAACAGCTTTTATAATCGGAAGATAATAATGCTGTGTCCTTCAAAGATAAATTACATGATCATCAAAGCCTTACCCCATATATTCCAATAATGCATGTAAAGAGAAGAAAATGTTCAAGAATTATGTAATAAGGTGGTCTATCATTGATATCAGGCTAAAATTAGAGGGAGATGGAGGTGAATTACCACTCGGCGGATGCGTATATGGTACTGGGGGCGTCGGATACGGGGCAAGAGGAACAGGCATTGCTTATCTGCTGAGGTATTTTTCCTCCAAGCTCTTCAAAGCTTGCAGCCTCAGACAATGGAAAACAGATCCTTCCCTCCCATTCTCACCTAAACTACAAAAGCAAAAAAAATAAAAATAAAAAATACTCCTGAGATGAGGAAGAAGGGCAAAGGGGTTTGAAAGAACACTACAAATAACTGAAGTAATCAACACCTGTTACAGAATTTTCCAATTATAAGTTTAATAAAAAAAAAGAATTAGGAGAAAATTACATAACATCAAAAACTCACATACCCATTACATAATTTCCATTAACAAGCACAAGAATATAAATGAGGAAGAACAAAATTGCATAAGAAACCAAATTGCTCATACATCTATTACAAAATTTATGATAACAAGCACACAAAATAAAAGGGGTAATTAAATTCACACAAAAAAAACAAAAAACAAAATTAGACTTACCCATTAAAGAATTTGCATTTAGAATTATAAAGTAAGCTGAATTTCAGATACCCATAAGGCACAAAATAATATATAAGCAATGAACTGAGCAGTAGTTTATAAAGTGGAGCAAACTCACAGCTTTTCAGGTTGTGGATGAAGTTGAGAGAGAGAGAGAGAGAGAGAGAGAGAGAGAGAAAGATGTTTAATTAGAAAAAGTGGTGTTAAAGAAGATATTTTACCTCTTCTCTTGTCTTAACTTGCAATTTAGTCAATTCTGTGGTGGAGTGAAGCCATCTGTAGTGCCGAGAGAGAGAGAGATGTGATCCCTCCACTTCTATTTATGTTGGATTGTTAGTAGAATTACTCCATCAAAATCAAGTTTGTTAAAAAAAAAAAAAAAATAGAAATTAAAAATGAAAAAATAGTTGTGGGTCCCACTCACCATCCCCGCAATCTTGCTTTTATTGTAATCCATTTGCATGCACGTGAGTTCCACCACGTTCAACCACCCGCACCTTCTTTCACTTGGTATAAACGGTACAGAGTGGGCCACGTAGCTGGGGCCATATGTCTATCAAAGCCATCCGAAAGATTAAAAAAAAATAATAATAGAGGGTCCACTAAAATATGAAATTCAAGGACGAATCTTAGCTGGTGGTCCTTTTATCGGTGTTTCCGTGTACCGGCAACAATGAATAATTGCACGTCGATGTGGACCAGTTTCTTTTGTGACACGTGGCACATCTTTTACTTATATAGAATAATGAGCTTTATATCCACTGTTTCATTGGTGCCATTTTTTTTTTTTTTATCTGACTATGAAAGATGATCGAATCTACGGTAAATAATCATCAATCATCAATCATACTGATTTCATTTAAAAAGAAGAATGATACACTGAGGAAGAAACACCTCTAAAATCTTGAGAAATAACAAAAATAAGATTGTTAGAGAGCGACCCACAATCAAATTCAATACAATCCAAATTCTTTAGTTTTGATAAATATTTAAAAGACCCTACAAATATAATTACAAAATTCTTGAATTTTTTTAAAATATTCATAAAATTCTCCAAATTAGGGTTAACTGATTAAATCGACGAAATGGCTAACTTATTGGGTAATCCTCACTTAGTTGTGAAATATGGTAATATTTTTACCTGTTACCTTTAAAATTTTATTTTTTTTCAATAATCAAACATCAACAAGAAGATAGAGTTTTTAGAGAAATTGACAATGATGGATTTTGGTAGGAAACCCATGAAGTTGTAACGATATTGAGCTTACTTTTCATTAATTTAAAAGAAAAGACCAAAGTCAAGGGGGTCATGCCATCAACCACCAAAGATAAGGAGGTATCTCAAATACTTATAAAAGCTTGAGGGACATGTTAAAATAAAAAAGGAACCACTGGGGTAATGTAACCACCATGCTCCTTAAAGGGTAATGGTACTACCATTCCTGTCGAAGAAATCATTGACACGTGGGATGTAGCACGTGGAAGACTCTTCTATGGCAACTCTTATACATTTAATAATGAGAGATTTACTGGAAAACCTACCTGTTTCGATTTTATTACAAAAACCCCCTTACTTTATCATGTCTGTTACTTGAACAAACCTTACTTTATATGAATCATGTTACCATGACAACTTAGTAAGATTTCAAATCTTACTAATGATTGTTGGGTCCACTTGTTTTATCAAATTAGAAATCCAACAAAGGAAGCCTTCTAGGTTTCATGGAATAACTCATATTCAAAATCAAAATTTAAAAAAAAAAATAAAAAAATTTGAGTTTAATCGTAGGTGTTGAAAGTGTATGGATACCGAATTCCCAAATTTAAAACTAAAATTCGACGAGTGAATTAACTCTTTTTTTGTCAATTTTTTTTTTTTTTTTTTAATTGTTATAATATTTTCCTTTACAAACCTATGACATCATATCATGTTTTTAGATGTCAAAAAATGATGAGTTTAGAATTCACTCCAAGGTAAATTAACCTCATAAATTTGATTTTTATGACGGATCCCCACTCCAAAGGTTTGCTCGGTAACAAACTTGATAAAATGAGGTTTGGTGGGTAACAAACTTCAAGAAGTAAGGTTTCTCAAAACTCCAAGAGAATTTTTGTAATAAAAATGCAACAGCGGGTTAATCTCTCAATAATAATTGGTGATTTATAGCCTTGGGATTTAGACACCTTGCCCTCTTTCTTCTCTACTAAAGGGGTGCTATTGACACCCACTTTTTTGTTCACCACACCCACTTAAATGGTAAATGTCAATAATGTATAAGTACGTAAATATCTCTTTTTTATTTATTGTGTTTTACTGCATACATCTACCTAACATTCACTGAACAAATGCAACTTTTCCCTTTATCGAAAAATTCTATCAAAGTTCCCACGTAATTAAATGATTTTTTTTTAGAGATTCATCAAAAATCATGTTCCATTTGTGAGGGACATTATTTAATAAAATCTTTTTTTTTTCTTTTTTTACCATTATGTAGTATAATTAAGCATTTTGATAGATGGAGTGGAGTTTTTATCATTTATTTTCATCATCTTTTGTTTTTGGAATTGTTTATAATTATTTTGCGTATGAGCCATGTTAAAAGTAGATTTTATCTTTTATCATTTGCATTAGAATTTTTTTTCAAAATTCCTAGTACGTTCGGTAAATTAAGACTAAACTTGTCAAGACTATCTCGGTAAGTACATACCAAACTCATTTTTTCACATGGGATCCCCATGTAAAGAACTGTTCGATATGTACCTACCATATAATAGTATATTTTTTCGATATGTTTTAATTGAATTTATCATTCTTAGATCAGTAGTTACATATCGAACAATTCTTTACACAGGATCCCATGTGAAAAATGTTCAGTATGTTATTACCAAACCTTTTTGGAAATGTTCGGTATGTATCTACCAAAAATTATTGAAAGGTTCAATGGGTTACTATTAAATAAAAGAAAATAAAATCGATGGGTGAAACAAGTACATAACTATTTCCCACATTATACACCCACAAGGATGGTTGTTAAAACGAGTATTTGACTGTGGCGAGAAAAAAGTGGGTGTCCATAGCTTGCCCCTTTACTAAATTATAAAAAAATTAACCAAAATGTCCTTGTCTTCAAAATGTAATTAACAAAGTAACTAAACTAGTTGCACACCACCCATTACCAATTGCACTCCATCATTTAAAAATTCCCCTTTTGAACTCCATTTGGATGATTACATTCCAAAAATAGTTAAAAATTGTTGCACTCATTTTTATTTTTTTTTAATTCTTCTTCTTCAATTATATCCAAAGAAATTATTGCTAGTTTGATAATTTTTGCAAGAAATATTTTTTTCATTTCAAAACCATGTTTACAAAGTTACGTTATCTTGTAATACACATGTTCAAATAAAATTCTAAACAAAGATTAGAAAATCAATGCCATAATTAAGTTGGAGCCAAAGAGAACTCAAACAAAAGCAATCCCAAAACATGATCAAAGTAGAACATGGGTAAAGAATACAAAACTACAAGTTAAAATAAAGCTTAAACCATAAAAGGTTAGGTATTGGAGTGCATTAACAAGTTAAAATGAGATAATAAAAATACAAACAAATAAAAATAAATAAAGGATTTTTTAAGTTTGGTGTGCAACCAAAAGTTAGAGGTGTGTAACTAGTCAGTCCCTAAAAAAATGTTTGATTTTTTTTTTTCACCCTAAATTCAATCATCTATCTTCAACCTTGGATGAAATTTGTTACCCTAATTCCCAACTATAAGAGTTCATTTATTTCAACCTTCAAAAACAAAAATTATTGTCTTCTTCAAGATTAAGATTCTATTTAATTTAGAGAGCTACTATTGCCACACCAACTTTTGCTAATGTCACTATAATTCTTATGTAAACACCAAAGAATTGCACACAGTTGGGATGGTGTTAGCAAAAGTTGGTGTGGCAATTGCAACTCTCTTAATTTGATCGACTACCTCAAGAGCAAAATATAACTTTTAAAATGGTAAAGGATTGAACTTTTTTTTAGAGTAATGATTTTCTAACTAGAAAGTCTTCACTCAGTCAATACTCGACTGACGAGGCATGGACACGGAATCATAAATCTATTATCTCAAGATGCACAAACATCTTTTATGGATATTTGCACATGTGTATCTCGAGGACAGATCAATGATTTTGAGTCCTTGCTACATTCAACCGAGTGAAAACTTAATACTAGCACTTTTATTTTTTAGGTGATGTTGAAAATCCATACAACAAAACATAATGGTGGGGCCTCTTGGTGGGAGATAAACATCTCACCTCATCCCCTTAAATTTCTTGTCTTTACTTTTCTCCTCTCTAAATCTTTCCTTTTTTAAGTAATACCCTTCTAATTTATTATATTTCCTCTTTTATCACTTCAATTTTAAAATTTTTTTAAATAATGCTCTTTCAATTTATTTTTTTCCTTTTACCCCCTTAACTCTTTAAGAGGCTGCCCTTGCGTAAGGCACATAAGAACTCTAGTAATAATATAAGATGAGGTTTTATCATGTAAGTTAAAAAAAAAAATTAAGGGATTTTTAATCTATTACAAGTTAAATACAAAGGTATTTAGGTCATTTTCATTAGCCTATAAAAGAAGACTGTGGTCAAGAGCATACCTTCAGCTTGAAAACACATGCGGGTGTCTGAAATATTTACCAAAATGTGGAGATGTATCTTTAAATTACCCCTAACTATTAATGAGTGTCATCGACGAAAAGCTGCAATTGATAAGACCCACTAACTGGTGAGGTGTATTAAGTACCATCAAAACAACTTTTTTTCTCACATTATTCTGCTTAGTTATTGCACTTGACTCTTATATGTAATCATCAATCGACATGACTTTCTCATCATTATTGATGACTTGTCCCAAACATCAGAGTTAACAGTATATTTATTTGTTTTAATTTTTTTTTTGGGTGAGGGATGGAGGTTGGGGCATGGAGGGTGAGGAACTTTAAATACCCCACCTATATTCGATGACAGGCCCTTCTTGACCTTTGTATTTCTTTTTTTCTTTTTTCTATTAATGAAAATTACTTAAATACCCTTTCCTTTATCTCTTATCAAAACAAAAACTCATCTTAAGTTCTTAAATCCCACCTTTACCTCTTGCATAAAACCCTTGATTTTTCTACCCAAGATTTCATTATTTTCTATAAAAAAATGTCCATCTCATTCTTGAGGTTTGGTTGAAGAAAATCGAATTTCAAAGTTTATTATGTCCATTTTTTTCTCATAATAATTTACTTCAATCTCTTGTGTAAATTTTTTTTTTTTGGCCCTCATAGCAAATCCTGAAATTTGATTTTCTTCAACCTACAAGCCTCAAGAACTTAAATTGTTATGAAAAAAAAAAAAAGCGGACATATTTTTTTTTTGGTGGGGGGAGTTGGGGAGAGAGGGATTACAAGTTGGAAGAAAAGGGCATTTAAGTCATTTTTCATCAATTGATTAGAAAAGAATAAGGTCAATGGTGTTGCATGTTATCAACTTGAAAATATAGTGTGGTATATCAAATATTCACCAAATAAGAAGGGATATGTCTAAATCTTCTTTTCTTAATTTGTTTAACAAGTTTGGATTAGACTTGAGTGACATTTGTGATAATCAATCGACAAGACTTTGTTCCTTGACTCTTCCAATAATTATCTTATTATAATGTCATCCGTCATCTATCCATTAATACAAATATTAGAGTGACCAATAGAAATCCCTTGCCATCCAAGTTTATCTAAAACTATTACTCATGTCTTTTTTTACTACTTAAATCTTGTTGTTTTTTTGGTATGAAATTTTCTACCCTAATTCGACAAATGTTTATTTGAGAAAAATATCTCAAGATCGTGACCTCAGAGATTGCCCCAAGCAAATTTAAAATAACCTAAATACCCTTGTCTTCAACTTGAATCGAAAATCCTTGATATTGATTTTTCTTCTCAAAATCCATCATCTTTTAACTTATATTTTGTTCTCAATATCTTTTTATATGTTGAACGAATGAGTCGAGAACAATGTTACCTTTCAAGAGAGAGAGGGCATATTCAAATTTGTTTTTCGAATTTTTAGGTGTTTCAACTATTAAATTCTTCAAGAAAATAACTAATTATTTTCTACTTTTTTTAGTTTCTTAATTAATCTTACCAAAATTTTCTTCATTGTTGATTCTAACTGTAAAATAATTAAAATTATAACAATAAATTTGTGCTTGTTATCAAAGGGGTTTGAAAAGGCAATACAACAACTTTACAAATGGTAAGCAACCATGTCTCCTTTATTGGTGCTGCACTAATCAAATTCCTTAATTTGATTAACGATGTAACGTGCATCACCTCCAGGATTGGATTTACAATAAGGGCACTTTCCCCATAAGAATTTTCAAAGTCTATGGATTAATGAGCAATTGCGGTAGATATTAGCTGTGTATAAAAAAAAAATCTGTCATTATTGCCCCCACAAATATTTTTTTCACTCTTAGTTGCCCCTACAAAAAAAATTTATACTCTTTCTACCCCTATATGGGCAAAATCCTAACTCTGCCCCTGATCACCTCTAAGTGGTCTCTTTTAATACAATAATAATCCAAAAATATTATAAAGAACTTTTCGAATCTCAACCATTAACAATAGGATTTGAGAAAAAATGCCAATTTCTTAGGAAGTAGTTTTGATCTTCTAGGGTTAATACACTTTTTTATAGGGGTGTCTTTTTCTTGGGAAACCCTAACATCCCAACGCTTGTGTTGATAGTATTTTCCTACTATGAAATACTTTTAGTAAAATATTAATTGTCTTAATCGGTTGATAGTAGAAAATTATTTTTCAAAAATGGTTAAAATATTAAAATTATATGTGGCTATTTCGTTATCTCTATTATTATAATGAGAGAAGGTGGAAAAAGAGGCTTGACACCAAAATTTGATCCCATGAATGCCCCCTTCTATGTATTTAAACTTAATGGTAAAAGGGTTATTAATTATGGTCAAATACCAAAAAGTTACAATCAACGACTATATAATCATATTAGTATATAAAATTACTTTTAGGCAAATGACTATAGAGGTTCGGTGGAGAGAGGGATAGTTTGTGGAAGAGGGTTATTTGTGTTAAGGGGTTATATGATTGTAGTGTTTAGAAGGGTATTCTCAAGGTAGTCGATGATTTGGCGAGAGATATCAATTTTAGAATAGGTTTAGGGGATATGGTGAGATTTTGGGAAGATATGTGGTATGGTAATTCGGTTCTATCAACCCAATACCCATCATTGTACGTTTATTCTCTTAAAAGGAATTACCTTGTTAAACACTGTTTGATCCATAATGAAATTACTAATTCTTGGGATTTAAGTTTTAGGGGAAATTTTATGATTGGAAGAAAAACAAGGTAACATTTCTTCTAAATTTCTTGAATGAAGTCTAAATCAGGAATAATAATTAGGACATGAGGGAATGGATTAAGACTAAGGATAAGAGATTCGTTGTTCGCTCCTTTTATAAAATCATTCTTCCAAAGTCGGAGAATACTTTTTCAGAATCTCTCATTTGGTCTTCTTTTGTTTCTTCTAAAATTTTCTTTTTTATTTGACTTGTCTCCTTAGGGAGGATTCTTACTTTGAATAATTTGATTTCTTGTGGATGTATCACTTTTAATTTTTGTCCCCTTTATAAGGGTAATGGTGAATCTATGGATCACACTCTTCTTCGTTGTTCTTTCTCCCGAGCAATTTGATCATCTGTCATGTCTTTGTTTCACATGTATTGGATTTTCCCAAAGAACTTTCTTATGATGTTAAAAGGATGGGCTTACAATATATACTCTCATAGAAAAAGGCATTTTTGGGCTATCCTTCCTTCGACCATAGTTTGGGGTCTTTGGAAAGAGAAAACCAACAGTGTGTTCCAAAGAACTGAGAACAATTCACATTTAGTATATATAGAGATTTTAAGACTATTGTTTTTTTGGACAAAGTTAATCAAGGATATCTCCGGGTTCTC
Organism: Akebia trifoliata; assembly: GCF_017979445.1. NCBI lineage: Eukaryota > Viridiplantae > Streptophyta > Magnoliopsida > Ranunculales > Lardizabalaceae > Akebia > Akebia trifoliata. The sequence continues at coordinate 37,110,550 of NC_141385.1, read as the reverse complement.
TTTCGAAGACTTTATATTTAGATGGAAAATCTTATGTAATTAGTAGGATCTTATTTTTTGTCTTCTCTGTTTTTACTTTTCGTCTTGAGGGCTTCATTCGTATTCTCTTTCTTTTGATATTTATAAAAAATTTATATTTATAAAAGAAAAGTATATAAAATTACAAATATATCTTATTTTTGTTGTCTCAAAAACTTTTGAGACAATGACTATAAAAGCCTACTTTTTTAAAATATGTACCAAAAGTCTCATCTTAAAAATATGGTGCATCTAAAATTCACTCAATAAAATAATAGTCTAAGAGGGATTTTTTAAAGCAATTTTTAAGATAAACACTAGAATTACCCTTTCGATAAATTACAACTGTGATTTATTTTAGAGATCCACATTTTGGTGAACATTTTGAGATACCTTTATGTTTTAAAAATTCATAAGGAAAATAGTCTAAATGACCCAAAAAACCCTTATTTTTTCTTACCAAAAACTTATCATCTTAAATCTATTAGAGACGACTATGACGATGATGATGATGATGATGATGATGGGGATGATCATGATCATCATTAATTGACTTTTTATGTGTAGGTAGACTAATGTAATGTCTGAATTTCAAGCACTAAAATAGATTTCAATGTATACTTTTAACACTCCAATCTTCGTTGAATCAACTTGAAAGCTCGTGAGCAACGTAAATGAATAGAATAAAATTATATTAAATTTATGATGGAGACGATCGAGCATGATCATGATCATCCTCAATTGATATTTGGTTTACAGGTAGGCCAATGTAAATTCTGAGTTTCATAACCTAATTTAAGTATTTAAAAACAAATAGTTGAAAGAGTAGTTTTGGTTTTTTATTGAAAAAATTAATTAAAAAATCCTTATACTAAAGTTTTATAAAATGAGTCCTAAATGATCCATATTAATTTTGCCTGCTAAGTAAAAAATGGAAGAGAAAGAAGAAGAAAAGTTTTGAAAGCTGCTATTGACATCCCAAATTTTACTTATTACATCTCAATTTCTTAAATTACTTATCACACTCCAATTAAAGATTAAAACACACTTCAAACATCATCGAGGTTTGGTTCAGATTATAATCTCAACATTATGAAACATTATAACACTCATTCAAACAATTTTCAATAGATGTTTACAACTATAACTAGGTTCATATAAAATCTTAAACTCAAAAAAATAGAAATCTAACAACAAAAAGGAAAAAGAGAGTTTCTAGAGGCACCCCTACTTCTAATTACTCTCAACCAATTACTTATTTTTTTTATTTTTAATTGGGGTGTAATAAGTAAAAGTTAGAGTGCCGGCAGCTCTCAAAATATGGAGGGGGACATTGTGTATGTGGTCCCAAGAAACAAGCATTGGAACTAGGGTGTTTAAAGAAAAGTAGTGGTGGAGAGCAATCACATTGGTGTCCAATTTTATTGTGTTTGGGAAAAATAAGTAAAGATACATAGACTTCCTTGAATTGGCAACTTCTTGATTTGGTAGTTTCTGGAGTATGGCATCCACATGTCTTGCTCTCCTTATAGGCTACAGATGGGTTGTCCTATCTCTTATATAGAGTCAGTTCCGATGACTCTTAAAAAATGGAAAATATATAAAGCCGTGATTTTAAATTTTATAGGATTGGTTCACTGGTAAAACTAGCGACATGGGTTTGCTCCCTTTGATCATGTGGTCAAAACTTGATAACTTCTTTACTTACTCTATTATAGGTGAGAAGCTTTCGTGGGTCGAACTATGTGATTGAAGGGACAAGTTCCATCCCAAAGGGGGTGGAGATATCTTCCAATATTAAAAAAAATGATCCTGACCATTAAAATAAGCAATCCAACAGTCGGAATGTACTCAATAAGGTAGGATGGGGTTTAAATAATGAAACTCAATCACTAAGTCTGCATGAAAATACCAAGTTTACTTTTCCATAGAAGTTAAAAAAAATATTGAAATTTATAGTGTCCACAGAATTAAAAAAAAAAAAAAAAAATAGAGAAAAAAGAGGAAATTGTAAAATAAATAATTGAGAAGGACAAGGGAGTTTATAGGAGGCCACATGAAAGAAGATTATTAATTTTTAGAACCCTCCAAAAATAACCCATTACTTGGAAAGCTATGCATGCAAGAGTGGGACCATTTCCTTCTTTTTTTTGTTCTTTTTCTAGCTTTTCTCCGCATTCAAATTTGATCCATACTGAATATTCCCACACAATGTTCCAGAATTTTATGCAAATTATAGTGTATTATACTTTTTTTTTTTTTAATAATTTTTTTAGGGGTAATTGTAGGATACCTCTCTGTGTTTTTGATGAATAGTTTTAAGGTACCACTTCTATTTTCAAACTGAAGACATAGCTCTCGGCCATTATCTTCTTTAAGAATTTCATAAATGACCAAAATACCTTCACCTCATCCTTTAAAAACCCTTAAGGATAAAATATCTGATTTATGTGGCAACTCTTGATTCTCCCCCACCTCCCAAAAAGAGAAACAAATCATGAAAACCCAGCTTCTTGAATCCTTGATTCACTTGGCAAAACTTCTTTATTTTCTTCTCATTGATCTTGTAAAAGAAGCAGTAGTGATAATTGACTACTTAGTCAAATTTGTGGGAAACAAAATTTTCTCTATCACGCATGGAAAATAGGGTGGGAAAAATGATCTTTTCTAGAAAAAGATTTGTTGAAGCAAGAAAAAAAAATTGTCGAAAATCGAAAGCCTAGAATAGATTAATAAACAATAGTTCCACCATCACGAATTGAATCAACAACCCCTGACACCAGTGGAGGTGTTGTAATGTCATTTTATTGTTACCAAATAGCTAGTTAATGAGGGTAAATGGGATCATCAAAAGATGAAAATTGAGGGTAGATGGAATGTCTCATTAATTGAAAAAATCAACATTGACATATTTGGCTGCATAAGCAAATAAGAGACAAATATGGATTTTGTCAGGACACCTAAATAAGATTTTGGAAATCCAATAATGCCAAATTCCATACGTTTACTACTTTAATCTCCCCAAAAAGCAGTCTTCGACTAGCCCAACATGTGGTGGGACCTAGACCATTGTGGGCCCATCTAAAATCACTGATTTGATTTACATCATCACCTACTCCTTATCCTTATTGTGCCTCATCCCAAATATTGGGGTCGATAGTAATTGGACTTACAGATTGATTGGATTCTTAGTGCCAATTCGGCCAATTGATTGGATGGTTAAGCTTTGTCTACGCGCATACCAAGAGGAGTGTAAGTGGGGCCTACAATAATTATATATCATCCAAGCACAGTTCACCACATATAGACTCTGTGCACCGTGCTAGGGCTGTTACTTGGGTGGGCCAAACCCATAATCGATGGGTTCAACCCGCCTTTGGGTCAGGTTTGGACAAACAAAATTTGACCGAACCAAAGTGGGTTGGGTTCGTGCATAGACATCGAATTGTGCAAACCTGAACTTTGCCCAATTTGCCCAGACCTAAACTTAATATGGTTATAATTTTAAAATATTTTAAAATATCTTTGTTTTTTTCTCATTCACAATTCACATTTCAAACTTTAGTTAATCAAAACTAGGATAAAGAATTGTAAATTATATATTTTTTACATACCACTTATCTTTATATAAACCATTATTTTTAGTTAATTTTCTAGTATTATTGAGGAATGAGCCAACCCAACCAATCCGACTTGAATTGGGTTTGGGTTGAGCATTTTATGCCTGAGGTCGAGTTGGTGCTTGTCAAGTGTGGGTTGGGCAAAGGTTGATCCCTAACCCGTCCCAACCCGTCCGAGTTACAGCCCTACTCCGTGCCAGCTTTTCTTTATATAAAGAAGAGGTGAATAAAATTGCACAAAGATGAGTAAAATGTACATATAAGGGGTCATAGATTTTACACAGAAAAGTCTGTATAACACATCTCCACCAAAACTATGATTATGTCCCAACAAATCTAGACCTTTTTTCTTAAAAAAATGTGCATTTGCAATGAAGACCATTGGCAACACCCACAAAAGATAACCCTTTCAATAGATAAAAAATCTCGATGAACAAGAACATGGCTGAAAATGATGTGGATTAACGTAAAGTGGAAAAAAAAAAAAGATTCGGAGAGCCATTTTAATCGAAGATATGGCCTCTCAGATAAAATCAAACGACACACACACACATGACAACATAACAATTCGTGGAAGCCTTTCAGATGTTGATGAGATCCAACGTTTGAGCTTTAACAAAATCAACCCAGTTTGCAAGTAGAGATGATTCAGACACTTAAGTTGTAAAGAGAATTCAAAAACTGAAAGCTAATTTTCATCATTTTCAGCGTCAGAGGTGTCATATATAATGCCAATATAATGGCTTACTGTTCTCGATGTCAGACCTGGAAACCTATGAGAACTGCCTGGTCGAAAATCAATTTTAACAAATGGCCATTTCATGGTCTGTGCAGCTTCACATTCTTCCAAACCGTCCCCTATTACGCAGAACCGAACATTTGGGCCTTTGAACCGCTCCTTGATCCATGTAAAACACTGGAGTTTCCCCACATCCCAGGAGCTGTACACTGAAGAAATGGCAGAAAAATCATAAATAACCACATTATAAATATAAATTATGATGCAAGTTACCATACAGCTTTATCAGATCCATCCGGAATGTCTACAAAAAATATAAAATGGAAGAGTGAGTAACTAGATTGGATTATTTGTGATATAACCAAAAAGACAAAAAAAAAAGACAAGACTAGATCGGATTGTTAAACACATTTGATCGGAGTAGATTTTGACTAGGAGAGCTCTATGTTGGACCCATCAAAGGACAGGATTCAAACTTCCCTGCAAGTGAAAAACAGATACTGCACTCACTTGCATAAGCTATTCCAACACAATTTATACAATTTCCCAACAACGTATGGGAATTTTGAAAGGAGCGGTCTCTTGTTTTCAGGATATTGTGTTGAATATTCTGGGGCTACTGTTTTTTTGGTGTAAATTAAGTCCCGAGTTTAAGGGAGTCTTCTTTGAGGACTTCGTCTTTAGATGGGACTCTTTATGTGACAGTTGTTTTTTGCTTTTTTCAGTGGGTCATCTCGACTGCCTGTATTTTCTTTTTTTCTCTCTTTAATAAAATTTATGCTTATAAAAAAATAAAAATGAAACATATGGGAAGATGGATTCCATCGAGTCCCTCTTGATCTCTCCTTTGTGAATTCCAAGGTTTTAAATATAGTCACTGGGTTATAGCCGATGATAAGGCTTTGTTGTTGTTGGTCTGGTAAAGGGCAGAGATCGTTTTAATGGACCACCATTACATAATTGTTAACCCTTTAATAAAAACATGCTTTAAAATGAGTTTGGAATGCAAAATTTGAATTTTGAACTTAAATAAGGACCATTATTTAAGTTTGAAACCCTTATTCTGTAAAAATCAGTATGGTTAAATAAAATATTATGTAACGTATGCACTAACAGAACAACCATTCTTTACCCCCACCTCAACCCAAAAATGAATATATGAATATATATATGAGATCCGGTAATATGGACCGAAGGACCACGTATCTCTATGGACCATATGTCAAAGTAATGCCTAAATACACCATCAGATGCCACATGCATATAGAGCATGAAATTTTATGAACTCCCAAAAAAACCAGAATTGAGAAAAGAGCTTTTTTTACCGTTGGATTTAAATTTTAAATCTAGGAGTTCAATGGCTGTCCATTTTTAAACTTTAAGATTTGGCTAAAATAAAAAAACTTTTTGGGGGATTTTTTTCTCTCAAACCCAATCCAGACCACAAACAAGAGGGTTGAGTTGTCATTTGGACCAATGGGGTAAGTACATGTGGCCCGAATTTGGACCTCAGTCCATGCAACCTTTTCCCTATATATATAAGCATTACTCTTAACAGCCATTATTTATGCCATTTTGGATTATTTTTTTAAAACCAATACAACCTTTTTCATTGTAACTAATTTCTAAATAATACAGATATTTTTTAAGGGGTGAAAAAACTAGGAAAGAGAATTGCCCATGTGCAACGATCAACCCTATAAACCTCATATGATCTGGCCCATCATAGAGTTGTGATGAACCACTGAAATACGTTCCTAATACGATCAATGATCTTGGCTGATTTGCTAGGACCCAAGACTTCACAAAATGCTCAAAAGATGGCATCAAGCAAAGCCCCCCTCAATTACAAGCAGCCCGCTATAGAATCATTGAGCCAACCAAACCCAAATGGGTTTGGACCTTTAAAATGGATCCTTTGTCATCTCCACACCATGGTTTATAATCTTATTCATGCATTGAACGATACTGATATTTTAAACCATACTCTCAAAAAAGCCTTCAATTCCAGTTAACCCAGGAGCACTAAAAGAGTTCCCTAGAAAATTTAGTTTGATACATCCTCTTTCTTGAGCCACTCAATGCCGTGAGGCTGTCGTATGCATGCAACCTTTTGTACAGTTTATATGAAAGAAACTTTAGAAAATGTGAACAAAAAAAGTTTTGACTTTGCACATATTTTTAATTCAAAAGATATATTTACTCATCTAATAGGCTACAATGCATCCAATGCAATGTCCATATACTCTATTCATTAATGACAGAGAAGACACTAAGGGAACAAAGATAACAAGAGCAAGCCTAGATTAATATAGACTAAATCTAAGAGAAATAAAAAAAAAAGGAGGCAAAACTGACCATTTTGATGCACTATTAAATCATCCAGTCGAAAGAGCAAGCACTTGACAAGGCCGGGTATCAATGACACAGATGTGACCAAGACATTAAAGTTCTGGGACTTGGTATCAACAGCATCATTGACCCCAGCAGGTGAAGCAAGAAAAGGAGTTGATACTTCATTTCCTCCTGAAAATTGCTCCAAGAATGCACGTGCTGCATTTAAATAATGACAAAACTTACAAGTGGAACATATATAATGTAGAAATAATTGTTCAGATGGAAAGATAAGCACAAATTTACTAAGTCCCACACTGCACAGGAAAAAATCCTCTTTTTTATAGGTACGAAAGACAAGAATCAAACTATCCTTGCAAAAGAAAGGGCAATCTTTCACCATTTTGCATATTGTCTCACAAGTATCTGTATTCGCCTATTCTTTTCTCCTTTTTTCCTAAAGAAAAATTGGTATAAGTTTTACTGAACCTGTTGAGCCAATGTTATCCGGAAATTTTTTAAAATATCTGTCAAATCCATATTGGATGTTTCCATTTGAAGCATATATATAGTATCCACACCTCCATGTTCTTGGCGTCTCTGGGTATCAAAGAATTGAACCACCCATCAACATTCCATGCTCAGTGTTCGGGTTGGATGATACAATCCCGGATTCTTGGTATGGAAAAATTAGTATCAACTGAATTATATTATATGCAAATTAATTTCTTATGCCTAACCAATTGCCCCTTTAGGGGGTCACTATGTCAGCAATGTTTTCATTGATCTACCATCTGGGAAAGGAAAGATAAAATAATTTTTTTTATCAAACTTTGGAATCAATGAGGGAAATGTTTAAACAGCTATAAATGCATAAGAAAAACATGTTGGCTTTACAATAAAATACCTGATGAGAGCCATCTATCTGTATAATTATCTGTTAAATCATACAGATCGTCCCAGAGCTTCATCATCTCTTTATCAAACACATTGTGCAAACCCTGTAGTAATGGAGAGTGTTGAATTGTTTCACTCGATCATACTGTTCTATTTTAACAAAAGCAATGGGACGAAAATAAATACAGAAGAGAAAGACTTCAAATCCCTCCCCACCCCACCAAAAAAAAAAAAAAATCTGAGCCAGAAGAATGAAGTTTACCAAGGGAGAAGCATCTACTGAAAAAAGAAAAAAAAAAAAAAAAAGAATCATGGATCAAACATTTAACTTGATTATATGATTTTTTTTTTATTATTATTGGGAACTTGACCATATGGCATTGATGGCATAAACTTAATTTCAACCATCAATGGACTTTGCAAAAGATTAAAACAAGGTATGGAACAATGGACTATTTCTCAAAAACTGCACATAGCCAATATTTACTGGGAGACAATGGTGAGGTACACACATTTCTGGAAGTCTCAGTCTTGAGGTATGTCTCTAGTCAGTTGAAAAACTAAGATCTCTAGACAAAAGAATGAGAAAAAAAGAGGCAAATCGTACAAAACCCCACAGTATCTCATTCCATACACCTCCAAGACCAAGACTTTTCAGCTGAGACACTCCGAGGCAAAACAAAAGCTTGAACATGGTATACACATACTTATCGTCTTCCAGCTTCTGGAAGATGTGCATTGACAACAATCAGAAAGGTGGTCTATAGAGTACCAAAGAAGTGCCACAAATTATACCCAGTCTCGCACCAGGGGCAGGGTCTCCTCAAATAGAAATGCAACTCTTCTAATTTTGATAGATTGCCAAGACGAAGATTTTCATGAGGTAAACAAAAAGATTCCAGGTCTTTTAGTATATCTCAAGGGCTACACAATTATTGTAATTCTTCTTGGATAACAATCCAACTTACAAAGTGTAGAACATGAACAAGAGCTTTTGATAAAAAGAAGCTGTATGTTCTCTCTTGGGAAATACGCAAAAGGGTGTAAGTGAAAAAAACGATGGAGAGAAAAAGTTGATTATTTCATTATCCCTAATTAGGCTTTAAAGTGAAATTACAAAGACTAATAAATGGAAAAGACAAAAAAGGACAAAAGATTAAAAAATCTAATAAAGCAGAATTATTCAATACTCCCCCTCAAGTTGGTGCATGGATATCAACAACTCTCAACTTGGACAAGACACCTTCAAAGGCGGTTTTACTAACACCTTTAGTAAGAATATCGACGAGTTGTTGAGATGTCAGAACAAACGGAGTACAAATTTGTCCAGAAACAATCTTCTCTCTAATAAAATGTCAATCAACTTCGATATGCTTCGTTCTATCATGCTGAACTGGATTTGCTGCTATGTTAATGGCTGATTTATTATCACAATATAGTGAAAAAGGAGTTGTTACGGGAAGACACAAGTCAATTAATAAGGTCTTGAGCCACAAAAACTGACACACTCCAAGTGCCATAGCTCTGTACTCTGACTCAGCACTGGATCGAGAAACCACATCCTGATTTTTACTACGTCAAGTTACCAAGTTACCACCAACTTTAGTACAGTACCTCGAAGTGGATCGCCTATCAGTCACTGACCCAGCATAATCAGCATCTGTCCACGCCTCAATACGAAAATGACCATGATTACTAAACAAAATACCTCGACCAGGACATCCCTTAAGATATTTAAGGATATGATAGACAGCATTAAAATGAGATGTTCGAGGCGAGTGCATAAACTGACTTACGACACTAACAGCATAGGCAATGTCGGGGCGAGTCATAGACAAGTAGATCAATTTTCCCACAAGACGTTGATACTAACCAATATCTGAAAAATACTCCCCTTCAGAATCAGCCAACCTGTGATTCTGCTCAATAAGAGTATCAACGGGACGAGAACCAAGCTGACCAGAGTCACGGAGTAAATCAAGGACATATTTACGTTGAGAGATAAATATACCAAAGTTGGACCGTGCAACCTCAATACCCAAAAAATAACGAAGATGGCCAAGGTCCTTAATCTCAAACTGACGGCCTAAGTAGGATTTGACTGCGGTAATGCCAGCACTATCATCTCTAGTAAGGACAATATCATCCACATAAACAATTAGAGCGACAATTTTGCCCTTAGAGTGCCTCAAGAAAAGAGTATGATCAGCAAAACTCTGATGCAAACCAAACTGATGCATTGCCCTCGTAAAGCGCTCAGACCATGCGAGAGGAGACTGCTTCAATCCATAGAGAGAACGACGAAGACGACAGACATGTGTAGGAGAAGAAGGTGTGAGAAAACCAGGAGGTTGGACCATATAGACTTCTTCTTGAAGATCACCATTGAGAAATGCATTCTTGACATCTAACTGAAAGAGAAGCCACCCTTTGATTGTGGCAATAGAAAAAAGAACTCGAATGGTGGTCATCTTGGCAATTGGAGCAAATGTCTCCTGATAATCAATCCCATAAGTTTGAGCATAGCCCTTTGCCACCAGACGGGCCTTATAACGAGCAATAGAGCCATCAGGATTATACTTAAGGGTGAAAATCCAACGACATCCCACAGCCTTCCTCCCAGGCGGAAGAGAAACAAGTTCCCAAGTCTGAGTCTTTTCAAGAGCAGTCAACTCATCAATCATAGCAGCTCGCTACTCAGGATGGGCAATAGCATCTGCAACAGTATTAGGAGGAGAAACAGCGAAAACAGAAGCAAGAAAGCTCCGATAGGAGGGTGAGAGTAGAATCAGATATGTAATTAGAAATAGGATAAGTACAAGTGCGCTTACCCTTGCGAGTGGCAATAGGACGATCATCACAAGAAACAATAGGAGGCGGAGCTGGAGGCGAGGAAGAGCGCTGGTCTGGCATAGAAGTGATGGTCGTATTGCGTGGTTGCCGAGAGTAAACCTTCAAAGACGGAGGTGACGAGCTGATAGGGGGTGGAGAAGGAGGAACAGGCATGGGAAGAGGAAATAATAAGGGAGAGTGATCATCATTAGGAGAATATAAAGGAAACCACTCGGGCTGAATATCAATTGACCCATTATAGTATGAGATATGCTCAAAGAAGGAAACATCCCAAGAGATGAAACGCCTTCGAGAAGGAGGATGATAACATCGATATCCTTTCTGGGTAGAGGAATAACCCAAAAAAATACATTTAACGGCCTTTGGGTCAAGTTTAGTACGAGTTTGGTCAAGAATTTGAACAAAGCAGACGCACCCAAACACACGTGGAGGAAGTGGAAACAAAGGACAATCCGGATGGAGCTTAGAGAAGAGAAGGGCGTGGCAAACTGAAGAACCCAGGAGGGAGTCCAATATAAACAGCTGTAAGAACTGCATTGGCCCAATAGGATTGTGGCACGTTCATGCCAATAGAGAGGACGCCGGCTAACTCCAGAATATGGCGATTTTTCCTTTCAGATCGACCATTTTGTTGAGGAGTCTTAATATTGGACATTTGGTGCTCAATGCCAGACTCTAAACAAAGTTTTAAAACCTCACTATAAGTGTACTCAATACCATGATCAGAACGGAATGTCTTGATGGTACGACCAAACTGGGTATGAACTATAGCAAGAAATTGCTTAAAGATCCCATAAACTTCACTCTTGTATTTCATAAGATAGACCCAAGTGATACGACTGTGGTTATCGATAAACAAGACAAAATAACGAAAACCTAGAATGGATCTAACGGGGGAAGGACCCCACACATCAGAGTGAATTAGGTCAAACATAGCAGGTGCAATAGTATTCATACTAATAGGATAATGAGAACGCACATGTTTAGCTAATTGACAAGTTTCACATGAAAAATCAAGGAAATTATTATTATGAAATAATTCGGGAAACATGTGTTTCAAATATCCAAAAGAAATATGACCTAAGCGTAAGTAGCAACGCATTACAAGAGCCTTATTAGATTGACTATTATTACTACTACTAAGCTGAGAAACAGAATGAGTGCTAGGTGAATCGGGTGCATCCAAGATATACAAGCCATTCACTTCACATCCAGTGCCAATCGTCTTCTTCGACCCCAGATCCTGAAAGACACAATGAGAGGGATAAAAAGTTACACTGCAATTCAAATTTTTGGTAATGCTACTAACAGATATGAGGTTAGTAGTAAGTTGAAGAACATGCAGTGTATTAGTTAAGGATAAAGAAGGTGTAACAGAAAATTGACCTTAACCAGCTATAGAGGACAAAGAACGATCAGTAAGGCGAACCTTGCGATGACCAGAACACTATAGGTTTGGAATAGGGAGGACGTACCGGTCATATTATCTGAGGCACCAGAATCAATAATCCATGGTGAGGAAATGGTGAAAACACTATGTGCAGATGTAAAGGTACCTGAGTGAGCGAAAATAGAGACTAGCTGAGATAAAGCCTCCATCTAATTGAAGAATTTCCTGAACTTGTCAAGCTCGGCTTGAGATAGAGATACCGAATCCGAAGAAGAGGTAGTAGCTGAAGGAAGTGCTAGATCAGTAGCTGGCTGAGAGACTACATGAGCTGAAGATCGTTGAGATTGTTGACGTTGCTGATTAGGACATCCATGAAGCGCATAACAACGGGCTTTTACGTACCCCAACTTTCCACAATGATCACACTTGTGTCGCTGACATGTAGGCAGAGACTCACTGGGAGGCTGTGGAGAAGGTAGGCGAGCAAGCATGACGGAGTGGTCTCCTGAAGAATGAGGTAAGGCAGCTGTACGACGACTCTCATCAGCCAATACATAAGAATACGCAATCTGTAAGGACGGAAACGGATCCATACCCAATAAATGAACTCTCGCATACTCAAACTCATCCCGGAGACCGGCTAGAAACTGAACGACTCGATTCTTATCCAGAACCGACGCATATAATCTCTCATCAGAAGGGTCCTTCCACGCATAGGACGAGGAATAGAAGGTCAACTCTTCCCATCGAGCACGTAGTTGTGATATGTATGTAGTGACTGAAGAGTCACCTTGAGAGAGGCGGGAAATCTCACACTCCAAGTTAAAAATGCGGATATTCTTTTGACGTTGCGAGTAGATGCTCTTAACGGAATCCCATATCTGTTTTGCTGTCGTGGAGAACATAAAACCTGTCGCAATATGTGGTTGCATAGATGTAACTAACCAAGAACGGACCATAGAATCATTAACAAACTAGTTGGAGTAATTAGGGTTGGTCAATGCAGGTTGTTTGTCCATCCCTGTGAGGTAACCGATTTTTCCTTTTCCACCAATGAACATTTCAACCGATCTTGCCCAAAGAAGATAATTGGGACCATTTAATTTCACTGTGGTAATTTGAATGCCTGGAAAGTCGGTCGAATTAGAGGGAAGACCACCCGATCCATTACTATTACCAGTGATTGAGAAAGAAGACGCCTCGGAGGACATCAAAGAGTAGATGGGCGTTGGTTTGAAGAGAGTTCAAAAAAACTGATCGCAGCACCCTAAAGGTAGCAATACACGATCGTAAGAGGCGTGGAAGATAATTAAATATTGTTGTAGGTGACCCGAACAACCATCAAACCAATAGTGGGACACCAAAGATTGGTTCTACCGTTGTCGTAGGCCTCAACCAAGGGTCCAGTGGCTGTCATGTGCCCCAGAACTTCCCAAACAGCAATTTGTTGTTGTTGTGCCCTACTAACAATGGACTGACAGCCAGAAAAAAAAAATAGCAACTTTTGTTGCTACAGCCTCCTAAACAGCACTTGTTGTTGCCTGGCAGCCAAAAAAAAAAATAGCACTGTTGTTGCTACAGAACTTCCCAAACAGCACTTGCTGTTGCCTGACAACCAGAAAAAAATAGCAATTGTTGTTGCTACAGCCTCCTAAACAGCACCTGTTGTTGCCTGGCAGCCAGAAAAAAGTAGCACTGTTGTTGCTACAGCCTCCTAAGCAGCATGTTGTTGCTACAGCCTCCTAAACAGCATCTACTGTTGTCACAACCCAATAACCAACCAATAGCTTTTGCCGCAGCCCACCAGACATTCACCTACTATTGCTACAGCCCACTAAACAGCACCTGCTGTTGCTGTAGCTCAATAATCAGCCAGCTGTTGTTGCTGCAAGGAGGAAAGGATGGGAGAGAGGGAGGAGATGATGGAACCTAGCTCTGATACCAAGTGAAAAAAACGATGGAGAGAAAAAGTTGATTATTTCATTAACCCTAATTAGGCTTTAAAGTGAAATTACAAAGACTAATAAAAGGAAAAGACAAAAAAGGACAAAAGATTAAAAAATCTAATAAAGCAGAATTATTCAACAGTGTAAAAATGCAATCTAAGTGTCGCCGCAAATATTGGGAATGCTTCACAAAGAGACTCATTTTGAGTTGGGCAAGAAATAAATTTCAGGTGTCTCAAAGATTTTCCTGTTAGACAATTGTGAAGTTGTTTTAGAAGTTTGTACTTATCTATCGTTCATATAAAGAGAGAGAGAACTTCTTAGCCATGATCACATGGCTAACTTGAATATTCAAAGGAAACAAAACCTGAACTCTCTCTTTTGTGTTTTTGTGACAATGCTGAAACATCAAGTTGGCCCATTTATCCTTTGGTACATGTCCCTTGAATTATTCTACTCCATAAATTATGCAATCCAAATTTGTTTGTGAGACCCAAATAATTAATGGTAATATATAAGCCAAGATACAAAGCAGAAGCCCTACCATGAGAAGACTAAGAAAATAATCCTCCTACTACTAAATGAAGCCTACCAATAATAGTCTTAAACACAGACAAAGGGATGAAAAAACGGACTCAATGCATATAAATACTACTTGATATGAAGTTATTTAGATTCTATGCACAATGGGTTGAATGTGTAGATAATAGAAAAGAACTTCATATGATTTTCAACGAATTCTAACCCCAATCAGTAAGCGCATAGATAATAAAAATCTAGATGTGTTAAAAAATTAAAATGATTTAATGCTAAAAAAGTATTTGTCATCAACACCTTTGCATACTTATGGGCAATGACACGGTGCCGATATGCCAATTTCTTTTTGTTAGGATCATCACAAGGAGGACTAAAGCTGTCATTGCTGAAATCATAATCAGACAGATCTTTCCCATCATCATACTCGCTCAAGGCATCAAGAAAAGGCTTATTGCAGTTCTCAATCTGCACCACACATCAAAACAAAAACTTCAACAAAACACTTTTGAAGTTATAAAATCAACAACTTCAAAATAGAGACCACGGTCCTAAAACCATTGTTATATGTAATAAATGTTTTAGTAGAAGGAATAAAAATAGGTTAAATTAACATTTCATAATTCCGATTACGGCTCATTATTCATTTTAATTCCCAAAACATGAAGAACAAGATCGTAGGTATTTCAAAGTGACGATCTCGCTGATATAAGGTAGCGAGATCACTGATATTTATTTGAAAAGTGACAATCTCACTGGTTTATACTTTATATAGTGACGATCTCACTAAAAAGTAGTGAACCTGTTAGATAGTCACTTTTATAACTAGTGAGATTGTCACTTTTCAAAAAAAAAAAAATAACAGCTATCTCACTACCTTTAATCACCGAAATCGTCACTTTGAAATACCTGCGATCTCATTCTTCATGTTTTAGGAATTAAAATGAACAGTGAGCTGGAATGGGAATTTTGTCAAGAGTTGATCATGTTTTTTGGAAATTTCTCATAAAAATAAATAGGGAGATTGTCCCGAAATACCACCTATTTATTGGAATACCCACTTTTGCAAGAGAATTCTTGGTCCCATTAGCAATCATCAGACTGTGTCTATACAAAATATTTAAATTTGATACAATATTCCTTGCATGATCAAGAATGTAGGCAAGTCTCCAAGGTCCCAAAATTTACCCATCTCCAACAATAACACATTAGTGATATAGCCTTCATTTTAGAACATAATCCCCAAAACTGAACATTATATGTGCCAAAGCAAACAAAATAAGGCAACTGGATGGTTAACAATATTAAACCACAAACTTACTTGTTCATAAAAGAAATATTTATCACAGACTTGAAGGATGTGATCCTCCCACTTTTTACCGATTTCTATACCCTGTTGAATATCCTTTGAACCCTTGAAAGCTTCTGCATACGTCCCATCTAACAATGATTTTAACAATATAAGTGTTTCATCCATGTCCCAAATATATACATTCGTCTTCTGATCCATGGTATCTTCAACAATAATTTTTGCTCTTTTCCCCCGATTTATTGAGCTTTCATCCAAGAACTCGGCCATTTTCTTGTATTTAGTATACAAAATCTCATTTGCTCCCTGGAATACAAATGCATTCAAAGGGGTTAATCAAAATTAGTAATCAAGTTATCTTCTCTTCAACTATCTTTCTTTCTCAAAAAGTATAGCACTTAATAATCATCGTAAAATTGTATCAACAAAATTTTTAAAAACATCTAAGAACTCATGAATGGCACTAGTAGACTATTAATCATCCAATATCCTCTGCACTATTACTTTATATAATTCTAAAAATGACACTTTTATACCGAAAGTACTAGCAATGTGAAAACCTCGTCGAAGTTGCTATCTTGCTAAGTTGGTTAAAGTCTGTGAGCGTCACAGCTCAATACCACAACTTGGGCTCAAAAACCGCCTCCACCAACTAATTAATAACCACTAATCCGCTTGCTTATCAAAAAAATAAAAATAAATTTTTTGTCTACAAATGTGCCTAGACAACTCGGCACCCCTACCTCAAAAATAGGGTGAGCGCCTAGTCTAAGCTTGTCTAAACAGTTCATAGCCTAGCATGGCAATCCGCCTAGTACACGGATTCAAAAACATTTTTAACTGATATATAGCATCTTAGTTAAGAGATAGAAATTCCAACATTAAAATTGTTATCTAAAAACAATTTTTAATTTGTAAAAACTATGCCCAAAGAAAATCCCAACAAATTTATTGATCCCCAAACAGAGAAAACTTTACCAACTAAATCATTGATGGATGAAAAAATTGACAATAGTAAAAAGCTTCTGGGTTGCTTTTTTCTCACCCAAAAAGAACAGAAATGTACTATAACCAGGACATATATCTATCGTTTTAGTTGTTTCAACCAAAAATAACACCGCCCAATTGACAAGAACTCAAAATCCAGACTCATGTTAGAAGAATTCAAACTGTTTGGACTCCAACCAAACAACCCATAATTTGCAACACAGCAGAAACATGAGAAGTAATGAGATTTACTGAAAACCCAATTATTTGATCAAATCATGAACAAACATCAAATTCCTGAAAACCCCATTTTGATTTATTCTCTAAATATCACTAATAAATTATAATAATAGAAAGATGGGTTGAAGTAAGTCCGTACCTTGTGATCTGAGCAATAAGAGACCTGTGATGGGGTTCCAGTGAGTCCAGAGTACAGAGCCTCTAAGGAAGTAATGGAGTAACTATGTATGCAGATCCTATACTTCAGGGATTGGGTTCAACCCAACTCCCGGTCTCGTTTGGGCCTCTTGTGGCACTCTTTCGGCCTATCTATAGTTTCATTGTGGGCTTAAAAAAAGCCCATGAGCCTATGATGGGGAAATTCTAGAATACAATGGGAAGGAATCACCAATCAGGCAGATTTTTGCTATGTATGTCTAACACGTGGCATGAACAGGTCTTTAATAAAAGACTAGGAAAAATGACCCAAATGTCCTCCTCTTCAACCTCAACTAAAATAATCAGTCATTTTAAACCCTTCAAGATCTGGAAAATTTTCATTTTTATTCTATATTCTAACTTGTCTTTAATCTTTCTTCAGCTTTCTCAAAAGCACTATTTTTGCTCTTAAGGTTTGAAGGCCTAATGAGATGGAGCCTTGAAGTTGAAAATGAGGATAAGAATTTTTACCCTATAAATTAAAGATGATTTGAGTTTAGGAAATAGAAATGTAGGGTTATATCATATATGTCGATAGGGAATTCGTTTTCAAGAGAGTATGAATTTCAATATTGGAATCCACTCCCAAAATATTGGAAACTCGTTCTTCATGAAGAACCTCATTTCATCCATCATTTAATTTATAAAATAGATAATAATCATTTATATGCCCAATTAGAAGACATAATATATTTAGACTAATGATAAATCAACTCGGTAAGTTGTACACGATTGGTATGTGGCTGACGTGGCAAGGGTAGGAAACCGTAGATCTTTTACCTTGTGTATACCTGAGAAGAAATCTATGGTTATGTGCCCTTGCCATTGCCATGTCAGCCGTATATTATTTACCACGTCGATTCATCACCTATCTATAATTATAGAAAAACTTGAAGGAGAACATAATATATAATACCCCTTTTTCATAATAGCACACTCCCCGTTACACAATTCTTTCTTATTTCAGGTATGCAATATTACACAAAATTCGTTCATTTCTTTTATTTGCTTTGTTTTTCAATGGGAAGTGAGAAACATTTGTCTTTAACATTGTAGACTGTATTGTTGTATATTGCATTTGTTTGTATAGTGAAATACTTGATTAATTAATCATTTTTTAGTTATGTCTGATTTATGATTTCTTATATTATTTTAATCATTTTTAATTCCGTCAGGATAAAATTAAATATTTTATATTTTGGATCCCAAGCCCGAATAAAAGAGGAGAGAAAACGATGATTCAAAAGTATTAAAGTAATAAAAGATATTGTTTTTCTATGTACTCACTATATATGTGCTAACAAATATGATACATATTTTATTTAACTCCGGTGTATTTGAATGTCCTTGTGTCCAGTTGGGTAGCCACTATTGGTTATGTCAACAAAAAACGTTCCAATAGGACTAAGTGTTTTATTTAACTTTAAATAGGAGAAATTTTATCATTATTGGCTATTTGCTTCTTTTGTATTGAGTTGATTGTGTTGAAAAATGTTGATCTAACTAACAAGATAGAAAATCAATTGCAAAAGAACAATTGAGGTGTGATAAATCACTACCCTTAAGAGTATATCATGCCCCACAGAGATTATACCCCGGTGTAATTGGTATAGCGAAATACCTTCTACGGTACAGTAATTGGTATCCCAAACCAAGTGTGCACTCGCAATGGCTGAGAAAATCAAACAGTTCAAATTACTCATTTTGTAGAAGATGAGAAGAAAAGAAAATTTAGGACAACTCAAGAAGAGAATAGTAGAGAAAAGAAAGTTTCTGTGTTTATTTGTTGTTAGAGAAATTCATTTTTATAGACCAAAGTTTGACCACCCCATAATCATCCAATTAATTTAATCAAAACGGTTACGTCGTACATGTTCACACACATTAAGGTTTTTGGATCAACGGACCTAAACTCCAATTAGAATCTTGGGTTTTTCCTCTTGGGCTCCTATGTCCGCGTGGGCCTCCTATCCTTTCTAACTTTCCCACACAAGTAAAGCAAGATTGTACATAAAGACATAGTCTTTCTCATAGTTGATGTGGGATTAAATATTTTAGAGAACAAGTAAAAAACTCATCACTTGTGTGTTGGATATACCCAATATAGTTAAACAAGTAAAAAAGTTTTGTGTTTAATAACACCAAAATAAATAAAAGCTAAGTATACACCACTTTTAACAAAAATAACTAAAACCACTTTGTATTTGGAAATCTTAAAATAGTTAAATTATTACAACATTTTAAAATACTAATAAGGAAAATTTTAAGGAGCATGAAAATTCAATGCTTCAGAGTTGGTGTGTTTTGGATTATTAGTCAACACCTAGGGTGAGTAAATAGTACTCCACAAGAATTTGGTGAAAATAATAGTTTTATAAACCATAATTCTTTAGTATGAACCAGTCAACTCACAACCCACATTGACTTTTCAAAATCTGAGTTATTCTAATCGGGTTAACACAAATAGGCTGTGCACCATACTTGGATATTCATGAGTGCTCTAGAAAGTTTGGTTAAATTCTCATAGGAAGCGGTCCTACTCCCAAATTCATATAGGTGGATCCATCAAGTGTTCACTGAACTTAAACACACCATCTATAAAATAATATGGCATATATTAAGAGTGTAGCTTAACCTCATACATTGCAATTTTCACTATCTACACCATAAAAAGGGACTCTCAATATAATAATTAATGATAGTGCACTACCAGATCAACTAGTGATTTGTTATTACCCATATGAACATAATTCATGGGATCTCCAATCACATAAGTTGAGTTACCATCATTGTTGATCATTTGTTATAAGCATAAGTCTTATTCCCCTCAATGTCCCATTCACTAGCTTTTTACCTAGTGGTTTTGTCAGAGGATCGGCTAAGTTCAACTCTGACATCACAAAATTAAGGGATATAATCTCATCATCAATTAGTTGACGTACAATACTATGTCTTAGGTGTATGTGTCTACTCTTCCCATTTTATGATTTATTCTTAGCTCGGGCTATTGCAACCTGACTATCATAGTGTAATGACACAGACGAAGTTGGTCTTATCCACAAAAGAATATCAATTAAGAGGTTTCTAAGCCATTCAGCTTCAAAACTAGCTTTCTGTAAAGTAATAAACTCTAATTCCATAGTAGAATGAGTTATACAAATTTTCTTGGAAAATTTTCAAGACACTACACCTCCTCTAAGGGTGAATATATAACCAATTATAAAATTCGTCTTATCTGAATCAGAAATCCAATTAGCATCACTATATCCTTCTAATACAACTAGAAATCCACTATAAACTAAACCATAATTTATGGTTCCTCTTAAGTACTTAAATGCTCTATATAAAGCATTCCAACGGTTCTTATTAGGACTATGTGTATAACGACTAAGTCTTCCAACTGTGTAAGTAATGTTAGGATGTGTGCAATTCATCAAATACATAAAACTACCAATAATTTAAGCATACTCTAATTGTACTACGTTATGTTCTTTGTTTTTCTTTAATCTAGAGTTTGCATTATAAGGTGTAGACATTGATTTACAATCAAAATGTCCAAATTTTCTCAAAATCTTTTTTACATAATATTTTTGTGAAAGGATTATACTTTCAGAAGTTCTAATAATTTTACTCCCTAATATAATATATGTTTCACCCATGTTTTTCATATCAAAATTGAAAGATAAAGAGTTTTTAGTTTCAATCACAATGTCAAGATTAATTCCTATAATGAGCATATCATCAACATATACGGAAATAAGCACACCAACATTATCAACAAACTTATTATAAATACATTTATTTGATTTATTAATCACATAACCATTAGATAATAACACTTTATCAAACTTTTCATGCCATTGCTTGAGAGGTTGTTTAAGCCCATACAAAAAATTTACTTACATACTTTGTGCTCATTACCTATAATAATACTTCCTTCTGGTTGATTTTTATAGATTTTCTCATCTAGATCACCATTTACGAATGCAGTCTTAACATCCATTTGGTGAATCACTAATTTGTTAATGGAAGCTAAAGCTATAAGAATTCTAATTGAGGAAATTCTAGTTACTGTAGCAAAAGTATCAAAGAAATCTATGTCTTAACGGTGTTTATAGCCTTTAGCTACCAACCTACCTTTAAACTTATCAATTGACCTATTAAGTTTTAACTTATTTTTAAAGATTCACTTACAACCAATAGATTTGGTTCCAGGAGGTAAATCAACTAATTCCTAAGTATGATTATATTTAATTGATTCTAACTCACTATTAATGGTTTCTTTCCAAAAAGATGCATCTAAAGAAGTAATAATTTCACTATAAGTTTAAGGGTCATTATCTATAAGATAAGTACAAAATCATCTCCAAAGTTAATTTTTTTCCTTACTCTTTTACTTTTCTTAGGTTCTATATTTAGATTATTACTAGATTTTCCTTTAAATTTACTAATAGATTCATTAAATAGTTTTTCTAAATTAGATTTCAAAGGAAAGATATGTTCAAAGAAATTTGCATTCTTAGATTCTACAATAGTATTAGATTTCATAATATTATTCTCACTTCTAATCATTAAAAATCTATCTGCTGCATTATTTTGAGCATAACTTATGAACATACAATCAAAGGTTTTGGATCCTATTTTTTGTTCTTAGGTTTAGGTAATAAGACCTTAACTAGACACCCTCATACTTTTAAAAATTTATAATCTGGCATTCTACCCTTCCATAACTTTTAAGATGTCTTATCTATTATCTTAAAAATTATTGTATTTTGTAAATGACATGCAAATAAGATAACTTCCCCCCACATGTTTGTAGATGCCTTAGAACTAATCAACATAGCATTCATCATTTCTTAAATATCTTCTTTTTTCCTTTTAGCTATCCTATTAGACTCGAGTGAGTAAGGTGAAATTTTCTCTTGAATTATACCTTGTTCTTCACAATAGTCATTAAGAGGAATGTAATCATATTATCCTCCTCTATCTATCATAAGTATTTTACTCTTTCTATTGAGTTGGTTTTCTACTCCGACTTTGTATTTCAAAAACATCTCACAAGCCTCATCTTTAGATCTTAATAAATAAACTATAGTATACTTAAAATAGTCATCAACAAAAGTTATATATATTTCCTCCCCTTGTTAAATAACTCTTAAAATCTCCAATATCACTATGAATTAATTCTAACAATTCAGATTCTTGCTCTATTGATTTACATGACTTTTTAGTGGACTTAGATTCTACATAAATGTCGTATTTATCATAACTAGAAACAAATAAATTAGGCAACAAACCAATTTCTTTCATTTTTTTAATATAAGAAAATTTCACATGTCCTAGTCTAGCATGTCATACATCAATAGAGTCAATCATATTAGCAAAAGAAGTAGATGCATTTTCATTAATAACTTCATTAAGAACAAGCATACATTGATTACAATACTCTTTACACAGTAAAAATTCAATTCTTGGTTAAAATAATTTTATCAAACTCTAAAGTTGTCTTAACTCCAACCTTTTCGAGTAAAGAAATCGATACCAAGTTTGAACAAATGTTCGACACATGCAATATATCTGTAGACACCCAAATTTGAGCGGGTCCTCGACGCAAAAATACTCAAAAATAATAATAAATCGCATTGGGCCCTCAAAGCCCATACTTTCAAAAATCCTATTTCCCTCTCCATAAATGGTCCAAGCCCACACACAAACCCAACCTAACCTAAGCTCATCACATAAAACCCAAAACCATCTTATATTCCTAAACCCAATCCAACATAAACCCAACCCAACCTAAGCCCATCACCCCAAAGCCCAACTTATAACCTAAGCCCAATTCACTACCCAAACCCAATTTAACCCATCATCCACATCAAACCAATCACCAATTCAACACCAAAAGATAACACATGTCATCACCCCCTTCCACCTCTCTCATCTAATCAACCAACCACATCACTTCTCTCCAAAAATCACCTCAACCCATACCCTACCCTAACCTAACCTACCCTCATTCTCTAACCCCATCAACCACCAATATCACAACCCATACCCTACCCTAATCTAACCTATCCCCATTCTCTAACACCATCAACCACCCACATCACAACCCATATCTCCCACACCTCAACCCATCACTTTCCTTTAAAACACTCCCACAAAATCACCTCAACCCATACCTGCCACCATCATCACCAAACTAACCCATACTTTTATCTCTAATCAACCAACCATCATCACCAATCAATTCCTCTCATCACCACATCAACTCCTCCTTCTTAACATATGTCATCCTCTCACTACCCCTCCCAAAAATTTAAACACCTAACCCCTTACACAATCCATTCTTATAAATTTAAACACCTCACCCCTTCAACCAACTTAACACTCATTTTCCAGACAACTCTCTTACACCCCCATCACCCCATCAACAATCACTCATCTCACCCCACCAAACACTCTTACCCAAATGGATTTGGGTAAGATCCAAACCATTTGAGTCAAAACACTACCCATTTCTTTCATTATATAAATACCCTCACTCCTATTTCAAATTTCATACCCTCCTTCTCTAAAACTCATGCCATTATCCATCATTCTAATCCTTCACCCCATTATACCCTTAAAATACCCCTCAACCTCTATAAAAACCCATCCATTCTCCCCTCACAACACCTACTGAAAAATTAAGAAAAATACATCCTAAAACTAAAACTCTCTC
This sequence comes from Akebia trifoliata, assembly GCF_017979445.1. Lineage (NCBI taxonomy): Eukaryota > Viridiplantae > Streptophyta > Magnoliopsida > Ranunculales > Lardizabalaceae > Akebia > Akebia trifoliata. The sequence goes on along the minus strand of NC_141385.1, from coordinate 37,086,761 downwards.
AACTTTATACTTTTATTCTACTCTCAACACCCAACTCTCAACTTTCAACATTCTCTCAAACAAATCAAGAAAAGAAAAAGAAGACTCATCAAGAAAAATCAAAGGAAGTCAATGAGGGAATAAGGTGGGTTGAACAAAAGAATACCCTTCAACTCCCCTCTTCTACTCACCCCATTCTCTACACATTTGCACACACACCACAATGGTTTAAATCACCAAAGGGTCCCTTCTTCAATAAGAGTGCCCTCAATGGTTTGAACCCATATCGAAAGCCTCTCACACTTGAGGGTACACATCGAATCTTTTCGATTTTATTCTTCTTTTTACTTTAAACAAAAGATCGAATCCGAGGTTACCACGTACGGTGGATGGAGTAGGGTGCCTAACACCTTCCCTACTCTATAAATGGACCCCCTTACCTTGAATCAAGGTTGGACCATGTACCCTATCCATTCGAGAGTCATCAAATGTCAAAATGACATATTTTTCAAAAAATACAACTTCAGGTGACCATTCACACCCATTTTCAAAAATGAATGGTGGCGACTCCAAAACACCCCAAAGTGGAGGGATGTTTCAAAATGATGAAAATCCCATGTCCACAATATCACTAAGGGTCAAGATCTTTCCAAAAGCTAGCTTGAGAAGAACTTTGCCTATCCCAACAATAGGCGAGGGCCTTGGATCGTCCATAAACACTTGTTTTTTGCCTTTTCCCACAGAAATGTAGGAATTAAAAGCATTTGTGGTTCCACAGATGTGTTTGGTGGCCCCAGAGTCCACCATCCAATCCTTAATACTTGCCACCATATTCACTTCATAAACTGCAACAACAATGACTTCATTTGTTTCTACTAAATTAACATTAGGCTTATGATCATTATTTTTCCTAAATTTGCATTAAGGAGCATGGTGTCCAGGTTTCCCACAAACAAAACTGTTACCTTTCTTCTTGAAGGTAAGATTATGGAACTTTTGATTAGGCTTAAAAATTTTATTATGAGGTTTCCTAAGTCTATTACTAGGTTTATTGTTATAAATTTTGGTTTCTAACAAATTTGCCTTAGAAATTACTTCTTTGGCTTTTTTCTGATCTGTCTCTAAACCTATTTTTTTCTTCAATTCGAACGTGAACAATCACATCCTCAAGACTTGTGTGTTTTCTTTTGTGTTTCAGATCATTCTTATAGTCTTTCCAGGATTCAAACAATTTCTCAATAAGAAAACCCGCAACAAAAAATTCAGGTAGGGTTATGTCTTTATTTTTAAAGTCATGAATTAGAAGATGGTTGTCATGGATTCAAGATGACAAATCTCTATCCTCAGTCATTTGAAAATTCGCAAAATTTCTTATGGCATATTTTTGGTTTTCAACATCTTTGAAAACATATTTTTTAACTAAGTTTTCCCAAATTTTCTTAGTAATCTTATACGTGAAATATATATCAAAATAGTTCATTAGAAAGAGTACTAAGAATAATATGTCTACAGATTTTGTTACCTCTTTCCCATTGTTTGAAGAGTTCTTGATAATTTTTCATACCTTCCATAAGCCTAACTTTTGTTATGATGTGAGTTAGATTTACCATGTCCAATGAGAAAAAGATCATTTCTTGCCAATGTTTGAAGAAGGTACCGTTGAACTGTTCAACCTTTGAAACATCCGAAAGAGAGTTCATAGTAGCCATGACAACGTTCATGTTAGCAACATCCATCGATATACTTTTAAGATTGTTGAAAAAATGTTGATGCAACTAACAAAACAGAAAATCAATTGCAAAAAGAACAATTGAGACATGATAAATCACCACCCTTAAGAGTATATTGCACCCCGCAAAGATTATATCTCAGTGCAATCGGTATAGTGAAACACCCTCCAGTATACAATAATTGGTATCCCAAACCAAGCGTGCACTCATAATGGTTGAGAAAGTCGAACAGCTCAGATTGCTCATTTTGTAAAAGATGAGAAGAAAATGAAATTTAGGACAACTCAAGAAAAGAATGGTGGAGAACAAGTTAAAAACTCATCACATGTGTGTTGGATATACCCAATATATTTAAACAAGTAAAAAGTTACTTTTGTGTTTAATAACACCAAAATAGATAAAAGCCAAGTGTATACCACTTTTAACCAAAATAGTTAAAACCACTTTGTATTTGAAAATCTTAAAATAGTTAAATTATTACAACAGCTTGCATTTTGTTTTGTTCATTGAGTCCAATAATCTACAAGATATGCGTGAGACCATGAAGTCTTATTTTTGTCACTAGCCTAGGTATTTACGGATCTTGCAGTTCTTTCTATATCGAGAAGTTGAATTTGTTAGGCTTACTTGAATCAATCCCATTGGTTTGTAGGTAGCCATCTTAATATCATGACTCAAAGTCATGCTATGCTTGAAAGAGATATCCATGATATTTAAATTTGAATTTATTTTTGGGACAATGATCGCAAAGGCCTATTTTTTGAAAATTTGTATAAAAAAAATCTCTTCTAAAATTACTTGAACTCTTTAGTACTCTTTTATAAAGGATAATGCTGAAGTAACATTGTAAGGGACATTTCTGATGTGGATGTATATAATAACCATAAATACTTTTACCTCACGATGTCCCCACAATGTTTCTTCAGCACGACTCTTTTATCAAATATTAATCTAAAAAGGATTTTTGAAACAAAAATATTGTGACTACCCTGTCAATAATTTTTGAGGTTTAAAGAATTATATTTATTTGAGAATATTTTATGTACTTCTATGTTTTAAAATTAGTAACAAGCCCCTTAATTATGGTCATCTCTTAGAGACCAAAGAAAAAAAAAATCCTTGTTTTTTCTTTCTCAAACTAGCAATCTTTAACTCAGATGGATGATGATAATGACTACAACAAAGATAATGATGGAGATGAGTATGATCATCATCACCATCAAATTGATTTGATCTATATATGTTAGATTTATTAAAATGTATAAATAATTTTCAATAATTAAAACATAATTTTAAAACTCGACTTGAATGTTCATCGAATTGATTCAATTCAAAAGTTAGCAAGTAAACTTAAATGAGTCAAATAAAATTATATTAAATTTATGAAATTTTTTTAATAAAATTAGAGAGTTGCTATTGCCACACCAATGCCTATGTAAATCACTAAAGAGTTGCACACAGTTGGTGTGGTGTTAGTAAAAGTTAGTGTGGCAATAATAACTTTCTAAAACTATTTATTTTTTATTTTTCACAAAAATATTAATAATCAAATAAATTGATTAAATTTTTTATTTAAGGTATATATAGATATGTTTTTTTTTTTAGATCAAGCCACTTTGTAAAATTGTTAAAATGGTAGTTTAAATCATTTTCTTAAAAGAATATTCAAAAGATCCTAAATAGGTAAATATTATTAAGTGAGACTTAAATTGACTTTCATTTTATGGCAGTTTTTGTGAATTAAATTCGCACGTGTAAGGCCCACTAGTATTTATATAAGTGAGAAACTCTATTAAAGAACAAGAAAACAAAGAGAAGCCTAACTACCCAAAAGAGAACAAACAAGTTCACCAAAGCTTCACTGATGGGCCCACCACCACCCATAAAACCTAAGCACTGACATCAGATTTTATGCCTCACCTGGTCACGCCCACTTTCTTTCAAAAAACAGGATTTTTTTTTCTTTTGGTTCAAAAATGTAGGTTAGCCCATAGTTTTAAAACTCGTAAACTTGATGAAGTCAACTCGATTTAGTTTGAGTTCGGGTTGACTTGGCTCCAAAGTTTGATGACATCTACTTGTTGAATCAACTAGGCAACTCAGCCTAACTCGTTCGAAAATGCATGAGTAAGGTCCAGAATTCGATTGAGTAATATTTTTGTGCATAACAAATATAAACTATTTTTGTTTATGTTAAATTATTAAAACTTATATTTAAAAAAAAAAAAATATTTATAGTTTTACAACTATGGTTTGACTTCTTTAAATAATAAAAATACATAAATAAACACGTGTCAAATAATATATCCCTATCACGTGATTCACGTGAAGTAATTTATTTCTTTGATTTTGAATCGTCCAAAATAGACTCACAAGTTGTTGACCTGACTCAGTGGCCAACATTTGAATGGGTCAGAGTTTTATGCAAATGGGTATTGTTGGAAAATCCTCTTCACGAGGGTGCAAATGCGTAAGGCTGAAAGTCATGACTAATGTCATCTCCGACTTATCCCCCTAAGTCAATACTTGGTAGTATTCCGATCTCAAGTAGCTAAAAGAACATAGATTGAGATAATTAAAGCAGATATGAACACAATTTTAGGACAATTGAATGGAGGAACATGATTCGTTTAGCTGACCTCAAATCTTTCTCTCAGAGCCCGGCCATGATAGTTGCTTTTTCTGCACTTGAAATTTTAATCTTATCTCTAAAGTGGCTCCAACTTTGGGTTAGTGTGCAATGTCTACTTCAATATCATCTCTGTGCTTTTCACTTTGGGGCAAAATTCAGGCTTAAAAAACAATAATAGGAAGGTAGAAAATTACATTGATGTAATACATGTTCTTGCTAGGAGATACAGCTATAGATTGAAAGAATAACGAAATACTCATATTTTTTACTCCAATATGAGATCTGTTTCACAATCGGCATAGAAGCAAATATATTCCATCAAGTTGAAAAAAACATTGACAAACGTAGTAAGAAAAGATGTAAAGATATATGTTTTGCCCGAAGATAAGGCTCTAGACCGAGTTGAATAAAGAGAGACTTGTATTGGCCACTCTAATATGAGATTTGTCTCACAATAAGTATAGAAGCAAATATATTTCATCTCAACAAAGGAATACAATTGACAAGTATTATATTACATGAGCAGGGATGGAATAATAAGAACTTTAAAAAACAAATTACAGAGAGAATAACAGCAAACATAGCAAAGGTGAAGACAACAAAAGCATTAACATAAAACGCATCCACAAGGAAGCATACGCTCATGTTCAAACTTGCATAATTATGGTCGAAGACTAGCAATGGGTTCTATACTCTTAGTGGGATTCCTTGTTCGAGGCCGAAACAACGAGCAAAACCAAAACCAGAAGCCTTTCTTCTTGAAAGGTTGAACTACTACATCCTTCCTTGCAACAAGATCAGCCATGTATTGAACAACTTCCTGAGAAATAGACAAAAAGTCAGTTTTCTTTTTGGCCTCCATTGTATCTGGGATACAAATAAACCCGATTGCACAATGAAAAATCGACTAAATTTGCTCAAATAGGAAAAATGGACTCATCAAGAAGAAGTGATATTACCTGAGCACCCAATTTAATTACTTCTCTTGGTGGTATCTCTAACGGAGTCTCATCAGCGCAAAGAACTCTCAACTTCGACAATAACCTGAAGGAATCCGGCAAGATTTTTATCTGGTTGTTACTTATATCCAACTCTTCGAGCATCTCGAGATTACCAATTGATCTCGGTAAAGAAGTCAAGTCAGCAAAGTTCCTCCCAACATTCAATTTCACAAGACTAGTTGCAAAACACAAGGTCTCAGGTATGGATCCAAGTTCATTAAAGCTCACATCAAGTTCCTTCAACTTAGAAAGGTTACCCATTGTCGTCGGCAATCCTTTGATTCGGTTATAGTGCAACGTAACAATCTCTAAGCACTCAAGCTTTCCGATTGCCTCGGGAAGAGCTTTTAGTTGATTGAAATCTAGTATCAGCTCCACAAGTGAAGAACAAGATCCGATCGTGTAAGGGAGTTCTTCGAGCTCATTTGTTTCCACGTTCAATCTCTTTAAGCAGATTAGATTCCCCAATGTATCGGGAAGGAGAATAAATTGGTTTGAACTGAGGTCGAGATTGACGAGATTCGTCAGGTCCCCAAAAGAAGCCGGGAGAGATTTTAATCGGTTTGAGTGAAGGTCAAGATCAGTTAGATTGACAAGTTCTCCGAATGAGTCGGGAAGGTTAATGAGTTGGTTTGAGTGGATATCAAGCTTTGTCAAGGCTTTGAGACCACCAATGGTGGGTGGAAGAGCCATGATTCGGTTTTCTGATAAGTTTAAATCAGTGATGTCTGATAATTTCCCAATTGATAATGGGAGCCACTCAATCTTGTCCATCAATTTGCCTTGTAGATCAAGAACCCCAGATCGGGTTTTGGCCGAGGTTTCAATTATACCAGCAACCTTCATTAGACTTAATTTCTCCATCTCTTCACCACCTATAAATGTAATCGAAAACTACATTGAGACCATGGAAGGGAAACATTCCAAAACCCATATAGATGATTATCAAGAAAATTAAGGAAAACTTAACAAACAAAAAGATAGAATAAAGGATAGGGATTTGAAGACTCAGTCCTCGTTCTCATTCTATTCTGATCATTCAACCAAATTAAGCTTAAAGCCCACTTAGGTGTAATTATGTTCAGAATTCACAATTAGGTCCCACTGACTATTTAAGTACACAACACATATCCAAAGAATGAGAAAGAGTTGGGTTGTTCTAAATTAGGATTTCAACATAATCTAATGTTCGTCACTGCAGTAGAGTTTAACCACAAATTCGGGACATTGTCACAAAATTCTCTAACTTTTTCCAAAAATTAGGGAAAATATGGTGAATACGGTATTGCCTGATCAGCTACTAGTTGAATCATGAATATTTTTTTTTCATCGAATGAATCAGCCCTTACCTCTGTCTCTCTCCATCTCTCCGACACCCTAAATCCATAATGCACCTATTTTATTGCTTAAAATAACATTTTTTATAATCCCTCTAGATTTAAAATCATCTCTAAGGATTTTTTTTTTATTCCTTAGAATTTGAGAGTGATTAAAAGAGACAGAACATTTATAATTAAGACCCTGTATTGTATGGATGATTAGAAAATTTTACCAAAAAAATACTTCCTTTGGAAAATTTTAAATTTTTTGTAAACTTCCACTGTTCCTGACTAGATCAAATAAAGATAATAAATATATAAAAAGAAATTTCTACTATAATGAAAATTTCCATAAAAAGATGAAATTTCTTCCAAAGGAAAATTATAAACTTCCATACATGGCTGTAAATTCAAACCTTATCTTTGATTCCAATATGACAAGAAACACATGGGTTTCCCTATTTTCACTAATCTAATCCATAATTACTAAAAAAACCCACCATGTAGATTCAGTAAATATCATAATTTACAATACATAAATGATAAAAAAACAGATCAATCATAATAACCCTTTTTAGCAAAAAATAAAAATAAAAATTTATAGGAAAAAACAAACCTGAAGATAAACAAATCTTCATGGAAGAACTACGAACCAAATTCTTTGAATCATCAATCTCTATCCCTTCATCTTTCTTCCTCTTAATTAAACTTTCATCACTTATAACAAATCCATTCTTTCTTTCACTTTTAGAACCTATGGTACCCAAATCAATCTGTTTGTCATTCTGGGTATCTCCAGAAACTAACAAAGAAGCTCTTTGAATAAGGTCATCAAAGGATTGAAAGATATTATCAAGATCAACAATGTGAAGAGCTTCTTTCTTCTGTTCATGGCTCTGCAATAAGACCATGTTCTTCTTCACCTGTTGTGACACAGAAAAAAGCTCTTCTGGGACATCTGTAGGTTTAACTTGTTTGGAAATTTCATCAAGTTTGATTTCTTCTTCAGTTGCTACAGTTTTGAGAACAGCCATGGCTGCTTCAACTTCATCTATGGTGGGTCTTGGAGGTAAAGATCTGTAGATTCTCATGATCTCATCAATTGTTTCTACAAAAGCAGGTGGTGGGTTTTGATTGGATGGTACAGCCATGGCTCTGGTTTTGGGGGTGGTAGTGGTGGTGGTGGTGGTGGAAGTTCAATGGTTTTATGGTTATAGGTTTAATCCAAGACTTAGAGTTGAGACACATAGGTTTCTTTAATCTTTCAAAATATATATTTTAAATAAATAATATTGAAAGTAAGGTATATTCATTGTCTAATAATATCTATTAAGGCAATTGACAATGACATGTCATGGATAGATATCAACAATGTCAATGTGTGGATATCAGGTCGGGTTTGGTATACTCAGACCCGTCCAAATGGGAAAATGTTACCAGCAGTCGATCTGGGAAATGAAAATGAAAGTTGCGCTTTTAAAAATGAGAGAGCTTCTATTGGCACCCTAACTTTTATTTAATACACCCCAAATAAAAATAAGGAAATTAAATGAACGATTGAGCATAAGTAAAAATTGGGATGCCAATAAAAACTCTCTCTCTCTCTCTCTCTCTCTCTTTTTTTTTTTTTTCTGTTAGATTTTTTTTTTTGTGCTAGATTGTTATTTTTTTTTTTTTTGGGTTTAGTACTATATATGAATCAAATCATAATTATAAAAACAACTCTTGAAATTATTTGAAGGAGTGTTATAATGTTAAATTTATAAGTAAAACTCCTTCATCTTCAAGTGATGGGTCAAGATCCCTTGATTTTTAAGAATGACTCGTGAAAAAAATACATAATCCCAATCCTTTAAATACAAATTCTAATGACTGAGATTTATCTTAAGAATAGGTATCCCTAAGATTTTTATTATTAAGATACTCATAAATCTCAACCATTGGATTTTGTAGTTAAAGAATTGGGATCATGTGTTTTTTTTATGAGTCATTCTTTAGAGTCAACGGATCCCAAACCTCAAGTGATATAGCAAATATTGAATTGAAAACTGTTGTTACAGGTCTAAAAGGTGTGAGGCTTTTGAGGTATTAAAAAATTTGTTATTACGATCAATTCACTCCATCAAGAATGATTTTGATTTGGTCAAGGTAGAATTTTCATGGCATGAAGTGAATGCAATGGCTGATTTCCTAGCAAAGGAACTCAAATTGTTGGTTTACGTATTTTATGTGATTCTTCAAATATCCCTCTAGATTTAATCTAATCTTTTTTTTATTAGTAGATTTAATTTAATCTTATTAAGGAATATCTCCAATGCGTATCAACATTTTTATCCCTCTTAATGAAAAGGGTGAGGTCCTTTATAGCCCTAACTTACCAAATAAAATAAAAGTGTTATAATATTAGATTTCAATTTGAACCAAACATTTGAAATGTTTGAAGGGTGTATTTTAATTTTTAATTGGGGTATGATAAATAATTTAAAAAATTAGGGTAATGAAAAGGAAAGTTGGTGTTTTAAAAGATATGTTTAGTTCAATAATTTTAAAAAAATACATAAATATTTTAAGAATTTTCCTCAAGAAAGTTATTCCAGCAAGATATCATATCCAATATACAAAGATCAAAGTAAAGACCATTTGGTTTTTATATTTTTTCATTAAAATTAAATTTGATTAATGGATTAGCAGGTTGTGATCATTTGATTTGATTATGTTGGTTGTCAAAAGGATCAATTATGATTTTCTTTGTTTATATTTTATACTAAAAACAAGAAAAATAATCATAATTGACAAACGGTATTTTATAATAAAAAAATTAAGATGGACTAGCTATCCCGATTTCAAAAACAATTGGGAGAGATAGTCAATGTGACATAACTTAACCAATATTTTAAAAATGCCAACTAAATATATGAAAATTAAAAAATAAATAAAATGGTAATCCTATATTTTATTTTTAAATACGTAATAAATATTTTTATATAAAAATAACATTTTGAGAATGAGGATATACCCCTCCATTTTATAATAATAACATATTATACTTATGAGTTGGGTTCCGCTCACTCCTATGAATGACTCATGAAAAAAAAAACACATGATCCCAATCCTTTAAATACAAAATCCAAAGATTCAGATTTATTAGTATTTTGATAATACACATCTCTAAAATACTATCTTAGGGATAAATCTCAATCATTGATTTTTTTTGCATTCAAAGGGTTGAGATCATGTGTTTTTACATAAGTCATTCTTAGGATTCAAGGGATCGTGATTCTATACGTATTTAAATTGTTATGATCAATTTAAAAGGGTTAATTCGTCGAAAGTGAGATGACTCGGATGAGTGAAATGAGTATGGATATGATGTGAAATAATTCAAAACACTAGGTTTTGAAACTATGAACCAATCCAATAATAAGAAAGGACTGGTTTTATTGGGCATAATTTAAACGGGTACCCGAGATCCAAACTTTAATGAGGGTTAACAGCTAATTCCCACTTATAGTTAACCCTTTATGGTTCATGAACTATGAGGTTTAGCTTGGGAAGCAAGATTCCATTTCCAGCTTTGAAAACTCAGATGAAAAGGAATAAGACATTTATGTTTGTTTTCTTTTTGATTAATAGAGAATTTCAAAGGGTGGTCACATCATGAATGTTTATCTCCATCAATGGACCCCACTTTTATCCTAAAATCACATTTTTGTGTTTCTTTATGTTGACTTGTGTGACAATTTTGACCTATCATGATGGAAAATATAAGTTCTATCAGTGGGATTTATGTATTAATGGATAATAATTAATCATAATTTAAGATACATCATAAGACCATATATGTAGTTCTCTTTCATTTCAAGGGGTTGATTTGATTCATGGATTTTTCTTTTCAATTCGATATTTTCTTTTTATTATGATAGTGAAGAAATAAGAGTTAGATTGAATGGGCCGATGTTTATATGTTCTATGTATGATTAATTGACATGGTTATAGAAATGAACTTGAATTTAAGTTTTTCACATTCTTTTTAGCTCAACTTCTTGACTAATTTGTCTAGAATAAGATATCTTATTTATATTAAATATATGTTTTAGGCCTACTGAATCATTATTGTTTTCAATCAGTAATCATTTACATTTACCCATTCTCATGTATTAAATAATATATAAGTAGTTAAAAAAGTCTATTTTGAATAGTGAAGCAGCCAATATTTATAAGTGATTACGAAGATATGACATAATAAAATGGATAATTAAAAACTCATGTGCTTGCCTATGCCTGCCGGCAGTAGGCTTGGCTGAGTCCTCAGCCCAACCCAAGCCTAAGAGGTGGGTTGCACCCGAGTTTAGCCCAATATCTCGCTAAATTCTATTATAATCCAAAGTGTTCTAAAATGATTTTAAAATTTTATATATATATATATATATATAAAATGATCATTTATTTTGACTTATAATTTATTACAAAATCTTATTGGACATGATCAGACCATTGGTTCAGTCTGATCTTTAAAACATTAGTCAAACACATGCATTTCTCTCCTTCTGATTTTAACAAAATGTGGTTAACTCTCCCTCTTCTCCTTAGGAGTAGATCCTTTGTAGTATGTTTTTCATGTAGTTTCCTTACGTATAGTATTTTTTCCACAATCAAGAGAGTAGTGCCATGTTAAGAAAAAATAACACCATAACCTTTTAGGATTCATTATGGTTTAGATCAAATTTAAACAAAATTAATATAAAAAAATGTTACGTTTTTGCAATTGATCAAAAGTTTGAAAATAAACGGCTTTAAACTCTCAAATTTAAATAAAGTGATTTTTAATGCTACATGATGTGGTGCTTTTTCAACCGTTTAAAAGTGCTAGAGGAGAATTACACGAAAAATATGTATATATATATATTCCATTCCCATTTTTTTTTTCTCAATAATGTTGAACTGACTTCCTTTGACACTGAGTTCAATACTGTGCTGATGTGGCAGAGTGTAGGGAATCATAGATGTTTGTCTTGTATCTCAAGGAAATTTTTTTTACGGTCATCTGCACATTACCACGTCAGTACAGTGTCGAGTGCAAAATATATTTATTGTATTTAGAAAGAATAATGCTGGAGTGACCTCAATTCACACTTAACTGCCGTGGAGGTGTATATGAAAAGCATATTATGGTTATGCGGACCCCTCCACGTCAGCAGAAGGCGAATTGAGGGATCAATCCTGAGGTCAGTCCAGCAATATTCATTTTGAAAAAGGGTCAGGATCCGTTTACTCGTGAGTCGGTCTTCAATGGATCTTTAAGAGATGAAAACTTTTTATTTGGGATCAAAAGTTTCTGATGATTATGTTAGAATATAAAGTTATGAAATCCATTGAGCCTTTAGTCTATGTGGGTTTTTAAAAGATGGGCTTCTAAATTAAGTCGTATTAATGGGTTGTTGAATCACATGAGAAGGTAAGGAGTTTGTTTTATTTTTCATTGCATGGGATCAAACCCAATTTAATGTACAAAATCTAAATATTACAAACAAAAACAAAAAAAAATACTCCCTTCACGTGGCATGTGTTATAATTATGGTTTTCTTTTTCTTCAGAATTCACATATACACATCCTCATAAATATGTGCAGTTGTGTATCCCAAGGCAAAAAGATCTGTGGTTCTAACACATGTCATATCAAGAGTCTTTTCAATATGCCATGTGGGAGAGTCAGAAAATCATTACCCATAAACTTTATATAATTTAAATAAAATATATATAATATAATTAATATACTTTCTCTCATTTTATCAGATCAGGTTGTTGTTAGATGCAGACATGATTGACTTATAATTGATGGAATAAGATATTGGAAAGAATCTTATTGAGTCAGATCCTTTTCGAAGCTTGTTTTTTTTTTTTTTTTTTTTATCGATAAATTGAAAGTCATCATATTGGAATGGATCGGATTCCAGGTATGATCTAATCTACTAACAACCCTAATTGCTACTGCAACACATAATAGTAGAAACCCGTGATCGAGAAATTTAAATAATTTCACTCATTCCGATCTGATTATTATTGGATTAAATTTAGATGTTAACATTTAGATACTATATTTTTGTCGTGTTGGAGTGACCTCAAGTTTGGACCTCATATCGCACATCTTAGCATGAAAGTGGATAGGAATCATAAATTCTTTTCACTCGTATCTCGAGAAAACATTTATGGTTCCCATACACTTTTACGTCAAGGTGTGCGATGTGAAGTCTAATATTGAGTCACTTTAGCATCATTCATTTTCAAACGGTTTGACTCGTGTTAACTTTTACAAGTCAACTCGATTTGGTTGGTTGGTTTTTTTTTTTTTTTTTCTTTCGCGGGGGGCGGGGGGACAAGTTGATATTGGGTTTCAAAACATGACTTATCTACAAAGTTGCTATTGGCACCCCAACTTTTACTTATTACCCCCACCCACCCCCTCCAATTTCTTAAATTATTTTTCACACCTTAATTAAAGATTAAAACTCGAGAAACGAGTTTAGAGTATCTCCGATGGTAATGCTATATTTGCCTCTCTCAGTAAAATGCAAAAATGTAATATTTTACATATACCTTTTTAATGCTTCATCTCAAAAAATGTCATTGATATGTTTTGGATGACAATTTGATATCTAAAAATTAATAATAATAATAATAATTCAAAACATATTCTTTTTTATGTGTTTGCACACTAATTTGGTAAAAAGCTAATTCTAAACACACTTTAACAAATATTAAGATATATTAAAATCAATGTCAAATATATTAAATCATTTGAGACGTGCGTTGGAATACATTTATGGGAGCTTGTTCCAAAATTTAGAATTGCCATCCCAATTTGAAATGCCATTGGAGATGCTTGAGATACTGATTTGAAAACACGATTTATGTAGAGAGTCTATTGGCACTCCAACTTTCATATATTACAATCAAATTTCTTAAATTATTTATCACACCCCAATTAAAGATTAAAACACACATTTCAAAAAAAATATTGATAAATATAAATATATTAATCGAAGAAAAAAAAAAAGATGAGATGACCCAATTATTGAACAAAGCAACAAAGAAATAAAAGAACAAAGCACACACACCCACAAATGCCATTACAAAAGTTTGGTTCAAATTATTATTTCAAATTACATACAATTATAACACATTGAAACAACTTCAACAGTTGTTTACAATTAGGAATAGGTCATATAAAATCTTAAATCTAACAAATAGAAATCTAAAAAATAAAAAAATTGGCACTCCAAATTTTTACTTATTTTCCACTATTGACTTCGTTCTGTTTAAGAGATTTAGTAGGTAAACCTAACTATTGCATTTTTATTACAAAACTCCTTTGGAGTTTTTCAACTCTAAGGAAACCTTACTTTATGGAGTTCATTACCCACCAAACCTTACTTTATCAAGTTTGTTACCCAGCAAACCTAAGAGTGGGGATCCACGTCATAAATTCAAATTGATGCACTTAATTTGTTACCTTACATACCTTGGAGTGGATCCTAGACACATCAAATTGTGTTATCCAAAATAATGATTTGATGTCTTAGGGTTATAAAGGAAAAAATTCTAAGAACTTTGAATGAAAAAAATTTAAAACAAAAGTTAATATTCACTATTGAATTTTAATTTTAAAATTGGGAATTTGGTAGTCATCATTTTTTAACACCTTCAATCAAACTCAAAAAAGTTTTTTTTTTTGTTGAATTGAGTTTTTCCATGAAATCTAGAAGGCGGTGATATTGGATTGGCAATTTGATAAATAATGTGGGCCGAAAGAACCTTAGTAACATTTGAAATTTGACTAATGTAGACACCCCAATTTGCACAAACCCATTAGGAAAATCCAAATTTCCTTGAATTGATTCCGAGTTAGACTTAAGCTTCTCAATGGACCCGCATTGCCACTTAGCATCATTATTCATGCATACATACATACTTATTGCATCCCATATCATTGCATGCCCATACCTTGTCCCTAATCCACTTTAAACTCATATCCATCACTCATACCCTATCCCAAATCCATAAATAAAGTTCATATCCAAACCCAATTCAAGTCCATTCTTTTAGCCCACCCTTAAAGTCCATAGTCCATAACTCAAGTCCATTACAAGCCCATTCTTTCACACCCCCTCAAAAGGTGACACATGTTGATCTCTCATAAACCCTCAATACCCAATAAATAATCTAATTGGAGAGTCAACTCTTCCTTGTGAAAATTCAAGAATGCCCTTCCCAAAAAGGTTGGTCAAACCAAAAAAGTTCTTGGGTCTTTGGTAATAATTCATAAAGTTGAGAGAATTTCCAATCATACCCTCAAAAGGTGGGAATCTTAAAGTACATACATGGAGTTCTCCCATTAGTCCATTTTAAAATTATACTTCCACCCTTGCTTTATATGTTATTTACAAATAAACCAAGGTCCACTTTCACCTACCACTTCACCTTTACACATGTCATTCTCCTATTCACCCTCCCAAAAGTACTTTTGTTCTCCCATTGGTCCATTTCAAAAATACACTTCCACCCTTGCTTTATGAGTTATTTACAAATGAACCAAGATCTACTTTTTACCTACCACTCCACCTTTACACATGTCACTCCCCTATTCATCCTCCCAAAAGTACTCTTATTCTCTCAACTCTATTTACCAAAAAACCAAAGATCAAAGAATGTTTTTAGGGTTTCTTCACAAATGTCATCTTTACCCTCATACAAATGAAAAATCCAAAAATAAATAACCTAAATCTCATGTCCATTTTCTTTATTTTTAGGGTTGGACCACTTTATCCCCAAAAGTTCTCAAAAAATTTTATAAATACCTTCATTTTGTAAGAACAATTCATACTCTCAAGCCCCCATTTCTCAACCTAAAACTCTACAAAAATTCCTACTCATTCTCTTATCTTCTAAACTTCAACTCAACCCTCAACCATCTCACTCAACTCTCAAGTTTACTTTTCAAGGTTTAAGTTCATCAAGGGACAAGGTGGGGTTTAACATGTAGTCTATTTATTTCAAAGCTTGCATCTTCTTCTTCTAACCCTCTACTTTATTTTCTTTGTTGAAAGCCTTAAGATGTAATGCATACCCTCTCCCATCCCCGGTAGATTGGATTAAGGTTCGATCGAAAGGATGGGGGTTGAAGCCCTTTTCACCTCAATCTCATGCATCATATTGTACACAATGCACACACTCACTTATGCATGGTAATGATAAAGAAATGTGTCACCCTCTTGATGGGATGAAACACTAAATTTCAAGCTATGCATCAAGATTGTGGCCTCAAGGAAACTCCATCATGGAATCTCTCTAAAAGCTCAAACTAACATTCACATTCATAAAAGTAATGTGGCTACATGGGTCATTTTTTTTTATAAAATGTCCTTAATGTCACATTGAATTCAAAATCCCTTTTTAGGGAACATTCCACTTAATGCACACACCACTCTTATCATACATTCTCATGCATTTTAATATTTATTTTCTTGAGTTCTTACAAAATAAAATGGCCAAGCAAGGTAACCACCTTTGGTGGAGAGGATGGGGTGCCTAACACCTTCCCCATCCTCTAATCGGACCTCCTTACCTAGATCTTAGGTAGACCTTGCCCTTTTCCAACGAATGAGAGTCACTACAATGCCATGGAAAAAATGATTTTCAAAAATTGATTCGGATGCCCATTCACACCCATTTTCAAAAAAGAATGGTGGCGACTCCAAACAATGTAGCATTGAGGTTCATGGCGAACATTTTCATGTCTACAACTAAGTTTGACGTTCTAACCTGATTTGTAAAGTAAGGTTTGTTCAGTAATAAACTTGATAAAGTAAGATAGTTTTTGTTATAAAATTAGAACATATATGTCTGCCCGACAAATCTTTCTTTTTCATTGATTCGTGGTTTTTTTATGCCTCTTCTGACACACACCTTGAGGTGGCATAGGCTAAAATCATAGATTTTTTCCCTTTGGGATGCATAAATGTACATCCTCGTAAATATGTGCATTTGCGTATCTCAAGGAAAATAACCTACGATTCTAACACATGCCACATCAGGAGGCGTATGTGGCGTGTGTCAAAGTGATAGGACCCATTCACAAATTCGTGTACTATAGCAATTGATTACAAATAGTCTCTTCGGTGAGAACATATCACACAAAGAAATTGGGTTAAAATGCCTTTCCCTTTATTTATGTCCATGAGCACTAAATGCAAATAAATCTAACAAACTTTCAGCATCTGACACCGAACTAAAGGTCCTTAACACCATAATGAACTAAATTCAAATAATAAAAATTAGCAAATGTGACAATCAATGCAACTCCTTTGCATTTATTTCTTCTACCACTACTTATGACTTGTTCCTATACGTGGTTGTTAGTCCCTCCTATTTTCTTGGCCAAAAGAGGATAGAAGTTTGACTATGAACTGAACCCACAACCACTTGAAGGGTACGTGTCTTCATACCTGATATTTTGGATTTCTTTTGATGGCACGTTGCGAACGTCGTGGCCCATTTAAAGTCTTATCATTACTCACCCTTCCAAATTGACGCTCGTCCTCAAGGTCCAAGTTTGGAAACAGCTTCAGAAACTCTTCGGTATTTTCCCACGTAGCATCTTCAGCAGCCAGCATACGCCACTTGACTAAACTTAGTCCCACGTTTAACCCAACGAGTGTCTAGTATGGCTTTGGGCTCAATCACAAGTGTACCCTCATTTGAAAGTGGCGGAAGTTCTGAATTGGGCACAGAACCATCTCCAAGCTTCTTCTTTAGCAACGATACATGAAAAATTGGGTGCAGGCGCACACTGTCGGGTAGCTGCAGTTTATATGCAATGGCTTCCACTCTCTCCTCGATCATATATGGTCCATAGTATTTGCTTGCAAGCTTCTGATGAGCACGTCGAAAAGCTGATTGTTGGCGATAAGATTGTAGTTTGAGGAAAACAAGGTCGTCTTCTTGAAATGTAACATCCCTTTAGCTACGGTCTGCTATTTGCTTCATTTGATTCCTTGCTGCCACCAAGTTTTCCTTGAGATGTTTCAACAATGCATCTCTAGTTGCTAGGTTATGATCAACTTCATCAACAAGAAAAGATCCCATCGAATACACTGGAATAATAGGGGGATGTCGCCCATAAAGAGCTTGGAATGGGGTCATGCTTGTAGAAGAGTAATAGGCAGTATTGTATCACAACTTAGCCCAAGGTAGAAATGTACTCCATTGACGTGGTTGTTGGTGAACGAAGCAACATAGATATTGTTCCACACAACGGTTGACGACTTTGGATTGGCTATCAGTTTGAGGATGATAGGCAGAACTCATCTTGAGTTGTGTACCCAACAGTTTAAAAAAATTCTTGTTAGAAATTGTTGATGAAAATGGGGTCTCTATCACTGACAATAGACCCTGGCATTCCAAGTAGTTTCACAATGCCCTTAACAAATTTTTTCGCCATCACCTTTGCTGTAACTGGATGGGATAAGGGCAGAAAACATGCGTATTTGCTGAGATGATCAACGATCACCAGAATGGTGTTTTGACCATGGGACGATGGCAACCCTTCAATGAAATCGATAGTAATATCGTCCCATGCATAGCAAGGGATAGGAAGTGGTTGGAGGAGTCCTACTAGAGAGAGGTTATCAATTTTGTTTCTTTGGAAAATTTCACAAGATTGAACATACTCCTTGATTGTATGATGCATGGAAGGCCAATATAATTGTTGTGCTAGCCTCTTAAACGTACGTAAAACACCTGAGTGACCCCATATGCTTGTATCATGGAATTCTTTAAGCAACTGATGAATCAATGGTGTGTTGAGTGGCACTACTACGCGAGTCTGGTAAAAGACTAACCCATCCCGCCAAGAGTAAGGCTTTCCCAGATTGTTGTGAGCTAATTGACATAAACGGTCCATATATGGATGATCTTTAGCTGTCGACTTAATGTCCTCCCACAACTCAACATGCAGTACAAACAAAACATTAGGAATAGGACACCCCGAGACTCGAGATAGTGCATTAGCCGCTGAATTTTCACTCCCTGGATGGTACACAATCTCATAATCGTAACCCAGCAGCTTTGCCACCCAATTTTGTTGTTTCGGAGTCCCAATGCGTTTCTCCATGAAATACTTGAGTTTGCGTTGATTTGTCTGAATGAAAAATTTGTTGCCAAGTAAATATGGTCTCCAAGTACGCACCGCCTATAAGATAGCTAACATTTTTTTGGCGTAGGTAGACCAAGAACGTTTGGCAACTCCTAGGGCCCGGCTCATGAAGTCGATTGGTCGGCCTTGTTGGGTGAGTACAACACCAATTCCTTCTCCATAGGCGTCAGTCTCTACTATAAAGGGCTCATTGAAGTTCGGCATGGCCAAAATGAGAGTGGTTGTCATGGCGTGCTTGAGCTTGAGGAAGGCATCTTTGGCTTTATCGTTCTACTTGAAATACCCTTTTTTTAGTAGGTTAGTGAGAGGACGAGCTATGAGCCCATAGTTCCACACAAACTTTCGATAGTAACCTGTAAGACCTAAAAACTCACGTAATTTGGAAATATCATTAGGTCGTGGCCACTTGATCATTACCTCAATGTTTCTTTGATCCACCTTGACCCCTTGGTTAGTCACGCTTTGGCCAAGATATTTCAATTCGTGTTGCCTAAAAACACACTTGCTGGCTTTAATTAAAAACTTGTGTTGCCGTAATATGTCAAAAGCCTTCATAACATGTTTAAGATGTATGGTCCAATTGGGGCTATAAACTAATATGTCATCAAAGATTACTAATATGAATTTACGAAGATATGGGCGAAAAATGGAATTCATAATAGTTTGAAAAGTAGAAGGAGCATTACAAAGGCCAAACGGCATAACTAGATATTTGTAGTGACCATTATGTGTACGAAAGGCCGTTTTGTGAGTGTCATAAGGATTTAACCTTACTTGATGATACCCTGCCCTTAGATCTAATTTTGTAAAGTATGTAACCCCATAGAACTTGTCAAGCATATCATCAATAGTGGGAATGGGAAACCTATCTTTAATAGTCACAGCATTAAGTGCCCTATAATTAGTACAAAAATGCCAAGTTCCATCTTTCTTTTTAATTAATAGAACAGGTGAAGAGAAATGACTAGTACTAGGTTTAATAAGCCCCAATTTAAGCATTTCTTTAACCTGTTTCTCAATCTCAACTTTTTGAAAATGGGCATACCTATAGGGCCTTACATTGACTGGTTCAATATCGTCCTTGAGGAGAATACAATGATCTACTTCATGGGTCCGAGGTAGCTGCGTGGATTCTTTAAAAATATCCGCATAAGCTTCTAGTACCTTCTGCATATCCGATTGCACTTTAGGTCTAGCCACTTCATCGATAGACAGTAAATAAATAGCAAATATTGAACTTCATTGTTGAACTTCCTTTGAAACCGCCTCTAATGATGCTGATTGGATGGCTTTACTATCTGACCCTTGCAACTTGTGTTCTTGGTCTTTCCATTGGAACTCCATGGTCATCTTCTACCAGTTACACATCATTGGCCCAAGTTGTTCAAGCCATAGTACTCCTAGCACGAGATTGAGTCCTGTAAGGGGTAAGGAGTAGAGGGTTAAGGTGAAAGAAATACCCTAAAGGATAACCCGTATGTGCTTGAACCGTCCTTGACACTTGAGACTACTACCATTAGCTACTCGAAAACCATTCTATCGGAATGACTGGTAGTTGAAGTATCTCCGTCATCTTAACACTGAGGAAGTTGTGCATGGATCCACTATCAATGAGCACATCTAATTCGTGATGGCCAATCTGAGCCTTAATCTGCATGGTATGAGGGACGGACCAACCGATGAGCATGTGTAAAGAAATTTGTGGTTTGATCAAATCCACATGTTGGTTCTCTATCAAATTTTCATCCACAACTCCTTCACACACAATCTCGTTGGTTTCAATGGGGCTCTCCAGCACTAGCAGTTGAGGTCCGTGGCACCTATGTCTTGTAGTAAACTTGTCATTATAATTAAAACAAAGTCTCTGTGCACGTCTTCTTTGCATCTCATCCCAAGTTAATCTCTTTACAGGTGAAGCTTTTGTTGGTGTTGGTAGAACTGACAGGATGTGAGTAAGTAGTGATGGGCATGAAAATCTCCTTTGCCGCTGTAGTTGTTCGTCCTTTATGCGAGCCAAGCTTATCGCCTCCTTCAAGGTTTTACGCTTAAACATACGAATTGGTTCTGAAATTTCAGACTGCAAACCACTCATGAATGACCCCTAGAAGCACTTTCTGTCACGCCCCGAAATCCCACCACGAATCCCTATGATTCATTAGTCAGAATCTCGAGGTGTGAGATAGTCAATCACACAACCTGATAGAACATTCACAAATAATAATACTTATAAAAAGAAAATATACGCAGCGAAATAAATATTTGACTAACATATATACGAGAGTCTAGAGTAAGCGGAAGAAATCGACAAACACTGATATAAGTCAAGATCCTAAATCTCATAATTCATCAGGTCACAAAATTTTTTAAACTAACATATTTCTTATCTACAAACAAAAATCACTAGGATTCCCTACTAATCCTTAAAGACACGGTGGTGGCAAGACATCAATTTGTTCTTCCTCGAAGACCTCCTCAAAAGACTCCTCAAAGAACGACTCTTCAATAGCTGAATAATCTGAAAGGGGAAGGATAGGATGAATAACAAGGGAATGTTACTCAGTAGGATGAACGCCGTTCTAACAGCGAGTCATACATGCACGAGTAATCATCAGGATAATTAAATAATGCAAGTTTTCATAATGTAACAGACGATAAATGTCTAAGCATACTCAGTAAACAATTATAATAACTTTCAATCTATCATTTTCAACCATTTAAAGTAACATATGCATCTTTTAAATGAAAATATCTATCAATCATTATAAAATAAGAAAAAGATACATAACCTCGATTACACGGCGGTGTAATCGATAAGATAGCAGAGGAACATGCCGATATAACCGCCTCGACTATGGTAATACGATATTCCAAACTTAACCTCCGATGTGGAATCCCATCGTTATAAATCTGATTTTGTGGCCGGTCTAGCATACCACGGTTGGATGACCATTTATCCGGCTCAGATTGGCCGTTGACCAAGAACCAAATACTGAGTTCAACTAACGGTGAGGTCGACCGTTTGATGACTACAGACTAAAAGTGATTACTAACTAGCCTAGGAAATCCCTCGCGTCGAAGCCTATCAAAAGGCAATGCATGTGAACCCCGCCTAGCTCTACACTATACAGAGACCGCCTTTACACACAACGTTCCCCAGGAAATAAGTAGGAGAAATTCTCGGATTTCATAAACTGTAATATGCTCTAAGGTATCCCATACTACCAAAGAGCATATGACATCTAGTGTTATCCTAGATTGACTCGCCGCTTCCGGATACACAGCAACGCGTCACTCTTTATGGATTTTCTACAAACCTTTACTGGTAAACAAACTAATTTATTTTGTATATAATATATCATTTCTTTTTAATCGAAAATACAAATAAAGTCTGGTAGTGCCTTCCAGTGACAGTTATCTATCATTTCCATCCATCAACCATCTCATCCCTCTATCTATCTATCACGTTTTATGTGGCATGGCTACTACGTAGAATTGGAGGCACTATCCCATCAATTAGTCGAGAACATACGTTCTTTCTATCCATCCATCAATTAAATCGATTAATCAATCATCTAATTTCCTACATATCTATTAAAGTAATTTTACCTTTAAAGTAATTCGAAATCCATAAAGCATCAACCAATTCCATTCGATGGTTTTGGTTGAGTCGAGAGATTCGAAAACAAAGATAAAATCATAAGACATAAAAGTTGAAAATCTATGAAAATTTAACTAAGTGTTGAAAAAATGATTTTTCAAAGTCGAAATTGAAAACGAACTATTTATTTATTTATTAAAGAACTTAAAGTAATACTTAATTATTTTTAATGAAATAAAGGTAGGAAATGGGTATACATACTATATGGAAGCAAAAAAAAAAAATTAGAATCAAACTCAACATTCAGATATTTTTCCGAATTGATGATTTTTCGTCGAAACTCAACCAAAATCGATCCAAATATTATACCAACTATAAAATGCTTATATTACATCAAATGAACTAAAACCAATCATAAATAAGCATGCAAACATGATTCAAATTGTTCAAATATATATGAACTTAATGAAACAATCGATTTATAAACAATCATATGGATTTTCTATTAAATTATCGCATAACTAGAAGGTAGAAGGGAGGGCAACCTACGTCAAGCTATTTTCAACGGTTGAACGAAGTTTAAAATCGCCTCCGACCAATCTCCAAAATTTTCTTCTGGCAAAAATCGAATTTCTTTGCGTCTACACATAACCCTCGACGAGAGGAACAACTTTCCTTTTTGCGCCTAAGCTCGAATAGTTCTCGTTTAGTGTAGATCTGAGTTTCAAATATTGAAGGAAAAGGGTTGAGATTTGTTTGGAGAGGAGAATACGAAAAATCTGATTTTTCTAATAGAATTCAGATATTTATAGAACTTAAGTTGGGACATACTTGTCATTTTGAGAATTATTTTTCCCGAATGTCGAATTGGACAAACTTATCCTTTATTTCGGATGATTTTTCGACACGAATCTAATGCTATGATCGGTTTCCTCAAATTACGTCTCTAAGCTGTCATTTACCTATTGAAAAAAATATCTAATGCAAAACTCGAGGATTTGATAACTTTTTCAATCGATTTCAGATTTAGGCGTGCTTACAGGCTAAAATATGTTTCTCGATCCTTCTAAATGTATTGGTGAAGTTAATTTTTCTTAAATATTAAAAATTAAGAATCTATACTTTTAAATCAATGCACAAATCTAAAATTCTTTCCTTGAGATATATTTTAGGATTTTCAAGTCATTACATCATCCTCCCCTTAATAAGAATTTCGTCATCGAAATTAAACATACCTCAATCGAAGAATAATTCTGGAAATTGAGCACGCATCTCCGTTTCTTTCTCCCAAGTCATTTCCTCGACATTGTGATGTCTCCAAAGCACCTTAACTAACAGAATAACTCGTGACCTCAACATTTTCTCTTTACGGTAAAGAATCTGTACTGGCCCCTCTCCATACGATATGTCTTCCTGTAGATTCAAGGACTACCAATCAATGACGTGGGATGGGTCCGGTTCATACTTTCTCAACATCGATATATGAAATACGTTATGAACCCTTTCCAACTGAGCAGGTAAAGCCAACTTGTATGCAACCGTGCCAACTCTGTCTATGATCTCAAACGGTCCTACATACCTCGGCTTTAGTTTACCCTTAACCCCAAACCTATTGATTCCTCTTCTTGGAGAAACCTTCAAGAACACAAAATCACTGATTACGAACTCTAACGATCGTCGACAATGATCTGCATAACTTTTCTACCTGCTCTGTGCTACCTGCAACCTTTCTCGAACTGTCTTAATCTTCTCAACAGTCTCCGAGACGATGTCGGGTCCCAACAGAATACTATCTCCGACTTCTGCCCAACAATTTGACGATTTGCACGGTCTGCCATATAACGCTTCAAACGGTGCCATGCCTATACTAGATTGGTAACTATTGTTATAGGCAAATTCAGCTATTGCCAAGTGATTCTTCCAATTACCTCCAAATTCAAGTACACAAGCCCTCAACATGTCTTCCAATATCTGAATAACACGTTCTGACTGCCCATCAGTTTGTGGGTGGAATGTTGTACTCATCTTCAGCTTCGTACCAAATGCAACTTGAAAACTCTGCCAGAATTGAGATGTAAAACATGGATCCCTATCAGATACAATAGAAACTGGGACTCCATGTAACTTCACAATCTCTGAGACATAAATCCTGTTCAACTTATCTACAATGTAAATCATCTTGATAGGTAGAAAATGAGCAGACTTAGTAAGTCTATCTACAACCACCCATACAGCATCAATCCCATCACTGGCCTTTGGCAACCCACTAACAAAATCCATAGTCACATGCTCCCATTTCCATTCTGGAATAGGAAGTGGTTGCAATAACCCTACAGGTCTCCTATGCTCAGCCTTTACTTGCTGACATATCATACAACGACTCACATACTGGGCAATTTTCTTTTTCATTCCTGGCCACCAAAAATTTCTTTTCATGTCCTGATACATCTTAGTACTCCCTGGATGAATAGAAAAATGCGACTTATAGGCTTCATCCATTATGTCCTTCCTCAACAAGACGTCGTGAGGAACTCAAAGTTTACTCTTAAATCGTATACTACCATCAATCATGAATTCTCTAACTCTGCTCACCAAAGTCCTGTACTTTCTCCTGGTACCCTTCCAATTCCGTATCAATCTTCTGCGCTTCAATAACCCTTTCAACAATCTGGGGTTGTACTCTCATGTGAGCTATGTAGGATTTCTGCTCATATGTTTATGAGGAAATGTTGAATGCATAAGCGGTTGCAGTTTCTAGCATTTTCCATTCTTCAATCCTTATGTGAGCAAACACCCCATCTTTCTTACGACTCAATCTACTACTACATTAGCCTTACCAGGATGGTAATACAATGTAAAGTCATAATCTTTTAGGTATTCCATCCATCGCCTTTGCCTCATATTTAATTCCTTCTACGAGAATAAATACTTAAGGCTCTTGTGATCTGAATACACTTCGAAGGTCTCCCCATACAAGTAGTGTCTCCAAACCTTGAGTGTGTGCACTATAGCCGCCAACTCTAAATCATGAGTCGGATAGTTCTTCTCGTGGATCTTCAACTGTCTCGATGCGTAAGCAATTACCCGACCATCCTGCATTAATACACACCCAAGTCCCGTATGAGAAGAATCAACATAAATGACATATTTCTCTCCTAGCTTAGGGACTATCAAAATGGGTGCCGTGGTTAATCGAGTCTTCAACTCCTGGAATGCTGTTTCGCAACTATCGGTCCATTCAAACTTAACCCCTTTCTGAGTTAACTTCGTTAATGACGAAGCTATCTTCGAGAAGCCTTCTACAAACCTACGGTAGTATCCTGCAAGCCCGAGAAAACTCCTAATCTCAGTAACTGTAGTAGGTCTCCGCTAGTTCATAACCGCTTCAATCTTTGACGGGTCCATCGATATCCCATTCTTGGAAACCACATGACTCAAGAACTTCACTTCATCTAATCAGAATTCACACTTGGAGAATTTAGCATACAACTTCTCCTAGCGCAACCTATGAAGTGTGACATTCAAATGATCCTCATGCTCAAATTCCATCTTCGAATAGATCAAGATATCGTCAATGAAGACGATAATGAAGACATTCAGAAAATCCCAAAACACTCGCTGCATGAGATCCATAAACACCGCAGGTGCATTAGTCAAATCGAACGACATTACTAGGTACTCAAAGTGCCCTAACTGAGTTCGGAATGCTGTCTTGGAAACATCCTCCTCTTTGATCCTCAACTGGTGGTATCCCAATCTTAAATCAAATTTTGAAAAGTCCTTGGCACCTCTTAGTTGATCAAACAGATCATCAATCCTAGGGAGTGGATACTTGTTCTTTATCGTCACTTGGTTCAATTTTCGATAGTCAATGCATAATCTCATTGACCCATCCTTATTCTTTACGAACAAAATTGGAGCACCCCAAGGCGAGCTGCTCGAACGAATGAAATCCAAACCTGTCAACTCTTCCAATTGACTTTTTAGCTCATTCATTTCTGCTGGGTCCATTCGATAAGGTGGAATCGATATGGTTCTAGTTCCTGGAATCAGTTCGATTGAGAAGTCAATCGTCCTGATTGGGGGTGACCCAGGTAACTCTGTAGGAAAGACATCGGGATAGTCGCATACTATCCGGATTGCTTCCACCTTTAGTGACTCTTCATTCATCTCACTAACGGTAACATTCATGCTATACAATCTATCCCAATTAGTCTTATTCCTAGATGGTTCTATCACTCGGATTACATGATTCTGAATTTCCTTAAACTTGAATTTGAACTCTGGCTGTCCCGGCACACTAAACTTAACTGTCTTCGCATAACAATTTATAACCGCATGGTATGCAGCTAACTAGTCCATGCCTAAGATGATGTTGAAATCTCAAAGTTCTAAGACTATCAAGTTCAGTTCAAATGAACTATGTCCTATCTTGAGAATGCACGAGTTACACACTCGATGTGGCATTGTTTTGTTTCCCATGGGAGTCATCAACGAAAGTGTCCTATTGGTGTCTATTATAGAAAGTTCTAACTTTTCTACCATGCTAGAAGATACAAATGAATGTGTGGAACCTGAATCCATCAATACATGTGCTAAATAGTTGTATAACATAATTATACCTTCCACCACATCCTCTGAAACTATAGCGTTGGCCTGTGTCATAGCATAGACCCTAGCCTGAGTCATCGAATCACGGGTCTGCTGGGGAATTTTGGGGCACTGTCTCCTCAGATGTCCCAACTCTCCACACTCATAACTTCTAATCGACTTTCTACTGGCCTGACCCGTAGGTGCCCTCTGCGACAGTAGTGAAGGTTTAACAGTCTGAACCTGAGGCCTCAAAGTCTATCCCTGACCTCTAGTCATATGACTCTACGAACGAGTAGCCTGACCCCTGTCCTGTACTGGTGCTACTGTCCTCTGTGAAAATTGGCCTGTAGATACGGGGGGGGGGGGGGGATCGAAAACTGCTCTGACCCTGTGGTTGGCTGGTCCACTGCTGCCCTGAACTACTGGGCCTGTAAATCATCTGTCTCTTGGCTGGTGGGGGTACCATCCTCATCCCAAGACTCTGCTCGTGAATGACCTCATCTGCTCGCTTTAGCCTTTGGGCTCTTGTGACCACTTCGGAGTAGCTAGTAACCTCGAAGGTTGCCATCCTACTCTTGAAAGTGACTTTCAACCCTCTAACAAATTTCTCTGCTTTCATCTGGTTGGTAGAAATTAGCTCGGGAGCATAACGAGCCAATTAGGTAAAACGGGACTCATACTGGTCCACGGACATATTACCCTGTGCCAACCTATCAAACTCCATCCTCTTTCTATCCCAAGAGCTAGCGAGAACATACTTCTCTAAGAACATTTTCTGAAAGATCGTCCAGTTGTTCTGAATCTCCGATTGGTTGTCTTTCATCGAAGTCCACCTATGTGCTGCACCCCTCTGAAGCATAAAAGAGGCACACAGAACCTTCTGAGTGTCTGAACACTCCATAATGCACAAGTATTTATCAGACTCCTCCAACCATTCTTCCGCCATTATGGGGTCCGCAACTCCATCAAAGCTGGGTGGCCTCATACTCCTATACTCTATCAAAAGAGCACCTGTAAGACCCTGATATGGTGGTAGCACCAACTGCACATGTCTCGGTATCTGTGCTGGTGGAGTTGGGGTATACCTTGATTAGGTTTGGAGTCAGGGGTGTGCTCCGGAGCAACCTCAGGTATATGTGAACCTGACTGGTTTTGGCCCCCTATCATCCCAGTCAACTGTCTCATCAAGACTGCCTGATCTTCTATCATTTTCATCTGCCTTTCTTGTATTCTTTCTTGGTTCTGAGACATCGTAGTTATGGCTTGCATCATCAATTCCATCTCTGTTGGTTGTCTAGCCTCAGATGTCCCTGCATCTGTGGGTTGGGACCTCTTGCCTGGCCTACCTCTGCCTGCCATCTAATTAAATCAGCAATTGGACAATCTTTATAATTTCTCCAAATCCAAAAGATATGTCATCAAACTTTAGGCATAGTATTAATTACACATCAAGCATTTATGCATTCAAACATATTCCATTTAATACTACTTAGTCCATTAATTCATCAAATAACTATTGTCTCATACTTCATATCCTTAAGGAATTTCTTATTATTCCTAATCCTATCTTCAATCTAGATTCTAACAGACTTCTAGACACAGAAGAGCTCTCGTCCCATCCGAAACTAATATTAAGCTCTGATACCACGCTGTCACGCCCTGAAATCCCACCACGAATCCTTATGATTCATTAGTCAGAATCTCGAGGTGTAAGATAGTTAATCACACAACCTGATAGAATATTCACAAATAATAATACTTATGAAAAGAAAATATACGCAGCGGAATAAACATTTGACTAACATACATACGAAAGTTTAGAGTAAGCGGAATAAATCGACAAATATTGATATAAGTCAAGATCCTAAATCTCATAATTCATCAAGTTACAAAAATTTTTAAACTAACATATTTCTTATCTACAAACAAAAATTACTAGGATTCCCTACTAATCCTCAAAGACACGGTGGTGGCAAGACATCAATTTGTTCTTCTTCGATGACCTCTTCAAAAGACTCCTTAAAGAACGACTCTTCAATAGCTGAATAATCTGAAAGGGGAAGGATAAGGTGAGTAACAGAGGAATGTTACTCAGTAGGATGAATGTCGTTCTAACAGCGAGTCATACATGCATGAGTAATCATCAGGATAATTAAATAATGCAAATTTTCATAATGTAACATACGATAAATGTCTAAACATACTCAGTAAACAATTATAATAACTTTCAATCTATCATTTTCAACCATTTAAAGTAACATATACATCTTTTAAATGAAAAAAATCTATCAATCATTATAAAATAAGAAAAAGATACATAACCTCGATTACACGGCGGTGTAATCGATAAGATAGCAGAGGAACACGCCGATATAACCGCCTCGGCTATGGTAATACGATATTCCAAACTTAACCTTCGAAGTGGAATCCCATAATTATAAATCTGATTTTGTGGCCGGTCTAGCATACCACGGTTGGATGACCATTTATCTGACTCAGACTTGCCGTTGACCAACCCAATATTGAGTTTAACTAACAGTGAGGTCGACCATTAGATGACTACAGACTAAAAGTGATCACTAACTAGCCTAGGAAATCCCTCGCGTCGAAGCCTATCAAGAGGCAATGCATGTGAACCCCGCCTAGCTCTACACTATACAGAGACCGCCTTTACACACAACGTTCCCTAGGAAATAAGTAGGAGAAATTCCCGGATTTCATAAATTGTAATATGCTCTACAGTATCCCATACTATCGAAGAGCATATGACATCTAGTGTTATCCTAGATTGACTTGCCGCTTCCGGATACACAGCAACGCGTCACTCTTTATGGATTTTCTACAAACCTTTACTGGTAAACAAAATAATTTATTTTGTATATAATATATCATTTTTTTAAATCGAAAATACAAATAAAATCTGGTAGTGCCTTCTAGTGACAGTTATCTGTCATTTCCATCCATCAATCATCTCATCCCTCTATCTATCTATCACGTTTTACGTGGTATGACCACTACGTAGAACTGGAGGTACTGTCCCATCAATTAGTCGAGAATATACGTTCTCTCTATCCATCCATCAATTAAATCGATTAATCAATCACCTAATTTCCTACATATCTATTAAAGTAATTTTACCTTTAAAGTAATTCGAAAGTCATAAAGCATCAATCAATTCCATTCGATGGTTTTGGTTGAGTCGAGAGATTCGAAAACAAAGATAAAATCATAAGACATAAAATCTGAAAATCTATGAAAATTTAATTAAGTGTTGAAAAAATGATTTTTCAAAGTCGAAATTGAAAACGAACTATTTATTTATTTATTAAAGAACTTAAAGTAATACTTAATTATTTTTAATGAAATAAAGGTAAGAAATGAGTATACATACTATATGGAAGCAAAAAAAAAAAAAAAAATAGAACCAAACTCAACATTCGGATACTTTTCCAAATTGTTGATTTTTCGTCGAAACTCGACCAAAATCGATCTAAATATTATACAAACTATAAAATGCTTATATTACATCAAATGAACTAAAATCAATCATAAATAAGCATGCAAACATGATTCAAATCGTTCAAATATGTATGAATTTAATGAAACAATCGATTTATCAACAATCATATGGATTTTCTATGAAATTATCGCATAACTAGAAGGTAGAAGGTAGAAGAGAGGGCAACCTATGTCAAGCTATTTTCAACGGTTGAACGGAGTTTAAAATCGCCTCCGACCAATCTCCAAAATTTTCTTATGGCAAAAATCGAATTTCTTTGCGTCCACGCATAACCCTCGACGAGAGGAACAACTTTCCTTTTTGCGCCTAAGCTCGGATAGTTCTCGTTTAGTGTAGATCTGAGTTTCAAATATTGAAGGAAAAGGGTTGAGATTTGTTTGGAGAGGAGAATAAGAAAAATCTGATTTTTCTAATAGAATTCAGATATTTATATAACTTAAGTTGGGACATATTTGTCATTTTTAGAATTATTTTTCCTGAATGTCGAATTAGACAAACTTATACTCTATTTTGGGTGATTTTTCGACACGAATCTAATGCTATGATCGGTTTCCTCAAATTACGTCTCTAAGGTGTCGTTTACCTATTGGAAAAAATATCTAATGCGAAACTCGAGGATTTGATAACTTTTTCAATCGACTTCAGATTTAGGCGTGCTTACAGGCTAAAGTATGTTTCTCGATCCTTCTAAATGTATTGGTGAAGTTAATTTTCCTCAAATATTAAAAATTAAGAATCTATACTTTTAAATCAGTGCACAGATCTAAAATTTTTTCCTTGAGATACATTTTAGGATTTTCAAGTCATTACACTTTCTGTGACCAACCGTGAACCCGATTACCTAGTCATTCAAACTCTTTCTAGTAATTGCAAAGGGATCTGATCTATCGAACTTTAGATAGGGTTTCACCAAAATCTTCACCCTTTCTGGGTCCAAAACGAGCCCACAGTTCCTCTTCAAATAATTCCCATGTAACCAAGTAACCTTCCTTTCGTTAAGTTCGACGCAACCATTGCCACCATTTGTTGGCTTCTCCTTCAAGGTGGAAAGATGTTAGAGATACCTTTTGGTTGTTTGCGGTGCCTTGAAATTCAAAGAATTGAGCTATTCGGTTGAACCATTCAATCGGATCATCTCCAGAGTATCTCAAAAATTCTAACTTTGCCATTTTGGAAGAGAAAACTTGTCTACCGCCGTCACTTTCCTCACGGTACGAACAAGAGGATCCTTCTTGCTAATTGTTGTTGTTGTTGGAGGGTTCTTTAGATGAAAGCAAAACCTTGGACAACTTGTTGATGGTTTCCTCCAAATGGTGCAGCTTATCAGTTACGCTTAACTCCAGTCTTGCATTCCATCTTGAACTCCATCGAGTCCAGCCTCAATCCTTTCTTTGTTGGACGCCATTGTAATGAAGCTCTAATACCACTGATGGTTCCCAATCACAGATTTGTGTACTATAGCAATTGATTACAAATAGTCTCTTCAGTGAGAACATATCACACAAAGAAATTGGGTTAAAATGCTTCTCCGTTTATTCATGTCCATGAGCACTAAATACAAATAAATCTAACAAACTTTCAGCATTTGACGCCGAACTAAAGGTCCTTAACACCATAATGAAATAAATTCCAATAATAAAAATTAACAAAAGTGACAATCAATGCAACTGCTTTGCATTTATTTTTTCTACCACTACTTATGACTTATTCCTGCACGTGGTTGTTAATCCCTACTATTTTCTTGGCTAGAAGAGGATAAAAGTTTGATTATAAACTGAACCCACAACCTCTTGAAGGATATTTGTTTTCATACCTGATATTTTGGATTTCTTTTGATGGCACATTGCGAACGTCGTGGCCCATTCAAAGTCTTATCACAAAGGGTGGCTAGAAAATCATTATTGTTTTTTTTTATTTTAATTGGGGTGTGATAAGTAAAAGTTGATCTGTCAATAGCTACTCTCTTTATGTATCATAGTTGTTTTTCGGTTATGAACAATAGAACAGTCAGGTGACGGTGCACCGTAATTTTCGAAGACATGGAAAGAGATTTGTACATCCCCCGTTATAACGGACATTAATCTTAATCTAGACAACTTGACATTGTGCGATAGGCTATAATACATTGAAACTAGGGTCGAAACGGAACTCAGATACAAAAAGAAGACCTGGGAATCTCACAGTATCTCATAAGCCAAACTTTAACTTATTTAGTAGAAGCTAAATGAATTTGTTTTCCTACATATCGGATCTTCGATGTCCTTAAAACTAACAATTTAAGAGAAGTTGATGTGAAATAAAATGGGTTTCATGAAACCTAGAAGATGTTTGATGAAAAATCTCATAAGAATGTGATCTCATGGACTTCAATGATCTCAAAGAACGTAAGATTGGGCATAAATGAGAGGGCATTGGGTTACTTTTCGCAGATGCGGAGAGTTGGGGTTTAACCCAATGAGATTATATTCTCAACGACAGTTGGAGTTTGTTGCCAATTGAGAAAGGTTGATATTGGTATGAGTTTGCACTGTTTGATTTTGAAGAAAGGGTTTTTAAGGAAAATCTTTATAGCAAGTGTGTTTATCACAATGTATTCTAAATGTGATTTTGGTATTTACCGAAATTTTTGATAGAGGCGCCGTTTTGTGGAATTTTAAGACTGTGACTTATTCGATTTTGAAAAATGTTGGCTAATGGCTAAGGGCCCATTCTCATGGGTTGAGAAGGGTCCATTTATCAATTGTCTTAAAATATATTATGTTAGGGGGTTTAAATAATTTTCTTTTCTAAAACGATTACAACCCCTAGACTTTCGACTGAACAAAAGTCCAATCTATCGATGATAGGGGAGGAGGAGCACTACATCTTAGGGGTTTTCTAACAACAAAATTTAAAAGAGTGAGTGAGGGGAAGATAAAAGAGGGAGATGAGAAGAGGAAGATATAATAGGAAGATGAAGAGAGAAAATTACAAAAATTAGATACTTTAGTTTTACTAGGACTTTTGATTGATTTTCTTTATTTATAGATTGTATTAGAGTTTAATTATGGATAATGATTGGAATAAACATATTACAATA
Organism: Akebia trifoliata; assembly: GCF_017979445.1. Classification (NCBI taxonomy): domain Eukaryota; kingdom Viridiplantae; phylum Streptophyta; class Magnoliopsida; order Ranunculales; family Lardizabalaceae; genus Akebia; species Akebia trifoliata. The sequence goes on along the minus strand of NC_141385.1, from coordinate 37,053,099 downwards.
ATTTCTGTTTTCTTTTGAATGTTGGTGCATTCAATGTGATTGATGTCATGAAAATCACTGGGGTGATTCTAAGATAAATATCATTTTATTTCTTCTTTTGTTTAATCTTCTTCTTATCTTCTATCTTCTTTTGTTTATTTGTGAGAGATTAATAAACTATCAAGAACCCTCTAATCCTTTAAAAAATCAAACCCATAAATTTTGTTTTCTTGATTTTTCAAGAAATCTTGAATTCTTAAGTTTTTGAAGTTTTAGATTCTTGAATCTTGAAACCTATTCCTTGATTCTTGAAATCCCTCTCTTAATTCTTGATTCTTGAAACCTACAAATCCCATTTTATTTTACCTTTAATCATTTCTCACATTCTTTAACCCTTATTTTATTAATCTTTTTTTCAAATCTAGTCAAAATACCCTAAACCTTCCCCTAATTGTAATTTTAAAATGTGGAAATCCAAATACCTACAATTTTTCCTAATCGTAATTTCAAAATGTTGTAATTGAAAATTTTTGTATTTTACATTTCAACATATAGTCGCCAATTGTTAATTTGAAAATCATTTTCCTATTGTTGCCCAAATCCTAAATCAAATTCTCTATTTTTTCAAATTTCCTATTTTTCCCTCACCGTCCTACATCAAGAAGGGGTTCCATTGTGGGTTTTGAGAACTCATCAACTACTGATGAATGAATGACTTGGTTCTGTTTAATCAATCTGAAAGACTAATTGGTAAGTTGGATTTATTTGTTTGCAATGGCTAGAGAATTTCTAACTATTATTATATTATTAGTTAAATTGTTTATGTTTTCAGGAGAATGTAAAATTACAAGCTTGTGGTTATTTCATGCTGCGCGATGGAGAATTTCATCATCCAAACTGTGAATTAAGTATTCCATATTTTGTATCAGATTCTTCTTTTTTTCTTTTATCACGAATTTGATGCTCTTAGACTTCGTCCCAAAACCCGTGGGCCAAGAATCATGTAGAAATGGTATTGGGGAGACAATAGAAGAAAAATAAACAGAAAGTGAATAAAATTCAGGGCCAAATAATCCTCATTTTTTTTTAACTTACCTATGGATAACGAGGCATATTTGATGTGCGTTCCTCTACATAAAATTGAGTTGCTTCATTGGAGCTTTGACCTTGACCCAGTCAAAGTTCAAGTTATAAAATAATTTAGATCCTTTAATAATCTCTGGGAGTAGTGTAGTTACCCAACTTTCAAAATTTTGCATACTCTCTCTGGTCTCTAGTCCTCTCTACACATGAATATTTAGTCCTCACCTTTAGATCCACAAGCCAACAATCAGCCTAATTGGTGATTTCTGAAGTTTGACTGTTGGTGTATATGTCTATCAAGAGGGAGGTGAACATGAATTCATGGATCAATGGATATGAAAGATATGACAAGTGGTGCACAAAAGGGTTGGGGAATCAAGTGGCCACTCAAGTCCGGGATGTACAAATTTCAGAATATTTGTAAGGGTCAGTGTTCAAGGAGGCAACTCAAGATCTCTCTCTCTCTCTCTCACACACACACACACACACTGTGCACCTTTGCTATGGAATGGTAGTCTACTAGTCTAGTTGTGATGCTTTTGATCTGAATTGTAACAATCAAAATGATCCCCCGTTAGGATTTTTCTTGGGGCAGATATTTCATAGTCATATAATCCTTGCATCCGATCGATGTAATTCGTTTCGAATGCCGTAATAAACCCAATGGAGAAGAATATATTTAATTTATTGGATAATTAGAGTCATCAAATTGTATTATTTTCATGGTTGTGAAACTCACCGGTTGATTTTTTTTTTTTTTTTTTTTTCACTTTTACTCTTCCTGTGTGCAGATGTTCAGATTTTTCTTGCGCTAGATATTTCATTGCCGGATGTTCAGAAAAGAATGTAGATTGAGGTGATGAGAACAGATATGAGCAAAATTAGAATTAACATAAGACATTGCTTTAGACATAATTGAATTGGCTGATGAACAAGATTTCATTCAGTGGACCCAAATTTTGGGGATAACACTTTGATGAAGATGATGAGATTTTTGGGGGTGGTGGTGGTGTTTGATATGGTTTATGAATTTAATTACCATGTTTTAGCCTTCAGATTGTGTATCGGTAGATATGTGATTCTCAATCCACTCATGAGGAGCTACGCCTTGGTGTGGGGTAACTGGCTATAACCAATTTTACCTCCCTGGCTCCACGTGACATACCTAAAACAATTAGGAGACATTTGAGGATAGATCAAACAGGAGATAGAGCTATGTGATATACAACGATCCACCTTTATTTGTATATTCTTATAACTTTTGATTTGTGATGAACGTTTCCTTTGTTATTTCAATTTTGAACAATCCCATCAATGTACACCTTTCACCATTATTTATGCTCAGAAATTTCCATAGTGGTCCTATTTGCTTCAATCTTTCTTCCCATTGCTTAAACTTAATTAACTTTTCTTTTCCAATTGAATTTTAACATAATCTTTGGTCGAGGCCAGTGGTGTGTGGCCAACAATCATGGTATGTGGCAAACAAAGTTGATTACAGCCCCACTTAGAAGGAATGTGTAAGTTGAAGGTTCAGAAACAGATAACGAGAACTAGATTTAACTGAAGAGATTGATTGCTTTGTATGAATTGAATGGAGGAACAAGACATATTCAGCTAACCCAAAATTTCGGGGATAAGGCTTTGATGATAATAACATTTTTGGAATTGTTGTTGGATGTTGTTTGTGATCTAAGTTACCAAAATAAACAAAGAAACAAAAGATAGAAGAATGATTGTTATTACAATATGATAAATGATGTCAAGTTCTCTTAAATAGACAATGCTAACAAATGTGACAGAGATTGACTGCTAAGACTTCTCTCATTCAAAATTCAAGTAAGGACATATGTCCCTGGAATTAGAGAGGAGATATCTCTCTTATTTGACTGTCCAAGTGTTTGAATTCAAATTTATTAGAAGTAATCCCGCAACAAGGCTGCCAGCCTCAATAATAGAAATTTACTAACAATAGGAGCTTCTTGTGAGGTCTTAACAGTGTGATTCTCGGTTCGCTGGATGCCCCATACAATTATCTATAAACAGAAAATACATACGAGGAGCTACTCATAGACCAAATCCTAACAAACCGATCGATCTGCCAACCTTTGTGCTCTTTTCTAGAATTCATTGTAAGGAGATTCTATCAATTGGATGATTTAGATCAATGGTTGCATCTATTTGATTGTCAAATGGTTCAACACCCTTTTTCGACTGTTAATACCATCCAATAACAAAGCCTTATCCCAACAATTTCCTTCTTGACTAAATGAATCTTATTCATGCTCCTTTCACTGTCTCCATCCATATTCTTGTTCTTGTTCTTGTGGTTTTCATCTCATTATTTTAAAGATGTTATTAATACATTAATACCATGATTTAAAATATCGTATCCATTGAATGTTTCAGTTAATGAAAAAACAGATAGGGCCGGTATTGGTCAATACATTCAATACAAACATTACATGTTCCTGATTTTCAGGGTCTATATTTTGTATCGGTCTTGGTCGATACTGATACGTATCGATCCATACATTCCAATATTTTAAACCATGATTAATACTATATTTCCTTTAATTAAATATATTGAAGAGGCGCCTATTTCTTCTTCCATTTGCCCTGTCCAAGATTTTGTTTTGGTTGCATTTTTCGACACTTCTTGGACTATCCTCAAGCCTACAACTATTAGTCTATTACATTATGCATAGGAAAATTTAGAAACCATTTGTTTAGAGGCCCAAACCATACATTTGACAAGAAGTCCACATTTCCCACAAAATGGTCAGAATATCCTTAGTGGGGGCAAGCCCTTAGTTTTAAGTTTAGAGCCGTGCTGGGGTGACACAGGATTTATTGTGATTCTCACAATTCTGACGTGGACACGCATACATAACCGTAAATGATTTTACTCGTATTGCAAGGAAACACATCTATGGTTATGTGAACATCCCACATCATACTTGTGAGAATCACAGTAAATAGTTTGTGTCATTACAGCATTTTCCTTAAGTTTAAGAAAGGGACTTGAAAATATATATATATATATATATATATATATATGAACAGCGTTCCTAAGACTCATATTGGGACTCACATTGCGACACACCGTTTTGTCTTATATGGGCAAAAATATTTGGAATGGGCTGATTTTTTGTGAGGATGATCTCTGTGGTGAGGAGATCATCCTTGCCAAAAATCAGCTCATTATGAAACTTCTAGACCGTCCAATTTTTGTTGAAAAATTATAGACCGTCCAATTTTTGTAAATCAATTTTGATGGGGTTAGAAGTTTTGGAATGGGATGATTTTTTGCCAGGATGATCCCCTCATCACAGAGATCATCCTCACAAAAAATCAGCTCATTCCAAACATTTTTGCCCATATAAGACAAAACGGTGTGTCGCAATGTGAGTCTCAATATGAGTCTTAGGAACGTGACCCTATATATATATATATATATATATATATATATATATGTCCTCTTGGAATCAGATAAATCATTTCTCAAAATATCTGACATTTAGAAAAAAAAAATCTAACATTTCCCAATATGAAACAATCTCGAGGTGATAATTTTTAGCAAGAAACATGAGAAGAAGTGATTCTGAAAGACCTGAAAATCCTTAAGAGCAATACTTAACTAGGAACGATATACCGAGATGACTTGACCAATTATGGGGCGATTTTATAGCCACGTATGGCTGAAACCTAAGATTTGGATGAGGTTACTAGGACTGTTAAGCTGTTGGGCGGACTGGGCCCAACCCAAACTAGGCTTCTACTCTAGATCCATTGGCTTACCTGGCATGGCCCAATACATCATATTAAAATCTAGTAAAATGCGATCTGATTTTAGTTCGTACACGGCTGATTTGACAAAGGCACAGAAGCGCGCATCTTTTTACTGTATATCCCGATGAAAACAATCTATAACGCTGTGCCCTTGCCATGGAACCTATGTTTTTGAGATTTAGTTGAATATAAATCCTTGGGGTGGGACTCTTCCCACGAAAACTAACCCCCCACAACTCCCTCTCTCACTCTCCACATACACTACACCCTAACTCCTTCTCTCTCTCTCTCCCTCTCATCGTCTTTTCCTAGACCCCTGCAACTCTATAATAAAAAAACAAAAACAAAATCTTTATCTTTTTTGTCTTAGATCTCTCTCTCTCTCTCACATTATGGCCCATGGACGTTTTGGAGCAACTCTAGAAAGGAAAAAAAAAAAAACTGGGCACAAGAGTTGACTAGTGCGATTTGGTTTTTCCATCTGATTTCAAGAAAATTGAAAAGGGCTTTAAAGATAGCCAACGAACCATATTAGCTTAGATCTGCACCAAAAACCGATTTACACCATGGCGGTGAATCTAGAGGTCTGTCGTGTCGGACTGTGAATCTCTCTCTCTCTTTCTTTCCTTTGTGTGGCTTTATACGAACTGTAAGAGGGTTCTTGTGGCTTTACCAGACCAACTATAAGAGCGTTGAGTCTGACTAACCTTACTAAGTTAGTATGGATTTTCACCTTACTAAGGGCCCTTGGCTTCACCTAAAAACATGATCCAATGTTTCAGGACAAACTGTAAAGAGGGTTCGTTTTTGCATAATTGTCCAACTAACCTTACTTAGCAAGGATTTTCACCTTACTAAGGGTCCTTGTGACATAAAAAAACGTGATCCAATGCTTTGGGGATGGATATATAGGACAAAATTCTATGAACTTTGTATAAAAAAACTCAAAAGTTATCTTAAATTTTAATTTTAAATTTTGGAGTTAGGCTCAAGTTCAATAATCATCTATTTTTAAAATCATTTTTCAAGGTTGGATTATCACTAATTACCAATATATAAGGAAGTAACACACGAAATAACCCGTGGGCAACCACTAATACTATGTGATGTTTGACTTTTAATAGGCCTTAAACTTGGACATTGGGCTTGGACATGGACATTTGTTACTTCGCCGTCCTACCACTCAGATGGGCCTGTCTTGGGCTAGGAAATTTTTGTTTATCAGCGTCAACTTATTAACAACCTGGCCCGGCCCATTGGCAACCTTAATTAGATGAAGACATGTTTGGAGAATAGTATAAAATACATACTTCTATTGAGGTTAAGAGAAACTCTAATATTACACAAGTAACATACAATAGAGAAGCTTCCCTTCACAATTGAGCTCTCTATGTTAACTTCATGCTTACCAATAGAATCAACAGATGAGAAAAACCAGAAAAAGTTAACCCTCACCACCCTCCACCCTCCAAAACCACCCTTCCTTCTATGCTCAACAAAGGCGTAATCACAACATGCACTTAGGGTTAAGTATGTAAAATGGGAGAAAATGGCTTCTCTGGTTCCCTCTTTATTTATTTCTTCAATTAACTTGGCCCTTAATATTACACTTAGTGAAACCCTAGACTCTGAAATTCTTCACCTCATCATCGTCATCATCACCATCATCACCGTTGCTGTCATTGTCTTGACATTTTCCCTCTAACTTGATACACTTGTACCACTTCGCGACAGCTACATAAACTACTAAGTTGACAGTCGTCATAGCAGCTAAGAGGAAGTAGAACCTGTCTAGGTGACCAATGTTGAGGTTCCCCGGGATCCATCCCGGCATATTATCCTTGGTAGAAATCTTCATCACGATGCTTACGAGTAGGCTACTAACATAGTTCCCGAGTGAGATGGATGTCATACAAAGAGCACTTCCGAAGCTTTTCAATCCATCGGGGGCTTGGTCATTGAAGAATTCCAATTGACCCACATACATGAATACCTCCGAAGCTCCTATTAATGCATATTGAGGGATTTGCCATAATATGCTTAAAGAGCTCGAACCTTCGCAGTTGATGCAATCTTCCTTGGCAGACTTTAGCCTATGACACTCAACAATTCCCGCTGAAACCATCGCCATTATTGCAATAATAAGCCCAATTCCCATCCTTTGAAGCTCCGTAAGACCTTTGGATTTTGAGTTTCGTTTTAGCCTGCTAACAAAAGGGTCAAGAACTCGTCGGTAAATGAAAACGAAAGCTGCTACACTTAGAATGTCGAAGCTAGACATGCTAGCTGGTGGAATTCGAAAGTTCCCAATGGTAGTCTTCATTGCTGCACCTTGTTCCACGAAGAGTGAGGCCATTTGAGTGAAGACTACTGAGTATATTATGGTGCATAACCAAATTGGTAGAAGCCTTAATATGCATTTCACTTCCTCTACTTGTGTTATTGTGCAGAGTTGCCATGGGTTTTGAACACCCTTATCTTGAGGGATAAAATCCTTTGGTGTGATTAACGCCGCTCGATCCAAGAATCTGTTAACATTCATAAACATTGGTTAGTAAATCAGAAACATTTGAATGCTAAAGTTATTGATGAATCTCAACTACTTGGGACGAACCCCTACGAGAGTTGATGGCAACACTATCGTTTGTTGCTCACTAATTAATGAAATTATACATAACATATGACTAGAAGCTATTTTGAAAATAAATCAAAAAAGTTGCAATGGGAATCCGAGAAGCAATTCACTCTTCTAATTGTTCTTTTAGAGATCAAAAAGTTTATTTCACCTAAGGAGAAAAAGAAATAAAAAAAAAAGCTTCCTAGAAGGATAAGAAATGAGAGGAATCGTGGTTGTTTTAAAATAAATGGTTTTCCACACCCCAAATATCATAATTTCATCGTATGGGGTCATGGTAAAAAGTTTAGTGCGATAACATAAGCTTTCCTTGTATATCATCTCTGACAACTTTGTCCAACTGATTAGAAATGTGTACATGAAACTATAAACAAAGTTATTAACTTACTTGAACCCTTGGGTGTGAAGTATCTTTCTACCCCCTGGGATTGCACATTCCTTTCCATCAGCTTCATATAGATCCTCTCCATCTGTCAACATCTCAGCCCTCCATTTCTTCGACGCTGCGACAATTACTTGGCAAAGTCTCGAGAGAGGGTTGCCACTTGGCTTGAAGTGCCGGTACCTCGGGGTCCCAACAAGAAACAAGACCAATGCTAAGAAGGCCGACGCGGTGGAGGCCCAAAACCCTAGGGTCCACATTCCTTCATCCTCAAAATACCCAAGTATGGTATTTGAAAATAGGGATCCAAGGTTCAAAGCCAAGTAAAAATAGCTAAAGAAGGCCACTTTCGAGTGTCCTTCCTTTGGGTCCTCTTCATCAAATTGATCAGCCCCTAGTGTAGCAATGTTTGGTTGGTACCCTCCATTTCCTAGTGCAATCAAATAGGTGGATAGGTAAAATAATGCAATCTGGAACGAGGAATGGCGCCTACATGGGGTTATCTCATCCCCGCAACCGTCAGGTTTGACTAAAAATAGGTACGATGTTAGGGATAATGATATTAATCCCTGCAATCAACAGATAATAAGTATAATTAGAAGGAGACACCTTAACGGATAGATGAATTCGTGGAGTTGAACATAATAAAGTAAGAAATTAAGATTCCATTGAAATTTATTATTATTATTATTTTGAAAAGTTGGTCACATATTTTATTTCATTAAAACAATAAGAACGTCATGCTCATTATTGAGATTATTAAAGAGATAAAATATAAACAAGGTGCATGCACAAGGATTGAAGTTTATTATTAGAATACATTTGATCTCTCCTGAGAAATCAAAGTTCAAATTCAAAAGCCGTCATGTATACATGCTAGGGATCATTATCAAAATCAAGTTTATTTTGGATTCAAAGGCCACCATGTATACATTGAAGAGAATATTTCCTATCAAAATCAGTTTCGTACATAATTGTAGGGGCATGGAAATACCAATAGATAGTAATTTTAAGTCCTAAGGGTATTTTACCAAAACGGGCAAGAATTTTGTCAAAATAATTGGACCAGACCTAGATAAATATGTTTTGAAAATATTTGAGGATCCGGCTTTAGCTAAGTTGGTAAGGCTTGAGGAGTATTGATCCCATCACCTATGCTCAAATCCCATTGAACCTACATTCGTTGATGTTCATGTAAAAATATTTATGAAAAAGTGCAAGTACCCATTTTGATATCTAATTATTTTTACAAAAATGGGTAGATAGATACCAAAATGGATATATACACTTTTCTGGAATCATACGTGCCCATTTTTGTATCTTTTTTTTTTTAATTCTTTCTAGAGGGATCACTTTCTTCTCAAAGGATCTGTATCGAGTCAACTCTCCTTTAACTCAATTGAGCCACAAGTCGACTCATTTTAAGGTTTCAAACATTTTTTTTTCTTTGATGGGTCACATGTATCATCCCACCCAACATGTGTACAACATTAAATAATCACCTTTTTTTGTGGAGGGGCATATAAAGATTTGAAGTCATGACTAGGAGCAAACTCGATCAGTCTTGCTATCTCAACTAACCCCTAGTGATAGGTTTCAAACAATATGAACATAGGAGGAAATGGAAAAAATGGTTCATGAAATGTGGGTCACTTACTATGACGAATATGACTTGGAAGATTGCACAAGTCTTATATCTTCCCCAATAAGAATCGCTAAGAAATGCACCGACAAGCGAGAAGATATAAACAGTTCCCGTCCATTTGCTAACGTTATTTGCTGCATCAGCGTTATCTTGTTGCAAAACTCTTGTCAAGAAAAGAACCAGGTTCACCCCGACTCCGAAGAAAGCCAATGTTGCTAAACCCTGATTCACTGATTTAACAAAAACAAAGTAGAAGACAAATTGAAATTAAAAGCTTAAATTGGTATTTAGTTCAGAAGATTAATAAGAATTTCCACCTTGCAAGGTTGATGTAGGCATCCACATGGTGCACATGCGTGAAGATGTGACCAATAATTTACTATGTCAATTTAATTTCATTTGAATAAGATTGATGTTTAAAGGAGAACTAAGATTTATGTTCCCAACCCTAATATTTGGGATAAATCATTGAAGATGATGGGATGATGGTATATTTGTGCAAGCGTCACAATCCAAAATGGGAGTTTGGAACAAAGGTGGGTTGAGTTGGATCCAACTTATTAGTCACCAAAACAAATATTAAAGACAAAAAATGATCCATGTTGCGCGCCCAATTTTTTAGATAAAGCAATGATGATGTTTGATGATGATATTATGTGTTCGTGCATGAGTCCAAATCGAGACTAAAAATAGGAATGAAGATGGGTTTAGCAGGATCCAACTTGTTACCGTCGGGGTCAAACAAGACATGGAAAGGACTTGGACAAAGTTAACTTAGGCTGCCCTAACTCTACAACCAAATGCCCAATAAGCATTCAATGCTTTGAAGATTTTTTTAAGGTGCAATGACATTGGACACTACTTGAATGCCTCACAAGCAGGATAGATGCAGGAAGAAAAAACATGTATTTTCCAAGGATCAATACAAGTTTCTGAGGAATCAATTTCCAAAGGAATAAGAAATATCTTCTCACATTAATTGATAGATTAACGTTTGGTGTCTTCAACTTTCCTAATCGGATGTCTATGTTGTTGGGTTGAAGCATATCAAATTGTTCTTTATGGGAAATGAGTCCATTTTTACTGGATCAAAGTGCTAGTGTAAGGGCTTTTATTTCTGAACATGCGATCGTAGGGTGACTAGTTCCATTTCAAAGGGTGTAAAGATACTTTGTCACATAAGAAAAAAAGAGACTTTTTTTTTTATGTTTAGTCGAACAACTCAACATGTTTTAACCTTGGGGCCTACTATTGTTGGGGTTAGAATTTGCATAAGAGTTTGTATGTTTTAGAGAAAATCTTGGCTTGACATTGAAATTTTCCTATTTTGGATTGTTAAGTAACACTCTACATGAGTAGAATCTACACTTTCCAATCATGATGTTCATCCTCGTGATACTCATAAAAGAATCATATAGTGATGGATGAATCCATATTTGTGTTTTTCTTTTTTGTTTTCTATGATAGGGTGGTCTGGATTTATCACCCAAATTCCCCAGGACCCAAGTTCATGCAATACCTCATAAACCACATATACTAGGTAAGCCAAGAGGTGGTCGTGAGAAATCCACATCATGATCGTTGAATTTCTAAATAAGAAGATATCATAGGAGAAGTTGATGTGAAAATTGAAAATGAACGGTGATGATGAATTCATGGTGATTGAGTTATCTATATAAGTGAAGCATATTAAACTTTCTCACTAAGACAGACAAAGAGAAGAAGAGGACAAAGAAATTGGTAGAGCAGTCAAACACGTGTTCTCATTTCCTTTAATAGACATAAAATCTCATATTAGCATTCAACACGTTAGCTTTTCTTACAGCTAGACAACTTTTTAAAGATCTCTATCGTGGAGGTGACAACGTGATGTCGTCTAGTGGGCTTAAAGCCCAGCATGAAACAACACAACAACACGTGTTAATTTTTCAGAGTGATAAATATACCCTCATTTTTTTCAAATAATGACGAAACAGTCCTCCCACTTCTCCTCCTTAGGATGATTCTCGACATACGTATGTTTTGATCCATGAGATATACTACTACATGTTAAGTTTTTATAAGTGCGTGAAGCCTAAGCACAACTCCAAGATAAGCCAATAATCATAAATAGTAACCAATGGATGATCCTCGAGATTCACATTCAAGAACATGAGGACAAAGTAGAAGTCTGCATCCTAAGGAGGACGTTCTCCTTAGATATGCGTATCACGCACATACGCGTACTGTATACTCTTTCTCTGATAAGAAATTCAAGAGGAGATATAATTGAAAAAAAATTTAAAAAATTAAAATAAAAAAATTTATATTTTTATTTGAATATTGAGAGATATTTACCTAGTATCAGAGATCCAGCAGCCCATCTACCAGTTTTTGATCTAATTGCAGGGCGACCATGTCTATCAACAGTCCCATCAAGTGTGCATTCTTGTTCTTCATCTTTCATCTTTTTTTCCACCACAGCTTTAGATTCCTTGACCTTAAAATACCAATAAATAAATAAATTATTTTTACTTAATGCATGCAACAACATTAAGTCTTATAGACTCTATTTACTTCAAGAGATGATCCATAAATGGTATATATCTCTGAATTTAAATGAAGAAGGGAGGTGATGAAGTAAGTTTAGCTTCCTTCACCTTCAAATTAAAAAAAAAAAAAAAAAAAAAAAAAAAAAAAAAAAAAAAAACATAGTTGTTCACTTGCACTAATGCATGCAACAACATGAAGTCTTAGCAGCGTCTATTAACACCAAGAGATGATCAAAGATCAATAAATGGTATAAATGTCTTAGAATTTACATGAATAAGAAGGAGAAGAAGATATGGGTAGAGTCAAATAAGAGGCATCACTTACATCCAGAGACACATCAAAGCTACCCATTGATGCTCTTGAGAAGGAAGAAATAAAAGTAGAGATGAAAGAAGAGAAGAGAAGACAAGACAAGCTAGTGAGGGTGGTAGGGGAGTAAAAGATAAGAGACAGAAGTTGGAGAAATAAGAGAGGGGGGGAATCAATATATAGAGGTGGAGAGGGTTGAATGAACGGTGGGGATTTGATAAGAAATAATAAGGTAGGGCCACATGGCATGTCCACCAATGTAGCGTGTGATGTGCAATTTGTTGGGAGAAGGGGGAAAGGGAATGGGTGCTTTGTGTTGAATACATGGATCAAAGATAAATGGGTCCCTTTCTAATATCCACATTGTTCTTTCTTTTGGTTGGTTAAATGACAGATACAAAAAATGACAACTTTTAATGCGTTCTTAGTGTGTAATATGATTCTCGACTCATTAGGAATAGACTCTTTTGGTTTTAGAGAGTTTAAACCCTACCATTAAAGAATATTATGCACTATAATGATAGAATGCATGAATTTTTGGTAAATAATTTTATTCCATATATAGATATATATAATTTTTGAAAAGAAAAAAAAAATCAGATATATAATCTTATTTTACAAGATCATTAATGTCATACTAGGTTGGTATTTTTATCATTCTTCGTCAATTATTGGACCCCAATCCTTGTTGTTCATCATTCACTATTTTTATCAATTTCTTCTTTAATTTATCTAGAGGAAATACAGAAAAATGGGCAACTATGATTCCGAAATTGTTGGCCTATATACATTATTTAATTATATATAAAAAATGATGTCTACCCATTTTGATAATAACTTGCTCATTGTAAGGTCATTTTATTGAATTTACTTTATAACATTGTTTTGAATTTCATACAAATGACCTCTAATTTGAAAGGTTCACAATAAGGGTATAAAAGTAAAATCACGGAAGTGACCTATACCCTTTTGGAAAAAAATAATATAGAAATGCTGAAATGGGTACAAGCCCCATTTTACTAAAGAGTCGTGTTGGGGTGACACAAACAGAGACACAAAGATGACAAAATGATGTGGTGTCGTGCATATTATCGTAGATGCTTTTTTGCGAGATACGAGTAAAAATCATTTACAGTTATGTGCACACCACCACGTCATTTTATCACCTTTGTGTCTCCATTTGTATCATTTCATCATTTTCCTTTGCTAAAATACTTAAAACTGTGTTTGATGTGCTAATATAGGCAAAATAATCTACTGTGTTAATTCGTAGCGGGTATCCATCCATCCATCCGGTTTCATTGGTATCAAACCATCATCCATGGATCTATCGAACCCATATTACGGTTGTTCATAGTTCACTATCACCATCACCATTTTTATCAATTGTTCAATTGACCTAATATTGTCATTTTTTGGAGTGATATCGTATTATTGATTTGTAGCTGGTACCCATCTACAACAACAGTTTCAAAGGTATCAATCAATCATTAATTTATTGGACCCATATCACCTGTTGTTCATTGTTCACTGTTTACTATCACCATCACCATTTTTATTAATTTCTTCTTCACTTTATCTTTTTTTTTTTTTTTCTCGAGCAGTTTCGTGGGTTCAAGCCCATACATACCAGTTGGGACTGACAATATAAAGGGGACACTATAAAGGAGTTAGAAACCAGGTACATTTATTATGAAAATTAGGAAAATAGAGCTAGGTAAAAGGAAATTATCTCAAAGAATAAAAGAATTAATTACATCTTTTACTTTTGTTCAATTATTAAGTAGCATATGATTCCATGCATTATTTGCCCATTTGATTTCTTGATAAGGTTTGAGATGTTTTCTTTTTCTTTTCCCCATGATCTCACTGAAAAGATACCTTGTTGAAAATTTTTCTTCAGAGCAAATAATTCACTTGTTTTATTAGCTTTTATACCTCAAGTTGGTAAGAAATTCTCTCATTCATACTAATATGCCAAATTTAATTACTTTCTCCCATCCTAAGATATATTATATATTCCCTAAATTATTTTAAAAAAGTTATTCACTCTTGTGTTTTTATTATTTAATGGTCCTTGTTTTTGTACAAAAATATCTCACAGCTTTGTATAATTAAGTTCATTGTGTAAAAAATCCAGGCTGATTTTTGGACTCGAGAGAATCCATCTATGTCAATTTTCATAGCTCATCCATCAAAGTCTTATCCCAAAATTAATTTGGAGAATATTCAGCTCTAACGAATCTATTAAAGATTATACCCTCTGCCTGCAAAAATAGAGGTATCTCTTTATATAATTAAATTGTGCAAGTTCTTGATGTTGTCGATACTTTTGACAATGATCCCATTCATTATCGTCGTCGCAACCACCATCAAATCCTTACCTCAAAGCTTTGGATCTACAGCACAAATCTTGTTTCTCCCTTCAATTTTTTGCTAAAGTTTTATTTTCTGTTAATTCAAGTGTGTTCATATTTGCTAGATCGCCCACCCCACCAAGTTTATTGTCTCTTAGATGATAATTTTAAATTCCATTCCCATCCATTGAAGGTATTTCAATCACATTTGGGATTAAATTCCCTAGTCGGATGCCTTTTGAGACACGCTTAATTTTAAGATTTCATATTTTATTAGTATGTAAACAAGAAAAGATTTACGTCATTTCCATTGAATACTGAGGGGGAAAAAAAAAAAAAACTAATTATCCAAGATGCCTACATCAGCAATTAGATCAATGGTCAATTTGGTTTATTAGGTGGAAGGTAGGCCAGAAAATTGAGCAGAGAAAGAGAGTAAAAATATCAAGACTTTTGAAATAATAGGCTCTTAATCCAAAAATCGCCGACTTGTAATATGATTTGAAATTGTTCTTTTAATAATCACTGATGGATATTTTTCGGTGGACCCCCTTTTGGGCTATTTTTTTTTCAAAATTTGGTAGTGTTTGTGACAGTGAAACTCTTGATTACGTTTAATTTGACTGAAGATCTGGCATTGGTCTTCTTTTAATGAATGAGTTTTGAATTGTGCAGTTTTTTCTTTCGTAAGAGAATCCATCACTGAGAGAAGAAAAGGAAAGGTTTATCACGTTTAAAACATAAGACATTCATTAATGAAAACTGAAAAAGAACATTTATTTGTATAATTTTTTTTTTTAAAGGATTCTTTCTAACTTTTAACACCATGAACATTTATTATATATATCTTTAAAACATAAACTAGTTATCCCAGATTTAATCCATTCAGAACACAACTATTCCTACATCCAAGCACTCTTTATATCTAAAAATTTTATATATAGAAACCAAACAGGAATAGCTAACTATAAAAATCAATGGTTAAGTGGGATTTAACAATTCATACATGAGAGATCTCACAATTATTGATACATTACATGTCCCAAAATATTTATAAAATCACGATTTTTACTGTTGTGGTAAAATTTAAATATATTTTTTTTACCGACTTTGTAAATAGTTTGGAATGTGTGTTGTCCCGTTAAAGAAGATGATTCCATTTGGAAGTCCCGTTTATAGCTTTTTAGAGTTGATGAGTGAACTTGAAACTTGATCGAGTCAACTAAACGCCATAGAATTTCGAGTAGATTCACTCAAATACTTTGATCCTTTGCTAGGCGGACGAGTCATGTAGCAACCAACCGAGCCCTCTACTAGCATAAATAGAAACAAATGAGAACAATCACTATGTCATTATTCCAAGAGGGATAACTTAAAACTTGTTGCCAAACACTCACAAAACTGGACTCAATCCTGTAGCCACATTGAAGAAAAACAATGGAGGTTACTGGTTTGAATTTCGATTCCCACTTACGTGTTAAAAATGATCATAAAAATGGTGGGCTGAGGACAATTTCCAAATCTAAATCAACAAATTGTGCTGTTTCCATGTTATGTCAAACTCACACCGAAAGTGGCGTACACAACTCATATCCCCAACACTGTTAGTGTTAGGGACCTCCCCGACAAGAATGTTCATTCGCTCTAGAGATTCACACCAAACAAATCCTGAAGACCATCCCACGGTCCAAGATGATGGAATCCGCCATGGTTGACCATATCATATCCAAGGCCTACTTATGTATAGAAACCAGGAAGAAAAGAAGAAAAGAAAACACAATTGTTAGGTAAGACTTCAAAATCAAAAACACTAAAGGCCCATTTGTGAAAAGCAACTGCTCATATTCACTTGATGCCTGACTTATCAACAACCCATGTAGCCACTTTGGATTCTTATATCTCATATAATATAAGCACAAAAGGAGATCTTATTTTTCTATATAAAGGCGGCTTATCGGTTATTGCCATGTTTCAACCATGAAATTTAATTGATTTTTTTTTTTTTTTAAATTGTCTGCGTTAACTTGTCAGATCCCACTAATTCGAAGAAAAAAATAAGAAACGTCGATGTCAATAACATCATAAACCTGCGATTATCATCAAAGGTCCACCCTCGATGCATAATCGATCGATTGATTGATTGATTGAGGCAGACAACAACTTTGTCTATTCCATTGTCACGAGCACGTATCAAAGATCCTGTTGGACAATCTTTGATGGTGCCCTAACCAATTGAACAACTGTCTGATGGTTAAACTCTTAATTAGGTCACCCAATATATTACAGCTGAGCTTGACTTTGTTCACCTCTTATCTGTTCTATAAGTGAAAAACGTCATCTTATAATCTTAAATTTATATCTTTGAAAATCTAGCCACCAATGACTTAAATCTTTTGTTAAAACATGGGTTTGGCTTAGATTGTCAGATTTTTATTCCAAATTCAGATTTTAGAATGTGTGAATCAAATTATAGAAACTAATTTCTAAAATCCATAATCTCATTTGATCACAATATTTAATCTAGAACCAAAATCTCCCTCTTCTGATCCGTAGTGACAGAATTGTGGTTCTGGAATAATTCAGCATGAGAAATCTTTGGAAAAAATCGTTAAAGTTGGGATGTATTTCACATATTAAATAGAACTTAAAAGAATTTAAAAATTAAAATAATCTGATAATTTCAAAAAATCATCGATTAAATCACGATTAGTCATGATTTTTTTAATAAAAAAACTTGGCAGTTTTTTGAAAAAATCATAATTTAATCGACAATTATTAAAATCGTATATTTTTTTTAGAAAAAAACACAGATTTTTGTGACTATGTTCTAACCCAGTTGTGATAAGAATTGAACCAAAAAAGAAAATAACAAAATATATTTCAAAGTTGTAAGACGAAGGTTTAGCCGATTTTCAAGTGTTTAGAATCATATTATGAGTAATAACCTTATTTTTAGAATCCAAACCAATCACCCCATTAAGTGTTTGAAGTGGGTTTCCATGTACTTATTCAATTATGAAGGTGAGGTCATGAGTTTGATCTATGCTTAGTCACAATGTAGTGTTTTAAACCCCCCCACTAGCATATTATTTGTTATGTTGGGAGATGGTGCGTTAATTAGGTCATATGGTATTATTATAAAGCTCTTGATCATGCCAACCATGACCTTTATTAGTAAATAATTCCATCATGAACTGGCTAAGACAAAAAAAGGGTGTGGCTAACCAAAAGATGAAATTAATGACATAATCTACACTAAATACAGTGATCTAAAAGATCTTAGACCAACTTTTGCCAAAACTTTAGGTGGTCCACCAGGTAAATTGGAGCCACAAACTCACAAGGGGATCGGAGATTAATGTTGGATGGAGTTGCACCCAATTTAGTAGGGTCTTCTACAGTTTCTGTAGAATTCTTGTTCTTCCATGTGTGATAGCTTAAGTAGAGAGTGCTTCATGGTGGATCAGTGCACTTAGTGCGCATGCATATAAGTGATACTCAAATCTTTTTCTTATTTTTGGATATAGTTTGAATCATAAAGGGAGGCATCATGATTTTGAATTAATTCTTAATTATGCTTATTCTTTAATGGATTTAGAAAGATATGGTTACTATTTCTAAGTCACCATGAGCTAGCTTCATGGAATTTTTAAGCCACAAAAAAAAAAAAAAAAAAACTGAAATTTCAAAAAAAAAAATTCTCCGAATAAGGACCAATCGATTAAATCGGTTCTTTTCCAATAAATCCTCCCCCCTCACCTTCAATTTCATCTTCTTCAACCTTCAAATATTAAGAATAAGATAAGAGTTTTTTATGTTGAAACTGATGGGCTTTTGGAAGAAGGGCGAATCTCTATTTTGTGCGCTGAATATGTTGAAATTCCGAGTTTGGTACACTGTTCATTTTAATTACCAAAACATGCATTTATCATTCTTATAACCTACAAACTCATGAGATCGTAACTTTAATATCTATGAATTTGTAGATTATAAAAGTGATGAATTCACTCGAAATGCATGTTTTGGGAATTAAAATGAACGGTGTACCAAAACCAAAATTTGGACAGAAGTTGCCCACCCTTTGGGAAAATCCCTTTCGGAAGAAACCCATAAATAATTAAGAGAGCTTCTATTGGCACAACAATTTTTTCTTATTACACCTAATTTCTTAAATTATTTATCATACCCCAATTAAAGATTAAAACATACTCTTCAAACATTACAAAGGTATGTCTCAAATTATAATCTCCACATTACAAATCATTATAACACTTGTTCAAACAGTGTTCGTTGTTTACAATTATGATTAGGCTCATATAAAATCCTAAACCCAAAATTTAGAAATCTACAAAAAGTTAGGGTTCCTATAGCAGCTCTAATTATTAAATATCATTTGTTAAATCTCCAAAATTTTCCCAAAATTTTCTGAAACTTTTTCAGATGTATCCTAGTTAAAATGACCATCTAATTTCCTAATCCGAACTTGTTTACTATTTTTAAGAGGTTGGTTTAGGAATTAATTTGCCTTAAGACAGAAAAACTAAAAGTGGGTATTGTTTTCAGTTAGGTGAAGCTTTGTCATGTTTTCTCCTCCCATCGTTAACCTTATATATAACTTGTCGTAGAGCTAAGAACATGTGGATGCCATTGAACAAACTTAATTATGATTTTGATTTTGATTATTTTTGCCTACTTCATGAAAAATGGCATGTTTTTATCTGATTTTGTCTTCATCAATAGTTACTTTTATGCCCCACTTTTTCGGTACCTAACTTTGAAATTTGTAACCTTTTCGGATAATATATGGTGTTTATTGTGTTTTAGAACTGGTGAGAAATTTGTGATGCACGTGAATCTTATGTGGTGTAATTAATTATTATTCATGAAATTTTAAATGGGTAACTTAAAACCAATTTTATTACTTTTTTCTATCACTAATGCTGAGGTGACATATTGGATTTGCTGTGATTCTTACATATCTGATCTCGAGGAAATACATTTACGATTGTGTTCACACCCCACATCAGAAATGTTAGAATTGCAGTAAATCCAATGTCACCCAAGCATGACTCTTTTTCATGCTAGGTTATTTTTAGATTGTAGAAAATCAAATTTGTAAGGGTATCATTAAAAAATTGAATTAAAACCAATCTAAATCTTACTATTGGAGAGAAATAATTAAGAATTAATACTAATGAAGATATCCTAGCAAGAGCTTTCTAATAGAACAATTTTTAGAGTAGGTCAAATTATAGGTGGAAAAATTAAAAAGCTACGAGCTTTTGATAAATCTAGAAGAAAAAATATTGAAAAGATTTCAAGGCTATCTGTATATGACTGCAAAAGAATTTGTTTTCAAAGGATTATAAATTCCTCTAAAACATTATGAGAATATGAATCATGTCATTTGATTGTATCTGGCAAAATATCAAAAGGAGAGTTGACTTTTAAATTTGGTGATGTGGCTATTAGCTAGAGAATAAATTAGGAGGTTGAAAAATCATTTTCGTGTGTGTAGGTATCTAGAGTGTAAATTTTCTTTCATTCTTCGAGTTTTTCATATCCCAGTTAAGCCCCATGACCCTCGTATATTTGTAGTGCTCCCCTTCTCCATCAGACGGGTCATTTGGAGTAGTTGGTTGGTTAACAATAATTTTGAATAAAAGATATGTTAATATATATATATATATATATATATATATATATATATATGGGGCGGTTCATGGGACATATGTAAAAACAATGGTTTTTCAAAATATGGGTTGGAGGTTTTGGATTGAGCTGATTTTTTGCGAGGATGGTCACTATGATGAGAAAATCATCCTCACAAAAAATCAGTTCAATCTGAAACTTCTAAATCCATTAAAAGTGATTTAAAAATTATTGAGAAAAAATCGATGGTTCACATTCTAAATCACTTTTAATGGGATTAGAAGTTTCATGTTAAACTATTTTTTTTTTTTTCGGATGATACTCATAATTCAATTTGAAATTTCTAACCCATATTTTGAAAATTTATTAATGTTACATTGTTTTTACATATGTCCCTTGATCCATTCCTATATATATATATATGGGAAATGTTCAGCACCCTAAGTTTTACCACACACTTTAACAAACGTGTTTTGTCCTACATGGGTTAGAAGTTTTGGAATGAGCTGATTTTTGGTGAGGATGATCTCTATGATTAGAAGATCATCCTCCCCAAAAATCAGCCCGTTCAAAAATGTTTAGCCCCATGTTTACACGTTGAAAAATCGTGGACCGTCCATTTTTTGTAAATCAATTTTGATGGGGTTAGAAGTTTTGGAATGAGCTGATTTTTGGTGAGGATGATCTCCTCACCATAGAGATCATCCTCACCAAAAATCAGCTCATTCCGAAACTTCTAACCCATGTAAGACAAAACGCGTTTGTTAAAGTGTGTGGTAAAACTTAGGGTGCCGAACGGGACCCTATATATATATATATATATATATATATATATATGGTCGGGTTCTGTAGACACATAAAGCTACTCATAAAACTACAACATTTTTGTCTTATATGGTTAAAAAGATCCGGAATAGGCTGATTTTTTGTGAGGATGATCTCTATGGTGAGGGGATCATCCTTGTAAAAAATCATCCCATTCCAAAACTTCTAACCCATCAAAACTGATTTACAAAAATTGGACGATCTAAAAATTTTCAACTTGTAAACATGGGGCTAGAAATTTCATAATAGACTGATTTTTGGCAAGGATGATCTCCTCACCATAAAGATCATCCTCACAAAAAATCAATCCATTCCAAACATTTTTTCCCATATAAGACAAAACACATTGTAGCTTTATGAGTAGTTTTATGTGTATACGGATCCTAATCCATATATATATCATAATTTTTAATATATTCTTTTTATGTTTCAACGATTTTTTCTTGTTTTTTCTGAAGTTTTCCCTTACTGTTTTAAATCCGTACTCTGACTTTTTGACTATGGTGGGGGTGGGGTTCAATTTTCTCACCCTAAGGAAAATCACTTTGGGTGGAAAAATGATTTTCCACAAAAATATGTAATTATTCACCTCTAAACCCTCAATTCAGTTTTAAAAAACTACCAATTATGACATAATTAATTTTTTCTCTCATATGTCCATGCTTCAAATTTATGACTTACCCAAGTCCTCTTAGTATCGTCCATGAACGGACAGATAAACATGGCGAGATCAATTGTGCGGAAATCGTGTGAGATAAATAAGATGACTTAGACAAGATTGTGAAAATATTTTCCTGGTTCGTAAAATTCGGCTTGAGCCAACTGGAGTTTATTCATTTAAATTAAAATAAAATTTTTAAGAATTTAAATACATATAATCTAAATAAAATATGATTGTACGACTAAACATCTCCTATCTACCTTATTTTATAATAAAAAAATTATAATTATTATATATATATAACCAAATTAAATAGTTTATCTCATTCGAGACAACTCGTTCTCATCCATGAACAAGACAAGATGTCAAACCAAAATTTGTAACCGTGCATATGCTTGTTTCATCATGGGAAAAATGAAGTATACCATCTGAACCGAGTTGATTTTTAAGTTTGGGGAGAGAGGGTAATAGTGAGAGAATAACATTAGGAGATAGGAAAATCATTTTCCTATGGGTTAGGATGTGAAAATACTTTTCTACCTAATGAAAAAATCACTTTTGAAAGGAAAAATGTGCAATTATACACCTGAAAATCACAATTTTTCCATCAAAAACTATTTTCGCATCCATTCCCTGGTTCAATGTAGTGAAAAACTACTACTTTAGTGGAGGATTTAAGTATATATTCCATTGAAAGAATTTTTATATTCTATAATCCTGGGGCAGTTAGGTTGCAAAATCAAGTATTTCGTACAAATTGATACCAAAGTTTTAAAACCCATTGAGCCAACTGAAAACTAATCCGGGTCAACTTAAATCGATTGGATTTTGAGGTGATTCGCCTCCAAAACACACTTGAAGAAAGTGAGCAAGTTAACTTCATAAATCATGGAGTCAAAGTATCAACTCAGCCAAGTCAACTAAAAAATGCATAGAGTTGAGGAAAAACTCGACCAAGTTATTTGACTATATATAAATTAGAGAACTTCTATTGCCACACCAACTTTTGCTAACACCACCCCAAATGTGTGCTAATTCTCTGGGATTTATATATGAATTTTGTGTGGCGTAAGCCATGGTTTTAAAACTCGGTTTCGTGTCTCATCTCGTCCGGCCAGATACCGAGTTGTCTCGGACGAGTTTTTCAATACGTTTGAGACGTCTCGTGAGACAAATAAAAAAATTGAACATGACACCTAAATCTCGGTTGAAAAAGTGACTTTGTGAGTTGGTCACGTTCAACTTCGATACCGAGTTAACTCGGACGACATCTCAATCTAGGGTGAATTTTAAAACCATGGCGTAAGCAAAGTTGGTGTGGCAATAAAATCTCTCATACGTTAGATGTTAGATTAATTATATTATTTTCAATAAGTAATTGTTATAGTAAAAAAAATGAAGTGCCTTGGGATATTTTAGTAAAAAAATTATTAAATAATTTTATATTTTAAATAATAATATTTAAAAGGGTATTGTTGTAAAGATCTATTGGGATTTTCCTAAGTTATTATTTTTCCAAGTTCTTGAGGAATGAAAGAATCATCCTCTAATACAAAAAATACATTTCCATGAGAATCAAGATGTACTAAAACACATCTTATTTGTTTCTCTCCAAGAGAACTCGAACACACATGAATTAAATTTCTCTGCAAGTACTTGGGTCTCCTTTATTTGGTCTGCATATTTCCAAGAACAAGTAATCTCATTTTTTATACTCTCTGTCGCATAAAGAGAATCTGAGTTCAATAAAATTTGTCACAACTCCTCTTGGCAAATTTTAAAACTTCTAAAATTACTTGGAGTTTGATAACAAAGTAATTAGCCTTTATTACTAATTTAGACAAATTAAAATGTTTGGTCCAAAATTAGAAAAGTGGTTTACTATTTTTAGTGCTCAAAAGCGTTTTTTAAGGTATCAAAGAAAGC
Source organism: Akebia trifoliata (assembly GCF_017979445.1). Taxonomy (NCBI): domain Eukaryota; kingdom Viridiplantae; phylum Streptophyta; class Magnoliopsida; order Ranunculales; family Lardizabalaceae; genus Akebia; species Akebia trifoliata. The sequence goes on along the minus strand of NC_141385.1, from coordinate 37,029,321 downwards.
ATAAAATTGGGCAAAAGCTAAAATCTATTTAGACATGCCTCAGTAGGAATCAGATTCTCTACATAAAGCCATCTCCAACCCTTACCCAAAGTTGGACTCAAATTCAAAATTTGAGTAAAACCATCCTTTTTTGCTCTTCACGCTTTGAACCAAACCTATACCAAACTGATTTTTACTCAAAGTTAGACTCAAATTGAAGGAAAGTTTGAGTAAAACTCAAATTCCAACAATCATATTTTATTTAAGAAAAATATTTTTCCTACGTACTTATAAAGCTTCAAATCTTATTAAGGGTCGTCAGGCCCATAAGAATGACCATATTGGAAATTCAACATTAGAGCATTCTAGCTTTCATGGAAAAACTCATATATATAAAATAAAAAAAAATTTAATAATCTATTTTGGACTTCATCCAAGGTGTTGAAAATGGATGGCTACCGAATTTCCAAGTTTAAAATTAAAATTCTACGGTGAAAATTAAAATTTTTTTTTCTAAAGTTCCTAAAATATTATCCTCTACAACTCTATGGCATTGGATCGTGTTTTCGTATGCCACAATGTGAGCTCAAGACCTCAGTAAGATTTGAAATTTTTTAGTTCCATATTTTTTCAATCTTGACACTTAGTTGTGTATCGAATGAATTTGCATTTGAAGACATATGAAGACTTTGGTAATGCCACTCAACCTCAAGCACCTCGACAAAACACTACATATGTGTGCACACAGCCTAAAAGATAATGAGACCACCGTAACCATTACCCAACACCTAGGTCATATGTAGGTCAGCTTAGAATAGTGAAAATATGGAGTACCTTGGCCCATTTAGTCATCAAATCATCTAAAAGTCAAATTTGGCTTCCCGAAGGTGCCAAAAACACTCCTTGGACGGCTCTCGGTGGCATCTAGACTTGCTAGGCCTCTTTATGATAGTTTGGGGGATTCATATTGGTAATATTTACAAATTTCCTGGATCGATCATCGGATCTTTCGGGAGTAAAATATGCCAAAATGGTGTATTCCGAGCACCCAGGTGGCATCATGAAATTTTGGGTGACACCTAGGCATCGTCAACAACAAGCAGCCCATTTCTTGTCATCTTCATTTTTCATTTTAGGTGCCACCTGGAAATGCGTCATCAATAAAGAGTTCACTTGAATTCGAACTTGAAAATATAGTCGTGGAGTTTCGGACGCCACCAAAAAATGTCTGGGTGCCACCGAGAGATGACCGTTAGCCCTCAAATGTCCTTATAAGCGTCCCTTGCCTAATTTGTGGGTTGATCAAACCCTAGAGAAGTTGTGCTCTCCCCTCTCCATACTTTGAGAACATTCTCTACCCACATGAGGACCTAGCCTTATTTGAATGTGTAGACTCCCCATTTTTTCCTAGATCGAGTCTGATAGCACCAAAACCTTTCAAGAATGGGCTTGACCTAAGGTGTATTTCAAGTGAGCTTGAAAATCTAATTTTCAAGTAGCCATAAGATCCAAAAGCCATTTTCAAAGCTCAATTTTTAAGCCTGGCCGTAGGTGACCCATGGCCAGGTCATTTTTTGGCTTGGTCATACCTTACCTATGACCACGGTATTCTTTTTCGCCTGGCCAAGGGTGACCCATGGCTAGAAGAACATTTTGCCTAGTATGGGGGTCACCAATGGTCAAGCATAATTTTATTCAGGCCTTGGCTAACCCAAAGTCAATTATATTTGATAGTTACAAACACATGTATGCTCAAATTTTCTTAAGAGAAATTACACTTCAAACTCCCTTTTTAATGAATTTTTTGTCAAGAAATTCCTCATTTTTACTCTTTTACATTTTATTTAACTCTCCAATAATCCCACTACTTTGGTTTTCTTATAATTTTCATATTCCTCTATTAAAGACCTTTGGTCAGGCAGGGACAGAGCTAGTAAGGAGCTTGTGGGGGCAATTGCCCCCATAGAACTTTGAGACAGTCCTATATTTTCAACTAAATACATGACTCATTTTCCCCCACTCACTCATCTCCTTCCTTATGTGCCCTCAACCCATCACCTCCCTCAAATTTTTTTCCCCTAGCCCCCTTAAAGTTTTTGAAAATGACATTATCTCTTAATTGGGCTTTCTCTCATAGACTAATTGGAAAAGACCTAAATAGCATTTTCTTCAACTTCCAACCAAAATCTTTGAATTTCTCCCCAAAATCATTCATATTCAAGTTTTTCAACTGTATCATTAATTATAATTTGCCCCACTACAATAAAATCCTAGCTTCACCCCTGTGGTCAAGTATTGGTCCCCACATGAATGTAATTACTATCATAACCCCATCTTATTAAAGTCAAATTAAGGTAGTTTACTCTTATGCCCCCCCAAACTTCTCATCAATCCTAGAAGGTTCAATGTAATTAGACCAAGTTCAAGAAATTTTTTACAACTTTACCCAACCTTTAGAAAGCTCTAAAATTTGTGCACAAAGACTCTCTTTACCCTAGGTTCTTAGAAAGTTAGCTAAGTTAAATGACATAATGTCTAAAATTCTACTATCTATTTACATGTCATCTAGCCTAATTTCTTTTTGTTTGACCTAAAATCAAAGCATTTAGACTATTTTAACCCTTTTTGAGAATTCTTTAAATCTTGTTATCTTTTATAATTCTCTCATTTGATCATCATGCTTGCTTAAACTCATAGGATTGTAAAAGACAATCAAGAACTCTTTGATGGGGGTATTTGGTGTCTTTCATTAAGATTTTATTGAAAATAATGGGAACTCTAGGATTTAGGACAAGTTTATCTATAAGGATCCCCCAAAATCTTATAAATAGGACTTCCATCCAAAATAAAAGGGGAAGGAGCTCAAGTAGTCCAAAATTTTATTTATGTCTCTCCTCAAAGTCCTCTAGCCTACCAAAATTTTGTCAAAATCCTTTCTCAAACACCCAAGCCACTCTAACCAAAAAAAAGAAGAAGAAGAAACCAAGGTGGGGTGTAGTTATAATTTTCTGATTTTTCTATGTAATCCCCTCTCTAAACCTTCCCCTTCTATCTACTCCCCTCTTTACATTTAAGCAAGTTTACTTTTAAGTTGTTCTTATTTTTAATAATGTAGATTTGCATCTTTTTTAGCTTTAGACTAAGGGGTAGAGAATAAAACTTCCTAGAGGTAATCTCCCTTTATAAGCTCTGTAAGAGCATTAAAGTAATTGTTTTTTGTTTATTTATTTTCTTTACAAGCTTTAAATTATTAATATAAATGTCTTTACTTTTTTTAATTTCTTACAAATTTAAATTCATAGAATAAACATTTTCTTATTTTCTTTCCTAATGACTTAAGAGCTAGAGAGTAATCCCTCTTTAGAGATAATCTTCTCTTTTTATATCTATTATATGCATACAAATCACAATATATTTTCTCAAAAATGGTTAAGTGTCAAAAGTGGAGATCTACTTAGATCTACACGTGACTCTTTAAGCTACAAAAATAGACCCAAAGATAACACAACTCATATATAAGGTTTTTAGTCTTTCTATGATAATATCTAACTTATGAACACCTTATAAAGGTTAAACCTACAAAAATATATTCCCAAGTGAGCACATAACCCTCTATAAGAGTTTTGGGATTCAAGAAGGTGAATTCCATATAGATTCTCACTAAAATTTTAGGCTAACAAAAAATTCCAACAAACACCCTCATTCATGTTTAATTTACTCATTAGGTTAATTTCTTAATTTTCTAGAACTAGACTATAGTTCTTTTGCTTCTTAATTTTTTCTGCAATTATTTTTATTTTTAAATAAAAAAAAAGAGCTTTTTAATCTTACCATTTGGTCAACTATTGATAACTTTCTTAGGATGGGAGGGACAAGGTGCCTAGCACCTTCATTGTTCCTAAATCGAATTTCCTTACTTTAGTTTTCTAAGTAGACCTTTCCCCTTATCCTTTGGATATGTAAGTCACTACAAGTTAAGAAAAATAGATTTTAAAAATATTTTTTATAGTGTCTATTCACACTTTAATTGAATGGTGGTGATTCATAAATCCGTGCAGATGAGCTCAAACTCCCCGAAGGTTTCAAAATTCATGTATCTACCAAATACACCCTCAACACTAAACCTCTTAGTTTGATCCCATTCTTTATCCATCCCTTTTACATTGCACATATATTAGAACATCTCATTGGAGAAATGAGGACCCTCTTGAAGTAAGAAACATCTTCTTGAAACAAGGAACACAAAGTGATAAAGGAAGCCAAACACATCGACATAAAGTACTCAAGCACGAGATTGAAAGATTTCTAGAGTTGAGTCAAGTCCTAGTGAGTGATTTTATTTTTACTTTTCATTATCTAAGGTTCTTGATTCCTAATCAAAACCAAGCTCTTAATAGAGTTGAAAACTTTACTCAAAGGAACAAAGTTGTAAATTCCTTAAGGAAAAATTCTACTAGTTTGACGAAGAAGTTTTCTTATCAAATCATAGAGTTAGATTTAGCATAAAGAAAAATCTGAGTTGTAAGATTTTGAGGTGAGCCATAAACCTGATTTGTTAGTAAAACCCAAAACCTTAGAATAAGGTACTTAGTAGTGGATGTAGGCAAGTTACCAAACCACTATAAATCTTGCATCTCCTTGTTTATTTATGCTTTAACCTTTGATTTGCATATGTATGTATTTGAATGATAATAAATAACATGAATGCATTGCGATGAATGACACAATTTAAACTTGTGCATCTTTAAGTACATTATTTGTTTTAACATAATCTTAAGACCTTGATTAGCTTGTTTGGTTGGTGAATCGACTGATCTAGATAAACTAGGAGATTTAAAAGGATTTTTTAAATAACATATTCACCCCCCCTCCCTCTAGGATTAGACATGGTGCAAAGCACGTAATTTCAAAATCTTACTAAGTTAGTAAGGCTAGTCTAATTTTTCACTGCCAAATGAAGATTTTTTTCAAACTTTTTTGCTTAAAATCTGAGTGACTGAGATTTAATTAATCTTAGTACTAATCTCGTGGATAATTTTTTCTTTTGTTGTCTTTTCTCTTCTATTATTTTTCAAGAATACCCTTAATTTTATTATCTTTCCTCTACTATTCTTTTCCAACGACACCCCTTTTTATTGGCATTCCTCTTCTACCTACTTAATTTTAAAGAGGATGCATGTGCCGGTAGTACTTATAAATGCTACATAGAGTTGGATTTTATTATTTTAGACAACATATTGAAAAGAGCTTTTGGGATTCAAATTTCCCTTTGATAAAGAGATTTAAGGAATGCTTCCCATTTGTGCAGAAAGCCAAAAAAAAAAAAAAAAAAAAAAATGGGCAACAACAAAAATTCAATTTAGATATGTTTTCCACTTCTAGCGTTGATAAACATCTTTTCAAAAATTAAAATTGCATTTTTTTGCAAATGAAAATGTTCTTTCTTTTTTTGGTTAATGACTAAAGTACCTTTCGAAATATTTTTAATACATTAATTAGACAAAAGATCCTAAAACATTTCATGTATTTACCAAAATATCATAAAGAAACAAATACAAATATATATATATATATATAGAAGAACAAAAAACACATGTTTACCACAATTTCTCTCCAGTCTCCACCATGTTTGGATTGACAGGAGAGAATTAGGTATAATTTTGAAATTTTAAAATATTTTAAAGAGATCTAGGGGCAAAGTTAGAATTATAAAATACTTTAAAAGGTTTTCATTCCATTTCTCTCCTCTTCTCTCCACTTTTGGAGAGAAAGAAAGTTCACCTATTTTTCTCTCCTCGTCTCTCCCTACTTAACAATCCAAACAAGAGAAATGGAGAGAAACTCAATTATTTTCTCTTCTCTCTATTTCTCTCAATCCAAACACGTTAGTGCTCTAATGTTGGATGCATCTTGCTTGTTTTGTCACACATCAAAAGATTATGGTTGTAACATCCAATTTAAGTGCAAGGTCTCCATCATCATACCCCGAAGTATGAAAGTGAAAACCACCATTGGTGGTAGGCCCCACACCTGGTCAAGTTATGATGGTAGGACCCTATCTACAATCTTGTAAAAATTATTATCACCACAACTCATATCAAAATACACTTTAGCCACTTCTTACTTTATCAATCCTCTTAAATAAAATTAAAATGACATAAACCCTAGAATATCCCAACTTGGTGAGTTGTAGAAATTATGTTTTAAATCAATGCTTTCACATGCTAAGGCGTGAGGCTGGCCAAAGTCTCGAGACGTAAGCCTCACATATTCATTTCTAAATATTCCAATTATATTGAGTAATAACAAAGAAATAGAAAGGAAAAGAAATGAAATTTATAAGAGCTATTAACAAGAAGTGAACATGTGAGGCATACTTGTGATCCATTTATAAAATCTTACACCTGATCCATTTATGTAATTAAGTTATTAAAATCCCATAAAGGCATACTTGTGATTATTGAAATTTTATGAAAGTTATAATTGTAATTATTGAAAATTTTTAAGGTGGAAACATAACTTGAAAGTTTCTGTTAGGATGATCTTCGGCTTCTCACCATTGTAGGAAGCTAGAAGTTTTTTTTTCCCATTTTGTTTGATCGCAATCCCAATTTCCACAAAATCTAGAAGCACAATTGTGTTAATGCTTCTTTAACGAACAAATTAAAGTGCTTCTCAATACCATGCGGTCACATTACCAAATGGAACTTATGTTTATATTTATTTTCCATTGTTCAAACTGAATACGATATATTGTGCGGGAAAAAAATATGAATCTATCTATCATCATACATGTATCATACATGAAGCAAGAAAGATTAACTATAAATTAAGATCTTGAGATAAATGACGAAATGTTGTAATACAAGATCATCAGAATTCATAACAGTAATTGAAAATTTGCCAACAGACACATCTTATTCGAAAATGACATTGGTTAATTAAAAGAGGGTGTTTTGGTCATTTTATGCTAGTCTCTCATTCAGGACTAAAGTCAAGGAGCATGGTAGTATTTAGAAAGAGTGGTGCTTCCAAATTATTCGTGCTAGAGGTCCTTTATTCTTGGTGAAAGGGATAATGGTCGAAATATTATGCACTTTGCACACAAAATCATTTTAACATAAAGGAAAAATAGAAGAAATAAGTTGCTCATTTTTAATTTTAGTAATCATGGGAGGATATCTTTTATAATCCAAATAATCAAACAAAGTTTTCTATTTAACAAAGAATAATGATTTTTTGACACCCCCCTCAGACATTCATCCCCATCACAGAATCCTAGACCATTTCATCAGCATATGCAAAATCCTAACTATTTGTCCTTGTGTATCCCGAGGCAAATGATCTATAATTTTGTGATGAAGGCGTATGACGTCAAAGGGGGCTGTCAGATTATCACGACTCCAACAAATGGTACAATGGTTTGTTGATTCTTTTGAGCATTAAAAAAAAAGTATACTTCGAGATCTCTACTTAGATAGTTACTAAAGCATTTTTTTTCATGTTGTAAGAGTAATTTTGTAATTTTTTATTTATTTATTTTTTTTTTGTGAGAAGTGCATTTTCCTCTTTACTATTTGGCACTTTCGAAACACTTCTACACCATCTTCTCTCGTTATAATAGTAAAGATTTTTGGAGTGCACTTCTCATTAAAAAAAAAAAAAAAAAATGAACTTACAAAACTACCCTTAGAACAAGAAAAAAAAATGCTTTAGTAACCATCTAAGTGATATCAAAATATGATTTTTTTTTTTAACACTTGAAAGACTCAACAAACAATTGTACCATTTATTAAATAGAAAACATTATTTCACCTAGAATGTGTACGTTATTTTTCCCATATAATGTGAGAAAGTACGTAAATTATAAGATACATTTTGCTTAAATATGTGAAGTTTATTTTTCTTTAATTTGATCTAAATCTTTAGATCTGAAAAGACATCCTATCAAACAAGGATCCAATCCTATTCTTATCTGATCTCTTCTAGGCTCAAATCAATCATCTCAGATTGGCCCCAAATCGACCCAATCCATTGACAGCCCTACCACAAAAAACAAACTTTATCATCATTTTAAAGAAAATCATACCATGTACGTGTGCCCACACCAGAATGATCAGACGGCTGTTATGCTACGTCATGAAAAATTCGATACGATTGATGATCAGAACCCACTATATTGGCAAATAATGGATCATTAGTGCTATAGGAATCAGAATTAACAGCATATTTAGAGAATATGTGACTTTTACCATTAATACATTCAGTTAACTAAGCTATGTTTTCTCAATAATTGAAGTATTGGGTGCTTTGCATCTACATTTAGACTATAGGTTATATTTAAGAAGATTACCCATTTTTAATTCAATTCACCAATTAAACTATGGTTTTACCAATAATTGAAGCATTGGATGCTTTGCAACTACATTTAGACTATATATATGTAATTAAGAAGAATATGCATTTTGAGAAAGATTAGAAAGAGAACAAGAAGTTCAGAGAATATTAAGCAATTCATTTATCAGATAATAATAGTGGAATAAAACCCTTCAAAGAACCTTTTTTAGATCAAAAGAATATTTTGATAATTGGATTAGAATTCATGATGCAAGTGTGAAATATTTGAGGTTCGATCATAATCACTAAGAAAAATAATAATAATAATAATAATTATTATTATTATTATTGAAGGAAAAAAAAAACCCCTCAAATTTAGGATTTGTATGATAGCAGATAAAAGTTTTCCTTTTGTAAAATTAATTTTCTAGGAAAATGGTCATGAGAAAATAGGTTTCCTCGAAAAATGTTTGTCAGCATTTAAACAGACATAGGAAAATACCAAAAAGAGATTTGGTTTTAATTTATTTTATTTTTTTGGTTGGGGGTGGGGGAATAATGGTGAGGAAATAACATTACGATTTCCCATTCCGAGGTATGAAAGTTTTTTTGTTGAGGAGTCTGGTGGAACAATCAATTTTTTCAGGAAAAACATTTTTCTAGAAAAATGCACATACATGGAAATTGTATTTTCCTATCAATTTCCATGCACAATCATGGATTCCCTTGTTTCATTTTATAATAGAGAAAGGGGGGAAGGGCTTTAAATGGAAGCTTGCCAACTTTTTATGTGAAAAAAAAAAATTCCTTGCATTATTTGTAGAAAAACGATTTTCCTGTACAATCATAGAGACTCTTATAAGACAAAAGGGCTTTGAATGGAAGCTTACTATTTTTTTAACAAGAAATTTTCCTAAAATATTTCCAACCCAACTCTGAAATAATGGAAATTTCTTTTTAAACAAAAGTTTTAGATGGAAAACTTTCAATTTTTCATACGAAGTAATAGAGTTGGGTAGCTGAACCACAAGGATGGCTTTAATTAGAAGTTGTTTTGTGTTAGGTTCTTAGATGGCTTTCAATTTTTCATACAAAGTAATAGAGTTGGGTAGCTGAATCACAAGGATGGCTTTAATTTGAAGTTGTTTTGTGTTAGGTTCTTGTTAGAAGAAGAGTTTCTAACAAGAGGGATCGAGATAAATTTATCATTATTGCTTATTCATAATAATGAAAATTTTCCTCCTATGTATAAAGGGTTAGCTTGCCATTTTGTCTACAGTAACAACTCCTAATTTAACTCTAAAACCTAATTAGACTCATACTAAATTCTTAATAAACTTAAAATAAAAACTCTAAAAAATAATACTATTTGGAATTAGAAAACTAATATGACTAGGAAACTAAAATAAGGATCCTAACATCCTCTCCCCCTTCAAAATGACTTACTCTCAAGCCGAAAAAACTTCGATAACAACAACGTCCCTAAGTGTGTATGCACGTTCTCAGTGGAAAGAATATCAGCCTCCAGAATGAGTAGTTGGGATTTTTTATAATGATGCCCCAATTTGAATTGTTTGTCACAATTGAAACAAAGACTCTTAGCTCGCCGATCTGCTAGCTCTATAAGGGAAATTCATGAATAGGAAAAATCCCATGAGGGATTGGCCCAAGTAATGATGTTGTGGGCTAAAGATTATTATTCCATTAGGAGCAGGCAAAAGGGTTGACGGTCAAAGTTCACTCCAGAGCTCAACTTTACCATAGTAACAGTTACAACTGCGTCCTGAAATTTTGTTAGGATCCTTATTTTATTTAGTTTCTATTTAATTTAATTTTCTAATTTAAATTATTATCATTTTACAGAGTTTCTATATTTACTTTATTAAGAGTTTAGTATTTGTCGAATTAGGTTTTAGAGATAAACTAGGATATTTCTATTTTAGAGCTGTAGTCAAAGTTGACAAGTAATTATTTATATATAGATAGATTAAAGTTATTATTAAACAAGCAATAATAATAAATTTGTGTCTCCCTCCTCTCAATAAATTCTTCTTCTTCTTAATCTCGTTTTCTCTTATTAATCTTTTTTTTTTTATTATTATTATCTAAGAACCCTAATATATGGTATCAAAACATCCTTCTTGATCTTCACTATGACGGTTAAGAAGTTAAAAGTTTAAATTCTATCTCTCACCCAATGAATTGAAGAAATTTCTAAGACATTGAAGCGGTCTCAAATCAATAAGTTATCAGGCATGTTGGAGCAAATATGGAAACGCTTGGAGCAACTGGTATTGATAACACCTAGGATGAAACCAAAGATACACCATCCAAATCAGAGTTTACTTGAAGATGAATTTGAAGTTATGACGATAATAAAGTCAACTTCTCAAGTGAACTCCAATCTTTCACCCTTTTTTCTTATTCCTACTGGACCAATACTTCTTGAGCCTACAACATCATTACTTTGGCCTATTTTTCATGGGCGTCCTCTTATTTAAAGACTTATCCCAATAGAGCAAGCGGATCAACAAGTCAATGATTTTTATTTTAATTGTGACAAGAAATGCAAATTAGGTTGCCGTTACAATCTCGTCCTTAAGCATGTTTACACAATTGTTAGTTGAAGGAATGTCGATCTCCAAAAAGGGTAGTTAGAGTTTCTAAATGGGAACCCAATTGGAATTGCTCATCACAATTGAAAACAAAAATCATTGACTCATTGATTGATAGGACTATCTTTTTCCTTCCCATAGAAGTGAATATAAATATAAAATTTCTTGACTTGTGGGCAAGTGAGGGATCAAACCCAAGAGAAAGGGGGTAGAATTAAACTAAGATAATGAAATCGAACCTAACCAAAACTATTAAAATTGTTTTTGTGTTTTTGAAGTTACTAAAAGAAAATAAAAATTGCTAGAAAATTAAACTAATAGAAATGAAAATAAAGTACAAAACTATGGAAAGAAATATCATTGGAAAGAGATCTACTTAGAGTAAATTATTAAGCCAAAATATAGTTCATAACCTCTTTGATAACTCAATCATAAGGGCTTGGTATTAGCTCCTTAGATCGGAAGATTTAGCAAGATAAAATCATATTTAAATAGCATAAATGTAGAATTCTTTCACTCTCTAATATGAGAATCTCTTACTATCAAATATCTAGATTAAGCTTGATATATCTTGAATTAATCTAATAATAACGCATCTAAATTAAGTATAAAAGGTGTAAGAGCTCATCTCTAGTCTTAATACATAACAGTGGACAAACCTTGAAGAGATCTCATAAATATTACAGGAAATTAAAAGGTAAAGAAACTAAATACAACAAAGTAATCTTGCTCTAGACTTCTCCACTCTCCAATAAAAGGGAGATTAGCTTAAGGTCATTGTAAGTGATAGAAAAAGATAGATGAAAAAGAACAAGTCTTGCTTCATTAGACAAAGATAATTACAATATCTTATCAGTCTCTCACTTAAATGAATCACATAATTTTAATGAAAAACCTAACCTAAAAATAAAAAATACAAGAGAAAAGGCCAAGTCTAGTCTCTGATTTTGAGGCCCAATTTGATGGTTTGATCTTTGATCTACATAGTGAATACACGTAATCAAGATTATTTGATAAATACAATAATTTATGCATAATTAAGCCTAATTAGCATGGAAGAACACGCAACGTGATATTTCAAGGCTTAACATATTTAATATAAAAAAATTTGGATAAAATGAGATAAATATTAGGGAAAAGTACGAATAAATCAGTGTTTTGAGACACTGATCACACCCGAAACTTAAATTTTTTTAGTCTCTAAAAAATAAAATTGTAACTTTCACAAGCATTTCAATTACATTTAGCGAATGCAGCAAGTCCTTAAACTACTAGGTTACCCCTAGTGGATGAGTTTAACTCATGAGAGTTTGCATAGAATATACCCACAAAATTCAAAACATATATTGAAAACCATAGGTCAATTATGGTTTATCAACCATTTGGAAATAACACTTGGTATAGTATCACAACTCTTATTTCTTTATGACAAAACTTAGACTTACATTGACTTTTAAGAAATAATAATTCTAACTTAGAAATTTTAAAGATTCGATTTTCAAGAGTGAGTTTGAAAAAACCTTCAATAAAGCTAGGAATAGTTGGATTAACTTAAGGTTTAATTCAAAACTTGGCATCTTGTCTAGGGTAGTAAGAAGTATGGATATTCACTTTAATACCTTTGAGGAGCTTTATCTATGATATTCCAATGTACTTACGTTTTTACACTTGATGCCTTTCACCCTACTAAAACTTTGAACTTGTAAACTTTGAATCTTTGATTCTTTTTTTTCTTACTTGGAGGAATTTTTTTTCTTTTTTTGCTCTTTTACTTTGTTTTTTCTTTTTTTTATTCTTTTTAAAAAAAAAAGTAGGCAACCATTTTTAAAGTACCCAGTTTTTTTTTTTTTAATCAACCAAACCAAATGAATAAGGAAGTTAAAATTCATCAAACCCAATTTTTCTTTATATTCTAGGTAAAAAGAAGGTAACAAAACTTACTTAATTCAAAATAGACTCTTGGTAACCTTATTAGAAGTAACTACAAATAAAATGTAACTTTTCTCTAATTTTTGCCTAAGAGAAACACTAATGGGAACTTCAGATCAAAACTTTCAACCAAAGACTGATTTAAGATTTTTAACCAAATGCTTAAAGATACAAACTAAGATTTTGAAAAAAATATAACAAAGTTGCCACCAAAATATTTTTTAATTTTTTTCAAAATGTTATGATTTCTGAAATAAAAGAAGAAAAAATAGGTGGAAATCTGACCTATCACCCCCAAACTGAAACATGATATTGTCCTCAATATTTCATATGCACATGCACATGTAAAACTGAAATTAACAAAAGAAAATGAAGTGAGTTGGATGGCACCTGAAAAAACTCCTATTGTCTTGAGATTTGGATGGTAATTGTAGCTATGAGTATCACTTAATGTTAAAAGGGCTCAGCTCATCACTTTTAAACACGTAGAACTTGGGTGCAGCGGGTATGCCGTCCTGATTCGTCGATGACTATTTGAAGAGGGCCAGTAAGGTGGAAACCTATCGATAGGTAGATCATTCATTTTTGTTAAGTATTGTGCGACCATAAACCTATGAGATCAATTATGATTTATTTTTTAAACCTAACACTTTAGTTCCGAATCGGTAACTGTTCCCAGTGAAGGAAATAGCCAAGTTATAAGCCAATAGTAGCGAAAAACTACATTACTCATTTGAAATCTAAAACTACTAAAAACGAAAATAAAAATAATGGGTTACTTCCCAAAAACACTAAATTTAACGTCTTCTACCAAACAAAAACTTAGTTAATCTTGATAAATAAGATTATTAAGGAGGGAAAAATTTTCTTGCAATATACACGCAAAAATATGTTTGAGATATTGGTCATTCACTTTGAAAGTGGATCCATCCTTAATATTAAATACTTCAACAACACCATGGGGGTAAACTATTTGGATAATATATTGGTTAGTCCAACGAGACTTGAATTTCTCTATAAAAAAGTAGAGTTTGTCATCATACAACAAAACACTTTGACCAACAATGAAATTCCTTTTAAGATTGTGCCTATCGTGGAAGAATTTGGTACGTTATTTGTATTGTTTGGTACAATCGTAAGAGTCATTTCTTATCTCTTCTAACTCATCGAATTGTAATTTCTAATTTTCATCAGTTTCATCAAAGTCAAAGTTGAGACGCTTGATCGTCCAATATGCATGATGTTCAAGTTATATACGGAAATGGTTGGCTTGCCAAAAACTAATCAGTAGGGAGACATCTCTATGAGTAAATCACTCAATTTTAAAAATCAATCTTTCTTTGAAGAATTGATTGTTTTTTTAAGATGGTCTTGATTTTTCTATTAAAATTTTTCACTTTCCCACTTGTTTGTAAGTGGTAAGTTTGGAAACCTTGTGAGTTATGAGGTATTTCTTTATCAAAACTGCAAAACTTTTGTTGTAAAAATGCGAACCACCATCACATATGATAGCTCGCAGAATACTAAATCTTGAAAAGATCGTCTCCTTGATAAAAGGGATCATAATTGTGGCGCCCCGCCGAACGCTAACACAAATCCCCATGTCAGATCTCGAGGTATTATGTAGCACCTCGAAATTTCGGCATGGTTTCCTCTGTTTATGTTAGCATTCCAAGGCGTTCAACCTGCACCTGATAAACGACATACAATCCTACATTTACATACATAATGTAATAACGAGCGGAAGCCTATATACATCTAATATCGTACGATAAATCAGAGTGCGGAAGAAGAAAATTTATATATAGGATTATACAGAGATTTTCTCACTCTAACAAAAGTCCTAACGCTCAGAACAACATCTATAATACTACCTAGACAAACTAACACCATTAGAGGGGTGTAGCCCCAATGCTCACCAAATGACAAAGTCTGGCTATCTATTTGACCCACCAGATGATTCCCACTCGTGCTCTATACTTGTCATGCCAAGCTTTAGATCTGAAACTAAAAAAATAGAGAAGGAAAGGGTGAGTAACAATGGTTACCCAGTAAGGAAGCAACAATTTCTGCCAATAACCTCTCCTAACATGAACGAATAAACATACTGAATCATTTTAAAATAAACAAAGTTTTACAAAAGAAAACTACGATTAACTGGTACATATAGCCAGGGATGAGCAACTAAACATTTTAAAACTCACATTACATCGATCAGCAGTACTCACTATAACATTCTCTTTTTATACAATTCTAATTGATCAAATGGAAACAATAAACATGCATTTCCTTTTATATATCAAAATAAGCAACCGATACATAATACACAATGGTGGAGTATTGGAATTAGAGAGTTGGGATTCACGACTGGATCGCTCCCAGTCGGGACATGATGTTACAATTCCTTTCTGGCTTTTAGTTCCTGATTTTGTGGCCGGTCGCTGCCCTTACCACGTTTGGTTGACCATTTATCCGGCTCAGGCTGGCCGTTTGACGTGACCGTAAGCAATGGGTCTCTTTTCGATGTGTCAGAACGTTCGACTACTATAGATTGTTAGTGATCACTGACCAATCATCTTCGTCTATGCCTATCAGGCGTACATGTGATTCCCAAATATACAAACCATTCGTATACGACCACCTTTACATTACAAGTTCACTGGTAAAGATAAAGAGGAATAAACCCGGATTCCAGTTGTGACTCCACTCTCATACGCGTCCCATACCACGTATGAGTTTGGTGGTCCCTACCGTACATCCCAGGATAGTACACCA
Source organism: Akebia trifoliata (assembly GCF_017979445.1). Lineage (NCBI taxonomy): Eukaryota > Viridiplantae > Streptophyta > Magnoliopsida > Ranunculales > Lardizabalaceae > Akebia > Akebia trifoliata. Next base: position 37,013,686 of record NC_141385.1, on the reverse strand, counting down.
CTCCGGATGATATGATGCACTATCCCTTCAGGCATTCACAAACTCTTTAACAGCTCACAAAATAGCTACTTATATATATTATTTTCATTTGAAAACAAAAGAAAAATTAACAATACAAGGTTGAGAATAGATATCCAGTTTCCTACCATGCAAGTGTGGCCACCCGGCCTAAAATAAATAACATAACAGAGCGTCTCGCGCTAACAGAAAGTAAATAAACATGCAACCAGTAACATTATCCCTGGATATGCGTTCACCAACCTGCATACAACACAACAACGTAAAATGCAGACATCACCCCTCGGGTGTGACTCTGACATTTTACCGTTTCATACCCTTTTTCTTTTTTTTTTTTTTTTCGACTTTAACAGTTTTCAATCTCTTCATAAAATATCCATTTTCTGATATTCATCAACTCAATATGAGTTCATTGAATATTAAATCACATTTTTCAACTATAGAATTTATTTCTATCAATAATATTGAAAAAAAATACAAATTTCATATCAAAACGGGGTCCGAGCAGTGCACAAGACCTAATTTATGGCAATAACCCGTTAAAATACTCTACCCACGTATAATTTGTTAAAAATACAATTAAACATATCAAACATGCAATTTCTGGCGTGAATTTTGAAATAAACAAAAAATTCTATATTTCGGAAATACATCCAAATTTTTCCAATAAAATCCTAAATGCAATTTTCACAATCTATGATTAGTAATAGAAATTGAGAGTTCCTTACAATCACTAGGCGATGGAATTGAAGCACGTGCGCGGAAATCGAGACGATTAGCACGAAAATCGAGGCGGACCGAACTTCGAAGTGGCTGATTTTCGAAACTGGCTTGGTGGTTTTGAAGATCTCGATGTACTCGTCTCTTCTCCCTTCTACGGCGAAAGACGGTTTGACCCCGAAATCGATGAAAATCGAGGTCGAAGTTACGAAAATCTCCGTATAAAAATACGGCTGATTTTTGACTATACGGGGTGAAAAATATGAGAAAACGGAAGGAATTTGGTTGGGTTATGTAGAGAATGAGGCTGCGGGCGTTTCTCCCTTCTGCGTCGAAAGACGGTTTGACCCCGAAACGGACGAAATCCGAGGTCAAAATTTCGAAATTTCCGTATCCAAATACGGCTGATTTTTGACAATATTGGATGAAATAGAAAGTGAAATGAAGAAAGGTTGGGTGGGTTTTGTAGATGTCGAAGCTGCGGACATTTCTCCCTTCTGCGTCGATCGTCGACGACGAGCCGTTTGTGAAAGATCTGAGGTGGAAGAATCGGAGAGAAAAGAAAAAAAAAAAATCGTTTTATATGTCTCGGTTGTGTGGACGCGTTGGGGAAGATGGGTTTTAAAAAATTAAAATTTTTTTTTTTTATTTATATAAAAGTTGGGACGAAATTGGTATTTTGTCAATTGTTTGGATCGTCGATAACTTGATCATTCGGACTCCAAATCTGACAAACGAATACTCTATTTTGCCTAATTTTTCGTTCCGGATCTAATGGTATAGTCAATTTTTACAAATTATGTCTCCATCAAAAATTTACATTTTTGGCCTGACGTACCCCTAAACTTGATGTCGTTTTCGTTTTTGGCGATAATTCGACTTTCTGGTCTCCAAATTTGACAAATAAATAGTCCATGTTGAATAATTTTTCGTTATGAATCCAATGGTATAATCGAATTTTAAAAATTATTGTTTTAACAAAAAGTCACTGTTTTAGCCTGGTCCGACCCGATAATCGAGGATTTTGCAACTTTTATATTCGGACTCGCATTTAAGCGTGTTTACAGGCTAAACTATGTTTTTCGATCATCTTGAATCTAATGGTGAGGTCAGATTCCATTAAAAATGATCAGAATAAGGTCCTACAGTTTTACCCTAAGTCCTACTTTCAAGATTTTCTTAAAATTCCACTATTTTTTTCCTCGAGATACGAATTAAAAATTCGGGGTGTTACAATAATCTTGTGATGGTTTGTCCTACATGGTACAACTTTAACCAATTTTGACACGTAGTCAACAATAACAAGGATATATTGGTGACCCTAAGAGATAAGAAAGGGTCCCATAAAATCTATGCCCAAACGTTAAAAATCTTGATAATTAGGATAGGATTTTGAGGCATTTTGTTTCTCTTGGAGATTTTTCCTAATCTCTGAGATCGATTACAAGATTTGCTAAACTTGTGGCATCACAAAAAATGCTAGGCTAGAAGAAACCGCACTGCAAGATTTTGTAGAAATCTTTTTACCACTAAAGTGCCCTTCGCAAATATAACTATGACAAAACTCTAAGATATTGGCTTGCTCACAGGTTGAAACACAACGTCTAATGATTTTGTTGAAATAATAATTAAATAAGTATGGTTCATCTCAGAAATACCACTTGATTTTTGAAAGAAGATAGAGTTTCTCTTAGCTAATCATTGAGACTAACAATTGACCTCTAACTAGGTAGTTAATAATGCCAGCATACCAATGAGTATTAGATTAAGAGATTTGTATAAGTTGCTCATCAGAAAAAGATTCTGAGATGGGTAAAGATTCCTCGGACGACTTAATAACTATCCTAGACAAATGATCAACAACGACATTTTATGTCCTTTTTATCTCGAATCTCGAGATCAAATTCTTACAAGAGCAAAATCCAACGAATTAGCCTTACTTTAACATATTTCTTGGATAGAAGTACTTCAATGTTTCATGGTATGTGTAAATCATGACTTTTGATCTTATTTGTTAGGGATGGAACTTATCAATGGCATAGCCCACTACTAGCATTTCTTTTTCTATTGTAGAGTAATTAAGTTTAACATCATTAAGAGTTTTACTAGCATATTTGATAACGTGAGGATGTTTATTCAATAATTGACCCAAAACATTGCCTATCGCATAATATATAGCATCGCACAAACCTCAAATGGAATGTTTCAATTTGGAGGTTGAATGATGGGTGTCGAGATTAATTTGGACTTAAGCTGGTTGAAAGTAGAAAGTTATGACTATAAGAAGTTGAAAGGAACACCTTTGCCTAGTAGTTCACATAAAGGCTACGAGATCTTCTTGAAATGTTTAATGAATCTACGGTAGAAACTTATATGACCTAATTTCTTTGACCATTCTAGGAAGTGGTAACTTTTCAATTAAACCTACATTTACTTTATCTACTTCAATCCCTATAGCAAAAACAATGTACCCTAGCACAATCTCGAATGTTATACCATAAAATGGTATAATTCTTTACAACGTACGTGAACCAAAGTCAAGTGATAAAGTCATTCCTCAAAACTTGGTTCGAAGATTGAAAACTTGTTTACGAATCTAAGATATCTTTCTAGCATGTTAAAAAATATACTCATCATGCATTGTTGAAAAGTAACGGGTGCATTGCACAACTCAAAGGGCATGTGACGATACACGAAAATTCTAAAGGGATAATTAAAAGTTATTTTTTCTTGATCGATTGGAACAATAGGTATCTGGTTGTACATGGAGTAACCAACCAATAAGCAATAGTAGGAATGCCATGTTAGATACTGTAACATTTATTCAATGAAAGGTAATGGAAAGTAATCATTAGGAATCATTGAGTTGAGTCTGCTATAATCGATACACACTCTTCATCCCTTTTGGACTCAAGTAAGGATTAACTCATTCTTTTGGTTCACTACCATAGTGATACCAAACTTATTAAGAATTACTTGAATGGGACTAATCCAACAATTATTGAAGATAGGGTAGATGATGCATGCATCTAATAATTTTATTACTTCACTCTAAACTACATCTTTCATGACAAGACTTAGTCATCTTTAAGGCTCTGAGGAATGCTTAGCGAAATCTTTTAGATGAATGTGGTGCATCACCGTAGATGGACTAATTTTTTTAATGTCAACTATGGTCCAACCAATAACTTCTTGATATTTTCTCAATATTTTTAACAATTTTTCCTTTTGGACTATATTGAGATGAGAGAAAATAATCACAAGCAAAGTTTCTTTCTTGCCAAGAAATGCATATCTCAAAGTCTTTGGAAGCGACTTGAGTTCTAATTTGGGAAACCCAATTTGTAAAGGAACAAGAGTAGAAGTACCAATACATAGAGTCTAATAATGGAACAGATTCAAGCAAAGCATTGAGTTCACTTATTGACTCTTCTATGTCAAAATCTTGGCCAAAATAGGCCAAACATCTTCTAAGGGATCCAAATATGCTAAATCTTAACATGTTCGATTGACTAGTATATCTATTATGTTCACTTCCTCCACATCATCCTCTACGTCAATTCCTTAAAAATTGTAGAAGACATTTAATTTGACCTTCACATCCCAAAATGTTAAAGTCATAATCTTATTTCTACAATAAATAATTGCTTTAGAAGTTGTTAAGAATGGACATCCTAGGATGATAAAAACATGGCTATTTGGATTGATGACTAGCTCTGTGACTAAGACAACAAAGTCAATAGGGAAATAGAAATCCTTGACTTTTGCTATCACGTCCTCAACTACACCCTTGAAAACCTTAATAGACATATTAACTAGACTCAATGTGACATCGGTGAGTTTCAAAACCTCCAAACCTAATTGTTTATAAATCGAGTAGGATAAAAGGTTCACACTCGCTCCTAAGTCTAAAAGACATTTTTCAACCACTTTATTTCTAATATGATAGATATTGTCGGACATCCAAGATCTTTAAATTTTAGTTCAACCCTTTGCTAGATGAGTGACAAAGCTTGGGTTATCATGATGGTTTTCTAAGAAAACGGTGTTTTTATATTAATTGTGGTCAAATCTTTTAGGAATTTAACATAAGAAAGCATCTGCTTAATGGCATCTATGAGTGTGATATTGATATGCATATTTTAGGAAACATCAAGGACACTCTCGAATTATTTACTCTTCTTATTGTCTCTAAGACGATAGGAAAATTGAGTTTTTGGAATTGGTAAAACAATAGAAAAATTATTCAAATCTTTCTATTTCTCCTTAGGAGATTCTACGCCTTCTTTTACTTCAATTTTGTCCTTTTCTAGGATATTTTCTTCTTCGACAATAGGTTGGATCTTGTTGCCTACCTTTTTTCTTGATAGTAAGGTGTGGATAGTTTGGACGGAATCTTGTGGAGTTTCAAAATGATTTTCTACTTCATATTGACATTTTAGTATATTTGGAATCGTGGGCTGACCTCTAGGGTTATGAATAATTTTAATTGGAAAATTGACATTTTTTCTCCCATTCAGGGAAAGAACTAGCTGACCCAACCAAATTTTGATTTTAGCTATAGATTGAGCAGTAACCTAGTTAATCTAAGTTTGATTTTGATTGGTCTGTTGTTTACTTTGATGAGTTATTGTTGTTGTTTCATCAACTCGACTATTATAGACTTTAAGGATAATTGTTATTGGATAGGCTAATTATAATTATTCATGGGTTCTAGAATGATACCTCTACAATATGTAGATTATTGTGATTGATATGGATCTTATTAAACAATGGCTTGATTTGTGAAAGAACCAGATTACTTAAGAAAACTCCTAGTGTAACTTGACGAATTACTAGATTGAATAGGTCTATTCTTCCTTTACAAGAAATCAGGATGGAACCTATTATTTGGGTGATACATTTGGCTAAATGAATTTTGATTTGACTTCCTAAAAGTACTATTTCCATTAATTACATTGGTTTGTTCAACCTTGATATATGAAAACTTAAGACAACATGTGACCAAATGGTAGATGCCGTCACATATGACACATAAAGAACTAGGTTCGACCAATACTTGTGAAACTGAAAGATGGTCTAAGTGAGGGTTGGATATTGAGATGGTAAAGCCATCTAACTTTTTCGTGATATTGTTCATGCCACTCACTAAACTAGTCATGAAATTCTTGAGATCATGGTATACTTTCATCTCATACGTGTCTGACTTCTTAACTGGATCGTTTCTATCAAACTCTCCAAGATTAGTACTTTAATTTTGAGTACTTTTGACTAACTCAACAAGGAAATCGTACGCTTGGTTGAGAGTTTGGTTTATGAATTGACCTTTATGCATAGATTCAACTAAGGTACGTTGATTCGTGGTTAATCATTTATAGAACCTTTGCATTAACTGTGTCACGCCCCCAATTTAAGATCTAAATTTTTTCGAATCTCAGAAGTGGAATGAAAAAAAAATCAAAATCAAGATCTTCAAAACTTAAATACGATATGAATTTTTTCAAAATAATTTCAACAGATTTTCCCCTAAAAATTGGACTTATGAAAAATTTTCTTTTGTATAGACATATATGTATAATCAAGATCCATATATCACATTGCATTTCAATCATCATATCATATCGAATATATATATATATATCGGAACGGATCAAGGGACATATGAAAAAATTTATGTAAAAAAAATGTAACATTAATAAATTTTCAAAATATAGGTTAGAAGTTTCGAATTAAGCTAATTTTTTGTAAGGATGATCTATTTGATAGGAAGATCATCCGAAAAAAATCAGCCCAATTTGAAACTTCTAACCCCATTAAAAGTGATTTAGAATGTGGACCGTTGATATTTTGCCAATTTTTGCCAATAATTTGTAAATCACTTTTAATGGATTTAGAAGTTTCAGACTGAGCTGATTTTTTGTGAGGATGATCTTCTCATCATAGTGACCATTCTCGCAAAAAATCAGCTCAATCCAAAATCTCTAACGTATATTTTGAAAAATCATTGTTTTTACATATGTCCCATGAACCGCCCCCTATATATATATATATATAATTTCTAAAAAAACATAACTATAAGTACAACTCAAAAGGGTTACATACATCAACTATACATCTCACATAGACTCAAATATCAGCTCACATATAATAAAAATAATGCTAAACATCCTGATCTTTCGATCCTTCTATATAATGTTCGTCATCAGGAATAGACATCTCGATAACTATGATATCTATAATGTTTTGTTAGTAAGGTAAGTAATAGGGAAGTTACTAAGTAGTAAACTCACATTTCAAATTAATAATCCTATGTATGTTTTAATAATATAAAAAATTTAAATAATATTATTTTTTTCATATATTTTTATTCTCTCCATTATATCCGTTACATTAGACCAATTCAAACTGTGTATCTCAAATTTTTGAAATTCCTCATTGATTTTTATCGATTGACTAAAATACCCTTTATGTCCTAAATTTTTTTGATAAAATTAATATTTTCATAACTTATCATATTAAACTCGGATTTAAGCATACTGACAGTCTAAATTATATTTTTTGATACTTTTGAATTTAACGGTAACGTCCGTTTGATCAAAAGAGTTTCACATAAATTTTTTATTTTTATTTCTTTTAACTAAATGTTCTAATTCTTCAATCATAATCATGGTAAGATTTCTCGAATTGTATATTTCATTTGTAAAATTCTCCTTTTAACAAATCCTTATTTTAGATCGACAATATTTTAATTTATTTTTTAATATTTTTTAAAAAGTTAAATAGGAAAATAGGTCAATATAATTGACTTAATTTCTCGATATACATAATAAAATTTTATGGCATTACAAATTATGCTATGTAAGTGCTATGGTATGGGCATTTGAGTAACACATTGTTGAATTTTTCTCAAGTTTAGGAAAATTCATCATTAGGACGGGCTATAAAAGTCCTAATGACATTTTTTATTCTCTCAATTTTATCTATAGGGTAAAATTTAGTAATGAATTTCTTGGATAGAACATCCCACGAGACTATGAAATTAAGTAGTAGGGAGTTCAACCATGCAGCTACTTGATCTTCGAAAGATAACGAGAATAAAATAAGTCTTACACTTTCCTCATCTAGATTTTGATTTTTAAAGATTTGACATATGATTAAGAATCAATTAAGGTGCGTATAAGGTTGTTCACGTTTTAAACCGTGGAACTTAGGGAGCATATTTATGGTGGCTGCCCTAATTTCAAATTGAGGGGCATTGTTTAATAGTAACACAATGCAAATAGGTGGAGATGCGGAAGCGGGAGCGAAGAGCTTATTGAGAGTTCATTTTCAATTTCCCATTATAGTTAATAATGATTTTTTCTATGTATTCTATTAATGGTACGTTCAATCTTATGACCAAATAGTTCTAACACGTTACTCATCGATCGTCTACTAAGCATGCAAATCACAAAGTCAATCAAATAATCAAGAAAATAAAAAATTGGACCTAGAAAGGTTGCTTAACTCTAAATAGTTCATAATTAGGTAAAAATAACGCAACTAACTTTCCAACTCGATTCTATGAAATCATATTCGAATCATTTGAATTTCTAAATCGAAGGTGTCACACAAATGTATAAGCAAATATACTCTTAAATCACCTTCTTCTCTTGAATAAATTGAATCTATCCCCTTAAAGGAAAATATCTTACAAAATACCAATGGTAGCCAAAAAGTGCAATCAGTGTAACTTGAAGCGGATATCTCCTATTGAGCTTGTGGGTCCTATAGTCAAGTCTAATTGATTTTAATTTATTTGATTGGACAATTAGTAAAATTAATTATCCTAATTAGAGTAAAGAATTGGTAATGACTTCCAATCATTATCTCATGGTGTCATTCCTAGGAGAGGTGTGCTTTTAACTAACTAATTAACTAATCCAAGTATGTGCAAATTGAAAAATAACAAATAAAGTTAAGGAGTAACCTACTAGCATGTAGAGGCATAGGTGTTTTGAAATTATCTCATGTGCTAGACGGGGTGAAGACAAGTTGAGTTGACTTAGGCCACCAACTCCATATTTGGTGTTTGAACCTAAGGAGTCGTGATGATATCGTCTAACCGTCATCTTTCCCTAGTTTATTACAATCCAAGTTGAAAAGAAAAATGAATTTTTTTGTATATTTTTTTATTACATTGGAAAATATATACAATACAATAATTAATTTAGATCCTAAATTAGAGCATATAGACCATAAATGCCTATTTTACATTTCTATATAAAGGAAAACTAAACAAGAAACAAATCAATAGCTATTAACCATTGTTAATTGTCCAAATTTGAAAGATATCCCATATTTTGTGCATTGGTTGACTCGACATTCCTTAACACTCCCTCTCAAGTTTGGAATGCATGTTGATAAATCCTAACTTGCTGAGTAGAGTCGAGAATTGTGAAGAACTCAATGATTTTGTAAAAATGTCCATTGGCTGTTTTGATGTGGGAGTCAGCTTGATCATTCCTTCTTGAACTTTTTTCTCGCATAAGGTGGCAATCAATTTCTATTTGCGTTGTTCATTCATGGTAGACTGGGTTTGAAGCAATATGGAATGTTGCCTAGTTGTCACAACATAAATTGACAGGATGTGAATGTTCGATGCCCAAATCTTGTAAAATTGTTCTTAATCAAATAATTTCACAATAGGTGGTAGTCATAAATTGGTACTCGACTTCTATGGTGAACCATGATACCGTCGTTTGCTTCTTGATATTCCAAGAAATTAATAAATTACCATAAAAAATGAAATACCCAATAATTGATCGTCGAGTGTCACAACACCTAGCCCAATCCACATCACAAAAGGTATTCAGTTGAATTGAATTTTCTGTAGATAAAAATATTCCTTGCCCAGTGTTTGTTTCACATATTGCAAGACACGATGAGCTATTTTAAGTGTGGTACTCGTGGCTTGTCCATAAATTGGTTTAAAACATGGACTGCATATGCCATGTTGGGTCGTGTGATAATCAAATAAATTAACCGCCCAATAAGCCTTCGGTATGAGGACGGATCACTAACATAGCCACTATCAAACTTACTGAGAGATAAATTTTGTTCCATGGGGAATGAATCTAGTTTGCACCAAGATATCCAACATCTTCAAGAATCTCGAGAGCATATTTTCGTTATGAGAAAGTAAAGCCTTTGTTAGACCATGCAACCTCTATACCAAGAAAATACTTCAATTGTCCAAGATCTTTCAATTTAAATTGATTTTTCAAGAATAATTTGGTATCTTCAATATCTTGCAAATTGTTTACTACCATGATGACATCATCTACATAAATGTGGAAAGTAGTAAATTTACCATTTTGGGATCAGACGAATAAGAAATAATCAGCCTTCGATTGCTTGAAGTTGGCATGTTTGAGAACAGTAGAGAGTTTAATAAACCATTAACGCGAAGCTTGTTTGAGGCCGTACAATGATTTGTGAAACATGCAAACTTGTGTCTTCCCTTTTTGTTCGAAACCAGGGGGTAAAGACAGGTAAACATCTTCGTCAAGATCTTCATGAAAGAAGGTATTATTGACAACAAGTTGATGAAGATGCTATCGTTGAGTTGAAGCCACAGTAAGGAGAATGTGAACCATCACAAGCTTTCCAATGGGAGCAAAGGTCTCTTGGTAGTCTAGACCTTTATCTTGGTTATATCCTTTTGCTACCAAGCTGGCTTTATAGCATTCTATTGTGCCATCTGGGCAGAGTTTAATCTTGTCTACCCATTTGCACCCAATCGACTTCTTCCCAGGTAATAAAGGTTGTAGAGACCATGTGCCATTAGCTTTGAGAATAGAAAGTTCTTGTTGCATAGCAATGTGCCATTTAGGATCACAAACTACTTGTGCAAAACATCAGATCAAAGAACCATGTACTCATGTACAGAACATCAGATCACTTCGAAGTGATAAGATATTCTAAGGGTGCAACTTGGTTCGGGTTGGTTAAATTTAGAACAGAATCAGAACCAAATCGAATTGGTCTATAAACGAACCAACCCAAAATGACCTTAATTTGATTTGGTTCGGTTCAGTTCTATGGGTTGTCAAAAAACTTCATCAATTAAATTTTTTTTAATACATTAAAACAAGAAAAAATTACGACACCTAAAATAATAATAAAAAGACTGAAAATTATAGAAAGTTTTGATTTTTTTTTTTTTTACTTGTTCTGTAATGTTTCCTACTTGTGAGAGAGATTTCCGACTTTTGGAAGAGAGTTTAGCTAATGTGGTAGTGTGGATGCCCCCAATCAAAGCTATGAGAAGAACAACAACAAGTGTGACAAGGGCTACTTGCCGCACAGCGTTAAAATCCACGGCAAATCGTCACAAAGGTAACCATGTAATGGAGGAAATTACCCAGCTGAGACAAAATTGAAACCAAATTACTAAATCAATCACATTTAATTGGATACAAAATGGAATAATTCAATGGGTTTTCTTATTTTTTTCCTAACCTTCTCGCTAATGGCATCTTGGACCATTAAGTTGAAAACGATCACTCTCCAAAACTCTCGATGAACAGAACTCTTGATCAATAGAACTCTCGATTTAAAACCTCATCTTCTTCCATCTTCTTCGATCATACTTGTGAGTGAGAGCCCTCTTTTATCGTCCTCAAATAATAGTGAGAACTTATCATCGTTCTCGACTACCATCATTCTCAATCATCGATGGATTTGAGCTCAACTAAGTGCAATCTTATCGTCTTCAATCCTCATTGATTTACTCCTCTTCATTTTACAAATAGGTTGTTGTGTTTTGAACCACAATCATTTTCAACCCTAACCCTCTTCAATTTGAACTCAATTTGTTGTGTTTCCTCCTCAATCATTGATCTAGATCATCGTTTCTCAAGCTTCTTGGACCATTAAGGGATGAACCACCGGTCGTCGGAGTTGAGTGGCAGCCACAGCCACACGCCTACACCTCAGCCTTGCAACTGCAAGAGATAAAAGAAAGAGAGAGAGGGGTGACCGTCGACCACCGATCGTCGCAGTTGAGCCTACAGTCGCACCTTTCCTACAAGAAATAAAAGAGAGAGAGAGAGAAAAAAAAAGTAGATGAGGGATTTAGGATTTTGTAAAAACCTAATTCTTTATTTTAAAATAATATTGGTTTGATTATTTACAAAACTTCCGAGAACCGAACCAAATCTATCGGTTCTTCATTGTTTAAACCCGAAATCGAACCGTTTCTAGTCTAAACCGAACCAAACCAATCCAAAATTCACGGTTTGAATTGAATTAAGTTGCACCCCTAAGATATTCAGACTAAGACTTTGCAAAATGCCCAAATAGTAGAAAATCCACTTCAAATTTTATTTTTCTATTGGTTGATAAGGTAATATTGTGGAAGAGCATAAATCAGTATGTTATAGCTTCATCGACAATGGAAGCTGAGTTTTGGCGTATGTTAAGACCACAAGTCATGCTTTATGGTTGTGAAATTTATCTCAGGACTAGGGGTTGTCAACTTTATTGGTAGGCCACTAAAGATACATTGTGATAATGCTGCAACAATTTTCTTTTCTAAGAATGAAAAGTATTTAAATGGTATGATACACATGGAAATGAAATACTTTGTGGTAAGAGAGATAGTCTAGAAATAGTTAGTGCCTATTTAGAACATCAATAGTACATCAATAATTGCAGATCTATTGACAAAGGGTTATCCCCTAAGACTCATAAGAAATATGTTATTAGGATGTGTCTTCACGATAACCCATGATTGTAATGGATCATATTATTTAGTGTTATTGTAATAAACATTAACAATTTGCAAAATAAAGTTGTTTCTATTTTTCCTATTTCAATTAACGTTTATGCATATAATGGTTGAATGAATTTGATTACAAGAATGTCTTGACAAGACAAATTACAGGGACCAGTATATTTTGGCAAAAGGAAAAAATTTAATGATTTCCCAATTAAGGATTGTGTTGGAGAGAGTTTTCAATGGCGTAGTGCATGGAAAGGAGTATGACATATAATCGTCATAACTCACATTGTTAACTTAACCAAAATACAATATTATTGTGATTCCTTCTCAACCAAAGTTATTGATAATTTTTTTAATTGTGTACACGTATCAAGTTTTACAAAAGGAAAAAAACCGAAAAATTAAAAGTTTTATTGAAAATGTCCTAATCGATTTAATAGGCCAAGTGGGAGAATGTTAAAACCCACGATTTTAGTGTGGTCAATTAAGCCATGCGGTTTAAATATTTTAATGTGATAGTTTTCACATAAGAAAATAAATCAATAACATCTAAATGGGCTAGTTAAGAGTTTTTATTTTCTAGGAAACCTCTATTATAGAAGGATTAGAGTCCTATGATGTGTAGGATTTTTATCTTGGAGATGATCAAGGCCCTCTACTCCTATCTATATAAAAAATTAGATTGACTCTCCTATGTGTGCGTGATTTTCATTCAAGAAAACCAATAACTTCAATAAACACTTACAGTTTACATGTCCAAGCTGTGGTAAAGGTAGAAGGGTGATTGAAGATCAAAATACCATCAAGAAAGGCACACACACAATCCAATAATCGAAAATATCAAGGAGGAGAAGGTGATTCTAGAGATCAAAGATTGCTATAAAAGGGGATTAAATTGATGCACCATGGATATCAATGGAAATCACGACAATCATAGGTAGGTACCCTATAATGTTGAAATCACGATAGAAATAATGACTATTAATCCATGTTGATGCTTAACATTCATTATAGTTTATGATTTGATATTCCGCATCTTGATCTATATGCAAATCTTATAATGGATACGTAGGCTCGTGAATATTGAATTGAAAGTAATGTTTTACCAATGCATTAGGGATATCAATGGACTGCGTTGATTTCGTACCAACCTGATGATAAGGCTCAATTCAAATTTGAAAAGTTTTATATATCAATATTTGGAACCAAATCTAATCCAATGGCAATTGGATCAAATCAATATTATACATACTAGTTGTTCATTTCTCTACTTTCTTTATTATTACTTGCATTTGCTTTGTAAAACATTCTTGGGATTTGATTGTTGGAATTGATTGTTTTGATGTTAGAAGGGATTAATTTCAATAATCGGATTTTCGTGTGAGGCTTGGGATCTAGCTACAACAAATGATCAATCTTTGGTTTAATCCAATCCATTTAAATGTCCTACAATAGATGTAACACCCCGAATTTTTAATTTATATCTCGAGGAAATCTAATTGTAAATTTCGATAAAATTTTAAAAGAAGGACTTAGGGTAGAATACTCAAATTTTAGTCCGTTCATTTTTAACGAATTTTGACTTCGCCATTAGGTTTAAAATGATCGAAATATATACTTTAATCTGTAAAAATGTTCACATTCGAGTTCGGATGAGAAAGTTATAAAATCCTCGAATTTCGTGTTAAGTGGGATCCAAAATAGTGAATTTTTTATAGAGGAAGAATCAGGAACATTTAACTATACCATGAGGTCTGCAACGAAAAATTATTCGAAATGGAATACTCATATGTCAATTTTCGAGTTCGAATGGTTAAGATTTTGTCGAAAATATAAATGAAAGAAAAATAAAAAAATGCCCTCAACTTTTATCATAAAAAGAACCAACTTATTCTTTTATTCATTTTCTCCTCTCTAACTCACAAAAAATCAGCCCATTCTCCAACCCTAGGGTTTCAACACTTCCCATCAAGATCTATCGCAAGCGAGCCCGAGTTGATCATCGACGAAGGAGAGAAAGTTGTCGGCATCAACGAACTCCACGCCTTTAACCCGTTTAACCTTCATTTCTTTTCTTTATCTGGTTCTCTCACAAAAATCAGCAAGTAGGTTCATCTATACCCACTTAGAGTCTCATCAAAACCAAGGGAGAGTTGTCCATCATCATTGAAAAGGATAAGAACACCTTCAAAGAGGGTTTTGGAAATCAACTCAACCATTGACACCCGAACTCAACCACTATCGGAACTACGAGTCGCCGAACATTGACTATTTGTGTTAGTTCATCGCCATTGGCAACCACAAACTAAGGAGGGGACTCCCAACTCTTATTAATAACCATAGATTTCAGAAAAAATTGCATTTAGGGATCTTTTGAAACTTTCGTATGTTTTAAATTTATAGAACGCCGCTTAATTTACTTCAAATTCATGCTAGAAATAGTTATGTTTGATGTGTTTTATCGTAGTTTAAATGTTTAATTCGTAGGTGGGTTAGTAGAATCGAAAAGGAGTGAAAAACTCGAAGAAACGAAAAAGAAAAATTGGAAAATTCACAAAAAATAAAGTTTTTATCGGTTCCACCGTGAGCCGCCGTGTTCTAGGCACGGTGCTACTGTGAGCCACTGTGAAAATTAAAAAGTACCCTATAATTTTTCTGATATATTTTTTGGATTCCTCATACTTTTAACATGCCAAATCGACTACTTATGGCCCCCATAACTCCTTCAAATGAAGCGGAAAAAAATAAACAAATTTTCATTACGAAGGGAATGTTTTAAGTATTCGCGTGATATCTTTTGCATTTCTTTGAATTAGGTTACAAAATTACATGGATCTTCTTATATTATAGAGGATCTTTATTTACAAAAACCCATTTTCAATTTCGACAACTTTGAAAAATCGAGTTTTCGACACTTAGCCAAATTTTCATCGATTTTTCTCAGTTTTGGCAGTTTGCCTTCGCATACTTATTGAGATCCTATTTTAACAAAAACTGGATAGTTTTCGATTGAATGATAAAAGTAATTTTACAAGCTTGAAAAAGAAATACTTTGTTCGAAAAGTCGAGAAGTAAAAACACGGTAGAATGGGAATGGAATGAATCGGTAAAATGTTAGAATCATACCGAGGGGTAATGTCTACATTTTACGTTGTATGCACACCTGATAGGCATAGACGAAGATGATTAGTCAGTGATCACTAACAATCTAGTAGTAGTCGAACGTTCTGACACATCGAAAAGAGACGCATTGCTTACGGTCACGTCAAACGGCCCGCCTGAGTCGGATAAATGGTCACCAGTGTGGTAAGAGCAGCGACCGACCACAAAATCAAGAACTAAAAATCAGATTTATGTTGTAACATCATGTCCCGACTAGGAACGATCCAGTCGTGAATCCCAACTCTCTGATTACACTACTCCACCAACTTGTATTATGTATCTGTTGTTTTATTTTGAATTATAAACTGCAAAGTATGCTTGTTATTTCAATGTGACAAATCGTAGTTGTATAAAAAAATGAAAATGTATAGTGAGTACTGATGATTGATGCCATGTGAATCTTTAAAATTGTTTAGTTGTTCATCCCTTGCTATACGTACCAGTTAACCATAGTTTTAATAGTAAAACTTGCATGTATTGAAATGTTTCAGTATGCTTACTCGTACATATTAGGTGAGGTTATTAGTAGAGGTTGTTTGTGAACCTACTGGGTAACCATTGTTACTCATCCTTTCCTTCCTATTTTTTTTTCGTTTCAAAGCCTGCAGCCGGAGAGACAGTCGTAGAGCCGTCTAGCGAGGACTACTTGGTGGGTCATATTGACCACCAGAGTCCGTTACCCGGTGAGTACCATGACTACTTTTACTAGGAGTTCGTTCGTCCTAGGAGCGGTATATGTTCTTTTTGGGGCCAACTGCTAGGTCTATGTTAGAGTGAGAAAATTTTTGTAATCCTGTATATTTCCTTCTTTTTGTGCAACTCTGATCAAATTCTATGTTATTCGCAGTTTACTGCCTTCCGTACTTTGTATATTTTGGTTCATTGTCATATGCAGGATTTGTTGGTTATCGTTTTTCTTTGTTTTGAGTTCCGTAGAACGCTAACATAAACGGAGGAAACTGTCCAAACTTCAAGGTACGATCTCAGGATTTGTGTTAACGTTTGGCGGGGCGTCACAATAGATATAGGATATACTGCATGAAAATGGTCGGATCATTGTATTATAGTCGTCTAGTTCCAATATTGAATATGCCAACAAAGATAAAGATCAATCCATAACCATGGTCCATATGAAAGTATCCAAGCCCAGGCTATGAATGGATATTTAGATCAAATACTATCAAATGAATTGCGTCAAACCTTATCAAATAATGTAAACAAGTCCCTGACATGGATCTGCACCCCTATCCATTTAACTTCAGATTAAATTTTAAGGATCCAAACCTACAACCATGACTTAGCCCAACTACAGTAGTGAGTAAAATATGTAGGCCACTGCCCAGATAATTTGTTTTTTTTATTGGGGATCCATTTTCTATGAGAAGCTATGGACAAAATCAGAAATGTCACATGGCCCACTATTTGGGCCCACTAACTAGTGTACGTTAAGCCCATCTATTATGGCATTTACAAATCAATTTATCATAATGACAAATAATAAAAAAGAACCGGTTTGAGAGACAATCGAAACAGATAAATAAATTGAAAGAGAGGGAATAAATAGAATTTTGATGTAGATTTTTTTTCCTTTGCTCTCTCTTCCTCGCTGAACATCCTACCTTTGCCATCGTTGAGATATCAAGGAATCTTTCGATTTCCTTCCAAGAGATCTCATCGCCATTAATCATTTAAAACTATTTTTTGTTCCTTTTTTTTCTTCCCAAGTTATTGACGATGGTTAATTACTATAATTGTAAATCATTAAACTAAAAAATGAAAGCTATCTATGGAAAAGTAGAGTGTAGATTACTAGCCTATACTTACAAATATTATTATAATAGTATTATTAGAGTAGGTCCTTTTTTATTAGCGGTCAATTAGTTAATGCTACAAAATGATGGCTTGTCAACTCTTTTGTCTTGAGAGAAGAAAAGAATCTCATTGTTTATCAAGAATATGAAGTTGCTTGTTTTTATAATAAGAAAGGTTTTTTTATTTAAATAAGAAAAAGATAAATTACTATTTTAAATTTTGTGTCCTTTAGTTATTTTTGTCTTTTAATGGTGGAGCTTTAATGAATGATGTGATTAAATTAGAGTGTAAAGTATAGATAACTAGCCTATACCTACAAATACTATTACAAGAGTATTATTAGAATAGGCCATTTTTTGTGATATAGGTCATGTAGTTAATGCTAGAAGGTGATGATGACGAAGGTAGGACGGCCATGTCAACTCTTCTCTCTTGAGAGAAGAGAAGAATCTCATCTCTTTTTATAATAAGAAAGTTTCTTTTATTTAAATAATAAAAATGTGATTTACTATTTTAAATTTTTTGTCCTCTAGTTATTTTTGTCTTTTAATGTTGGAGCTTTAAAAAAGAATGTGAAGTTACTTGTTTCTTTTAAGTCCCACATTGATTAATGTGGATTTTTGGTACATAAGTTGGCCCTAAGTTTTTAAGTTCTTAGAACCTTAGTTATTTTTTTCTTTTACATGGGTTGGCCCCTAGAATATGTGATTGTGTAAAACCCCGAATTTTTGATTCGTATCTCGAAAAAAAATAAATAATAGAATTTTGATAAAATCCTGAAAGTGGGACTTAAGGGTAAAATTTTAGGATGTTTCTGATCATTTTTAATAGAATCTGACCTCATCATTGCATTCAAAATGATAAATAAAAAAAAACATACTTTAGTCTGTAAGTACGCTTAAATGTGAGTCTGATCAGAAAAATTGTAAAATCATCGATTACCGAGTTGAATCAGGCTAAAACAATGATTTTTTGCTAGAGAAAAAATTATTAATATTCGATTATACCATTAGATTCATAACAAAAAATTATTGAATATGGACAACTTACTTGTCATTTTTGGAGACCAGAAAGTCGAATTATCTTTAAAAATGAAAACAACATCAATTTTAGGGTCCCATTGGGCTAAAAATGTAAATTTTTGTTAGAGAAAGAATTTATATAAATTGGCAACACCATTAAATCTGGAATGAAAAATTATACAAAATAGAGTATTCATTCGTCACTTTTAGAATCTGGTCGGTCAAATTATCGTCAAACGAAACAATAGGTAAAATACTAATTTTGTCCCACAATTATATAAATAATTTTTTTATAAAAATAAATACTATTGTAACACCCAGTGTTTTTAACTCGTATCTCGAAAAAATCAGATAGTGTTAATTCAAGGAATATTCTAAAAAGATAACTTAGAGTAAAGTACTCGGATTATGCTATGATCGTTTTTGTCGAAAACCGACTTCGCCATTAGTTTCAAAATGATCAAAATATATACTTTAGCCTATAAGCAAGTTTGAATTCTAGTTCTGGAGAAAAAGTTAACAAATCCTCGAATTTCGCGTTAAGTGGGATCCAAAATAGTAAATTTTCGTAAAAGTGAGGATCAGGAAAATTTGATGACACTATTAGGTCCGCAACGAAAAATTATTCCAAACGGTATACTCGTTTGTCATTTTTCGAGTCCAAATAGTTAAGTTACGGTCGAAACTAGAAATAGTTAAGTAAACTTTCTTTTATTCTCACTTGTTTCCATTCTCTCTAAAGAAATCAAACCTCATCCCTTTTCTCAACCTAGGGTTTCTTTTCTTCACCTCAAGATTCATTGAGAAGGAAAGACCGTTGAACCCCGACGAAGAAGACAAAGTTGTCAGCTACTACGAGAGCCACAACCTCACCCTCTTTGTTAACCCATTCACGTCCGTTTCCTCACTTTCCATCAGAAATCAGCCAGTAAATTAGGGCATCGCCATACTCTGAGCTTCACCTTGTTAGTGGAGGCTTGTCTTCTAGGGTAGAAGTGGAGGAAAGTGTCGTTGTCGAAGGAGTTTCAAAACCTTCATCCTCTTTGTATCAAGCTCAACTCAACATCAACTTTTTACCACCGACTTTGATTCTTGTACGAGTTCATCGCCTTTGGTTTCCACAAATAAGTAGGAGACTTTCAATTCCTATTGGTAATTTTAGATTTTGGAAAATATGCATTTAGGTTGTTTTAACAAAACTTATTGTTGTTTTGAATCGTAGAAATCTTTGTTTGAATTAAAATTCATGCTAGAAATAAGGATTTGCTATGTTTAATCTATGTTTTAAATGTTGTATTCATGGGTGGATTGAGGGAATTGAAGAATGGAACAAAGATCCAAAGAAGGGATTGAAAAACCCAAAAATCACGTGTGAGATTCAGACCATAGGCGGGAAGGGTCGGTGCCACCAGCACCTGCCGAAGGCATTCTGTCGGTCCCACTGACAGAATGAAGCTTCTGCCACCGACGAAATGTGAGAAAATTGTATGCTGTCGGCAGGACCGTCGGTCCCACCGACATCTATCGATGACCAATCTATCGGTTCCACCAACAGAACAATGGTTCTGCCACCGACAGCTACCGACTAAAACAGTTCTCTTCAGAACTGTATTCTGACTCTTGACTTGACCTTCTCACATCTTATACACTATTTCTCACCATTTATTTCATTAAATGTCCTCTTTAATTTTTACTTTCCATTTACTTTAAGTTCTTTAATGAAATTAAGGTTTTACCCCCCATTTCGGAACAATGGGAATGGTTTTAAGATCCAAATCTCAAAGGATAAAAATCCAAATTTTGGTTTCAAGAACAAAACGTATTTTTCATCGTTTTCGACAAGTTTTCAAAATGTAATAACTTTCGCGTAACTTTGAATTAGATCACAAAAATTATATGATGTCGAATCTCGTGATCGAGACCTTCATTCCGAAAAACTCGTTTTCAATTTCAAGAACTTTGAAAATTTGAGTTTCCGACACTTAGCCAAATTTTCACCAGCTTTCCTTATTTTTAACAGTTTTGGTCCCGTGCATCGTCAGGACCTTGTTTTTTAATAAACTTTGATGGTTTTCAATGGAAAGACCAAAAGAATGACTTTAAAAAATTAGAAATGGATGGTTGATTTGAAAGGATGAAAAGTGAGAATGACGAGAGAATGGGAAAAGGAAATGAACGGTAAAATGTCAGAATCACACCCGAGGGGTGATGTCAGCATTTTACATTGTATGTTGTATGTAGGTTGGTGAAAGGATATCCAGGTTATTAATGAAAGGGTTGCATGTTTATTTTCGATTATGTTAGCGTGTGCGCTGAGTACTGTTATTTATTTTTTGGTCGGGTGGCCACAGTTGCATGGTAGGAACTCGATATCCATTCTCAACCCTGTTCTGTTAATTTCTCTTTTGCTTTAAATAAAAAACTATATATATATATATATATATATATATACATAGCTATTTTGTGAGCTGTTAAAGGGTTTGTGAATGCCTGAAGGGATAGTGCGTCACATCATCCGGAGGGGTGCACTATCTTGGGATGTACGGTAGGGACCACCAAGCTCATACGTGGTATGGGACATGTATAAGAGGGGTGCACTATCCAGTGAACGTGTATTGTAAAGGTAGTCGTATACCAGTGGAGTGTCATTTGGGAATCACATGCACGCCTGATAGGCATAGACGAAGATGAATGGTCAATGATCACTAACAATCTAATAGTAGTCAAACATTCTGACACATCGAAAAGAGACTCATTGCTTACGGTCACGTCAAACGGCCAGCCTGAGTCGGATAAATGGTCACAAGGGTGGTAAGTGCAGCGACCGGCCACAAAATCAGGAACTAAAAGTCAGATCTATGTTATAACATCATGTCCCGACTAGGAGCGATCCAATCGTGAATCCCAACGCTCAAATTTCATTACTCTACCATTTGTATTATGTATCTGTTGTTATGTTTCGAACTATCAACTGAAAAGCATGTTTATTATTTCAATGTTGCCAACTTTATTTACATAAATGGAAAAATGTATAACGAGTATGGATGATTAATGCTATGTGTTATTCTTACACTGTTTAACTGCTCATCCCTGGCTATATGTACCAGTTATTCGTAGTTTCAATTGTAAAACTTGCATGTTTTGAAATAATACAGTATAATTATTCGATCACGTTTGGTGAGGTTATTAATAGGAATTATTTGTGGACCTACTGGGTAACCATTGTTACTCACTCTTTCCTTCCATTTTTTTTAGTTGCAAAGCCTGTGCTTGGGAAAGCGAGTATTGAGCCATCCGCTGAGGAGTATCTGGTTGGTCAGATCGACGACCAGTGTCCCTTACCCGGTGAGCGTCATGATTACTTCTACTAAGAGTCTATTCGTCCTAGGAGAGGTCTATGTTTTGGGGCTAAGTGCTAGGTCTATGTTAGAGTGAGGAAAATTATGTAATCCTATATTAACTCTATCTCTTTTTGCGCATATCTGACCTTACTTTTGTTGTTCATAAAATCTTTCGTCTTCCATTTCTCATACGTTGTGAATATGTCACTTTATACAGGATTATTTTGGATTTTATTTATCAGGTTTGAGATCCGTGAAACGCTAACATAAATAGAGCAGACCATGCCGAAATTTCGAGACGGCCTTCGGATTTGTGTTAGCATTTGGCGGGGCGCCACAATTATTCATCTTCCAAAGTCTTCCAAAAACCAGCTACGACTTTTTTTTTTTAATTATTTTTTTCGATCTTCAAACTCAAATTCGCTACAAACGGTTTGTCGTTGACTTCCGTCGTAGAAGAAAAAAAATATCTGCAATCTCATTCTCTACAAAACCCACCGAATTTCTTTTCGTTTCCTCTTCTATTTTACTACGTATCATCAAAAATCAATTGTATGTGATATGGGGGTTTCATAACTTCGACCTAAGATTTCATCTATTTCGAGGTCAAATCGTCCTCCGTCATAGAAGAGAGAAATGACGACGGCGTCGAGATCTTTTAAACCATCATCAGATTCAAAAATCAACCGTCTCGAAGTTCAATTTGTCTCGATTTCCAGCTAATCATCTCAAGTTTCACGCACGGACTTCGATCATATCTCCTAGAGATTGTAAGGAACTCTCAATTTCTATTAGTAATCGTAAATTGTCAAAATTGCATTTAAGATTTTATTAAAAATTTGTAGCGTGTTTCCAAAAATTTAAAATTTAATTGGTTATTTTAAATGTATGCCCGAACTTGAATATTTGATTGCATTTTATAAAAAATTATACTTGGGTATGATATTTCACTGTAGACACCCCATTTTTGCATCCGCCTGATTAATCAACTCGTCAACCCGATCGCAATGATTCCCAATGATGGATGTGTATTTCATTGCTTTATTTTGTTATCCGATATGTTTCAGAAATCTGGATGAGGTATCTCGAATTGACAAAACCTAAGAAACCACGCTACGTTAGGAAAATACAACCCTAGAAATATAGAAATCATCATCTTGCAAACCAAAAAGAAGTTTCACGATAAAAATCACTAAAAATAAACCAAATTACCAAAATACCCCTAACCTCAAAATAACCCTAGAGCCTACGTTACGCTTAGGAAAACTCTCTCAAACACATAAAAGAACAAATCAGAACCAAATAAATCATTTCGCCAATTTTAACAGAATTTGACAAAATTACGAAAATGCCCCTCATAAAGTTCATGACCATTTCACACAAAAAATTTCATAAATGACACAAACTAATATTTCCATTGAATTCCTTATGAAAAATTGATTCTAAAACATCCTAGAACATTAAAAACCGACTTAAAATGTGAAAAGTCCTCTCCGGGGGTAAAACGGTAATTTCACAATTTTCATAATTAAAAAATTTGAAATTAATAAATAAAACATTAAATAATTAAAGTGAAATATTAATGAAATTAATTTAAAATTTTGAACCGAAAAAATCGATTAATCGGGTTTTCAAGTAAAATTGTTGAGGGTTCGTGAGATATTTCTTTAAGGACCCTCCATTTGGGGGTCCAAAGAATTAAAGATATTTTAGAGGGGGGTTCTCCAAAAATTAAAAGTCAATCAAGCAAGACTAAGGTCAAGGTATTAAATTCAATCAAGTGAGACTAAAGTCAAAATTAAAATCAATTAAGCAAGACTGAAGTCAAGATATTAAAAGTCAATCAATTAAGACTAAAGTCAAAACATTAAAAGTCAATCAAATAAGACCAAAAGTCATAATAGAGTTCTAATTAAATAATAATTCAATCTAATAAAGTTCTAACTTAAAAATAATTCTACCTAAAACAATTATAATTAAAACACAATTCTACCTAAAATAAGTCTAACTAAAACACAACTCTAATTAAAAAAACTCTAATTAAATACTAACTCTATCCAAATCAACCCCTAAAAACATCTATAAATAGAGGTGATCACACCCTATTTTCGTATCAAATCATAAACCCTAAGAGAAGTAGGTCTAGAAGCCCCCCTAGCCTCCTATAAATCCTATTTTTGAAGTCCCAACTCCTTACCTAACATCCCTCCTTCGATTTTAACATAAGAAACGCCTAAAAATCTTTCAAAAACATCCCAAAATTTGCAACAAACTTGAAGAGTTCAGATCCAAAAATAAGAAGATACCTTATCTCGGAGATCCGAAATCAAATATGGAGACAGAACGAAGCAAGGGAGTACGGTACAAGAAGCTATTTTTGTCAGATCTGAGGGAACAAAATCCTTGCTATTGGAAAGGTATAAAATTTTTTATTTTTATTTTTATCTAGGTTTTTAGCAATGTGATTTATTTGGAAAATTAGTAGAGACCGACTTTGGCCGGGCGGGGTTGGTGCCAAACACCTTCCAACCCCGTAACGTGATCCCCGGACTCTTTTTCTCTTTCGTAGATTAGTTTACATTTTTTTTAGAGTCAATTTGGTTCCTAGACCTTAACAACTAGGTGGTGACTCCCAAACCTCAAGGGTCAAAAGTGGATCCGCGCACCTCGCGGATCGAGGGCGCTTTCATTCACCGGGTTATTTTTGTCAGTTGAGTGCACTGCTCGGACCCTGTTTTGTTATAAGTTTTATAATTTTTTAATGTTATTGATAAAAAATTGAATTTCATAATTGGAAAAAATGATTTAATATGCAACGAACTCATATTCAAAGTATGAATATCAAAAAATGGATATTTTGTTTGAGATTGAAAATTGTAAAAATCAGAAAAGGGAAAAAAGAGTATGAAACAATAAAATGTCAGAGTTACACCCGATAGGTGATATCTGCATTTTGCATTATTGTGTTATGTATAGATTGGTGAACGGATATCTTGGGATAATATTATTGGTTGTATGTTTATTTACTTTCTGTTAACGCGAGACGTTTACTTTTCTATTCTGTTATTTATTTTAGGCCAGGTGACCACAGTTGCATGGTAGGAAACTAGATATTTATTCTCAACCTTATATTGTTAGTTTCTCTTTTATTTTCAAATGAAAATTATATATATATATATATATATATATGTGTGTGTGTGTGTGTGTGTGTGTGTGTGAGCTATTAAAAAATCTGTGAATGCTTGAAGGGATAGTGCGTCATATCATCCGGAGTAGTGTACTATCTTGTGATGTAGAGTAAAGACCACCAAGCTCATATTTGGTATGGGACGCGTATAAGAGTGGAGTCAAAACTGAAATCCGGGTTTATTCCTCTATATCTTTATTAGTGAACTTGTAATGTAAAGGTGATCGTATACAAATGGTTTATATATTTGAGAATCGCATTCACGTCTAATAGGCATAGACGAAGATGATTAGTCAGTGATCACTAACAATCTATAATAGTCGAACGTTCTGACACATCGAGAAAAGACCCATTGCTTATAGTCATGTCAAACAGCCAGCTTGAGCCAGATAAATGGTCCCACAAGTGTGGTAAACAACAACCAGCTACAAAATCAGGAATTACTACTTTATTATGAAACATTATGTTCCGAGTGGGAGCGATCCAGTCATGAATTCCAATTCTCTAATTTCGCTACTCCACCATTGTGTATTATGTATCTATTGCCGTATTTTGATATATAAAATGAAATGCATGTTTAATATTTCCATTTGATCAATTAGATTTGTGTAAAAAGAAAATGTTATAGTGAGTACTGTTGATTAATATAATATGAGTTTTTAAAATGTTTAGTTGCTCATCCCTTGCTATATGTGTGGCGTCCCTCCAAAACGCTAACACAAAAGATCTCGAGGCACAATGTGGTACCTCGAAATTTTGGCATGGTCTTCTCTGTTTATGTTAGCATTCCAAGGCGTTCAACCTGCAACTGATAGACGACATATATTATCCTGCATAGATACATACAAAATATAATACAAGCGGAAGTCTATATATATCTAATAACATATGATAGATCAGAGTGCGGAAGGATAATCAAAATACATGATTATACAAACATTCTCTCTCTCTAACAAAAGTCCTAACGCTCAATACCACATCTATAATACTCTTGATTAAATCAACACCACTAGGGGGTATAGCCCTAATATTCACCAGGTATTGAACTCTGGTTATCTATATGACCCACCAGATGATCCTCACTCGTACTCTACACCTGTCTCGTCAAGCTCTGAATCTAAAACTAAAAAAATGGAGAAGGAAAGGGTGAGTAACAATGGTTAGCCAATAAAAAAGAAAACAATTTCTGTCAATAATCTCTCTTAATATGAACAAATAAACATATTGAATCATTTTAAAATATACAAAGTTTTACAAAAGAAACTACGATTAACTGGTACATATAGCCAGAAATGAGCAACTAAACATTTTAAAACTCACATTACATCAATCAACAGTACCCACCTATAGCATTTTCTTTTTATACAAATGGAAATATTAAACATGCATTTTATTTTATATATCAAAATAAAGCAACAGATACATAATACACAATGGTAGAATAGTGAAATTAGAGAGTTGGGATTCACGACTGGATTACTCCCAATCGGGATATGATGTTTCTTAATAAAGTAGTAGTTCTTGATTTTGTGGTTGATTGCTGTTTACCACACTTGTGGGACCATTTATCCAACTCAGGCTAGTCCGTTTACTGTGACCCTAAGCAATGGGTCTCTTTTCGATGTGGCAGAATGTTCGACTACTATAGATTGTTAGTAATAACTGACTAATCATCTTATTTCTATACCTATCAGGTGTGCATGTAATTCCCAAATATACAAATCATTCGTATACGACCACCTTTATATTACAAGTTCACTGGTAAAGATAGAGAAAAATAAACCCGGATTCCAGTTGTGACTGGACTCTCACACGCATCTCACACCACGTATGAACTTGGTGGTTCCTATCATACATCTTAGGATAATACACCACTCTGGATGATATGACGCACTATCTCTTTAGGCATTCACAGACTCTTTAAGAGCTCACAAAAATTATATATATATATATATATATATATATATATATATATATATATATATATATATATATATATTATTTTCATTTGAAAATAAAAGAGAAATTAACAATACAAGTTTGAGAATGGATATCCAGTTTCCTACCATACAACTGTGGCCACCCGACCTAAAAGAATAACGGAAAAGTAAATAGCACCTCGCTCTAACAGAAAGTAAATAAACATGCAACCAGTAACATTATCCCTGAATATTCGTTCACCAACCTATACACAACACAATTATGTAAAATGCAGACATCACCTCTCGGGTGTGATTGACATTTTACCGTTTCATACCCTTTTTTTCTTTTTTTTCGATTTTTACAGTTTTCAATCTTTCAAACAAAATATTCACTTTTTGATATTCATCAACTTAATATTAGTTCATTGAATATTAAATCATTTTTTCAACTATGAAATTTATTTTTATTAATAATATTTAAAAAGTACAAAACTTATATCAAAACGGGCTTCAAGCGATGCACAATACCCAACTGACAGAAATAACCTAGTGAAATATCCTACCTACGTATAATTTGATATAAAATACAATAAAACATATCAACTATACAAGGTCTAGCGTGAATTTAAAATAATCAATTGAATTCTATACTTTTGGAAACACGTCACAAATTTTTAATAAAATCCTAAATGCAATTTTCACAATCTACGATTACCAAGAAAAATTGAGAGTTCCTTACAATCTCTGTGCAAGATGATCAAAGTGCGTGTGCAAAAATCGATATGAACAACACAAAAATCTAGATGGAGCGGACTTCAAAGTAACAGATTTTTGAATCTGACCGGTGGTTTTAAAGATCTCGATGTCATTGTCCTTTCTTTCTTCTACGGCGGAAGACAGTTTGACCTTGAAATAGGTTAAATTCGATGTCAAAGTTACGAAACCCTTGTGTGTATATATATATATATATATATAAGACTGATTTTTTATGATATGAGATGAAAGAGAAGAGAAAATGAGAAGAAGTTAGATGGGTTTTGTAGATGTCAAGACTGCAGACCTTTTCTCCTTCTACGTCGAAAGTCGAAGACAGACCGTTCGCGACGAATCGGGGTTGCAAAATTGGAAGAAAATAAAAATTTTAAAAACCTTCGTGGGTTTAAGACCTGTGAGGATGATGAAGAATAAAAAATAAATAAAAATGTTATTTATATAAAGTCTTGGGACGAAATCGATATTTTACCTATTTTTTCAATCAACGATAACTTGACCATCCGGACTCCAAAAGTAACGAATAAATACTTTATTTTGTATAATTTTTCATTTTAGATCTAATTTTATGGTCAATTTCTATAAATTCTACCTCTAAAAAAAATTTACATTTTTAGCCTGATGTGACCCTAAAATTGATATCATTTTCATTTTTTACGATAATTCGACTTTTTGGACCCCAAAAATGACAAGTAAATAGTCCATATTTAATAATTTTTACTACGAATCCAACGATATGATTGAATCCTAATAATTCTTACTCTAGCAAAAAATATTATTTTCACATGGTCCGATTCGATAATCGAGGATTTTACAATTTTTCTGTTCGAACTCGCATTTGAGCGTGCTTACAAGCTAAAGTATATTTTTCAATTATTTTAAATCCAATGGTAAGGTCAATTTTATTAAAAATGACCAGAACATAATCCTACAATTTTACCCTAAGTCCCACTTTTAGGATTTTTTCAAACTTTACTATTTTTTCCTTGAAATACAAATAAAAAACTCGGGATTTTACAATGTGTACCAATTAATCGTAGTTTCTTTTGTAAAACTTTGCATATTTTAAAATGATTTAGTATGTTTATTCGTTCATGTTAAGATAGGTAATTGACAGAAATTGTTTGCTTTCTTACCAGGTAACTATTGTTAATCACCATTTTCTTCTCTATTTTTTTAGTTTTAGATTCAGAGCTTGGCGAGGCAGGTATAGAGCATGAATGAGGATCATCTGGTTGGTTAGATAGACAACCAGAGTTCGTCACCTGATGAGTACTAAAGCTATACCCCTTAATGGTGTTAGTTCTTCTAGGTAATCTTTTGGATTTTGTCTTAAGTATTAGGACTTCTGTTAGAGTGAGGAGTTTTGTATAATGTTATATTTTATTTACCATTCTGCACTTTAATCTATCGTACGTTATTAAATGTATATAGGCTTCCACTTGTATTATTTTTTAATTTATATATGCAGAATAATGTATGTCGATTATCAGATACAGGTTGATCGCCTTGGAATGCTAATATAAATAGAGGAGACCATGCCAAAATTTTGAGATGCCACAAATGATATTAAATCATAACATTAGATCTGTATGGGATACAAATTTATTATGTTTGGAAAAGTTGGCTGATACCACAGATATTAGAACGATAATCATAGAGTATCACTAGGAATTCGGTATTCGAGCTCATTGGTAGTTTCATATTAGAATTACGAGTTATTCCATGTCTAAAAGTCTATAGAGTCTAGTAAGCCTAGAATAGGATTCTAGGTTTGTTCTGCTAGTAATAGAAATAGAGTCCATTACTAAGATCTAAGCTATGGTAGGAATTCATAGTTACGTAAGAGCAATTTTGGCCTTATTCTGATAAATGCCTTGTTACAGTTAAATACAATCAAGAGGAGTGGACGAGACAGAGGCTGAAACACAACAGAGATGAGACAAATTCTGGATCAGACAACTGACCCGATAGCATAACTAATGTCATTTATGGGACAGATAGTTGAGTCTCATGTCAAGTTTAGAGAGGAAATATGAATAATACAACCACCACCACTTCAAAGTCAAATGGAAGAAAGACAATTAGTATCTAATAAGATATAAACAATTACAAAACTAGCAAATTCATAAGAAAAATAACTATACGTGAGGAGTGAGATGATAGACATACCAACTCAATGGGTGGAAGAATTTTATAAGAAATAATAACATATACTACTAAATCAGTCGAAAGAAAGAGTTGTGGTATGTTATGAATGTGACAAATCGAGACATAAAGGAGATAAATGTTCAGGTCAATGTCATTTGATTAAGGATGCGTGGCTCAAAAAGATGCTAGACAAACCAATTCAGGGAACAATAAGACCACCAGATTTCAATAAAGTTGATAACGTACTCGTGCCATCCTGAATAGATAAGACTAGCGATCAGAAGCGAGAAATAGTACAAGACTTACCACAGTTGCAAGGTGCACCACTAAATCCAAGAAATGAGAGAGCGTTGGACTTCTTCGCAAGAAGCAAACATTATTCCACCTTTGGGATCACTACCAGAAGTCGTGTCTTTGAAGAATGAGAGAATTTCCTAGCCCAAAAGATAGGTAAATCCAAGGATGTGGTTGTAGAATTTTCAACGATTACGTCCACTGAGATTTGGAGATTTTCCAATTTGATTTAAGTCAATGAGTGGGTTTTGAATACCTAACAGATTTTGAGTGTCATATAGTGCCCGAGAGATCAGTGGGTGATGATATCTACATTCCAGTTGGACGGGGATGCTAGCCATTAATAAAGCTTTGAAAAGAATGTATTAAGAGATGGATTATTTGAGTGGGAAGTTTCGAGAAGATGTTTTTTTTTATAGATTTATATCCGAGACTCCTCGAGAAATCAAGCACTAGGAGTTTTTAATATTAGTGCAGGGTAATCTATCACTTACAGACTATGATATGATGTTCACTAGGTTGTCATGGTATGCGCTCAAACTTATCCTGACAGATTTGTAGAAGGTCCGTAGATTCTTTAGAGGACTATAATCTAACCTAAAGGCCAAGAGGTCGATGATTGAGACAACAAATTATAGAGATACGATGAATCAAGCTTAGATAGTAGAACGAGGGGAGATGGAGTTATAGACCTCTAGGAGGCAAATTAGTCGACCTTAGATTTTTTATCTTCCCAGATCAAATACGGACAAGAGTCCGATGTATTCGAGGCTAATCTCCCCCAGATCTGTGTATCCATAATATAGAACTCTTCCACTACCGAGTTGTAGAGTTCCCCCATCACTGAGTTATAGAGCAGCTAGAGCTCCAATGATGCCAACAAGGCTAAAGGACCAACAAGGCAGGTTCAAAACATGCAAGCTCCAGTTTACCAACTGCCTACTCTATAGAAACTTACGAAGACAAGATTGTTGACATGTTAAGCGTGAGGTCAGGTAGGACATATCAGGAGAAAGTGCCCTCCATCACAATCACAAACAAGGGTTGTGACCCAGGAAAAAATATCTATGTCTAACGAAGTTTTGAAAGATACAATTTTTATTAAAATATTAGAAAGTGAAGTTCTATTCAACATTGGTTCCTTTAGATCATATAATTCTATTGAGATTTTGCACACTTGCTAGAGTTAGAAACTACTGACACGAGTCCAGTAATGAAAGTATCTACACCATAAGGAAACTATGATTGATAAAAAGTTATTGAGATAGTATGGGACAAAGAATGTTAATGAAATAAGCATGGTAAGGTAGAGTAGAAAATGAAATATTGCATTGAATATAAAGATAGTGGTCTATTGAGAATGGAGATTTTAATGCAGTTTGTGAATTTAGTGTTAGTAGATATTTATATTATAATAGGGATATATTAAGTGTGGATGTTGTGTACTATTTTATTAAGAAGTATTAAATGGTGTGCAAATAGTAGTGGTGTGTTTGTGGTAAATCTATGTATTGAAGAGTAATATTCATTGCAATTATGAGTAAAACATAATAGACAGTGTAATTGGTGAGAGAGGTAAAGATAAATAATAAAGAAGATGTGATTGGTGATAAGATATTGATGGGGAAGTGATATAATGTGAATTGACTGTTATCTTAGGATTATACAAATAATAGATTAATTGGAGTATAAGTTTAAATTGGAGTGATTAATTAATTAATGTATTAGGGTGACGCAATACAAGTGACATAAGGTTACGAGTTATAAATGAGATTAGCTTCGGACTAAGAATAAGAGATAATTATATCTGTCATGTTAATGGAATAGCAACAAAGCTTGACATGGTATGATTTAAATTTCGATGATGAAATTTTTATTCAAGGGAGGAGAATGTAAAATCTAGAGTTTTCGATTCGTATCTCGATGAAAAATAAATAATGGAATTTTGAGAAAATCCCCAAAGTGGGACTTAGGGGCAAAACTTTAGGATGTTTCTGATTATTTTTAATAAAATCTGATTTCACCATTAGATTCAAAATGATCAAAAATATATTTTATCCTGTAAATACG
Source organism: Akebia trifoliata (assembly GCF_017979445.1). Lineage (NCBI taxonomy): Eukaryota > Viridiplantae > Streptophyta > Magnoliopsida > Ranunculales > Lardizabalaceae > Akebia > Akebia trifoliata. The sequence continues at coordinate 36,981,449 of NC_141385.1, read as the reverse complement.
CTCAAATGCGAGTCCGAACAGAAATATTACAAAATCCTCGCTTACCGAGTTGGATCAGATTAAAATAATGACTTTTTACTAGAGAAAGAAATTTTAAGATTCAATCCTATTATTGGATTTATAATAAAAAATTATTGAACATGGACTACTTACTTGTCATTTTTGAAGATCAGAAAGTCTAATTATCGTTAAAAACGAAAACGACGTCAATTTTAAGGTCCCGTTAGGCCAAAAATGTAAATTTTTGCTAGAGATAGAATTTGTAGAAATTGAACACACCATTAGATCTAGAACGAAAAATTATACAAAATGGAGTATTCATTCGTCAAACGAAAAAATTGATAAAATATCAATTTTGTCCCACAATTATATAAATAATTTTTTTATAAAAAAAATACTATTCATCTTTCAAAGTCGTCCAAAAATCAGCTATGATTTTTTAAATTTTTTTTTTTCGATCTTCAAACTCATATTCGCTGCAAATGATTCGCAGTTAACTTCTGTCACAGAAGAGGAAAACGTCGGCAACCTCATTCTCTACAAAATCCACCCAACTTCTTTTCATTTTCTCTTCTCTTTAACCCCGTATCATCAAAAATCAATCGTATGTGATACGGAAGTTTTGTAACTTCGACCTTGGATTTTATCTATTTCAGGGTCAAATCGTCCTTCGTCACAGAAGGGAGAAAGGACGACAACATCGAGATCTTCGAAATCGCCATGTCAGATTCAAAAATCTACCATCTCAAAATTTGATCCATCTCGATTTTTGTGTCGATCATCTCGATTTCTGTGCACGCGCTTCAATCATAACGCCTAGAGATTGTAAAAACTCTCAATTTCTATTAGTAATCGTAGATTATGAAAATTACATTTAGGATTTTATTAAAAATTTGTGGTGTGTTTCCAAAAATTTAGAATTTAATTGGTTATTTCAAGTTCATGCTAGAACTTACATATTTGATATGTTTAATTGTATTTTATAACAAATTATACGTAAGTAGGATATTTCACCAAATTATTTCTACCAGTTGGGTTCTGTGTACTGCTCGGACCCTATTTTGTTATAAGTTTTGTATTTTTTAATGTTATTGATAAAAAAATGAATTTCATAATTGGAAGAAATGATTTAATACTCAACAAACTCATATTGAGATTATGAATATCAAAAATAGATATTTTGTTTGAGAGATTGAAAATTGAAAATTTTGAAAAAATAAAAAAGGGTATGAAACGGTAAAATGTTAGAATCACACCCGATGTGTGATATCTGCATTTTACTATAAACACCCCATTTTTGCATCCGCCTGATTAATCAACTCGTCAACCCGATTGCAATGATTCCCAATGATGTATGTGTATTCCATTGCTTTATTTTGTTACCAGATATGTTTCAGAAATCCGGATGAGGTATCTCGAACTGACAAAACTTAGAAACCACGCTACGCTAGGTAAATACGACCCCAGAAACATAGAAATCATTATCTTGCAAACCAAAAAGAAGCTTCACGATAAAAATCACTAAAAATTATCAAATTACCAAAATACCCCTAACCTCAAAACAACCATAAAGCCTACGTTACGCTTAGGAAAACTCATTCAAACACATAAAATAATAAATCGGAACCAAATAAATCATTTCACCAACTTTAACAGAATTCGACAAAATTACGAAAATGCCCCTCATAAAGTTCATGACCATTTCACACAAAAAATTTCATAAATGACACAAACTAATATTTCCATTGAATTCCTTATGAAAAATCGATTCTAAAACATCCTAGAACATTAAAAATCGGCTTAAAACGTGAAAAGTCCTCTCCGGGGGCAAAACGGTAATTTCATAATTTTCATAATTAAAAAATTCGAAATTAATAAATAAAACATTAAATAATTAAAATGAAACATTAATGAAATTAATTTAAAATTTTGAATCAAAGAAATCGATCAATCGGGCTTTCAAGTAAAATTGTTGAGGGTTCGTGAGATATTTCTTTAAGGACCCCTCCATTCGGGGGTCCAAAGAATTAAAGATATTTTAGAGGGGGGTTCTCCAAAAATTAAAAGTTAATCAAACAAGACTAAGGTCAAGGTATTAAATTCAATCAAGTGAGACTAAAGTCAAAATTAAAGTCAATTAAACAAGACTGAAGTCAAGATATTAAAAGTCAATCAATTAAAACTAAAGTCAAAACATTAAAAATCAATCAAATAAGACCAAAAGTCATAATAGAGTTCTAATTAAATAATAATTCAATCTAATAGAGTTCTAACTTAAAAACAATTCTACTTAAAATAATTCTAATTAAAACACAATTCTACCTAAAATAAGTCTAACTAAAACACAACTCTAATTAAAAGAACTCTAATTAAACACTAACTCTATCCAAATCAACCCCTAAAAAAATCTATAAATAGAGGTGCTCACACCCTAGTTTCGTATAAAATCATAAACCCTAAGAGAAGTAGGTCTAGAAGCTCCCCTAGCCCCCCATAAACCCTAGTTTTGGAGTCCCAACTCCTTACCTAACATCCCTCCTTCAATTTTAGTCTAGAAAATACCTAATATCCCTCCAAAAATACCTCCAAATCCGCAACAAACTTGAAGAGTTCAGATCCAAAAATAAGGAGATACCTTGATCTAGGAGATCCGAAGTCAAATCTGGAGACAGAACGAAGCAAGGGAGTACAGTACAATGAGCTCTTTTTGTCAGATCTGAGGGAACAAAATCCTTGCTATCGGAAAGGTATGTAATTTTTTTATTTAATCTAGGTTTTTAGCAATGTGATATATTTGGGAAGTTAGTAGAGACCGACTTTGGCCGGGCGGGGTTGGTGCCTAACACCTTCCAACCCCGTAACATGATCCCCGAATTCAGATTTTTTGTGGTAGATTAGTTCTTTTTATCCATGTTAAAGTCAATTTGGTTCCTAGACCACAATAACTAGGTGGCGACTCCCAAACCTCAAGGGTCAAAAGCGGATCCACGCACCCCGCGGATCGAGGGCGCTTTCAGTGGCGACTCCACTGGGGACTATTGAGGATCAAACTTGAAAAACCCCAAGTATGGGAGCATTGCCAAGATGACCTAGTTTTTTCTTATTTAGTTGGATTTATTTTATTTATTTTTTCTCTTTATTTATTTTTTTATCTTGATTGTAGATGATTTTGGGTATTGCATTTTTTTTTCCAATTAAGGATCACTTTTTGATGACTCCTAAATAATTAAAGATTCAAATTAACCTATGAAAATGATGGAATGATGGAGGTTGGACAGAAATATTAAAACGTTTTTAGAGAATATTTTAGCGAGAATTAAGTCTGGGAGCCTCTTAATAAAATACAGATCTCGTCGAGTAGATTAATTTAGAATCTGCGTTCACTCAATTTCGTTACTGGAAGCCTTAGATATCATCGATGCAAGTTCAATATGTAAATCTGGAATTATTTCTGAATGAAAGTTGGGACAGCAACGTTAAAACTTTTTCACAGAATATTCTAGTGAGAATTAAGTCTAGGAACCTATTAATAAAACGTAGATCTCATCGAGTAAATTAATTTAGAATCTGATTTCACTCAATTTCGTTATCGGAAGCCTTAGATATCATCGATGCAAGTTCAATCTATAAATCTGGAATTATTTCTGAATGAAAGTTGGGACAGCAACGTTAAAACTTTTTTACAGAATATTCTAGTGAGAATTAAGTCTGGGAACCTGTTAATAAAATGTAGATCTCGTCGAGTAAATTAATTTAGAATCTGAGTTCACTCAATTTCGTTATCGGAAGCCTTAGATATCATCGATGCAAGTTCAATCTGTAAATCTGGAATTATTTCTGAATGAAAGTTGGGACAGCAACGTTAAAACTTTTTTACAGAAGATTCTGGTGAGAATTAAGTCTAGGCACCTATTAATAAAATGTAGATCTCATTGAGTAGATTAATTTAGAACTTGAGTTCACTCGATTTCGTTATCGGGAGCCTTAGATATCATCGATGCAAGTTCAAATTGTATTTTCCTAATTCACAGAAAATCTGAATTTATCTAATGTTGGCACAATTAATGTTCTTGAGAGTGAGCTCATCTCAACCATTGTCATTCTATCATCAATGTAACACCTATTGGAATCTCGATTTATTTTGGATCACCCAAAAGTGATCATTGATTGGACCTTAAAAATTATAAAAATTATGCCTATTGCAATGTTTGTTTGATCATTATCATATGCCATATTTATTGATTAATTTACCATGAGCTTGCTTGAAATATATGATTGATGTTGATCGTAATGTTAATGTGCTTATGTGATGGGAATAATGTGATCTTAATTGAATATTCATATGATTTGAATGATTTTAGTTTTGATTAAATGTATGATTGGTTTGATTGGATCCATGGGCCCATTTGTTTGAAAAAGGTCCCAGGCACACCCCACCCTGTTTTGCACACACCACATGCACGTTTACTGTTTTACTCACTTACACATCCCATTTAGCCAATGTGGCACTAGTGCGTGGCCCGGTCTCTTCGGAGATGCGACTTCATTCATGAAACCCACAACTCCAGTCATGTACCTTAGGGTATATCAAACTGGGGGCATCGATACCATCTGATCAAGTGATTCTGAGAAGTATATTGATGCACCCAGGCTGGAGCGACCTGAGCCTTTGACCTATTGTAAGCCACACAGTCACATGTCCCGATTGCCAACGTAGTACTAGTACGTGGTCGGTCCCCTCGTGGGATGCCAAACCATTTATGAAAGCTACAACTCTTGACTCGTACCCATAGATATAAAAGATAATCCAAGTATATCAATTGCACTTCTTGGTCAAAATCGGTGCCTAAGCAAGATCTTGCCCCGATGTACCCTACTGTACGAGGGGGATAGACTACGTCTATTCTAGACGAGAGGTATTTAAGTGGGCCCTTGCTCAGCATTGTGCGCCACCTCTCAACTGGAGATCAAACTAGCTGTTTTTGACTTCAGAGATGTGAGTTGAGGTTTTAGATTATCACCTATACGGTATATCAAACCAAGTCACCACGTATCGAGAGGTATATAGGTGTGCTTGGGCAAGGGTGGCTAGATAAAAATGCATTGCACGTAGTAAACCTAAAGTCTAGAAGCCTTCCTATAGGTCATGACCCGAATTGACTATGGGTGTTCCTAGGTTGCTTTATTCAATCCAACCAACAGGTAGGTGGGCAGACCGATCCAGAATAATAAAAAAAAACCCGCAATATCGGTCCTACCCAATCGGTGAAATGTACTGATTAACTTGAACCACTTAAACCAGTTGACCCAATGGACAAATGGATCAACTGATCAATTCCAAATCAGTTTGACTAATTGGTTTCACTTTTAAAGATCTAGACCACTTTGTATAAAAAGATTCGATCTTAGGATCAAATTAATTTGTCTGATCAAAGGTTCAATCCCAATCAGGGGAAGACCCGCGTCTAACCTTTTTCACTTTCTTGGTCACTATAGACTTATAGTGCATTTAGATTCGATATTTTCCACCGGACTTGGGCTATTCTATATCAAAATTTTAATCATGTGGTTAAAAGTGAAATCTTCAGAATCGATGGTTAATCTTAGGTACCCCTAAACGTTCTAAACCCTCATCTGTGTCATTTTGGATCCGTCAAAAGAGTCGTCTAGTCAAAATACCAATGTCAAGTTCAAGTAGTCCATCCACCCAGAAGGACATTCTCTCTTTGTAGATAATTGTCCCTGAGTTTTCTTTGAGTTTCATTCCAGTTTTTGTCAGTCTTTAGATCCAGTTAGTTGTCTCAGTTACGTTAGCCTTTCTTCAACTTTCAAATTTTAGTCGAGTTTGTCAGTCTATATTTTTTCAATTCCAATAAAATATAGAAGCTTCTGATTATCATGCGTGTAATAATGATTTGGGCATACAATCTAACATGAGAAATGACTTAAAGCTCACTAATCAAATTTGATAAAATTGGAATTAAATAGTACACTCAAGAAGTGCAAATTGGTGATACATTATCCTCAGGAGAACATGAAAGAGTAGTAAACTTACTTAAGAAATTCAACAATGTTTCTTGCATGATCTCATAAGGATATATGGATGGATTGTATAAAAATATAGATCAAGACATAAAGTCAAGAGTGATTTCAAAGTCAAAGATTATTGGTCAAAAATGATATAGCTGAAAGGATCGACAAAGATGCTAAGACTTACAAGTTGATCTACCATGTTTCTCACTCAAAAGAAGAGAGTTCTCTTTCACAAAAGAATAAAAGATTTTCTTAAAGTTCTAGAAGAGTTGAATAATCAGAAAACTCGATCATACTCGATTTCACAAAAGAAGACTAAAGAATATTCATTTTTTAAAAGGAAACCTTACTCGACAGAGCAATCCAAATATCGAATTCCTGAAACTTTGACCAAGTCAAGCAGCATTCACCAAAGGAGGCCTTCTTTGGTCGAACAATCATCCTGTCTTACCAAAAAAGAAAAAAAACCTTCTTTAGCCCCTCGCAGCCCTTTTAAAGAAAAATAAAAGCAGTAGCCTCTTCTTTCTAAACCATACTGACCAACCTTGGGAGGGAATCTTAGTATGAACTACGTTTTGACCTGATCCCAAAAGAAAAAATAAATATATTTGGGGTACGTAGGCAACCTGAGAAGTTACTTCAGGCCCGGTCATGAAAAAAAATATATTCTCTTAAGGAAAGTATCATACAAAAGGAAAATCCCCTATTAAAAGGTTCAAAAGAAGATAATGTCAAACTAGGGGCATTAGCAAAAAAAAAGAGTCAAAAGAATTTATAGAAAATAATGACAAAAAAAAAGAGAATATTAGACTAGGGGCATTTTGAGAAGTTGAGCCTTTTACCCTTTCTTTCTAAACCATGTCCTAAGCCTACCTATTAAGTCCTCCTGAATGTTAATTGATTCGGTTAAGGTGCAAGGAACTAAGAAGTTGTCGAGTTAGTTATTCAAGATCATCAAGAAAAAAAGAGAAGCCCGCTAAGTCGAAAATCCGAAAAGGCGACTTAGGCAAAATTTAGGGCATAACCATAAAAAAAGAAAGCCTGCTAGGTTGAAAACTTGAAAAGGCGACCTAGGCAAAAATCAAGGCATCATCAGAAAAAGAAAAATAATGCCCGCTAGATTGAAAACCTAAGGAGGCAATCTAGGCAAAAATTAGGGCATCATCAAATGGGAGGAAAGGTCCCATCAAGAAGAAAAATTCAGAAGGAAGCTTGTGCAGAAATTAGAAAATGCAGAACCATTCAAGTCACAATATTCATTTTTCAGCCAAGAGCTCACATCCGATGAAGACAATGTTGAAGTCAAAAAAATCAGAAGTCATCTTGAACATTGTAGGATCTTCAAAAGTATGTTTACTTGTTCAAGTGTTCACTAATGGAAGATGTAGAATCATCGACCACTTTGAAGAGAAAGATATTTTATTCTAATATTTATCAAGATTTTTTAAGTCCAGCTCAAGCATTTATCAAAAATAATGATCAATTCTTTATTGCACATATGATAATCTTAAGAGTCTTAAATTTAAGAGAATGTCAGTTCTTCTATTTGTCATACATCAGAGTCCATATTTTTCAAGCGTAATCCATTCCATCAGTCTCGTCAAGTCCTAGTTAAAGTCAACCTTGAAACTAGGGGCATTTTTGAAAGTCATTTAATTCCAAAGTTTTTGTTCATAATCACATGATAAAAAAAAATCTTACAAAAGCTTAAAAGTCCGGCGAAGTCCAATGATAATTATGAATCCAGATGCATGATAAGCCAATAAAGGCCTGATCTTTCAAGCTTTAAGCTCGATTTTGAATCATAGAATGAATTAATAGGATTGTTTAAATTCCTATAAATCTAAGCCCGAGAAATGTGGCTTAGTAAGTTCGAGTCCGAGAAATGAGACTCCAACTTTTTGAATCATAGAATGAATAGGCTTTTTGAAGTGCCTACAAACCTAAGTTTGAGTCCGAGAAACGAGACTCCAACTTTTTGAATCATAGAATGAATAGGCTTTTTGAAGTGCCTATAAACCTAAGTTCGAGTCCGAGAAACGAGACTCCAACTTTTTGAATCATAGAATGAATAGGCTTTTTGAAGTGCCTACAAACCTAAGTTCGAGTCCGAGAAACGAGACTCCAACTTTTTGAATCATAGAATGAATAGGCTTTTTGAAGTGCCTACAAACCATAGCTCGAGTCTGAGAAACGAGACTCCATGTTTATAGAATTGTTTAAGTTCCTCTAAACCTCAACCAGAGTCCGAGAAACGAGACTCCAACTTTTTGAATCATATAATGAATAGGCTTTTTAAAGTGCCTATAAACCTAAGCTCGAGTCCGAGAAACGAGACTCCAACTTTTGGAATCATAGAATGAATAAGCTTTTTGAAGTGCCTACAAACCTTAGTTCGAGTGCGAGAAGCGAAACTCCAATTTTAATAGGATTGTTTAAGTTCCTCTAAACCTTAGTCGGAGTCCGAGAAACAAGACTCCAACTTTGTTTGAATCATATTGAATTAACAAGATTATTTAAGTCCTTTAGCCCAAGAAGCGTGGTTACAATAGGTTCGAATTCGATAAATGAAACTCATTTTTTCGAACTCTAAAAAAGAATTTCAAATAGGATTTAATGAAGTTCCTACAATGTTATGACTCCAATTACCACATTGTTAAACCTTGCCATGATTGTTTTCATTGCATAAGTGCATCTCAATTTTGAATCATTATTGTCAGTGAGAGAAGATCTCTAGGACCTGACACATTTTTACTCAGTAAGCATCACACCATTGCACACACGTGCACTTTTACATTAGTCAGGGAGAACTTTCTAAAATTCGAGGATCTGACATTGTCAGTGAGAGCTCACACTCAAGGACCTGACAACCTTTTAATTCGGGGAGAGTTTTACGCTTAATGATCCGAACACCCTGACGAATTGCTAAATCAGGCTGCAAAATGAACTATCACTAGCTTTGGCATTCGGATATCGTACTATCTACCAAAATAGATTTGCTATCTAGTTTTCTTCAACCCTCTGCCAAAGAGGGGCATCTATAGACACCCCATTTTTGCATCCGCCTGATTAATCAACTCGTCAACCCGATTGCAATGATTCCCAATGATGGATGTGTATTCTATTGCTTTATTTTGTTACCAGATATGTTTCAAAAATCCGGATGAGCTATCTCGAACTGACAAAACTTAGAAACCACGCTACGCTAGGTAAATACGACCCTAGAAACATAGAAATCATCATCTTGCAAACCAAAAAGAAGCTTCACGATAAAAATCACTAAAAACTATCAAATTACCAAAATACCCCTAATCTCAAAACAACCATAGAGCCTACGTTACGCTCAGGAAAACTCATTCAAATACATAAAATAATAAATCGGAACCAAATAAATCATTTCACCAATTTTAACAGAATTCGACAAAATTACGAAAATGCCCCTCATAAAGTTCATGACCATTTCACACAAAAAATTTCATAAATGACACAAACTAATATTTCCATTGAATTCCTTACGAAAAATCGATTCTAAAACATCCTAGAACATTAAAAACTGACTTAAAACGTGAAAAGTCCTCTCCGGGGGCAAAACGGTAATTTCATAATTTTCATAATTAAAAAATTTGAAATTAATAAATAAAACATTAAATAATTAAAGTAAAACATTAATGAAATTAATTTAAAATTTTGAACCGAAGAAATCGATCAATCGGGCTTTCAAGTAAAATTGTTAAGGGTTCGTGAGATATTTCTTTAAGGACCCCTCCATTCGGGGGTCCAAAGAATTAAAGATATTTTAGAAGGGGGTTCTCCAAAAATTAAAAGTCAATCAAGCAAGACTAAGTTTAAGGTATTAAATTCAATCAAATGAGACTAAAGTCAAAATTAAAATCAATTAAGCAAGACTGAAGTCAAGATATTAAAAGTCAATCAATTAAGACTAAAGTCAAAACATTAAAAGTCAATCAAATAAGACCAAAAGTCATAATAGAGTTCTAATTAAATAATAATTCAATCTAATAGAGTTCTAACTTAAAAACAATTCTACTTAAAATAATTCTAATTAAAACACAATTCTACCTAAAATAAGTCTAACTAAAACACAACTCTAATTAAAAGAACTCTAATTAAACACTAACTCTATCCAAATCAACCCCTAAAAACATCTATAAATAGAGGTGCTCACACCCTAGTTTCGTATAAAATCATAAACCCTAAGAGAAGTAGGTCTAGAAGCTCCCCTAGCCCCCCATAAACCCTAGTTTTGGAGCCCCAACTCCTTACCTAACATCCCTCCTTCAATTTTAGTCTAGAAAATACCTAATATCCCTCCAAAAACACCCCCAAATCCGTAACAAACTTGAAGAGTTCAGATCCAAAAACAAGGAGATACCTTGATCTAGGAGATCCGAAGTCAAATCTGGAGACAGAACGAAGCAAGGGAGTACAGTAAAAGGAGCTCTTTTTGTCAGATCTGAGGGAACAAAATCCTTGCTATCGGAAAGGTATGTAATTTTTTTATTTTATCTAGGTTTTTAGCAATGTGATATATTTGGGAAGTTAGTAGAGACCGGCTTTGGTCGGGCGGGGTTGGTGCCTAACACCTTCCAACCCCGTAACATGATCTCCGAATTCAGATTTTTTGTGGTAGATTAGTTCTTTTTATCCATGTTATAGTCAGTTTGGTTCCTAGACCACAATAACTAGGTGGCGACTCCCAAACCTCAAGGGTCAAAAGCGGATCCGCGCACCCCGCGGATCGAGGGCGCTTTCATTTACGTTGTTGTGTTGTGCAGGTTGGTGAACGGATATCTAGAGATAATGTTACTGGTTGTATGTTTATTTACTTTCTGTTAACGCGAGACGATGTTTACTTTTCCGTTCTGTTATTTATTTTAGGCCAAGTGGCTACAGTTGCATGGTAGGAAACTGGATATCTATTATTAACCTTGTATTTTTAATTTCTCTTTTATTTTCAAATAAAAATAATATATATATAGCTATTTTGTGAGTTATTAAAGAGTCTGTGAATGCCTAAAAGGATAGTGCGTCATATCATCAGGAGTGGTGTACTATCCTGGAATGTACGGTAGGGACTACCAAACTCATACATGGTATGGGACATGTGATGGGACTATCGTTGTTCTTCCCACTGAAGTTAATATTAATCTTACTTTTACCTTACTTGTGGGGCAAGTAAGGGAATCGAACCCAAGAAAAAGGGGGAGTAGAGTTAAGCTAATAGGATAAAATTCAAATTAACTAAAAGGAATTAAAACTTTTTTTTTTTTTGAACTTATAAGAAGATGTAAAATTGCTCGAAAATGAACTAAAGTAGATGATGTTAAAAACAAACAAACTTATAAAATTAAAACACCATTGGAGGTGGATCTACCTAGAACATGTTAATAAGCAATTCCTAGTCTCTAGCATTTTTATAACTCAATCATAAGGGCTTGGTGTTAGCTCCTTAGATCGGAAAGTTTAACAAATAAAATCAAATGAAAGAATATAAACAAAGTAGAATTCCTTCAAAACTTCCTACTACCAATTATCTAGTTTAAGCATACTTTATCTTGATCTAATCTAAACATAAAATATCTATATTAAGAATAAAATGTGCAAGAAATTTTAAAGAAAACTCATAAGCATTTTAGATAAAAAAAAATACATGAAATTAGAAACAACGCAAAAACTTGTTCTAGGCTATTCCACTCTCCAATGGAGGGGAGTTTAGCCTAATGTCATTATAAGATAGGAAAGATAAGAAATGAAAGAACTTTTCTTCATTTCATGGAGAAACTTACAAATTCTTCTTCTTCTATTTCTTACAATACTATTTAGCCAAAAAGAAACTAAACTAGAAAATAAAACTACAAAAATATAAGAGAAGAAGCTAAGAGCCTTAGATTAAAGGAGTCTTGGATGAGAGAACCAAGATGAATAGAGAGTTTCTCTAAAGATTAAAGCTTTATTTATAGATAAATATGTGTGTAGAAGAGTCTAAAAGTAGCCTCCACTTTTCTTTGCACAAAAAGATAAAAAATGAGAACATGAGTTAAGGATTAAGGCATGCCAAAATGGGCCCAAATACTTTTATCTTGAAATTTTTATTCCAAAATGTTGATTTTCTTCACAAGAAATACACGTAATTAGATTTATCTAGTAAATGAATTTATTTATGTATAATTAAGCCTAATTAACATGCAACATGATGTTTCGAGGCTTATCATGATTATTACCTTAATACAAAGAAATATGGACAAAAATATAATTCAGTGTTTCGAGACACTCATTAACGTATATGAGAGTGGAGTCACAACTGGAATTCAGGTTTATTCCTCTCTATTTTTATCAGTGAACTTGTAATGTAAAGGTGGTCGTATACGAATGATTTGTATATTTGAGAATCATATGCACATCTGATAGGCATAGATGAAGATGATTAGTCAGTAATTACTAACAATCTATAGTAATCGAACATTCTGACACATCGAAAAGAGACCCATTACTTACGGACACGACAAACGGCTAGCTTGAATCGGATAAATGGTCCCACAAGTATGGTAAACAACGACTAGTCACAAAATCAGGAAATGTTACTTTATTATGAAATACCATGTCCCAACTGGAAATGATCCAGTTGTGAATCCCAACTCTCTAATTCCTATATTCCACTATTATGTATTATGTATATATTGTCTTATTTTTATATATAAAATGAAATGCATATTTAATGTTTCCATTTGGTCAATTAGATTTGTGTAAAAAAAAAATGTTATAGTAAGTACTATTAATTGATGTAATGTGAGTTTTAAAATATTTAGTTGCTCATCCTTGACTATATATACTAGTTAATCGTAGTTTCTTCTGTAAAACTTCACATATTTTAAAATGATTCAGTATGTTTATTCGTTCATATTAAGAGATGTTATTGACAGAAATTGTTTGCTTCTCTACTGGGTAACCATTATTATTCATCATTTTCTTCTCCATTTTTTAATTTTAAATTCAGAGTTTGGCGAGGCAGGTATAGAGCTGAAAGCGCCCTCGATCCGCGGGGTACGGAGATCTGCTTTTGACCCTTGAGGTTTGGGAGTCGCCACCTAGTTATTACGGTCAAGGAACCAAACATTGACTTTAAAAGGCAAAAGAATCTAATCTACGAAAAATAAGAAACTAAGTCCAGGGATCACGTTATGGAGTTGGAAGGTGTTAGGCGCCAACCCCGCCCGGTAAACACCGGTCTCTACTAATTCCCAAGTAGAACTACATGGCTAAAAAGACCTAATCAATAAAAAAATAAAAATACTTACCTTTTTCCGAATGCAACGATTTTCTTTTCCCTCAGATCTAATAGAATAACTTCTTGTACAGTATTCCTCGCTTTGTTCTCCACCAGATCTGATATTTGATCTCCAAGTTGAGGTATCTCGTTCTTAGATCTGAATTCTTTCGATTTGTTTATGGGTTTCTAGGTGTTTTTGAAGGACTTCTAGGTGTTTTTTAAGCTAAAATCGAAGTATGGATGTTAGGTAAGGAGTTAGGACTTAAAAATTAGGATTTATGGGAGGCTTTTTGACCTACTTCTCTTAGGGTTTATGATTTGATGCGAAAATAGGGTGTGAGGACCTCTATTTATAGATTTTTTCAAAAGTTGATTTAGATAGAATTAGTGTTTAATTAGAATTCTTTTAGTAAGAGTTGTGTTTTAGTTAGAATTGTGTTAGGAAAAATTATATTTTAATTAGAATTGTTTCAGGTAGAGTTATATTTTAGTTAAAACTCTATTAAATAGAGTTATTATTTAATTGGAACTCTATTAGAATTTTGACTTTTGTTCTTATTTGATTGACTTTAAGATTTTGACTTTAGTCTTAATTGATTGACTTTAATATCTTAACTTTAGTCTTACTTAATTGACTTTAATTTTGACTTTAGTCTTACTAGATTGACTTTAAGATTTTGACTTTAATCTTGCTTGATTGACCTTAATTTTTTTGGAGAACCCCCCTCTATTATATCTTTAATTATATGGACCCTCAAATGGAGGGGTCCTTAAAGAAATATCTTGCGAACCCTCAACAATTTTGTCTGAGAGCTTGATTGATCGATTTTTTTATTTCAAATTTTTAAATTAATTTCATTAATGTTTCACATTAATTATTTAAAATTTTATTTATTAATTTCAAAATTTTTAATTATGAAAATTGTGAAATTACCGTTTTGCCCTCGGAGAGGACTTTTTGTGTTTTAAATCGGTTTTTGATGTTCTAAGATGTTTTAGAATCAATTTTTCGTAATGAATTCAATGAAAATATTAGTTTGTGTCATTTATAAAAAATTTTGTATGAAATGGTCATGAACTTTATGAGGGGCATTTTCGTAATTTTATCGAATTCTGTGAAAATTGGTGAAATGATTTATTTGATTTCGATTTGTTGTTTTATGTGTTCAAAAGGATTTTCCTAAGCGTAATGTAGGCTCTAGGATTATTTTGATGTTAGGAGTATTTTGGTAATTTGGTCAATTTTCAGTGATTTTTATCGTGAAACTTCTTTTAGTTTGCAAGATGATGATTTCTATGTTTCTGGGATCGTATTTTCCTAGCGTAGCATAGTTTCTAATGTTTTATCAGTTCGAGATACCTCATCTGGATTTCTAAAATATTTCTAGTAATAAAATAAAGCAATGGAATAAACATCCATCATTGGGAACCGTTGCGATCGGGTTGACGAGTTGATTAATCAGGCGAGTGCAAAAATGAAGTGTCTACAAGAGCACGAGTGAGGATCATCTAGTTGGTCAGATAAACAATCAGAGTCTGTCACCTGATGAGTACTGAGCTATACCTCCTAGTGGTGTTAGTTCCTCCAGGTAGTCTTATAGATTTTTTCTTGAGTGTTAGGACTTCTGTTAGAGTGAGGAGTTTTGTATAATGTTGTATTTTATTTATCCTTCCATACTTTAATCTATCATATGTTATTAGATGTATATCGACTTCCACTTGTATTATATTTTGTATGTATATATACAGGATAATGTATGTCGATTATTAGGGGTAGGTTGATCACCTTGGAATGCTAATATAAATAGAGGAGACCATGCCGAAATTTTGAAGCACCACCTAGTGCCTCGAGATTTGACATGGGGCTTTATGTTAGCGTTTGGCGGGGCGCCACAGATTACTTTTAACTTGTCATCTCCTTTTAATATATGATTTAGTTTCATTAATCTCTTTTTCTAATAATGATTAATGGATCTTATGATTTTTTACAAGTAATCTATTTTTTCTACATTAATTAGCTTTATTAGTTATCTATTAATCACCATTGATTTGTTTCCTCTTTATGTATTAATGGTGATGATGATTTGTAGTACATGATCATATATGCTAAATTATTGCAAGTGGTTGATATATTTTTTTATTATTTTTTTATTAGTTTTTTTATTAAAAAAAAATAGAAAAATGGATAAAGATTCTTCTAATAACCAAATCCTCATCAATAATCAACAATCAAGGATTAACTGGACACCACTGATGGATCGATATTTTATAATGGTAGATTAAGTGCATGATAGACAATTACTCAAAAGTTAATTTAGTAAAAGTACTTGAAAAAATACGGTATAATATTTTAACACGAAATTTGGACCTATTATAATAAGGAAGTTTTGAAAATTTGTAACAAGACTTTAAAGAAGAATTACAATGCTATAAAGAATTTACTCAATCAAAATGAATTTGAGTAGGATAATGCAAAAGAAATGGTGACCGTAGATGACAGAATTTGGGATGATTATATCAAGGTCCACATATAATTTACTCAAAGTATATATAACTTTAATAATAAAAAATTATATTATGTAAGTAGTTGATCTCTATTATATACAAGTACACCTGGAGATGAGAACTTGGAGAACTAAAAGCATGGCTTGCTACAATGAGTTGTGCATAATATTTGGTGATGGTGGTGCTACTGAAAAGTATAATAGAGTACCCCAAGATATAGACATCAACAACGATGATGCAAGAGTAAATAATGGTGAGGGTTTGGGATGTGAGTAATATTCAAATCTAATTCATGAAAATAAAGATGCGATTGATGATATACAAGATACTATAAATTTGGATGAAGATATTGATCCATCAAATCAACATAAAAACCGTCAATCGACAACACCATCAAGTTCTCGTGCAACAAAGAAACCACGAAGGAGTACTGGAGAAAGTATAGTAGATGTTATTAATTAGATAACTATTTTTGTTACTTTACTAGTGAATAAGAAAGGCGAAAATAAAAAAATTTCAATAGAAAAATAAGTAATTGCTACACTTGAAACTGTACCAGATATTGATCGAGTTACATTCTTAGAAGTTTTGGAGATTTTTGAAGATGATAAAAAAACTAAGATTTTTATCGAGTTAAGAGCTGAAAGGCGAAGGGAGTGGTTGTTGTGGAAACTCTATAAATCAATTGAATGAATATGTTGTACAGAACACCTTTTAGTAGTCCACTTTAGAATAGACTTATTACTATATGAATATTTATATACATTGCATAGCTTTTCCAATATTTATTTTCTTTTATTTACATATGACTACTTTTTTGAAAGTAAATAAATAATGTTTAATAACTCTTTTGATAGAAAATTAATGTTTGGTTATTTAATTTAATTAGACTTTTTGTATTTATAAATTAATATGTTATGATTTTCTATTTATTCTAATGTTTTTTTTTTTTACATATGAAGTTGGTGAAAAAAACCTTCAACTATCATAGTCGTATCTAATGATGAAGATGTTATAGTATTAGCTACAACTGTTACTACAACTTAAGCTGTAATTTATCACCACAATTACATAGTCAAAACACCTTGTTGTGATTCAAAACTTATTGGTGCGATGTACGTAAATGAAGCGCTTAATAGTCATGATATATGTTGCCAAGAATTTTCGTATGGAAAAACACATATTTTTAAAATTATGTGATATTCTATAAATAAAAAGCTTTACTTCATCACACTAATAGAGTAAAGATAAAGGTACAACTAGCGATGTTCATGCTTGTAGTTTGTCATAATCAACGATATCGAATACTTCAAGAGAGATTTCAACATTAAAGTGAAACGATAAGTCGACATGTTAATAATGTGTTGAATGCAATTATGGCACTAGCTGAAGATTATTTTAAGCTTCCAAGATTTAATACTCCCAAAGAGATTTTAAAATTTTTGAGATTTTATCCATATTTTAGTCTACAAATTTTTTTTATTATCAAATTTTATTATAATTACTATTATACATTTTTACAAATATTTGGTTATAGGATTGTGTTGGAGCAATAGATGGAACACATATTCCAGCATTGATTTCTACTGACGAACAAGTTCATTTTCGTAATAGAAAATCAATGATTATCCAAAATATTTTGCTGGCATGCTCATTTGACTTACAGTTTCAATATGTTATTGTTGGTTGGTAAAGCTTTACTACGGATTCACGTGTATTTAATTCGGTACTTACAAGGCCCACCAACAAACTTCACGTACCCAAAAGTATAATGCACATTTTACTTTTATTTCAATTATTATATTTTACATACCACTAATATATTTTTGGTGATATAGGTAAATATTATCTTGTAAATGCAATGTAAAACCTTGAGTTTCCAATTCGTATCTCCAGAAAAAATAAATAATAGAATTTTTAGAAAATCTTGAAAGTGGGACTTAGGGGTAAAACTTTATGATATTTTTGATCATTTTTAATGGAATCTGACCTCACCATTGGATTCAAAATGATCGAAAAATATAGTTTAGCCTTTAAGCATGCTCAAGTATGAGTCCAAATAGAAAAGTTACAAAATCCTTGATTACCGAGTTGGACTAGGCTAAAATAATAATTTTTTATTAGAAAAAGAATTATTAAGATTTGATCATTCCATTGGATTCGTAACGAAAAATTATTGAATATGGACTATTTATTTGTCATTTTTGGAGCACAAAAAGTTAAATTATCGTCAAAACAAAAATAACATCAATTTTAGAGGTCACCTCAGACCAAAAATGTAAATTTTTGTTAGAGATAGAATTTATAGAAATTAATCACACCATTAGATCTGAAATAAAAAATTAGGTGAAATGGAGTATTCATTCGTCATTTTTGGAGTCTGGATGGTCAAGTTATCATCAAACGAAACAATAGGTGAAATATCGATTTCATCCCAAATTTTATATGAATAAAATTTTAATTTTTTTTATATACTTCGTCTTCTCCAACCCATCCAACAGCTAACGAAATTTTAAAAAAAAAAAATTTTTAACTTCAACCTCAGAACCACGACAAACGACTCACTGTCGTCGACCGACACAAAAGGAAGAAACGTCCGCAGCCTTGACATCTACAAAACCCACCCAAGATATCTTCATTTCATCTTTTCTTTCACCCCATATATTCAAAAATCAGCCGTATATATACGGGGGTTTTGAAATTTCAACCTCGAATTTTGCTTATTTCGAGGTCAAACCGTCTTCCGTCACAGAAGGGAGAAAAGACGACGGCATCGAGATCTTCAAAATCACTAGGTCAGATTCAAAAATCAACCACTTTAAAATCTGATCCATCTTGATTTTTGCTTTAATCACCTCGATTTTCGTGCACACACTTTGATCATTTTGCACAGAGATAGTAAGGAACTCTCAATTTCTATTAATAATCATAGATTGTAAAAATTACATTTAAGATTTTATTAAAATTTTGTGGTGAGTTTCCAAAAATATTAAATTCAATTGGTTATTTCAAATTCACACCAGAACTTTCATGTTTGATATGTTTAACTGTATTTTATAACAAATTATACGTAGGTAGGATATTTCACCGAGTTATTTTCGTCAGTTGAGTCCTGTTAATCGCTTGGACCCCGTTTTGATTTAAGTTTTGTACTTTTTCAATGTTATTGATAAAAATGAACTCATATTGAGTTGATAAATATCAGAAAGTGGATATTTTATTTGAGAGATTGAAAACTATAAAAAAATTTAAAAAAGGAAAAAGGGTATAAAACGGTAAAATGTCAGAGTCACACCCGATGGGTGATGTCTGCATTTTACATTATTGAGTTGTATGTAGGTTGATGAACAGATATCCAAGGATAATGTTACTAGTTGTATGTTTATTTGCTTTCTGTTAGCGTGAGGCGCTGTTTACATTTCCGTTCAGTTATTTATTTTAAGCCGGATGGCCACAGTTGCATGGTAGGAAACTGGATATCCATTTTCAACCTTGTATTATTAATTTCTCTTTTGTTTTCAAATGAAAGTAATATATATATATATAACTATTTTGTAAGCTATTAAAGAGTCTGTGAATGCCTGAAGGGATAGTGCGTCATATCATCCGGAGTGGTGTACTATCCTGGGATATACGGTTGGGACCACCAAGCTCATACGTGGTATGGAACGCGTATAAGAGTGGAGTCACAACTGGAATTCGGGTTTATTCCTCTCTCTCTTTACTAGTGAATTTGTAATGTAAAGGTGGTCGTATGTGAATGGTTTGTATATTGGGAATCACATGCACGTCTGATAGGCATAGACGAAGATGATTAGTCAGTAATCACTAACAATCTATAGTAGTCGAACGTTCTGACAAATCGAAAAGAAACTCAATGCTTACGGTCACGTCAAATGGTCAGCCTGAGCCGGATAAATGGTCAACCAAGCATGGTAAGTGCAGCGACCAGTCACAAAATCAGGAACTAAAAGTCAGAGAAAAATTGTAACATCATGTCCCGACTGAGAGCAATCCAGTCGTGAATCCCAACTCTCTAATTTCAATACTCTACCATTGTGTATTATGTATCTGCTGTCTTATTTTGATATATATAAAATGAAATGCATATTTAATGTTTCCATTTGATCAATTAAATTTGTATAAAAAGACAATGTTATAGTGAATACTACTGATCGATGTAATGTGAGTTTTAAAATATTTAGTTGTTCATCCTTGACTATATGTACCAATTAATCGTAGTTTCTTCTGTAAAACTTTACATATTTTAAAATGATTCAGTATGTTTATTCGTTCATGTTAGGAGAGGTTATTGGTATAAATTATTTTCTTTCTTATTAGATAACCATTGTTACTCACCATTTCCTTCTCTATTTTTTTAGTTTTAGATCTGAAGCTTAGCGAGCAGGTGTAGAATATGAGTGAGAATCTTCTGGTGGGTCAGATAGACAACAAGAGTCCGTCACTTGGTGAGTATTTGGGTTATACCCCCTAGTAGTATCGATTTGTCCAAAAGTATTACAAATTTATTTTGAACGTTAGGACTTTTGTAAAAGTGAGAAATTTTTGTATAATCCCGTATATAAATTTCTTCTTCCGCACTCTGATCTATCGTACATTATTAGATGTATATAGACTTCTGCTAGTATTATATTTTGTATGTATATATGCAGGATTGTATGTCGTTTATCAGGTGCAGGTTGAACGCCTTGGAATGCTAACATAAATAGAAGAGACCACGCCGAAATTTCGAGGTGCCACCTAGTACCTCGAGATCTGACATACGGATTTGTGTTAGCATTTGGCGGGACGCCACATGTAGGTTATGCTAACATGCCAGGGTTTATTGCTCCCTATCGTGGCACTCGCTATCACTTGAAAGAATTTAGTGGTCTTCGTCCCAAAAATTTTAAAGAAATATTCAATCTTCGACATTCATCATTACAAAATGTTGTCGAACATATTATTGGGCTACTAAAAAGATATTTTTTTTATTTTAAAAATAGCACCACCATACCCATTTAAAACACAAATGAAAATAATTATAGCTTGTTGTATCCTACACAATCATATATAGAGGGGAAAAAACAATGACTTATTTTTTAAAATGGAGGATTGGAAAGACAACAAGAAATTGACCTAAAAACTTATCAAGCTCAAATTCAAGGTTCAAAAGTTCTTAGTAGAAAGAGACAACGACAAGCTGCTGAGAATTTTCGAAGATCAATTGCAGAGGCAATGTGAAATGATTTTCAAAAAGTATGATGATGAAATAGTTCTTACTTTTAGTTAGAATTTTTTTTTAAGATTTGATTTTGTGATACTTATTTTGATGTTAATAGTTAATATAAAATTTGAATTTGAAAATTTTAATATACCAAAATAGACTCGTACCAGTGTCAAATAAACAATATGAATTATAAACCCATATCAAGATTAGTTTCAAACAAACAACATAAAAGTAATCTGGCGCAAGATTTACCACCACAAGATTAGAGAAAATCCAATTCAGGATATTTAAAAAAAATGTGTTGCCACCAAACAGGGCCAGAGAGGGAAAAGATGGAGAAACTAAGGCTTAAGTTGGAGAAGTTTGATTTTATTCAAATAGAATTAAAAATAAAAATTAAAGAAGATCGATCTGTTACTTTTCTTCTTTGAAGCTTTTTCGACTAACTTTTTGATGAACTTGAACCATATACTTGTGAGACAATATATAATCCAATCATCCGAAGAACAAGCAACGTGTTAAACACCAAAAATTGAAGATAATTACTCAAGATCGGTTAGAGAGATTTTCTCTACATAAAATAGGAGTTTATGAAAATTAGGAAAGAGAAATCCCGGTCTTTTGGTGGGATTCTTCTTTCCTAGTTTTAAACTTGCGCTAATCTACATATGAGTTAAGCTAATCACTTTTATTATCTTTTTATTTGTTAACAAACATGATTTTTATGGATTGTGTATCTTAACCCACGCCTTAGATGCAATATTTTGATGGACAAACACAACCATATGTATTTCAAAACTTAGGATTTATGCGATTAATAATTTTTATGAATATTTTAAAAAATAACCTTTTTTTTATTTTTAAATAGATAATCTAGTTTTATACCCTATTTTATCATTTTAATATTAATATTATAGTAGGTGGCATGTGCACTTGCACAAGTAGTAGAAAGGTATTTTTGTAATTTAAATATTAATTAAATGGACTTTGAAAGTAATATATAGTAGATCAAGATTTTTGTAATTTTAAAAAACTAATGCATGATTGTGATTTTATTGTTTTTTTACTATAATGACCTAATTGATGATAACAAAGTCAAATGTAACTGTAGGGGCATTTTTGGTGTCAACCCACTCTTAAGGCCTTCTCTTATTATAATTGTAAAGATTTAGTTGTGAATCATAAAAAAAAATTGCAATTTAACTAGTCAATTTGGCCAAATTTAATGATATTCCACATAACTCATATATTTTGTGTATTAAATACAATTTAATTACAAATTATTTAAGTTTGGATTTTGGTTAGTTCAAATAAATTTTGGGGTACGTGGTTTAAACATGCTCTCCATGTTTTAGTCAATAAGAGAAATACTGTAACACCCCGAATTTTCAACTCGTATCTTGAAGAAGTCAAAGGGTGATATTTTGAGAAAAATACCGAAAAAGGAAATTAGAGTAAAACACTCAAATATTGTTCCGTTCATTTTTAACAAAAATTAACTCCGCCATTGGATTTAAAGAGATCAAAATATATACTTTATCCTGTAAGCAAGTTCGAATGAAAAAGTTATAAAATCCTCGAATTTCGCGTTAAGTACGACCCAAAATAGTAAAATTTTGTTAGAGCGAGAATCGAAAAAATTTGACTTTACCATTAGGTCCGCAACGAAAAATTAATCGAAATAGAATATTCATTTGTCATTTTTCGAGTTCGAATGGTTAAGATTTGATCGAAATTAGAAATATATAAAGATGTCAAAAATGCCCTCAACTTTTATTATAAAAAGAATCAACTCATTTTTTTTATTTACTTTCTACTCTCCAACTCACAAAAGATCAGTCCATTCTCCAAACCTAGGGTTTCAACCCTTACCATCAAGATCTATCGCAAGCGAGTCCGAGTTGAACCTCGACGAAAAAGGCAAAGTCGTCGGCGTTGTCGAGCTCTACATGCTCACCCCATTTAACCTCTATTCCCTTTTCGTTCTCTTGGTCTCCCACAAAAAATCAGCAAGTGGGTTTGTTTATAACCACTTGGAGCCTCATCCAAATCGTAGGAGAGTCGTTGTTTGTCATTAGAAAGGGAAAGAACACTTCCATCGAGGGTTTTGCAATCAAACCGATTCGTTTGCCATTCAAGTTCCATCAAATTCGATGTTTCGGACCGTCACTCCTTCATTTTCAAGCTAGCTTATCGTGTCCAACAACCACAACCATGTAAGGGACTCTCGATTCTTATTAATAATCATAGATTTCGAAAATTTGTATTTAGGGATGTTTCGAAACTTTTGTATGTTTTAAATTTATAGAATGTCGCTTAATTTACTTCAAATTCATGCTAGAAATAGTTATGTTTGATGTGTTTTATCGTAGTTTAAATGTTTAATTTGTGGGTAGGTTAGTAGAATCGAAAAGGAGTGAAAAACTCGAAGAAACGAATAAGAAAAATTAAAAAATTCGTAAAAATGAAGTTTCTGTCGATTCCACCGTGACAGTCACGGTGCCACCATGAGCCGCCGTGCTCTAGGCATGATGCTACTGTGAGCCACCGAGAAAATTAAAAAGTGCCCAAAAAAATTTTCTGATAATTTTTTTGGATTCCTCATACTTTTAACATTCCAAATCGACTACTTATGGCCCTCGTAACTCCTTCAAAAGAAGCGGGAAAAAAATAAACAAATTTTCTTCACGACGGGAATGTTTTAAGTATTCACGTGATATCTTTTGCATTTCTTTGAATTAGGTTAGAAAATTACATGGATTTTCTTATATTATCAAGGGCCTTCATTTACAAAAATCCATTTTCAAATTCGAAAATTTTGAAAAATCGAGTTTCCGACACTTAGCCAAATTTTTATCGATTTTCTTAGTTTTGGCAGTTTGCCTTCGCATACTTATTGGGACCCAGTTTTAACAAAAATTGGATAGTTTTCAATCGAATGATAAAAGTGATTTTGCAAGCTTGAAAAAGAAATACTTTGATCGAAAAGTCGAGAAGTAAAAATACGGTAGAATGGAAAATGGATGAATCGGTAAAATGTCAGAATCATACCGAGGGGTGATGTCTGCATTTTACGTTATATGTTGTATGTAGGTTGGTAAAAGGATATCCAGATTATTAATGAAAGGGTTGCATGTTTATTTAAATTTATGTTGGCGCAGAGGCTCCGAGTATTGTTGTTTATTTTAGGCCGGGTGGCCACAGTTGCATGGTAGGAACTGGATATCCATTCTCAACCCTGTTTTGTTAATTTCTCTTTTATTTTAAATGGAAAACAATATATATATATATATATATATATATATATATATATATATATATATATATATATATATGTAGCTATTTTGTGAGCTGTTAAAGGGTTTGTGAATGCCTGAAAGGATAGTGCGTCACATCATCCGGAGGGATGTACTATCCTTGGATATACGGTAGGGACCACCAAGCTCATACGTGGTATGGAACGCATATGAGAGTGGAGTCACAACTGGAATCCGGGTCCATTCCTTTCTTATCTTTACCAGTGAACTTGTATTGTAAAGATGGTCGTATACGAGTGGATTGTTATTTTGGGAATCACATGCACGCCTGATAGGCATAGACGAAGATGATTAGTCAGTGATCACTAGCAATCTAGTAGTAGTCAAACGTTCTAACACATCGAAAAGAGACTCATTGCTTATGGTCACGTCAAACGGCTCGCCTGAGCCGGATAAATGGTCACCAATGTAGTAAGAGCAGCGATCGGTCACAAAATCAGGAACTAAAAGTCAGATTTATGCTGTAACATCATGTCCTGACTAGGAACAATCCAGTCGTGAATCCCAACTCTCTGATTCCACTACTCCACCAACTTGTATTATGTATCTATTATTATATTTTGAATTATAAACTGCAAAGCATGCTTGTTATTTCAATGTGATAAATCGTAGTTGTATAACAAAATGAAAATGTATAATGAGTACTGATGATTGATGCCATTTGAATCTTTAAAACTATTTAGTTGCTCATCCCTGACTATATGTACCAGTTAATCGTATTTTCTCTTCTAAAACCTTGCATTTGTTAAATTGTTCAGCATGTTTACTCGATCATGTTTAGGGGAGGTTATTAGTAGGAATTGGTTGTGGACTTACTCGGTAACCAATGTTAATCACCCTTTCCTTCCTATTTTTTTAGTTTCAGCACTTGCACTTACTGAGACAAGCGCAAAGTCGTTAAGTGAGGAGTAACTGGTCGGTCAAATCGACGATCAGAGTCTACTGCTTGGTGAGCACTAGGACTACATCCCTTAGTGATGTCAATTTCGTCTAAGATGTATGTAGATTTTGGAGTGAGTGTTAGGTTTGTATTAGACTAAGAGTACTTTTGAAATCTTGCATATTGTTAAACTTCCACACTCTAATATACTCTTGTATTAGATATTTTCAGTATTCCGCTATTATTTTCCGTAGAACACTAACATAAACAAAGTTAGCCATGCCCAAATTTTGAGGTGTCACCTAGTACCTGGGGATTTGGCCTTGGGTTTTGTGTTAGTGTTTAGCGGAACGTCACAAATACCCTTGTTTTTAAAATAATGACATGCTTCCCTTGGCCTAGGTCTTCTTCTCTGAGATTAACATAAATGACGTAATTTTCATCCTCTAATTGAAAATACCTTAAATTTTCTCTCGAAATCAATCATATTCAATCTGTTTTTAGACCTCGTTTTCAATCATATAATTCTATCTTCATCCTTCAAACCTCAAGAACACGATAGGTTTTTTGGTCAAGAAGAATGATTGATTTTTGGGTAAAAAGTCAAGGGTTTCTACATGACATTGAACACAATGGAAAAGGCTAATAGTTGACCCTAGAGTTTAACAAGTTGGAGTTGAGGAAATTTTAGGTTGTATTTCAGCTTCAATCTAAAAATCTTATCTCTTTCAACCTTAAAATCTCCAAAACAATATAGGGCATAAAGGAGGAGAAGGGTGAAATCTTGAGTAGAAAAATCAAGGGTTTTCCTCAAGATATCGAATACGTGCTTAAATAGATTAAAAATAATTTTCCTTCGAAGTTAACAGCTTGAAGATGACTAGTTTTGGGAGAAAACCAAGGGATTTTTGGCTAAAGGATGAAGATGAAGGCATTTTGGCCATTTACATTGTCACAAGGAAGAAGACCTAAGTCAATGGAGGCCTTTTATCAATTTGAAAACATGGGGAACATCTTTAATATTGATAGTAAAAAAAATTAGGGATATGCCTAAAACACCCAAGTTTTTAGAAACATTTATTGGCACATGAAATTTCACTTATTGCATTTGTAGAAAAGAAGTAAGAGAAATGCTAAATTGAAGCTATTTTTTACCAATGTCCCCAAACACCCTATGACGTGTTGGCTCACAACCCAACAAATGTTTGACATGTGGCACAATGACATTAGTATTAGAAAGAGTTTCTCTCTCTTACCAGCAACATATTTATTTTTTTAGATTTCAAATCTTAAAAAGGATTGTTGGGCCCAAATTGATTATCACATTGACAATCCAACAACACGGCCTTTTAGATTTTATGAAAATATTCATATTAAAAAAAAATTTAATATTATTTTTCTTGATGCAAGGTGTTAAAAATGGATGGCCATCGAACACTCAAATTTAAAAATAAAATTCAACGGTGAAAAATAATTATTTTTTTTTAATTTTTTTATTACTGAAAGTTCATATAATTTTATCCTCTACAACTCCATTGCATCGGATCATGTTTTTGAATGTCACAAGATGATTAAATCAAAATGTTTGTTTTTTTTCACTATGGGCAGGAAAAAGAAAAGGGTGTCTCGGATGTCGGCATAAAATAGCATGCATTTAGCATCACTCAAGAAGTAAATATAATACGTTGTCCTTGAAAACTTTCATTTTCTTTTGACAAGTACTTTATCTTATGGTTATAATTCATCTTTTGGTGTACTTGTATCCTATTGATGTCCACCTCAACAAAGAAGAATTTTTGTTTTGTTACTTATTTATTTGGAAAATTACTTGCATTGTAAAATGATGAATAGAAGAGACCCAAATAAGGAAGCCACTAAGGTTATATTATGGTGTAAGTAAGGGTGTCAACGGATAGCCGAAATCTGAATCCAAATTCGAATTTGAATTCGAAAAATCGGATATTATCCGAAATTTTCGGATATCGGATTCGGATTCGGATGTTATTTTAACATTCGAATGAATTTCGGATACGAATTCAGATGTTACGAAATCCGATTCGATAATATCTGCTCCGATTATAAAGACATGTGTTATGTATTCATGTTGCATAGCAAAACTATATATATATATATATATATATATATATATATATATATATGTATGTATGTATCTCTGGCCACCTTCTCTCTCCCTCTCTCTCTCTCTCTCTCTCTCTTCTTCTTCTCCATCCCTCACCTCCTCTACCACCACCACCACCACGTTTTTCCCCCATCTTCCCCATCATTTTCTTCCTCACTTACTTCCGTCGTCGCCACCATCACCATCACGTTATCTATTTTTCTTCCTCACTTACCTCCACCGCCACCATCGCCGTCACCGCCGCCACCACCACCACCGTCCCCATCCCTGTCGCCGCCATCACATCCTCCCCTCTCCCTCTTCCTCTTCATCTTCTCTTCTTCTTTTTTCTCATTTTTTTCCATGATTTTATCCAAGTAAAATCAAACAATGGAATTTGATTTTCCAACCCTACCTATTTTCTACCTCTATTTTTTCATGGATTTCAAATTTCATGGAAAGTCACTTTCCATACAATTAAACATACCCTAAGGGTCTATTTAAAAGCATGGAAATTTAATTTCTATAAATTTTAAAATCCATGAAAAAATGCTGGTGGAAAATGGGTAAGGTGGAAAAATAAATATTAGGTATTTGATTACAATTGAAAAAAAAATAACAAGAAAAAATTAGAAAAAGGGGAGGAACAAGAGAAGAGAGAGAGACCAATAATCTCATTATAGAGCAATACAAATCCTTACTTGAAGTCATAAAATTGGTTGATAGGCCATAAAATTATGTGACAACCCCCCTCCCGCCCAAAAAAAAAAAATACACCGTCCTGACACGCTCGCCCAAATTCAAATAGAAAATCGGATCCAAATCCCATAATGAGGATCCCAAAAATTATTACAAAGATATTTGAAAAAAAAAATCAATAACATAATGATTGATTAAAAAATAATGTCTAGTGAAGACGATATAAGATGTACTTTTTCAATATCCAACTTTATGATCTACCTCAAGATATGTGATATAAGATTGTAAATAATTTATTGATTTTGATGAAAATGAGAGATATAGATCTCAGTATTAACCTCTGATTAACAGTCAAATATAAAAATAAGGATGGTAACATGTGTGTAGCTTTCTTCTCTCCAAACTTTACACGTGATTGACTGAGAAGGTTGCTTTGATGGTTGTAAAACCCTGAATTTCTGATTCGTATCTCAAGAAAAAATAAATACTGAAATTTTGAGAAAATCTTGAAAGTGGGACTTAGGGATAAAACTTTAGGATGTTTCTGATTATTTTTAATGAAATCTGACCTCACCATTGGATTCAAAATGATCGAAAAATATACTTTAGCTTGTAAGAATGCTCAAATGCGAGTCCGAATATAAAAATTGTAAAATCCTCGATTATCGAGTTGAACCAGGCTAAATAAGTGACTTTCTGCTAGAGAAAGAATTATTAATATTCGATTACACCATTGGATTCGTAATGAAAAATTATTGAACATGGACTATTTATTTATCATTTTTGGAGATCAGAAAGTCGAATTATCGTCAAAAATGAAAACGACATCAATTTTAGGAGTCACTTCAAGCCAAAAATGTAAATTTTTGTTAGAAACAGAATTTGTAGAAATTGACTACACCATTAGATCTGAAATGAAAAATTAAATGAAATAAAGTATTCATTTATCAGTTTTGGAATCTGAATGGTCAAGTTATTGTTGATCAAAATAATTGACAAAATATCGAATTCATCCCAAATTTTATATAAATAAAAATTTTAATTTTTTTTTATAACTTCGTCTTCTCCAACCCACCCAAACACAGCCAACGTGTTTTTAAAAAAATTTGTTTTTTCTTTAAACTTCCACCTCAGATCTCTTGCAAACGGCTTGCTGTAGACGACTGACGCAGAAGGGAGAAACGTCCGAAGCATCAACATCTACAAAACCCACCCAACTTTTATTCGTTTCACTTTCTTTTTCACCTGATATCGTCAAAAATCAGCCGTACGTATATACGGAGATTTCGTAACTTCGATCTCGGATTTCATCCGTTTCGGAGTCAAACCGTCCTCCGTCGTAAAAGGGAGAATGGACGAACACATCAAGATCTTCGAAATCACAGGGCCGATTTTGAAAATCAGTCGCTTCGAAATTTGGTCCGTCTCAATTTTCACGTTGATCCCCTCGATTTTCGCTCACACGTTTCAATCCTTTCACTTGGAGATTGTAAGGAACTCTCAATTTCTATTAGTAATCGTAGATTGTGAAAATTGCATTTATGATTTTATCGAAAAAAATTTGGATGTATTTCCAAAATATAGAATTCTTTTGTTATTTCAAAAATTCACGCCAGAAATTGCATATTTAATATGTTTAATTATATTTTTAACAAATTATACGTGGGTAGGGTATTTTAACAAATTATTTCCATAAATTAGGTCTTGTGTACTATTCAGACCCCGTTTTGATATAAAATTTGTATTCTTTTTCAATATTATTGATAAAAATAAATTCTATAGTTGGAAAATGTGATTTAATATTCAATGAACTCATATTGAGTTGATGAATATCAGAAAATGGATATTTTATTGAAGAGATTAAAAATTATAAAAATCGAAAAAATGGAAAAGGGTATGAAACAGTAAAATGTCAGAGTCACACCCGAGGGGTGATGTCTGTATTTTACGTTGTTGTGTTGTGTGTAGGTTGGTGAACATCCAGGGATAATATTGTTGGTTGCATGTTTATTTAAATTTCTGTTAACGCGAGGCGCTGTTTACCTTTCCGCTATGTTATTTATTTTAGGCCGGGTGGCCACACTTGCATGGTAGGAAACTGGATATCCATTCTCAACCTTGTATTGTTAATTTCTCTTTTGTTTTCAAATGAAAGTAATATGTATGTATATATATGTATATATATATATATATATATATATGTATATATGTAACTATTTTGTGAACTGTTAAAGAGTCTGTGAATGCTTAAAGGGATAGTGTGTCATATCATCCGGAGTAGTGTACTATCCTAGGATGTACGGTAAGGACCACCAAGCTCATACGTGGTATGGGACGCGTATGAGAGTGGAGTCACAACTGGAATCCGTGATATTCCTCTTTATCTTTACCAGTGAACTTGTAATGTAAAGGTGGTCGTATACGAATGGTTTGTATATTTGGGAATCACATGTACGCCTGATAGGCATAGACGAAGATGATTAGTCAGTGATCACTAACAATCTATAGTAATCGAGCGTTCTGACACATCGAAAAGAGACCCATTGCTTACGGTCACGTCAAACGGTCAGCCTGAGCCGGATAAATAGTCAATCAAGTGTGGTAAGTGCAGCGACCGACCACAAAATCAAGAACTAAAAGTCAGAGAAGAATTGTAACATCATGTCCCGACTGGGAGCGATCCAGTCGTGAATCCCAACTTTCTAATTCCAATACTCCACCATTGTGTATTATGTATTTGTTGTCTTATTTTGATATATAAAATAAAATACATGGTTAATGTTTTCATTTGATCAATTAGATTTGTATAAAAAGATAATGTTATAGTGAGTACTGTTGATTAATGTAATGTGAGTTTTAAAATGGTTAGTTGCTCATCCCAGACTATATGTACCAGTTAATCATAGTTCTTTTATAAAATTATACAGAGTTTAAAATAATTTAGTATGCTTATTCGTTCATGTTAGAAAAGATTATTAGCAGAAATTGTGTTATTCCTTACTGGGTAACCATTGTTACTCACTATTTCCTTCTCCATTTTTTTAGTTTCAAATCCAAAGCTTGGCGAGATAAATGTAGAAAACGAGTGAAAATCATCTGCTAAGTTAAATAGACAGCCAGAATTCGTCACTTAGTGAGTATTGGAGTTATAGCTCCTAGTGGTGTCGATTTGTCCAAAAGTATTATAGATTTTGTTATAAGTGTTAAGACTTTTGTTAGAGTGAGGAATATTTGTATAATCCTGTACTCTGGTTATTCTTCCGCACTCTGATCTATCATAGGTTATTAGATGTATATAGGCTTCCGCTAATATTATATTTTGTATATATATATATGCAGGATTGTATATCGTTTATCAGGTGCAGGTTGAACGCCTTGAAATGCTAACATAAACAGAGGAGACCATGCCGAAATTTCGAGGTGCTACCTAGTACCTCGAGATCTGACATGGGGATTTGTGTTAACATTTGGCGGGGCGTGACAATGGTGATTTTATTGTGCTTGATCTTTTGTAATTAAAGTCTTAATGTGGATTTCTTCTCTTCATGTTTTTCGATTAAGAAAGATTTTTTGACTTCTAGAAAAAATGCTTTAAGGTTGATCTTTTATTTAATTGGAGTCCGCGTCTCTTGAAGAATCTTGCATCATCTTTGAAGGGGCTTTGAGAACTTCTTTTTTAGTAAGAGAGCTTCTATCTTTTAAGAGAAAGTAATCCTGATCCCCTCTAAATGAAAAAAGCTTTGGTATTTATAAACTTAAAGTTATTTAATTCTTCAATTATTTCCTGACTTAAAGAGTTTTGATTGACTTGTCTAAAGGTTAAATTTGTCCAAATTCAATTTTAAAGATTCTATGAATTTTTGGTGAACCAATACTTTATATGTGGATCACTTGACTTTATTTGGACTATGGGTTTTATCTGCAAAAATCCGAGCCTTAAAACGTCTAACCCAATCAATAGGCCCAAATGTATAAATCTATTTATGATTGTTAGGACTTTATTTTAATTTATAAGATCTTCTTAAACTTTTCTTGTTTACAAACGTTATAATAACAATCACTACAATATCATACCTATGATAACGTAGCCATTTCTTCAATACGATAGCAATAATTTTGTATTGAAACGAGCATTTGTACCTAAACAACATAACCAGTGCGACATCGTGCTAACTGATAAGCATATAATATTAAGTGATTTCGTTAAATAAGTGAATGTTTTGACAATGAAGTAATCATTTCTATACTGAAAAATTGCATTTTTTTTATTCTCACTAAAATTGTCGAAAGGTCTAAATCTTGACATATCCAAACAACACTCATGAGTTCGATGTAAACAGTTTTAATGGTAGTTTTGAAATACATTAGATTATGTTTTCAGCAAAATCGTTGGTGATATGATATGATTGATTGATGAAACTAATATGGTGCACATTATAGTAGTGATCACTACAATATTATAGGTATGACAATGTAGTAGTCGATTTTTTATTCAAACAAACATTTTATGAACAAAGTAGTAAATGATTCCCACATAGTAGTAAATGATTCTATTAAATGAGAAACTAGTTCGATAATGAAGCAATTGTATGTCATAAAAATATTATAATTTTTTTTTCATTAGTAGAAGATCACAAAAGGATTGCGTTATTGGAGAAGAAACATAATTTATTGTGGGCCGGGAGAAGAAATAAAAGAGCCAAAGAGAAAATGATGCCAAATACCCAAGATTCAAGCTAGACTTGTAGATGAAAATTCGAAAATGAAAAATGATAAGAGTCACGATCCAACAAGCGGTGTCGTTCAATTCCTATAGTAACATACAATGTCCAAGGTGTTTTATACTCCAACCAAAATGTGCTACGTAGACACTATTTTTATTCGATAGAGAAGGGACTCTTTACCTGATCATGATTAAATAATAAAATGGAGCACTAAAAATACTAGAAATAAGGATTTTAAGTGAGAAATAGGTTTTAACTTTGAGTGCTGATTTTCTAATTAGAAAGTCTTCACTCGGTCAATACTCGGCTGAAGGTCGTGTATCCTGCGAGAATTGTAGATTTTTCCCTCGGGATACACAACTGCACATTCCCATAAAATATGTGCATATGTGTATCTCGAGGGAAAAATCCATAGTTCTTGTGTTAGTGAGTTTTTGAGTTAATTTGGTTAGGTTGAGTTACAAAATGGAAAAATTATATAAAAAAAAAATATAATATAATATAATAATTATTTATTAAAAAAGTACTAACTTTTGTAAATTCACAAAAAAAATAATCAAAATCGACACTTTTAATATCATTTTTTAATTTAATAATAAAATATAAAAAATAAAAAAACTACTCTTAAAGTGCGGGTTTTTTTTTTTTTTTTTAATTTTTTAAATAAAAAAGTGCAGCAGTTAAAGTACTGTTTTTTTTAATTATATTTTATTATTAATTTTTTATTTAAAAAAAACGGTACTTAAAGTGCCCATTTATTTTTTTTTCAAAATAAAAAAGCGTCGGTTTTTTTTAATATATTTTTTAAATTAAAAAAATGCGCGTTTTCTTAAGTGCCGGAATTCATTAAATTTGGTTTTGTTTAATAATTTCCCCAACAAACTAACGTATGGGAAACCTGTACTGATGCTTCGATAGATGTTTTTTCGCTTCTCATCTCAACGTTATCCAAGGAACAACTCAGATGCAATAATCACCCCTGAGATTCTTTGAATGAATCATCTCAAACCTTCTTTCGACACTAACTTTCCGACAAATCATTGAACTAGAAAAAAAAAAAAAAAAAAAAGTTTTTATCTTGATCCTAAGTGTTGAAAGTTGGCTACATATAGATTGGTGTATTATATGTAAAAATTGGTGTATATGATATACATCTTTTGATTCAAGTATTTCAGATTTGTTGGATCAATTTTTGGTCCATCAACTCAGAGTGCTCATTTGTTGTTTAGGGATTTCTGTGCTAAGTTGAAAAATCAATGACATGATGCCACGTGTATTAAATAACAAGTGAATGGTTAAGGAGAGAAAAAAAGAGGAGGGATCCAACCAAGGTCAGGTCAGGTGACATCCCATTGTATGCCACGTGTGTGTGTGTATATATATATATATATATATATATATATAGGGTCAGGTTCAAACGACAACCATTTCAACACACATATAGACAATGTGTTTTGTCTTATATGGGCAAAAATGTTTGGAATGGACTGATTTTTTGTGAGGATGATCTCTGTGGTGAGGAGATCATCCTGGAAAAAAATCAGTTCATTATGAAACTTCTAGACCGTCCAATTTTTGTTGAAAAATTATAGATCGTCCAATTTTTGTAAATCAATTTTGATGGGGTTACAAGTTTTGGAATGAGATGATTTTTTGCCAGGATGATCCCCTCATCACAGAGATCATCCTCACAAAAAATCAGCCCATTCCAAACATTTTTGCCCATATAAGACAAACACATTGTCTATATGTGTGTCGCAATGTGTGTTGCAGGAACCCGACCCATATATATATAGGGAAATGTTCAGCACCCTAAGTTTTACCACACACTTTAACAAACGTTTTTTATCCTACATGGGTTAGAAGTTTTGGAATGGGCTGATTTTTTGTGAGGATGATCTCTATGATTAGAAGATCATCCTCCCCAAAAATCAGCCCATTCCGAAATGTTTAGCCCCATGTTTACAAGTTGAAAAATCATGGACCATCCATTTTTTGTAAATCATTTTTGATGGGGTTAGAAGTTTTGAAATGAGCTGATTTTTGATAAGGATGATCTCCTCACCATAGAGATCATCCTCACCAAAAATCAGCCCATTCCGAAACTTCTAACCTATGTAGGACAAAACGCGTTTGTTAAAGTGTGTGGTAAAACTTAGGGTGCCGAACAGGACCCATATATATATATATATATATATATATATATATATATATGAACAGCGTTCCTAAGACTCATATTGGGACTCACATTGCGACACACCGTTTTGTCTTATATGGGCAAAAATATTTGGAATGGGCTGATTTTTTGTGAGGATGATCTCTATGGTGAGGAGATCATCCTTGCCAAAAATCAGCTCATTATGAAACTTCTAGACCATCCAATTTTTGTTGAAAAATTATAGACCGTCCAATTTTTGTAAATCAATTTTGATGGGGTTAGAAGTTTTGGAATGGGATGATTTTTTGCCAGGATGATCCCCTCATCACAGAGATCATCCTCACAAAAAATCAGCTCATTCCAAACATTTTTGCCCATATAAGACAAAACGGTGTGTCGCAATGTGAGTCTCAATATGAGTCTTAGGAACGTGACCCTATATATATATATATATATATATATATATATATATATATATATATATATTTTTTTTTTTTTTTTTTTTTTTGTGACCCACTGACCGTAAGAATATGTGATCCGCTTGATCCAGTCTTTGGTGAATTTACACACAAAAGATCAACTTGATTGATGATGTGAATCAATTGATCATAGCATTATCTTAAAAATGATTTATAATCATTAAATTTAAACTCTTTTCAAGAGCTTAAATTTAGTGGATACAAATTATCAAACACTATGTTTTTAGGTATGTAGATTCATTGAGGGGTGGACCACATAGCGGGTCCCAAACCTAATACATGTGGCATAGAATGGGATGCCACCTTATCTTGGTTGGGTAAGGCACACCATACTAGATCTCTACTAGTTTTTACCTCCCCAACTATTCCTTATTTTTAAATATATTTGATTCATCAGTTTAGTACAGAAATTGTTTAATAGAATGCACTCATCAACTCATTATAGAAAACACTTATTTTTTATTTAAAAAATATATAAAAAATCAGCATTTTAAGTGTCATTTTTTTTAAATATATTTTAGGGTGATTTAGACATAACCCCCTATGTTTTCTTTTATTTTAGAGATGCCCTCTTATATTTTCCTTTCTATTAGAGATATCTCCTTATGTTTTGAAACTAAAGACTTGCATCCCTTAACCTTAGTCTTCTAAATTGATCAAGGGAAAAAGACTCAAATGCCCTCATCTTTAATCACTAGCAAAATATCCATATTTTTCTTCTTTAAAATCAATCATCTTCAAGCTCTTCAACCTCCAAGTTAACTTTAATCCATTCAACCTTTTTTCCATCCATCATTTTCTATCTTGCCTCCTTTTGTAAAACATCATTGATTTTTCTATCCAAAATTTTATCATTTTATATTTTCTCAAAATAAATGACAAGGGTTAAAAAATTTATCCAAAAGAGATTGAAGATGACTAATTAGGAGAAGAAAAATCTAGATTTTTTTTTCTAGAGATTAAAAATGGGGGCATTTGAGTCTTTTCCCCTTAATCTATTTAAAAGATTGAAGTCAAGGGATGTGTGTCATCAATTTTAAATCATCGGTCATATTTCTAATATTCACCAAAACATAAGGGGTATGTCTAAATCACCCTATATTTTATTATTAAATTAAAAAACGGTAATTGTTTTTCTTAATTGGTACCATTTTTTATAAATAATTATTAAATTTGAATTTTTTTTTTATTTTTTTATTTTTATAATTCCCCCTTACAAAATCAGTACTAAAAAACCAGGGATGATACTCGGCTGACGTGGCAAGATCACAGAATCATAGATCTTTTTTTTCAAGATACACAAGTAAAAGATCAACGGTTCTTACCCTTACCACGTCATCCGAGTACAATCGAGTGAAAATTTTCAAGTCATTAGCGAATAAAAAATTGTGCACTATACGTCTATACCTAACCTTACGGAAAATTCTATAGGATTCTAATTAAAGAATTTAAAAAGACAAAAGAAAATTATAGAATACAACAGTGCTGGACACTAAAAAGAATCCACAGACTGGTAACCTTTGGAGTAAGTTACCTTTTCTATTTGTCTTCCTTCCTTTTTCCAAATGAGGAAAGATTCTCTAAGTAACCTGTCCTTCCTTTACAAATGTCAGAATCTTATTGGTGCGACCTTAAATTGGAGACTTGAAATGAAGAAGATGAAGAGGGATTCAGAAGTTTGAAGTCAAACTAACATCAAACAGAACTCTTGCAAAAAGCCCTTTCCGAAGGTACGAGCGCATCTCGAATTCTAACTATTCTCTTTGAATTTCAATTGAGTTCTTATCATCATTTATATATCTGTTTGTTAAAATCTTTTTCTAAGTTAGGGATTCTGCGATTGATGATCTAACCTTCTCTGTCTCTCTCTTTGTATTGGAATTTTTGTATAAAAGTAGTGATAAGTTGCAGATCGACCGATCAGTTTTTGGATTGTTAGGGTTTACTAGAAACGGATTTTCTCTCCGTAAACTTGAGAGAAAACGTAGGGCTTTTAATTGTTTTGAAATATTAGAATCAAAAGTTATTGATTAAAAAACAGAATTAGAAGTTTTTTTAGAATTCTGTATGATTATTAATTTTCCAATAATTATAAATTGTAAATGTTCTTTTAGATAAAATAAGGTGGATTAAGTGATGTTTAGTCGCAAGATCATATTTTTATTTAGATAATAAAGTTTAAATTATCAGAAAAATAGTAGGTATTTTGATAATTAATAAAAAAAATTCAAAAACCTGGTTGACTCAGCTGATATTTTCAAAATCTCAGACGAGTCATCTCGCTCTCGGACCAGATCTAAACTAGGGAAGCAACTTGGTTCGGTTCAAACTGAGAACCAAACCAAACCAATAGCTTAGGGTGGTTTGGTTCGGTTTGGAACGAGTTGCGGTTTGGTTCTGGGTTACGACAATGGAGAACCGGTCAATTTGGTTTGGTTCTTGGATCAGGCTTGTATAGAACCGAACTAAACTGAGAACGGACCCCTATGCAATAAATATATATATATATATATATATATATATATATATATATATATATGTATATAATAATTATTGTGAATTATTTTAGGAGTTAGGGCATAGATTAGTGATCTTTTATGGATAAACTAATGACTTTTTATGGATAGATTAGTGATTTATTGTATGAAATTTTATATTTATTATATGTTTGTTTTTTTCATTAAAAAATATTACTTACAATTTATAGAATATTGGCAACCCATAGAACCGAACCGAACCAAACCAAACCGACTTTAAGTCGGTTTGGTTTGGTTTGGTTTCAATGGAATTTGGTTCGGTTCTAGTTCTTATTTAGTGGAACTGACCTATGTCAGTTTGGTCCCAATTTAACCTCAAACTGAACCAAGTTGCACCCCTATCTAAAACCATGTTCAAGACTCTTTACATAAAGTGTAAACTCATGAATAAAATCCAAAGGGTATTTGTTTAATTTTTCCCTCCCATTAATCTTGGATAATGCTTTATTTTATAGCATATTTATTTCCCTTGAATTGCTCCATCTCTTCTCTTTATTTATTCATTCTCTTGGATTCTACTTGTTTTTTTTTTTTTTTTTTTTTTGTTTTGTTTTTTTTTCATTTGGGTAGCTTGATCTTGTGTCGAAACTGGATAGAGTGGAATGGGGGAATAGGATTTGTTTAGCGAAACCTGAAATCTTTGGGATAAGGCTTTTTTATCATCGTCAAGCTTGCATCAATTCTTTAGTCTTTTGTTCATGCTTTTATCATCCAATAGTAGAATAGTGGTGATGAGGAGGGAGTCAAAGATATTATTTCTCTTTCAACAAGTATTTGGCGGCTGATTCAACGTGGGACCTACGATCATAATTCACCAATCTTTCAACTTTCCTTCACAGGTAACTTCATCATACACAAAAACATTTTAGATAGTCTCAATATGAATGATAAGATCAAGTCCTCTAGAGTTCCAGTTAGGGACCACCCCATCTGGCTCTTGTAAGGGTCATTGTTTGTATTTTCATTTGGGACCATCTCTCTTGATCCCAAAAGGTCATCTTTGGTGCTCCTACTTGGTATCACTTCATTCTTTATTTTCCTATTGTAGATGCAATACCTATGAATCACTTAGCGTATGTTTGTCTTCTCGGAGAAGTAATTTTGAAAACCATTTTCCGTGGAAAATGACGGATTCATACTTGTTTAGTTCGTTCTTCTCCCCCTTCAAGTGTGAATTATTTTCTTCTTGGGATAAGAAAATGTTTGAATGGTTTTGCAATCTATAACCCTTATTCCCCTATCATTTATAACATGTATTCATTTCTCTTAAGCCCTAACCCTCTTATTCCCCTATCTTGAAGAAAAAAGAAGGAATTTTGTGAGAAAAAACACAGAAAAGAAGAGATTTCCAGTCCCATAATTGCTGCTAGAGTGTCATTGGACGTTGGCGATCCACCTTTCACCATTTTTGCCATCATGATCCACTACCACAGTGTTGGTTCAGAAGCACTTAAAGGTAACTATAATATTGATGTTGTTTTGGGCTTTTAGTTAATTTGGGCCCTATCACAATGCAATTGCTCTAATTTTGGTTCGAAAATTAAGGAATGAAAGTTGGGATTAAGGAATTATATTGATGATAAGGTGATGGAATAATCAGTAATCTGCACAAGGTGGTCAGTGTAGACTTCTCAAACTCCTTCCTAGATCAATTCCTCATCAGCACCTCGCCCAGCATCCCTTGACCCAGTTCCGAACTAGTAGGAGTACCAGATACAGCAGGTCAGGATCAAGAGAAACTGGATGGAGATTCGTATCCTAGTGATACCCAGTTCCTTATGTTTGTGATGTTGACAGCCACGAGCTTTCTCTTGGCGAGATACCACTGGTTGCTTTTTACTCTTCCATGCAACCAAATTGCCTCCTGAAAAGGCACAGTATCGTGAGGTCGAACGATGATGCTTTGTGGGTAGCTTTAATATGAAAGATAGACTCATTGTCAATTCTACTAACGGTCTTGTTAGCAAAGATTGGACTTGTGTCATAGTCAAACCCCTCAATGTTCTCTTCCTCAGTCGGTTCCTCATATGTGGTAAGTCAGCCGAACCATTATTGATGAAAATCGAAGACAATCCATGATCATCTTCACCAACTATTCTCTCATCAAGGACTCAAATGTCATTGTATCATTTAAAGGGCTTACAACTAAAATTAAGGCCATTGGATGCCTTACAAGATCTCATCTCTTTATTTTAAGATAAAAATAATGGGCAAAGTTCCAAAAAATATCTGTTCGTTTCCCTGATTATAGGTTAGGCATTTTCTAGCAATGTTCTCATATGCTAAGGAGTGAGGCAAGGCGCTCAGTTGGCCAATGCCTCGAGGTGTAAAGCGTAAGCCTCACATGCATGATGTTTTTAAATAAATAATATGATATAAAATCTCAAGCTTAGGATAGTCATTGCATATTTATATATTTCAAATCCACTCAATCAAATTTCAGTTTTTAATCCATAATAATATAAAATATTATTATTTTATATTTTAGCTAAATAGAAATATTTGTATTAGAATAGTTTGAAGTCTTTATAATAACTAATTATTTTATATTCATTACAAAAATATAATTAAATACTATTTTGGTCACAAACTTCATCTGTATAATACTAAATACTACAAAAATTATTTATGAAACACCTTAACTCAATTATTTTCTTTATATATATTACTATTTTGTATTCGAATTCATTTCTAAATGTTCAAATTATATTGTGTACTAGAAGTAACAAAGAAATAGAAGTAAAAAAAAAAAGAGGAATTTACAATGTCTTGCTCAGATAATAAAAAAGAAGTAAAATAACAAGAAAATAATAAGAAGAATAGGAAGAAATACATTCTTTAAAAAAAAAAAATTAAATAATGTGAGGCGTATGCCTTTTAGGTGCCTCATGGTTTGAGGTGTAAGCCTTAACTGCTTTAAGGTTTCAACCTTATGCCCTAGGGCGTTTTTAATGAGCCTCAAGGCTAAAGCCTCATACACCTCCAAAAACACTGTTTTCAATATCCAACAATCTGTTTTGGTGTTGGAGATGTGTTCCAGAATCTAGCCAATCTGATGTTTTTTTTTTCTATTGGAGAAAACAAAGAATGATCCATCTATTGATCTAGCAATGCATCCTTGAGAGAGATTGTTGACTCGTATCAAGTGAACAGTGTTGATTTCTGTGGTTCTTAACTCCTTTTGCGATTTGTTGGGGAATCCAGTTAAATTGTAACGGGTGCATCTTTGAAGGAAAAGTATCCTCATTCGATCGTTTGGTTTTATCGGTCTTGGAGCTTCTTTTCACTTGGAGCAAACTTCACATCGAATTTAAAGGAATTTTCTTTGACAATTTTATTGCGAGATGGGATAGGGTTTGTTTGTTGTCGTGATAGTTTTCTGTAGCTTGTCTGTGTTTTTGCTTTTTCTGTTTTGTTGTTTTCTCTTTGTGCTGGGTGGGTTCCCTCGACCCCCTTTTTTTCTTTTTTGATTATCAATAAACTCATCTTTACCGATCAAAAAAAAAAAAAAAACAATGTTGATTTCTAAGTTTTAAGCTTACATTGACATTTTATGTTGGCCAGGAGAAACAATGTGAAGAACAACACTTAGATATCAAAAACCCACAATGCTACATTAGATCTAATTCAGTAGATGGTGTACAAATAAGGGGAGATCAATGACCATTACATGTTGTCTTAGAGATAACTCAATTCCTGATTTGGTCTTTGTATCTACCTTATTTCCTATAATCTTCGTCCTGTAAATACTCCATTAAGTTGGAATTTTCAATTTTGTCTATTTCCTGAACTCTAATTGGACTTCAAAGCACATTAATTTCCTCATTATGACAGGCTTATTAAGTTGTCTTCTTGTTTCATATTATGATGATCGTAGTGGTAGGCTAAGTGACAAAAATTGGTATTTTTCAAAGAAATTGTGAATAATTCACGAATTTCTGTGAATTTTTTGAAAAAAAAATAATCATTGATTTTATTATGATTATTATTTGATATATGAAATATATGTTTTTTTTTCATAATGAATAATATATTTTTATTTTTCTAATGTTTTCCCAACTTTTGCCTATTTTTCTAATGTTTTCCCTGGCCATATTATTCTCGAACCTCGACTTTGTCACTCTGGTAGTAGGAAGGCCAGAACTGATGTGAATGGAAGTGTAAAAAGAGAAGACATGAATACGTGTGCCATGACTTGAGATATAGTTCAAGATAGATTGAATGGTGAAATGGAATTCATGTTTTTATGAGCCCACTATTATGTTTATTTGTTTAATTTTTATGATAGATTGAATCGTTAAATGGAATTCATGTTGATGAACCCATTGTTATGTTTATTTCTTAATTTTTTATGAAATATATAAATAAACTGTTTCCTATGATTTTGCTTAGGTTTCACCTAGATGTCACCTTCTCACCTCTCTGGACAGACCCCTACCACATAGGGCTGTCAATGGATTGGGTTTAGATCATATCTGAGTCGATCTGGAACCAGTCTCAATAAGAATCAGATTGGACCCAAAACCAATTCAATGCCAACTGGATCAACTCCATATGGAATTGAATTCTTATTGGATCTCAATATTTGGTACACATAGGGTCCAAGGATAATTGAATTGGATCCAGATCGGATCAAATCCGATTTTGATGTATTATAATCTATGTATTTCTCACATGCTATTGGAATCCAAATACTTGATTAAACCCTAAGTTATCAGATCAGAAGGGGCCAGATTTCGGACCTTATCTGGTCCATTGACAGCCCTTCTACTACCTAGGTTTCTCCTGGTGCCTTTGATTCCATCAGTTTTAATTTCTTGTCTAGACAGCATGGAGAATAGTGAATTGGGCTGTGCCTGGCCTAGACTTGTGGCCCCTTGTACCCTTACCTTAGTCCATCTTTGCACATGTAAGATGTTCCATCTTCGGTTTAGACCAATTCTGATACCTAACTCAGTTAGAGCATGAAAAACCAGTCTATGAAGCTCACTAAGTAGTTGGTTTCTTGGTTCATGATCCTTCGTATTGTAGTTCAGAAGTTCAACTTCACCAAATTATAAAAATATCATTACACGTACATGAACGCATAAATGCATTTGTTATACTTATACAAGCCAATGCATTAAGCAGAGCCACAACTTATTTAAACCTTTGTAGGCCTCTCCCTCGCAGAACTTGAATGCTTATTTCAATATCATAATATGATGTGAAGCTCACAGAGACACATCCAAGTTGAACATTTTTGGATTATTTGTATCAAGTGACATGGGACCTTCGTTGTGAAATAAATAGTGGTCTTCTTGTTCATGGCACCCGAGACTCTACCGATGCACATCTGCAAAGTTTTTTTTCATTATGAATTCGGATATCTAAGTTGCTATCTAAGTTACATGTCTTGAAACACATGTAATTACATTAAATGTGTGGCCTCATATGGCAAGCAGTCTTAGGAAATTTGATCTCTCTGTTTCTTATCATTGTCTTTGTCTATTCCCACTGAAATAATAGGATTTGGAATTCTTCAGGAGGAAAATATCATCATTTTATGGATATCAAAGCACCTGTAGAGGACCTGTCTCAAGAGCTGGCTCGAGAGTCGCTTATTGCTATTTCTCAGTCCATTCCAGATAATGATAAGATTCTTGCCTCAGAAGTCTCATCTGAAAACGTGAACAATGTGAATCTTGTCGAGGGAAAATATGGTGACGGATCCGATAAATATAGATCTAAGCTGATCTCAATTTCCTACAAAGAGTCCCCAGATACTAAAACTTTACCAGCTTCAGTGGTGAACCTCAACAGTTAGTTGGACATCATCTTCTGAGTCATGGAAATATTCTGTAATAGATTGTCATGTTTGGTAGAGTTTGAAACCTACTAATGATGGATTTACATTCCATGTTTGGGCAATGGTCTTCATGCTGCTGCTGCTGATGTGTATATATATATATATATATATATAATAAACAATGTAAGGCTCCTTCACATGTATTTCTGTATGGTCTTCTTAAAAATCTTATCCACAACAATAGATCACTATTTTTGTTTATGATCTGCTCATCTTGCTTC
The DNA here is from genome assembly GCF_017979445.1 of Akebia trifoliata. Lineage (NCBI taxonomy): Eukaryota > Viridiplantae > Streptophyta > Magnoliopsida > Ranunculales > Lardizabalaceae > Akebia > Akebia trifoliata. Next base: position 36,937,411 of record NC_141385.1, on the reverse strand, counting down.
ATTTACCTTATATTTATAGGTTAGATGTGTATTGTTGGCACTGCTTATATAAGATAAATCAGTTTTTTATATTTTATTTTTTTCTTTTTACAGTGAGAATTTATTTGTATTACAAATAATTTAGTTGAAAGTGGTAAATTGTAGATTAGGTTTCTGTCTGTAATATTAAGACCTGTCAGGATTTGAGGTTGAAATCTTCATGCCTAATGCCTTATTAGTATTTATGTCTCATCTTTTATGTGAATGTCTTGGGAATTGGCATCCATGCATTGGAAAATGGTGGGTAGGCTCATTATGATGTATGGTTTATAGTTATTTATTTAGGAAGATATCCAACCAGCGGGGAGTACCGTTTTCAACTATCAACCTTTGAATGAACAGAAAACATGGATTTAGCCGAGACCTGATATTTGAGATGACACTTTGATGGTGATGATGGTGGTGGTGGTGGTGAGCCTCAAATGTTAGGTATGTCAGGTTTTGAGGTGTGGGGGAATATCAGATGTCATCCCTAATCAGTTCTAAATGGTTGATCATATTTGAAATACTTCTCTTTCTTGTTGGAGTTTGGGGCCAGTGTTGGTTGGTTGGGAACAAAACTGCAGCCTCTGTCGTGAGTCATGCACAAAGCACCATAGTTAATGTATGGGCCTATATGGGCTGTATCCCATGACCACAAGATCTAGAAAACTAGGAGGCTAATCAGTTATTTGACATTATCACACCTTCATAGTGTAGTAAAGTACCATGGGTGATGTGGAGTTCTACATGATTGATTCTCGTTGGACGTCTCAAGTCAGATTTCTCATATATTGATCATCAAAATCACACATGGGGAGCTACGCCCGGCATCCTCAACAACCAAATTTCTTCTATTTAGAGATTATTTTTCCTCAGACTCTGTGGACGGGTGACAATAATCTTCAAGATGTTGTGCAAATAAAAGGATATGTTAATCGAATGGGATAAGGGGAATGGTCCAGAAAAAGCAAAAAAAAAATGTGGGGCTAATGAGTTATGACTTGATCATTGGAAACAAATTCACCACTTAGGGCATTAAAATAACTAAAATGACACAAATACATCAATCTGACTTGATTCAATTTAGTCTTTTCGTTCCTGTTTACAGGTAAATGGAAGATTCTGTTCGTTCGTACTTTCTCGTTCAAATGTTCCCCTTTTGGGGGCAACTGAGCACACCAAACTAGTTGAGCTCTCATTCGCATATGTCATGGTTGTATGTCTATCTTACTTTGAGTTGGATTTCCACCGTCTCTTGTCTTCCAGTTCCACCTTTGGAAATAATATGATTTGAAGGACTTTAGTCTTGTGGGCTCAAATTATATTGGATTCCCATCTCATTTGTCACCTTTTCTGAACAACCCATGTCACAATTCTTATGTCGTAGGCATCATGATAAAAAACGAGAGTCCGATCCCCAACTAACTTCACTTAGAAGTGAGGAATCGATGATTATGTTGTTTCTTTTCTTCTTCTTTTTTCCATCATCCACTCCAGCTAACAAATGTTTTGCTGTTTTTTGTGGTTTCTGATGTAGCAATTTATGTTCTATATAAATGTTACAACTTAATTTGTGACCAAGGCAATTGGTGATTTAATTCTTATTAATTCGCAAAGTTGTGATTTAAAAAAAAAACACTAACTTCATTAATTATTGATGTTCAATAATATTTTGAGTTTGTAAATTTTCTAATATAATATTTTATGTTATACAACAATAACAAGAAAGCCATTTTCCAAAGAATTGGGTTCAATTATTATGTTTAATATATGAAATATACATTTTTTTTCATAATTAATAATATATTTATTTATTTTTCTAACTTCCCTGACTTTTTTCCTTGTTTTCTGAATTTTTTCCTTGCTGAATTATTCCCGAAAACCCAACTTTGTCACAATGGGTTCCCTCATATGTTAAAATCATATACTAGCAATTTCATCATCATCTTCACCTTCATAGGAAGCCTTAAAACGATTTATTTCATTACTAGGTATTGGTGGAATGCCCTCATCCAAATTTCATGTTCAGTTGATGCAATGTTTTATATCGAAAACCTTGTCGTTTAAGACCTAACAAAGCATTCTCGGTTAATATTAGAAGACCTAAGGGTGGCATGTGCACATTGAAATGTCGAGAGGGAATATGAAACCGATGTGGATTGAAGTAGTGAGAGTGGATATAAACACATTTGAATTAACAGAAGACACGGCTTTACACTGATTGAATGGAAGAACATGATTTGTTTTGTGGACAATGAATTTTTAGGATAAGATTTTAATGATGACGAATATTGGCAGTTGGACATAGTAATGCCGACATCAAAAGGTGCATTCGCATTACAACAAATCGCATGCATTGGTGAGTTTTGGCTGGCTAACAACCCTATCTTTCTCGTCGTTTTCCCCTAATTTTTTTTTTTTCATGGATAAGATTTGATCTGTTCTTTTTGATCATTCACTTCAATTTCAAAAGGAGAGCTCCCTTTCAACAAATCTTAAAAGTGATGGATTGGAGTGACAAACCAAGTCAGTTACAGTAAAGTTTAATTATTATCTTCTTTATCCATCTCTATCACAACAACTTGCAATTAAGTGAGAAAAAAGAAAATGCTCCTACTGTACTTGAAAGCAGGGGAGGGGAAGGGGCGGTGGGGGCACTTGCCCCCAGAAGAGTATTCAAATTCTATGGATTAATGTGCTATTGCGGCAGATTTTGACGACGGATAAAGAAATCTGCCACTACTGCCCCCACACAAAAAATTCCACTCTTAGTTGCTCCCACAACTATTTTTTAACTCTTAATTGTCCCCACAATTTTTTTTCTACTCTTGGTTGCCCAACATGAGCAAAAGCCTAGCTCCGCCCCTGCTTGAGAGCTTTATAGCTATGGTCAGCTTGTATTGGTACTACAATGTTGGGTGATTACACACTTTGAAAGGTTTACCACTTATATTATTACTTGAAGATGCCAACTTGCAATATGAAAGGTTTACCACTTATATCATTACTTGAAGATGCCAACTTGCACTTTGAAAGGTTTACCACTTTTATTATTACTTGAAGATGCAAACTTGCCAAGTTAGTTAAAGTTTACGACACGATCTGGGTTCAGAATTCGCATTCACCTACTAATTACTGAGATAATAATTACTTCCATGGGAACAAATTTATTCTTTAGACAATTTTAGGTTGAAACCACATGTTCGTAGTTGATAAGTTTGGTGTGGATCTTGTGGTTGAAAGTGCAAGCTCTCAATTGGGAAGCCTAAATGCTAAAGGTTGTATACTTGTAGGAGTAGTGCATTAGGCTTTTATGTTGTAGGTTGTGGGGCTGAAGCTGAACCACCCGACGTGCCTGACTGAACAACCAAACATGCTCCACAGGAGTCTTACTACTGGCATGCATAGGCTTTTTAGCCTTGGTTTGTTGGGGGGGTCAACGTTTTCTACTAGTGCACGAAGGCTTTTCAGCCTCCGTTTGCTAGGTTAAAATTAACTCCATAGTTTGCTACTTATTTATAGCTAGTTTAGCGGTCTAATAAGCATTTGAATCTGCTAAAATGAGTGATCCACAAAGCTAAATGATTGTATATTAGAGATCTGTTATAAAAGATTAGAGAGCATTCCTTGTTTGTGGCTACCATATTACATGTGGGGTTAGTTTTTGAGAAACAAAACATAATTGAGTTACATCAACACAGCCACTAATAGATCTAGTGTACTATTGAAACCTTCTCCATGTAGTTACTTTAGGGAACATAAGCTATTGGATTTACTAAAGTCTTTTGAGAGTTTTGTGATCCACATCTCAAATATAACCAAATTTAACACAATAATCTCGCTTGCATTATTGCTAAAATGGATATTGGGAAATGACGATGAAAATGTAATTGAAATTTTAAATTACTCGATCATCATAATCGTCAAAACCTTATCCAAAATATTCGGGGTCAGTAGAGAAACAATAGGAACCAGTGATAGAAATTACATCACTAATTTCTTGGTTGACACTTTTAAATTATGGGTTCCAATCCAATTTACTCGCGCAAAATAAAAATAAGAAAAAAAAAATTAACTCTATCTTCTAACGGCGGAACCAGGATTTTGCCCATGTGGGGGCAACCAAGAGTAGAAATTTTTTTGTGGGGGACAATTAAGAGTGAAAAAAAAAAAATAGTTGCGAGTGCAATTAAGAGAGGATTTTTTTTTTTTTTTTTGTGTGGGGGGGGGGGGATAGTGGTATCCACCCCTGCTATCTAGTACAACCATGTGAAAGAAAAAAAAAAAGGATTGTAATGAACCACCATAAAAAAGAGTGATTTAGACACGCCCCTCCACAATTTAGTCAATACGAGAGATACTCGCTATGTTTTCAAATTGATGACATTCCCTTGACCTAGCTCTTCTGTTGAGGCTAATATAAATTCCCTCATCTTCTACCTTTGGCTGAAAATCTATTCATTTCCTCCCCAAAAATTTATCATCTTTAAGTTGTTAACCTCTAAAGTTAAAAAAAAAAAGAAGACAAATATTAGGTGTGGGAGTAGTAAAAACCTACATAATCTAGATTGAGCATGTGAAACCTTGACATACATGTCAAACCTATGTTATCTAGTTCGTGGGTTTGTTCAATTTGAATCCGGGTTCGTGATTTGCCACTCAAGAATGATCATGGTTCGTAGGGGTAGATAGAGATGAGGGAATTTGAAGATTGAAAAGAGGAGTGGGGTAAAAAAGACATTGATGATGATAGGTTTTGGAAAAAAAAAATCAAGTTTATTTTTTATTTTTAATTTAGGTTAAAGATGAGGGCATATGGTCATTTTTTTATTAATCTCTTAATAAAGACAAAGATCAAAGGGGCATGTCATCCGTTTGAAAATTTAACGGGCTATCTTAAACATTATCAACATGGCATGGGATATATATAAAAAATTATGATAAATTGAAGTAGTTCACTGGATTCGTTTCATTTCACGAACCCAGTGTGAATCATGCCCAAATTGATTCGATTTGAGCTGGTTCACAGTTCAGTAGTTCAATAACGAATTGGGTAACGTTGTGTAAAACTTATGACAATAGAATTAGATGTTGATGGTTCAAGAAGTGCTTCCTAGAGTGTTTTAGATCAATCCATCTCAATTAAATTTAATTAAAATTTTAAAGGATAACTATAAAATCAATTAAGAAACAATAAGTGCATAGATTGAGTGTACCAGAGATGAATGAATTTAAACACTAAGAAATTTCACACTCGAAGTGAATTTATTTAGAAAAATGTAGGAGCAACCTCAATATGTAATAATATAAAGAAAAGGCTATTGAGATGTGATCATTTGCCATGAAAACCAATTAAACCCTGATTGGAAGGAATGTACAAGTTGAAAGCTCTCTAAAACAATGAGTGGAATATCAAAAAGAACATGAATTGAGGTAGTGTAACCAGATATAAATGCACTAACTAGAATTGACAAAGAGCATGATTTTAGAAAGAAAAAAATTTGAATAAAACATGTTGCCCATAACAGAAAATTGATGATCTAGAAATATTGCAATTGCTTTCAGTATCTTAAGTCTGTTAAGGGGATATTAAGAAACATGTTGCCCATAACAGAAAACTTGACTTTGGACATAACAGAATGGAGAAACAAGATTCATTTAATGGACCTCAAATATTTAGGATAAAACTTTGTTAAATTAAAATTACTATAAAAAATATATAAAAAAAAAATTCAAGTTTTTTGTAACTTAATTTTGTTCTTAAAATATATATCGACAAAATGATATTATTTCTTCATTGAATAACTACTATCATTTATGCATGACATTTTGGGAATTTCATTATGGTAATATTTTCATCACAAACAACCCCCTATGCACTTATGGCCGTCGTTGCGACCGTCATCGAAGGCATATTTTAAAATTTGAGAGGTACGTCTTTATCCTCAAACAAATTGTTTCTTTTAAAATTAAACAATATAATTTTGAACACTATAATAAATTGTTTAAAATATTTTTCTAGGGAAGTGATGATGTAGAATAGATTATTCTTGATTTTCTAGAGAAAATAGACCAGAAAAAATGGCAAAGAGAAGTAATTGTAATGGATTTATGATATTTTATTTTGTATAGTTTTTAATTTGTATTCAAATTTATATTTTTGTCTAAATTTTATTTTTATTGTTTAGGATATAATTAGATGTACTTATAAGTGTTAAAATTAAGTTATAATAAGATTAGAAAATTGTTATTATGTTATAAATAGATTATGAAAGTTACTTTTCAGTATTTTACAAGGTTCCCAAGTTATTTTGATGGAAGTATCTTATATAAGCAATTTCAAAAACAAAATTTTAATATAATTCAACAATTCTCTTTTGGAAACTTTATATTATCTCTTAATTACTTAATTTATAACTTTTTGCTTTATTTTCTTCAAAGTTATTGCTTATTTATCAATTGAATTTATTGATTCACACGTTTCCACTACGTCAGGTGATATGATGAAAATTATTTTTAGAGATATTACCGAGCAGACCTATCTATTGCAATTTTATTACAAAAACTCCCTTACTTTAGCAAGTTTGTTATTGTACCAAACCTTACTTTATGAATCAAATTAGCATAACTAACTTAGTAAGATTTTAAATCTTACAAAGGGTCGTTGGAGCTACAAGGATTATCAAATTGGCAATCAAACACCACAGTCTTCTAGATTTCATGAAGAAAAAAAAACTCAAATTCAAAGAAGAAAAAAATCTCTTTTGAGCTTGATCGAAAGTCTTTAAAATGGATGGCTACTGAACTCCCAAATTTAAAACTAAAATTCAACAGTGAAAATTAATGATTTATCAAAATTTGTCTTTCAAAGTTCTTAGACTTTTGTCCCTTATAACACTATAGCATTAGATCATGTTTTTTTATGCTACAAATTGATTCAATTATGATCTACCCCAAGGCATGTAAAGTAACAAACTAGGGAAAATTACTTAAAGTACCCTCGCGGAAGGATTTCTTCAAAATAGCCCTTAAGTTTTGCACGATAACCTAATAGTACGTTTAGTAAACTTTTTCTTTCTTAATGATCCCTTGCTACTGTCGAGTTCACAATTTTTACTATCGAACTCCCCACTATTTACTATCAAGTTCACCACTTTTTATTTACTATCAAACTCACCACTTTTTAAACAAAAAGTGGTGAACTCGACAATAGTAAAACCCATCCATCTTCAATTTTTGAGTTTTTTCAACTAAAATATATAGAAAGATTGACTAAACATTTGAGATAACTTGTTTAGAAGATTTCAATCCAAAAAAAATCATTCTTGATTGATTTTCATCTAAAAACTAAGAAAAAAAAAAGTGAGAAACCCCTAGTTTTTTACATACATCTTCAAAGTGTTTTAAAAAATTCCTTGAAAATAGCTTCTTCTTCTTTCTTAAATCTTTTTCAATAGAATTGAATCTCCAAAACTCGATTGAGATACCAAAAATCAAAAAAATCAAAAAAAAAATTTGAAAATGATGAGTTTGAATGGTTAGAGCATTCAATCATGAGAAATGTAGGAGATGAGGTCCAGGGATTGTTTAGATAGAGAAAAGTTTACTAAATGAACTATTAAGAAATCACTCAAAACTTATGGACTATAAAGAAAGAAGTCCCTCTATCAGAGTCCTTTAAGTAATTTTCCCAACAAATTAATCCCATCAATTTGAACTTTATGACGTGGATCCCCACTCCAAAAATGGTTGAGTAACAAACTTGATAAAGTTCAAATTGATTGGGTGTTTATGTCGTGGATCCCCACTCCAAAGAATGGTTTGGTAACGAACTTGATAAAGTAAGGTTTGATGGATAACAAACTTCATAAAATAAGATTTCCATGGAGTTATCAAAACTCCACACGAGTTTGTGGAATAAAAATGCAACAATTAGGTCTACCAAATAAATCTCTCTTGTTTTTTATATTTTTCAGGACATTAAATAATGTATTAAAACAAATGAGATAATTTTTAAAAAATTGGTTTAGAAGTATGCAATCCATAAGGCTGTTTTTTTTTTTTTTTCTTTTCATTTTCATTAGGTAAAATAGGAATTTTCTGTTTGTTAAACATTTTATTTTATAAATTATAAATGAACAATAAATAAAATCATCTAATATAATATAATACAACCTTTAACACACCAATTAATGTCTTTGACAATATGAAAAATGACCTTATCCCTATAACCTCTCTTAAATCTTCAAATTTTGGATACAGATTTTTTTTTTCCGAAAATGAAATTAATGATAAAGATATCCTTATCATTGTATAACTAGTTTAAGTATTCATGATTAACAATCATTTTAATTTTTATAAGAAGAGCCGTTATATCTCTTTAACCAATTAAAAATAAAATAAAACATTGTTCCTAACCTTTGACCTAAATTTTGGGCCCACCTAAATCTATGTCCAAATTAGCTTAATTATAAATTGAATGGAAGATGTTTGAGGGAGCATGATGTCTCCAAATCTATTTGGTGACCTTTTTGGCGAACATGCCTTGTCCTACATGGGTTAGAAGTTTCGGAATGAGTTGAATTTTAGTGAAAATGATCTCTATAGTGAAGAGATCATCCTCACCAAAATCAGCCGAATTTGAAACTTCTAACCCCATTAGAAGTGGTTTACGAAAAATAGATAGTCTACAATTCTTCAACTTATAAATATGGGTCAGAAGTTTCAAAATAAGCTGATTTTTTGTGAGGATGATCTCACAAAAAATCAGCCTCTTTCGAAACTTCTAACCTAAGTAGAACAATACACATTGGCCAAATAGTTGGCCATTGAACATGACCCTAGAGTGATGATACCTCCGTTTTAAAACTTGTCCCATTCAACTCGAATAGATTTGAGAGGACTCGTTATTGTTACAATTTCAAAGTAACTCATTAGGCTAACTCAAAAACATGATCTAACTAGATTAGAGATTTGGATGAATTATATATTATATTTTTTTCTTTGTTTTAAAAAAACAAATATAATTATAAATTTAGAATATTAAAAATAATAGAAATGAAAAAAAAAATGTGATTAAGATTCATGTGGGGCAGTGGATTTTTTCATGGATGTTGAATGAAATCTCAATTCCAACCACAATTTTATTAGTTATCTTACAACCAGAATTTCTATCTTTTTCGATACAGTACCTCCACCATTGCTGCGAATCCTAGTTAGATTCGGGCGTGATACATTTTTAGTTATTGAGAGAACTTAGATACTCTCTTTTTTTTCGATGCGATTGTGAGTGCCACCTTAGTTGGGTTGGTAAGGCATGTGGATAGTTACAACCTAGGTCAAATAGTGATGAAAATTGACCTAGGTTGTAATTATTCATATTTTTAATATATATATATATATATTATTCACAAATAAAATAATTATTTTGAGATTTTTTATTTCTTTATCGAAAGATGAAAGATACAAGAGCAAAACAATCAACCTATACAACACAACCGTCTACTATCTAAGATCGACAAATTAGTGTTAAGGAGATATTGAATAATAATGAAAAATAATTTAAAAATACATTTGATAAATTTATTTGACTTTGACTTTGACAAGATTCAAATTGTACTCTAAGCCGAATTTACTAGTTTTAATAACACTAATATTTGGGATAAAAATTTTAAAATTAAAAAATAAAAAAAAGGGAGAAGAAGGTATCCTTAGTGGGTGAGGAGATAGAAACGGTTTAATCAAGAAACGACAAAGGACAAACTGTGGGCCGGCAAAAAACTCACTTCCACTTCATTAAAGCCCATATCTGGGAAAGAGTCCGGATCCTATACACCCAAAGTGGACGATTGATGCCTTCAACACAAGCCACGTAAGCTTTATTCCAAGAGATTGATGTCCAGAATATCTCTTTTTTAAAATTTTCTTAAATTATGACTTACGTGGCACGTGTTGATGTGTGGTAAGAGAGTTTAGGGTGCATATGATCCGAACACTCTAGGAAACATGTCACCAACAGACCAACTTTTATTTATATTTTTTTTTAACTTTCTGCTTTTGGGTTGAGGTTGTCCATCAAACAAGCGGTTGCGATAAGGAAACAAATTAAATATTTCTTAAAGATACATATTTGTAGGAATCTGTGACATCTCAACCGTCTGTTTGATGGTGAGTATCAACCATGGGTTGATATTAATTAGTTCATTCCTATATATAAACCGAACACATTTATTGGAATCCTCTCCATATGGATATGTAAGAGAAGTTTGTCTATAAAACCCAAAACACAGTTTAATTTCTCTCACTTGTTCTTGGAAGCTTATAGAGAGAGAGAGAGAGAGAGAGAGAGGTTTTAATGGAGGTTGGAGAGGGGTTATGGTGGGTGGTTTTGACAGGGTTAATAGGTGGTTTTGTTTTATTATATGGGTTGATTAAGAAAGCAAATGAGTGGTTTTATGAAACCAGATTGGGTGAAAAGAGGTTTTCTCTTCCACCAGGTGACATGGGTTGGCCTTTCATTGGTAATATGTGGTCTTTCTTAAGGGCTTTTAAGTCCTCTGATCCTGATTCCTTCCTCTCCAGCTTCGTCAAGAGGTCAGTCTCTCTCTCTCGCTTTCTCTGTAGTTGGTACTTTTTAGTTAGAAAAACGAATTTATATTTCCAAGGCTCTGTGTTTCTCGAGAAAATTTGTCGTTTAGCGCATGACTTCGTCTTGTGGAAACTAAATTACAAAATTTCTCTGACAGATGTGAAAATCTGTCAAAATCTTTCCGTTTTGTTCCCTCGTAATTTATAATAAGTCTTTCGACAAAATAATTGGGGCATTTTGGGAATTTTTAAGAGTTGTAGTTTCAAGCTAAGTAAGAATCAAAACATGATACGAGTTATTCGAGAAGATCATAGGCGGTTTGTCGTTTTCTATGGCATTGGCCTTTAATGTAATTCATTTTCTTTCAAGAGAATTTTCCGGAAAATTCTTTTTACTCTCAAAAGAATCACTCTGAGAGCTGGTAGTTATTTTTCTCAAAACATTGATTTCTTTTCCCCTCAGCTTTCATAACTGATATTGCCAGGAATGTTTTTGTATTTCCAGGCACTTTAATACAGGAATTTATTTTTTTTCTGATTTATCATTTTAGTTTTTTTTTTTTTTTTCCTTAAAAGAAGACGACAAAGATCTGATGTCATAGTCCTGATGGTAAGTTAAGATAACTACCTCAAGTGAAACTGACCGTTGAAGAATCTGTCTATGGAAGGAGAGTGTTTTTCTTGGGACCCACTGTTGAAAGGGTCCTATCAAGAGATTTGATGGATTGACTGATCAAGACCGTTGAATTGGAAGATTGTCTTACGGATGAACGGTTACATTTATCCGAAGTTCTCACGTTTCAGCCACGATAGTGCCAGTGGCTAACTCTTTCAGTCATTAAATGAAACAGCTTTGTCAGGACTCAGGAGTATAAATGGGTACCTGATTACCTGCCCCATTAGATTTAATTATCGGATCAGGTTTAGATTTATAAATTATGGCTGTTAATGGATCGGATCAGACCCTAAATCCGATCCATTGACAATGGCTGACTCTTTCATTCATGGAATGAAACACCTCAGTCAGGAACATAGTTAGTAAATTTGCGAATTAGACGTATATTATTCTTTTCGATTAAAACTGTCTTTGGATTCAAAGATTCAGATTAATTCACAGATCTTTAAATCCCAATAACGAAATCGCGATTTTACTTATATTCCGTAAGTATTTTATTAAAATACGTCATATTTCATCTTCTCACTTAAAAAACTTAAGACTCAAGAGAAGGGGAAAAAATCCTAAATTGAAAATCGCCCCCATCGATCCACCGTGGAATTTACTCATTAGTCGTCCGTCATTCGGTGAAATTTCCGTTTACTTCGCATTAATAACTTTTTAGAAATAACAAGAAATTTCTTTTTGAATTTAATTAGGTCATGGAACAAAATGATTTTCGCATTAATTAGTATATCATGTTTTATACTTTTCATTTACATTGATTATTAGACGGATTAAAGTTAAATCTTTAATTACGAATATATATTTTATTGGATGAATGTGATTATGGATTGTTTATTTGTTTACTTAAATATTTTTAATTTAAATATTGATAATTTGATTAATATATTAGAATTGTTAGGTTATATCATATGTTATATATGTCCGAATTTTTGAAAGCTTTAAAAATTGTTGGATCCGAATCATTCTCAAATTATTTTCGTATTGTATTTTTATCGTCCTGCATTTTTTCACCGAATTTTCGAGTAAACCGGTGCATCACTATTCCAACTGGTACCCGATTTATTTTCGTACCATTTTTTTCCCGTCCACCCGAATTGCTAACTATGGTCAAGAATCAAGAATTCAAATGAGTACCTAATTAACCGAACCATTAGATTTAATAATCAGATCAGGTTTAGATTTATAAATTAAGACTGTCCATGGATCAGATCATACCCTAAATCCAATTGGTTACAATCTCATAACTTGATAAGGTTCCAATTTAACAAGTTCTTAGATCTTTTTATGGATCTACCATCCAAAATCCAACTCTGGAACTGATACAATTTTCATTGGATCGGATTTGGATCCAGATATCGAGATCCAATAAAATTCAATTTGATAATGTCGATCCAATAAGTACTCAATTTTTACAGATTGGTCCTGGATTGAACCCGATTCGTTGATAAGTCTTATCTATACAAATAGTATTGGTATACAAGTTTCCAATCTGTATCAAATACCTGGTCCAAAACCCATATACCCAGAGACCAACCTTATTCTATCAGGTTAACCCAAATTATTTAGACCCAGATTAGTTATTGGGTTGGATCTGGATATATGGGCTCCCAATAAGCTGGCATCCCTATCGGTGTCTAAAGCCTATGATAGTAGGGTATAAAATGACTTGGATCTAATTCGGTTCAGCATTCATTCAGTTCAATCCTGATCCGACCCATTTCTCTTTTATATATTCCAAATCCAACCCGAACCCAGTTTCGGTCCGTGTCAAATCATGAGAACATTGTTGATCATGTAAGGAATCAGGATCAGATCCAATATCTAACCTCTATTCTTGACCAACCCGAAAATTATTGAGATTGCACCACCAAGATCCATGTTCAACCCTTATTAATAAGCTGGGTTTTGGGTCCGGTTACCAACAACAAAATGTTATTTAATTCCACTGTGTACAAAACCAAGTCTTCCAATTAAAAGTGAATTCATATATGCTCTTATTTTATTCATCTAAGTTCGGTCTTTCTCTTAGTATTTTAGGATCTTCAGGGTCTTCAAACCCATTAAATGAACTCAATTAGCCTTGTCACTGACTAAATTTGTAACTGATGCCAATGTAACAATGTTTGATTCATGATGCAGATTCGGCCGTATCGGACTCTACAAAGCATTCATGTTCGGAAGCCCTACAATCATGGTTACAATACCCGAAACATGCAGGCAAGTCCTAATGGACGATGAACACTTTGGACCCGGTTGGCCAAAATCAACTCTAGAACTGATTGGGAAAAAGTCATTTATAGGCATTTCTTACGAAGAACACAAGCGACTCCGTAAGCTAACCGCAGCTCCAGTCAATGGTCACGAAGCATTATCTCTATATATACCTTATATCGAAGAGACCGTAGTATCCACATTGGAGAAATGGGATAGTATGGGTGAGATCGAGTTCTTAAGTCATCTTAGAAAGCTTACTTTTAGGATAATTACCTATATTTTCATAAGCTCCGCGGGTGACCCGGTGATGGAAGCTCTAGAGAAAGAATATACAGCTTTGAATTATGGAGTAAGAGCCATGGCTATCAACCTTCCCGGTTTCGCTTACTATAGAGCACTCAAGGTGTGGCCCTAATTCGGGTCTCTCTTTTTTCTCAATAGATATCCGTCATGATATTTCCTTTGTTTATTCGATCTTGATGTTTGTTGATGACACAGAGATGGGTTTTCTTTAATTTTAGGCTCGAAAGAAGCTTGTAGCGATTCTTCAATCCGTTCTAGATGAAAGAAGGGCGAAGAGGGAGATAAATGAAACTTCATCAAGGAAAGACATGATGGATGCTCTAATGGATGTCAAAGATGAGAAGAGTAGATACTTGAGCGACGAAGAGATCATCGATGTTCTAATCATGTACTTGAATGCTGGACATGAATCGTCTGGTCACATTACCATGTGGGCTACCGTATTCTTGCAACAACACCCTGAATTCTTCCTGAAGGCCAAGGTGATACAAAAATCCATTCAAGTTCCACAAGTACTTAATAATCATTTTTCTAAAACTCTTGGCAAAAAAATTCTTGAGAAATTGAGCAAGTTTTCTATTTTAAATCATTAATTCAACCCTTTTGACTAGCTCGTTTAGCTTGGTGGATTAATGTTTAGTATGAGTAATTTTAGTCGATGTGATTTAAGTTCTAGAAGTCAGAGTTTTTTAATCTTTTTTTCTAATTGAACTGAACTACATTGTTTTAGGCCGAGCAAGAGGAGATCGTAAACAATAGACCATCAACGCAGAAGGGATTGACACTAAAGGAAGTTAGACAAATGAGCTATCTTTCCAAGGTATATGCTCTATCACTTTATATTTTTAAGCAAACTTAGTACTTAAGAGCATTATAGTAAGAGGCCTAGTTCTAATTTTGAAGGTTATCGATGAAACTCTTCGAGTGGTTAATATTTCTTTGGTGGTTTTCCGCGAGGCACTCTCTGATGTCAAAATGAATGGTCAGTGTAGATTCTATATTTCCTCTTTTTTTCCCCTTTATAATATATGATTTCGTTGAATGGGGGGTATAAAAGGGTTGATTTGTTGACAGGTTATACCATACCAAAAGGCTGGAAAGTTCAAGTCTGGTTCCGAAACGTTCATATGGATTCCGAAGTTTACTCTGATCCGAAGGCATTCAATCCATCTAGATGGGATGTGAGTATAATATATAATTATTTCTATTATGTAATATCAATATGTATAGATATGTATGAAGGCATACCATCTAATATTATGTTGAATCCATATATGGTGTGAAGGGTTTTACACCGAAAGCGGGAGCATACCTTCCCTTTGGAGCAGGAAGCAGGTTGTGTCCTGGAAATGATCTTGCAAAGTTGGAGATTTCGATTTTCCTACACCATTTTCTCCTTAATTATCAGTGCGTTCCATTGCTTCTCTTCCCTTTTTATAAAATAAAAGATTTTTTTCGAAGTAAAACATTCGAATGTGTTCTTGAGGTGATTATGGAATTTTCCTTGATCTTACCGATGGCATGAAAGCTTTTTGCATGCTCTCAATTTCCTTTAAAAAAAAAGTTTGAATTCATATTAAGTACTTATTGTATATGCAGACTTGAACGGGTCAATCCGAAGTCCCAAGTGCGGTACTTACCACATCCAAGGCCCGTAGACAATTGCCTAGCAAGAATCAGGAAAATTTCGGCAACGTCAATGTAAACAGGCAAGCAAACATCAGCATATCTTCATACTTTCTAATAAACATGAGTTTTCATTTTTCTTCATATCCAAATGCTTGCAATATGAGTATCGTTGAAATTTTTTGATAAATTTGAAGTATTTGAAACTCTACTTCATAACAAGGAAATTATCGTAGATACAAAACTGTGTAACTTTGTACCTACAAATTGGAACTGAAGTACTTATTTTGATCTGTTGGTCGGTATATAAAAATGTGTATTTTTCAAGTATTTATTCGATTATTTTAAGTCAAATGTAATAATGATGTCCCGTAAAATGCATTACCCATTGATCGGTTATCAGTTGCTTAGACACTAGAACCAATTCACACATAATAATAACTATAAGACTTACCCATTTAGTGAAACAATGTCGAGATGAAAAGCATATACTCTCTTTTGAACTTTATGTCTTTCTCCATTGAAAATGCTTGAAACATTTGTTGGATTAATGTGGGATTTATCCTAATGCTTTAATAGAAGTGAAAGAAAAGTTAAAGTTAAAGTAAAAAAGTAAAAGTAAGAGTTAAGTAGTTTGTTTTTCAAAGTTGTGGTGTAAAATTTTAGTCTCACGTCGAATAGAAACAACTAAAGAGTGTAATTCTTTTACAAAAGCTCTTACATAGTGTAGCAAGTGTGAGAAAGATATGGGTCAAGCCCACGTGCACGTGAGAACCCATGGGTTCTAAAAGGGATATAGACCCATTGATCCGAAAAACCTCAGTGCGTGTGTGCGCATGCGATGCGTACGCAGAGGGGTGCAAATCTTCAGATTTAAATCTCACATGGGTGCACGTAAAAGGCCTACCCATGTGACTAATAGAATCAAATTCATGACTGCACTAAGAGACACAATGGGTGTCTCAACTCTACAGACATGTGTGTCTGTTCAAACAGTCACAACCAAACTCTACAGACACATGTCTATTCAAAAAGCCACAACTCTTTTCAACAATTTTGATGACTCTCTAAAGAAGCACTTCTACTTCTACATATTCTCATTACTTTCCTATTGTACGTATACACTTTGAGTGTTGCCCTGTATATGTGTAGAGCACTGTATCTTGAGAGACAGACGTTCAGAGACTGTTGGCACATCACAGGGGCGAAATATATCTTAAGGCTAGTGTATCCAATACAAGCCTCGCGCATTTCGATATTAAGATAGTATATTTTACGATATTTAGATTATACTTTGTTACTTTATTTCACATCATTTTTCTGGAATTTAACATCACAGGTTTTAACAACATTAATAAAAACTTTGAGATAAATAAAATCTAAGACTATCCATTTTAAAACAATGGCAAGATCAAAAGCAAATACTCTTCTTTGTAGCTTTCATCTGTTTTCATAGCTAATGTTTGAAAAAAAAACTAACAATAACTTCAAAAGCATCAAAATCTAGAACTACAAATTGGATTAAATAATGAAAATCAATGATTATAACTAATTATAAGTGGAGCCTCCTTTGTAACTGGGCATCTATATAGAATTTCAACCAAACTCATCAAAGTTACAAGTAAATGAGTACCAGTAGAGAAGTATCTAGCAAATATAAGTGCAGTTAAACCATTTCATGACCACTTTAGCTTTGACCAAAAAATAAGCTAGATTGATTATGTCAAGCTCTTGGATTCTGATAAATATTTAAAATAAATAAATAAAACAAACCAATCCCCATAAATCACATTTGAGAAATGTTTGAATTCAAATTCTAAAAATATCCAATCTGGGTGAAGACCATGAAAATCTAGATCTCCTTTGCCAAAACATGTGACACATTCTTTTCGGCCCATTGAGCCATGAATCTTTGGCCCACTCTTTGTAGTCCAATACAACCAAATTTAGCCTAGTAAGTAATTTATATCCATTGAATTGGAGGCTTGGAATATTAACCCACAATAAGTCTCTGTTCATAAAGCCCATGGTGTAAAAACACAATCCATGGCTAGAAATCATCTTGATTTTTGGTATGTAAATCTAGCAAATGTTTTAGCCAAAGAAAGAGAAGGTGAATAACAAATGGGTTGGATGGACCCATGAATACCTCAAAGTCCAAACCTAAAATCTTAGTAATGTGTTGGGTGAAAACATGTTTTGGGCCAAATTATTTTACCCATAGTTGGCCCATTGATAACCAACAATGATTACATGCCGTGAGAATCTATATAAAAGTGTTTCGTTTGCATCTCTTTAATGGAACTTTTATTTATCTAAATTGTATCTTAATTGTTGGCATAATTCTCATGATCAATTTTAACTCAAGTAAAAAAAAAAAAAAAAAATTTACAAAGCCACCCTCATTTGCCCTCAATTCATGTGGGCTTGTGTGATTAGTTGATCTGGGATTCTGTAAAATCCTAGATTGAATTTTATGTGAGCAAAAAAAATTTCCATTAGCAAAATTCGAACTGATTTTAGGGACAAAAATAGTTAGATTGAGGTCCAAAAATGTAGTCCCCACAAAATTGCCAAACAAAACTTAAAAAGTTCAAAATAGAACCGATCTTGACTATCCCCAATTTTTGGATTCTCAAACAGGCCCAACTAATCCTTGTTATATGAACTCATGAACAGGGTCAGTTTGACAAAGTGTCCTATGCCACCAAGTGAATTTTCCCTTGCAACTATGGGGTTGTTTGGTTGTGGTTGCAAGTTTACTCTAGATTAGTGCAAAGAGTCATATTTTGGGAACAAATATTTATAAGGTAATCTTTGATTCTTGAGTTAGGTGACAATTATATGTATTAATAGTGGGTTTGTTCAGTTGCATGTGGTCCACCCCAAACCAGGTCATAGGATTTTGTTCTTATTTCATTGATCTTCAAAATCGTTGTAACCATTAACATGGACAATCATAGAAAATTATGGAAAATTAATCATTGCAGAAGCAATTACTAATCTTTAGAAAGAAAGGAAAAGAGACAATAGAGAAGTATGAAGAGACCATAAAATAAAATTAAAAAAGGAAGAAGAGAGCTGCTATTGGCACCTCAACTTTTACTTATTACACCTCAATTCCTTAAATTATTTATCACACCCCAATTAAATATTAAAACACACCCTTCAAACAAAGCAAACGTTTGACTCAAATTGGAACTCAATATTATAATACTCATTCAAACAATTTTGGTAATTATTCACAATTATGATTATACTCATATAAAATCCTAAACCCAAAAGATAGTAATAGAGAGAGAGAGAGAGAGAGACCGACCAACCAACCAACCAACCGTGAGAGTCGAGCTTCCATCGGCACCCCAACTTTTACTTCTTCTAAACCATTCATTTATTTTCTTTATTATTAATTGGGATATAATAAGTAAAATTGGGGTGCCAATAGCAGAGCTCAACAAGTACGAACCCTAAGAAAAGGAGGACAATTCCAACCGTCAAAACAAAAAAAAAAACTTTAAGACTTCACTAAAATCCCTAAATCCACCTCTAGGTGGTTGGCTTTAGGGGTGTCAATGAATAGTCGAAAATTCAAATCTAATTCGAAAATCTGCATATCATCCAAAAATTTCAGATATCGAATCTAAATTCAGATAGTTTTATATTTGAATCCTTATTGGATACGGATACAAATTCAGATATTAACATTTCAAATTCGACAATATCTTATTTGAAATAATATATAATATATATATTATTATATTTATTTATTTATTATATAAATAGTATAATATATAAATGATAGTTTTTTTTTTTAATAATGAAAATTTAGTTGGATAAGGAAAATTTGTGTTTTTTTTTATATACAAATTATTCGAATTCTAATCGGATATTATCCGATATCCGATAGGATAATTAGATTTTAATTCGGATAGAGTAAAGAACATCTGTTGGATTTAAATTCAAATTCGGATTCAGATATTACTGTATCCAAATCGATAAACTTCTGTTGACAGTCTTAGTTGGGCTCAATGATAAAACTAGTGACAAGGGTTTACTTTCTTCAATCATGTGGTTGGGGTATGCAATCGTAAGGATTAGTCTACATTTGTTTTTTGTTTGATTTTAGACTTTAGGTGACGTTGAAAAGTCTTTTTACATGTCTCCTCCTAAGATTCAATGATGTATATTTGTTTTATATAAAAATACTATATGGGTCCAAAACTCCCTAGTCATAATAATAATAATTAGGTCAAATATGCACAATTCATATTCCACTTAATGATGAAACATCACATTTTCTTCTACAATCTGTTGGATTATGATTTACCTAAACAAATTTAACATTAAATTGATATTTAATTTTTTTTAAAGGGATGTATAGTGTGTAGAGATAAGTCAAAGAAGTATATTGTATCTAGTACAAACTTAAATTCATAAATCTTTAATAGATCTATGTGCATTGATCAAGATTTATGGCATTTATATTAGTCCATTAATCAAGGTTCATTCATTAATTTTAGATAAATAAATTTAAAAATAAAGCTAAGATTAGAAGGTATTATAAGACATGTACTTACTAAATACATATACAATGCACCTTAATTAGAATGTTTTTTGGGACATATATTAATTTATTGATATATTTCCCTAAGTTCATCTCCATCACTATATAAACTCCTAACTTCATTGATTTTGTAACAACTCATTCAATTTTTTCATATCTCTCAATTTTCACTCTTTTATTTATGAGAATTTTTTTTTCATCTTTCTTTGGAACATCCTAAAAAGGCAAAATATAAGTTCCTACCGAATAGTGCAAACTTGTAAGAAACGGGATCGAGTTTAGGTTAAATTGAATCTCAAAGATAATGCTGTCGTGTTCCTTGTACAAACGGGAGGCTTCAATTATCTTCAAAAAGTGTTTACGTGCCTCTTAGTCAAGTTGATTTGATCAGAAATTATAATTATTTATTTGTTTCTTTTAAAGAAATTAAGTTATGTGTTTGATTTCCAACAAAATCTATCTTGATAATGTGGGTATACTACCATCGCCACACTCTACAAATAGGAATCCATTTTCTAAAAAATTCTGATCTTCATGCTTTAGTGGGTCATCCAAAATCTTTTCAATGATTTATGTTGTGTTGAAGAGATATCTATGTTATATGAAAGATTCATGTAAAAATTTATATTTTTAAGTGCCAAGAATCGAGCGAAAAAAATAAAAAAGTTCTCCAATCCCATTGTGTTGTAGTTGAATTCTCCACCATCACAAGAATCCTTAGAATTTAATGAGCAAAATGCCAACCATGGTTGACTTCGTTAGATTTCACAAGTTGTGTTTTAATGATTTTGATTGAGAAACACCAAAGAGACCTTAATGATCAGCCCTACATGTGGGCAAGCTTATATATCAATTGAAGTCAGCATCCATAATATCATATTGTTGGTTGAGGGATTCTATCTATTTGATGGGTCATTTTTGGTGGACTTGATCTCTTTAGTGGGACCCATGTCAACCACTTTCATCACTCTATGATTTTAGTGGCAAAAATTGATTTTGGAGGTAATTTACACATAGCCCTCCAGGTTTTGATGAATTTTTTAGATGCCCTTCATTCTCAAAATGATGAGATACCCCTTGACCATGGTGTTGCATGAGAGATTAACTGAAACTGACCTAATTATCCTTATCTTCAATAATATTCTTTTTATGCCAACAACCTTCAAACCTAATGAACAAAAAAGGGTTTTTGAGGGCAAAGGCGGTGGGTGGTTGAAGAAGAGGTTGAATGAGTTTTGGGGAAAAAAATTATCCTAAAAGTTGAAGAGGTTGAAAATAATGGGTTTTGAAATAGTATATATTAAGATTTTGGGCAAGGTGACGAAGGCAAAGGCATTTTTGTCATTTTAGTCTATCTCTTAAGAAAGACAGTGGTCAAGGGATGTAAGATTTTTCCCGATTGGGCTGACCTTCCTCCATCGAGTAGAAGAGCTTGTTATAGATATAGTCATTAAATCGGCAATCATCCATATTTGATAATATTTTTAGCCCTCAACCTCAAAATGTTATCCTCTTCAACCTTCAAATCGTAAGAATAAGGTAGGATTTTTACAGATGGTAAAAATAAAAATCTAACTGAGAATCAATTTCTCGACAAAACACTATAATAAATGTATATAATTTCATATTTTCAAAAAAAAAAAAAATGGATTTCTCAATTGATTTTGATAATTATTATAAAAAAAAAAAAGCAAAACATACCCTTGCCACCCTTTGTCATGGAGGATAAGAGTTTATAATGCACCCCACCAACTTTTTTATAATATATTATAAAATTAAGGGTGGTGTAGTTTTTAGATATACCTCTCAACCTTTTGGTGAATATTTGAGACACCCTTGTGTTTTCCAACTGACAATGACGTACATCCCTTGACCTTGGTCTCTATTGAAAGACTAATAAAATAAAATAAATACACTCATGGACAACCTCTTGTAGCCAATAACCTTTGATTTTTCTTCTAAAAATCTGCAATATTCAAGCTCTTGAACTTCTAGGATCTATTATTGTTAACCTATTCAAATTTTTCCTTCAAGCCTCTGTCCTTCATGTTTTGTTAAAAAAAAATCCTTGACTTTCTATCCAAAAATTCATCGTTTAATGGCTTCTTAAAAATCGTATCTTACTTTTGATGCATGTTTGAACGTTGACGGAGATATAATCCTAGGGTTAAAGACAAATGAAAGAAAAAATCATCCAAGAGATTGAAGATAACTTTGTTTTGGAGAGAAAGGACTTTTTGGTAGAGATTGGCGGTAAGCGTGTTTAGATTATTTTCAGTCTTTTAGTATAGAACAAAGCCAAAGGGACTACGTCATCAGTTTGAAAACATAGAGGTATCTCAAATATTAGTCAAAACATCAAGAGGTCTATGTCTAAATCACCTCAAATTAAATACATTTGGGTGTAGATAATCAATCTATTTTTATTTTATATTTTAAGAACGGCGTCTCTTTATGTTTCTTCTTTAAGGTGAGAAAAGCTCTTCAAACTCTAAAGGGATTAATTATCAGAGTGATCGAAAAAGAAATCAAAAGTCAATTGTTGTTCGATTAGTCCATTGAGGTTGATCCCTTCATTTCCTCCTCTTCTGATTTCATTTTATATGAAAAATTCATGTTTTAGTGTATAATTATATTATAAACAAGAGTTGGTGGTGCAATATAATCTACAAAGCTTGCATTGCTTGCTTAGTAAACCTAGTCCATTTCAATTTAATATAATATCATTAGTGGAAAAAATGTTTAATTTTAAATATATAAAATTAGGTCGATAACCCACTTACCATAAAAGATGAGCATCTACTCTAATATAATAGAGATTATAAAATACAAATGTAGTTTTCTTAAAAAATAAAAAATAAAGAAAGTTGACTAAGGAGAAGACCTATGCCCTAATTTTTAAACAATAGAACTGCCAATGGATTGGGCTTGGATTGGATTGGTACTAAATTGGTATCCATTGATAAAAATATTATTAGATTTCGAATCGGTCCTTGAAAGATTGTAAAAACATAATATATCTGAATAAATATACATCGTTTATATACCTTCAAATATATTATCAGATCAGATCTCTTTCAGACCAGAAAATGATTGATCCGAAATTGATTCAGTAAGTTATCAGGTTGGATCATTAGTAAAATTCAATTATCATAGATGTAATTATAATTATCCTAATTTCTTAAATAAAATTGTTTGATCACACCAATCAAAAAAATATATATATTGTTTGATCAATTTTTTATTTTACAATTCTTTCAAAGTGATGCATTATCTCTTGACAACTAGATGTGAAGTAGGTAAAAAATTTCAAAGGAATCCACCACATATTGGGCTCAGACAATATGGACCCCACCATTAAGACCTTCTCATTTAAATGAATCAAATTTCTCTCTTTCCACTAGAAGTGGATTTGAAGGCTTTTAGGATTAGGGCACACGTACTGCATGTGACATTACATTCCCTTGTCGTTTTGCTTCAACAATTCGCGCAACCAACCAACTCTTTGACTTCCATTCCCTCTCTCCTTTTCCTAGATTTTTTTTTTCTTTTTTTCTTTTTTTATTACTATTAATAATTAAAGCATGATCTTGACCAAGTGATAAAGCTTTTAATGCGACTTCTCCAAAAATAAGTTTTTTTCTTTTTACGCTAATGATTTTCTAGACTCGCAAATTTTCACTCGATTTGTACTTAGCTGACGTGGTAAAGGCATAGAGCCGTTGATCTTTTTCCTCGTCGATCCCAATTAAAAAGGTTGAATGAAAATTTTCGAGTCAGAAAATCACGACTCTTTTTTATATTAATTTAAAATTCATTTTATGACTAGTTGTGACAATTTGATGCTCTTTGTACACTCCCCTTCATAGATGATTTGCTTCAGGATACACAAGGATAAAGATTTATGATATGGTTATGTGAATTGCTAGGTAAGAGAGCGTACAAAAAAAGAGTGTTCGATAATCACGATTCTTTTATGAAAAAATGAAAATATGTGTTTCTTTGACAATCAAATACAGTCTTGAAGTATTTCATTGTTTATTAATTTAATCTTGATTGTCGAACTTTTTCAAAGGCACGCATGGCAAAAAAGATTCTTATTTGGGATTGGGTTTGGTTTAGTTGTCACAATTAACAATTGAAATGACAAAAATACTCTCATGCATCCAATTATTTTTCCTTTGAGATGTCCTAAACCGATTAACTGCACATTGGCTAGGGTGCAAAGTGAATCAAATTGGATCCTCTCTTGTTTGGCAATGTAGAGCACTTCTCTTTAGATCACTTTTATAAGAAAAATAGTTGTAAAATGGATCATTTAGTGTTAACATGAAGTATTTTTTGAAAAATAACTTCTTTAGACGTCTTTATAATTATTTTAAAAGTTTGAGTCGTGCTGGAGTGACCTCACTGGAGGATACCTTGATGTGGTGGTGCGCGCATATCCATAGATGCGTTTACTCGTATCTCGAAAAAATCATATCTTTAGACATGTGCGCACCGCCACATCAAGATGGCCCCCCACTAAGGTCATTCTAGCATTAATCTTGAAAATTATTATTATTGTTTTTTTTTTTTTAGGGGGGGGGGGGTAATTAGAGGGTTAAAAAAATCATTTACATCCTAAGGAAATGGTAGTCATTGGCATCTTTTTTCGCGATATGGTTCAACTCCTTACACAAAAGAAGATGTCACTCTAAAACATCTTAAGAAGATAAACAAATAGTCAAAAAAAAAAAAAAAAAAACATAGTTAGCTTCTTCACGAGTATGCTCGAAGGAACAAAAAAGAAATTCTTGAACAAGTTTTTTGATATCCTGAATTATGCCTCGAGTACTTCTTCAGGAGTGGTAACATCTTCAGGGAGTCCAATGCCACAGTTATTTCTTTTATCTCCAACGTAACTACTAACGTAACGCCATGAAATTTATTATGTATATTAAGGAATTAAGTCAACTATATTGACTTATTTTCCTATTAGAAAATAAACAAATAGATTATTAAAAATAAATCATAAAATTATCTATCTAAAATAATAATTTCTAGAATGAGAATTTGTCAAATAAAATGTACAATTCGAAGAATCTTATCATAATTATGATAAAAAATTAGAACATTTAGTCGAAGTAGATAAAACTCAAAAATTTATAGGAAACTCTTTTAATCAAACGAACGTTATCGTTGAATTCAAAAGCATCGAAAAACATAGTTTAGACTGTCAATATACTTAAATCTAAGTTTAATATTACAAGTTATGAAAATATCAATTTTATTAAGAAAATTTAAGGTGTAAGAGGTATTTTGATTAATAAAAGAAAATCGGCGAGGAATTTCGAAAATCTGAGGTACACACGTTAAATTGGTCTAATGTAACAGATATAACGAAGAAAATAAAATTTTATGAAAATAATAATATTATTTAATTATTTTTATATTATTAAAATATTAAAATAAATTATTTTATTAAAAATTATATTTAATTATAATTATTTATATAAAAAAATTAGATTTGAAATTATTAAAATATAAAAGGGGTAAAATGTAATTA
Organism: Akebia trifoliata; assembly: GCF_017979445.1. NCBI lineage: Eukaryota > Viridiplantae > Streptophyta > Magnoliopsida > Ranunculales > Lardizabalaceae > Akebia > Akebia trifoliata. Next base: position 36,911,866 of record NC_141385.1, on the reverse strand, counting down.
AAATAAATATAAATATTATTATATTATATTATATTATGTTATATGCTATTATATTATATATTATAAGTAGAAGGTGTTAGAATTTGTGATATATTATAATATAAGAATGTATATTATTATAAAATAAAGAATTCGATGTTCATTTTAATCGAGACATTGAAATCGAAGTAGCGACCGATAGAGTTTGAAACTGGATTTGTGTACGTTGCGTTAAATCAAGATTTAAATACATTTAAGATAGGAATTAAAATTCGGCACTAAAGAAAAAAAAATATTCACGAATTCGAATTCTACCTAGTCACCGAATTACTTGGTCAAATCATCAAAGGATTAGCTAGAAAAATCATTTTTTGGCATAAGGACGGATAAAAATACAATTGTGAAGGCAAAAAACTTATAATTTCAAATTTGTAGTATAGTTTTCGATGAAATATATTTTATTTCAATTTTGATAATTAATTTTAAATTTATTATAATTTAAATTCAAAATTCATGCATCGAATTGTAGAATAATTCATTTTATATTTTTCATCGAATATTTAAATATCGTGAAATAAAAATAAATGAATTTAGATGAGTGTAACCAGAGAATCAATTTGTTTAACAAATTGATTTTCATAGTAATTTTTGTAGAGTGTTCGTTTTAAAAACTATTAAAACGTCTTATTTTGAAAATGTATTTTCATTGAGTGATTATCTATTAAAAAAAATGAAATGTTTAAATTAAATTTTAAATCGAGAATGAAAGTCTCCATTGTTTATAATCGAAAATGGGATTCTCAATTAGATGGAATCGAGAATGAGATTCTTGACTGTATGTGCTTGTGTTGAGGAATTTTCAGGTTTAAAATATTTTTGAACACTATGTAATAGAGCATGGGATGCAATTAGAATGGTAACCGTGGGACTGTGTACCTGCATGTTTACTGCTTTCGATATACTACTACATGTTTATTATTCTAAAATACCTAAAAATATCGTCACACTTATAAATTTATTTTATTTTATTTTAAATAAATTTTGAAAAATATAATTATTATTTTTATTATAGATTAAAAGGATAATGAATACCCATAAAATTAATTGATAGCTATTTTCGAAAATAACTAATTAGTTGAAAATAATAGGGATTTGATCTTTTCTCTAATAGTATGGGATATCACTTGAGAATATCTTAGTATTTACTATTGAAAAAAAATTTATCTTATCTCTATTGGAAAACAATAAATTAGACTATAAAAATGGTTTGTAGATGATTAGATTGATTGAAGACACATGCATACCACAGATGTACGACGAAACTGGCTTGTCAAATGATCATTTATAATCTATAGTAGTCAAATGATGCATGTATGCATGAAAATGATGTCAAGTGGCAATGCAGGCCCGTTGAGAGGCTTGAGTTCTAAATTGGAGTCATTTCGAGAAAATTTAGATATTTCTAAAGGAGTTCATGCAAATTGGGGTGTCTATAGTGATGTATATTCGTTATGATATGGTGGTTAAAATGAAATGGATATATGGATTTTAATTATACAGATATATTTCTACATGTAAACGATTTTCATAAATCCAAATTTTAAAGGAAACTCTATCAAAATTATTTGGAAGAAATCTATATAGTATTTAAGCTTGAAAGATCTTCATTTAAATTTTTTTTTCTTCTTTTTGCTCCATCCTCGAGATTTGGGAAAATCTAGATCCTAAATCGGGGGGCGTGACCACTAAGCTAGTGGATCTGAACCAATCGGCATTCATCAAAGGTCGTAGTATAGAAGATAACATCCTTCTTATGCATGAGCTAGTCAGAAACTACCAAAGGAAGAACACCAGTCCTAGAGGAGCAATGAAAGTGGATTTGAGGAAAGTTTACGACATGGTTGAATGGGTTACCATTGAAGTTAACCTTATTACTTTTAAATTTCCAAGGAAATTCATCGATTGGATCCTCATATGCATTACGAGTGTCTCCTACACCATTTCCCTCAATGGATCGTTTGTTGGTTAGTTTGAGGGTAAGAAAGGTCTTAAACAAGGAAACCTCTTGTCTCCTTGTCTCTTTGTTTCTTTATACTAGTTATGGAGGTACTTAATCCTCTTTTTAGAGATCAAATGAAGCGTGGTAAGTTCGATTATCACCCTAGATGCAAGAATCAAGACATCTCTCACCTCTGATTTGTTGATAATCTTCTTATCTTCTCTAAAGGCAATCGTAAGAATGTCTTGACTATAAAAGTTGTCCTTAAAGAGTTCATGGAGTTTACTAGGTTGAAAGTTAACATAGATAAAAGTGTTTTCTTTTTAGTTGGTAATGACAAAGGTTTGGGAAAAGAATTTGCCAATATTCTTGGGATTACGAAGGGTTCTTTGCCAGTGAGGTACTTGGGCTTTCCTTTTCTTTCTTTCAAACCCTTTTATAAAGATTATTTTCCTATTGTGGAAAAATGTCTCAGAGGATCAACTCTTGGAAGGGTAGATTCTTAGTAGGCGTTTGGATAGGACTCCTTGGCTACTTATGACTCTTGCGGGGAGTTAGAAGTCGTTTGGATGCGTTTGTATGAATAACTCCTTCGAAGAGTTACTCCACGCAAGAACAAGAAATTACTCTTTATGAAGAAGTCGAGAAAACCTATTTCTCAAAACTCTTCTTGCGGGGAGTCAAAATCTAACGGTTCGTTTTATCAAAATACCCTTAACTTTATTAATTTTCTATGAAAATATTTCTAATTCATTTGCCCTTAAATAAAAAAAAAGAAACATTTATTAATATTAAATTTTTTTTTTAAATTTTGAGTATAATGGATTTAAACACATTATATTAATATTTAATATTTAAAATATTATATTATATTATATTAATATTTATTATATTATATTATATTAATATTTATAGTTAAAATGTCAAAAACAATATAGTTTGAAGGAATATTATGACACTAAAAGACAGTCTGTCAATTTTTTTTTTTAAATTTTGAGTATAATGGATTTAAACACATTATATTAATATTTAATATTTAAAATATTATATTATATTATATTATATTAATATTTATTATATTATATTATATTAATATTTATTATATTATATTATATTAATATTTATAGTTAAAATGTAAAAAAAAGTATACTTTGAAGGCATATTATGACACTAAATGACAGTCTGTCAATTTTTTTTTTTATATTATGTCATATTATGTCAAAAACAGTCAGTCAAATTTTTTTTAAAATTTTGAGTATAATGGATTTAAACATATTATATTAATATTTAATATTTAAAATATTATATTATATTATATTATATTAATATTTATAGTTAAAATGTCAAAAACAGTATAGTTTGAAGGCATATTATAACACTAAAAGATAAAAAACAGTAACTGGTATAATATAAGGGTATTCTGATCTTTTTTCTAGAAGTCATGAGAAGTCAGTATGGTTCCCAAACAGACTTCCAGCACAAAAGTACTTCTGCCAGTACTTCATAGACTTGATTGCCAATCTCCATTTCTGCACAGAATTACTTTTCCAACTCCTCCATAGAGTACTTCAGCTCCTGTTCTTTGGAAGAGTAGTTCTGCTCCTGGTATCCAAACAGGCCCTTATCTTATACTAGGAGGTTGGAGTTGGTGAAGTCAGTTCTCCTAAGTATCAAGGTATACTGGTGCAATTATTTTATTATCCTAGCTAAGACTGTGATAGAAATGGAGACGATCTTTATTGTTTTTTCTCTTCTTCCACTGTCCAAAAATACCTCAATTTTATCGACTATCATTGTTTTGATCAATTTTCCCAAAATACCTCTTTAACTTTAAAATCCCTTTAATTTTATTTTTTTTCTCTTTGACACCCTTAACCCCATAGAGAATGACACCCTTTAATATTTTCATAAAAACAAGTACCTCCAAGCAAGATTGAAGCGAAAATTTGGTTGAGACAAGTTTTGATTTTGATCCATTTTTAACTTCTCACTTCCATGGAACTTGAACGAAAATAAAAAATTGAACCCATTGAACAACTTTAAAGCGATTTTGAGAGTCCAAAATGCGATAATTTTCTGCAAACACTCCTTAGGTGATCATCGGAAACATCACCACTAAATTATGAGGTGGGCCCCAGATTAGCTGGCTTGCACATAATTACTATTATGTGGGGCCCACATATTTGAAAAGTAACTGCCATAGCAAATCTCAAAGTCAACCAATTTGATGGATTTTTCTTCCTGCACACCATACGACACCATACCATATCACTCTCCCAAGGGTATAATTGTCAACGAATCATATAAAGAAAAAGAGAAAATAGTTGAACTTGGACTTTTACGGCGCCAAATCCAAAAAAAAATTAGCTGAAAATGACAAAACAGTCCTTCGGTTTACCGGGTAAAGCGTGACAAACGTAACCAGTGTGTCCCTCCCTGATATTTGTCTCATTCTTCTTTTACTACTAAGAAAAATACACACATAAGAGGACATAACCGTCAATCTTTATAATGACAGGTGCAAAAAAAATAAAAAAGCATAATTTTCTTCCGCTGACTTGAATTCCACGTGGCAAAACATCAAATAGTGATGACATGGAAATAGTCAAATACGAAGACAAAGCCAAATACCAGATGTGACCGTCCACAGATAGAGCCAATTGTGGTAGACGAGAAAAGGGGAAAAAAGGAAAATTGGTGATTTAGATATACCTCCCACGTTTCTGTGAATATTAGAAACACCCCTGTGTTTTGAATCTGATTATCCATAGTCCCCGGTCTTCTTAATAATTAATGTAAAAAGACCTAAATACCCTTATTTTTCAAACTTGTGAAAGAAAAACCCCTTGTTTTCTCTTCTTAAAATCAACCCTCATTGTCATCCTTCTTAAGATTCCATCTACTTCAAACCTTAAAGTAATATAAATTTTTATGAAATTGCAAAATGATGAAATTTTGAGTATAAAAGTCTAAGACAAGGCCGATTGAAGCATAAGGCTTCACATTTAAAAAAGTCCCCCCCCCCCCGCCCAATTTTTTTCTTAAAATTATTTATAGAAATTTTGCCTTATTTTTATTTAAATACCCTTGTCAACATGAAGAAAAAGGTCTCAACATTTTTTTTTTAAACGCAGGATAGAATCTCGTCCCACCTATAGTTAGTTTTAAGGGGAAAAAAAATTCTTATTTAGTAAGATTTCAAATCTTATTAAGGGTAGTTTAGCTTAAATTGGTTACCAAATTGGCAATCCACCATCGCAATCCTCTAGATTTCATGGAAAAACTCATATTAAAAAATAAAATTATTTTTGAGTTTTTTTCCAAGATTTTGAAAATAGATGGCTATTGAACTTCCACCAAACTCTCAAATTTAAAATTAATATTCAATGGTGACAAATATATATATATATATATATTTATTATCAAAATTCTTATGGTTTCGTCTTTTACATCCCTATGGCATTGGATCATGTTTTTGGATGACACAAGGTGAGCTCAACGACCCTTGGTAAGATTTCACATCTTATTAAGTTAGTAAGGCTAGACTTACTCTTGTTTTTTAATAAGTACTTACCTCCACCTTAATATAAATGCTAATTAAGATATCTTAGATCCCAACCAATTAAGAAATTGATAGTTTCCAAAAAATCAAAAACTCGTTAGATCTCAATCCCCACCCATGTTATTGATAAATCATACTTTGATTAAACTTTTGTAAAACATTAAGTCATAAATAAATTTTAGTGAAATCTCTTAACATTATAAGAAAATAAAAGAAAATTTTAGCAAAAAGAAAGAAAAAAAATCCTCATCATTTTTAGGATTAGGATTTATGGACTCTCAAAAATGACCCGTGAAAAAAACACATTATCCCAACCCTTTAAACATAAAATCCAATGGTTGAGATTTATGAGTATCTTGATAACACAAATCTCAGAGGTACTTATCCTGAAGATAAATCTCAATCATTGGGTTTTGTGTTTAAAGGATTAGAATCATGTGTTTTTGTCACAAGTCATTCTTAGGAGTCACCTTTATTTTTATTATATAAATAAATAATTAATATTATTTATATTAATATATTAAATATACTTAGCAAAAAAAATATAAAAATCAAAAAGGCCCATTTAGAGTTTCGCGTTAGGCTACAACTTGTATTGAGCATTGATCTTGGATTTTCTACAATAAATAAATGTAAGGCAAAAAACGATGGACTGGATACAAAATTGAAGAGGTTAAAGTTGGTTTAACTTAAAGGTTGAAGAGATTGTAGATGAATAATTTAAGGAAAAAAATAAAATTAGATTTTTGAAAGGAGAATATGAATACAATAATAATTTTTGGTAAAAGCCTCTACATTTTTTTACGAAAGGTTAGTGCTAGGTTTAAAATAATAAATTGAACATAAAATTGAGTGGATAGAGAAATAAAAAACCACAAAGGTTGAACAACTTGAAGGTGACTTGTTTTGGGAAGGAAAAAAAAAAAGGGTTTTTTGATAGAGGTTGAAGAAAAGGGTATCTTGGTCTTTTCCATTAGTCTATAAGAAAACTGAGGTCAAAGTAAGATTTATCATCAGTTTCAAAAGACAGGGTGTATCTCTAATATATATCAAAATATGTGAAGACAAATCCAAATAACCAAAAATAGAGAGAAAGATAGCACTTTCTCTCTCTAAATTAAAAAACAAAGCAAGTCTCTCTCTCTCTCTCTCTCTCTCTCTGTGGCTGTTTTCTGCTTTGCCGGAAAACAGCTTTCCGATCTCTGAATCAGAAACTAAAACCACTATCAAGAATCAAATGTGATGGGAAGCGGTTTGTCCCGACTCTTCCCATGCATAAAACCACCCAACCAAAACCACCAAGCGGATTTGATCTTCACGGCGTCAGAGCCGTTAGACGAAACCCTAGGCCACTCCTTCTGCTACGTCCGCTCCTCAGCTCGATTTCTCTCTCCATCACACTCTGATCGTCTCTCTCCTTCCCAATCTCTCCGTCTCTCTCCATCCCATGAACCCACCTTGAAAAACAGACCTGGTTTCACCGAAACCGCTTTTAAGTCCATCTCTGGTGCTTCTGTTAGCGCCAACACATCAACTCCCAGAACTGTCCTTCAACTTGATAATATTTACGATGGTGCCATTGCCACTGATTGTGTTGGAGTTGGGACTAGTAGTACTGTAATCAGTGGGTTCGAGAGTACATCCTCCTTCTCTGCTCTGCCGTTGCAGCCAATCCCTCGTGGTGATGCGTCATCTGGTCCGATCGAACGTGGGTTCTTCATGTCTGGACCGATCGAACGTGGGGTTCTCTCTGGACCGCTTGATGCGAATAACAGTGTTGATGATGATGGACAAATCCATTTCTCAGCTCCTCTTAATGGAATTTATATGAAAAAGAAGAAGAAGAAGAAGAGATTACCCAGAATTCGAAAAGCGTTTTATAGGAATTTATCGGAGAAGAAGCGGCCTTGGGTCGTTCCGGTTCTTAATTTCGTTGGACGGAAAGATGGTCCGTGTCATGGAGGTGATACAGAGGTGAAGAATGAGAGTAATGTTCAGTGGGCACATGGGAAGGCAGGGGAGGATAGGGTTCATGTTGTTGTTTCGGAAGAACATGGGTGGCTCTTTGTTGGGATTTATGATGGGTTTAATGGCCCCGATGCGCCTGAATTCTTGATGGGTAATCTTTATAGAGCGGTTTTTAATGAGCTTGAAGGGTTGTTTTGGGATGTCGAGGGAGATTGTTCAATGGGTATTGGACAAGAGTGTAGTAGGGATGTAGAGGTTGTTGCAGAGGGAACCGACCCATCGAAGAACTGTGGTGGAGATGAAGGGGACAATGGGGTTTTGAATTCTGAGTCTTTGAATTGTGGGTCTGTGAAGAGAGTGACGTTTGAGTCGGAGAAGACAGAATTAAGGAGAAGGAAGCCTCTTTGGGAACTTCTTGCTGAAGATGATGCAAATGATGGAATAGATCTTTCGGGTTCGGATCGATTTGCATTTTCGGTTGATGATGCTCTTCGTGTAAGTAATGCCGGTTCTGTTGTGAGGAGACCATCGTTACTATTGTCGAAATTGAAATATGGGTTCTCGAAGAATAAGGAGGGTTGGGGTCAGAGTAGGAGGTTTTTCCCTTGGAAATATGATTTGGAAGATAATGAGAAAACTGAAGTGGAGAACAGAGTTGGTGAGAGATCATCTCAGAATTTAAGGAAACGTAGAATTGGTCCAGTTGATCATGACTTGGTTTTGAGGGCTTTATCACGTGCGTTGGAAGGTACCGAGCTTGCTTACCTTGATATGACGGATAAGGTTCTTGATCGAAACCCGGAGCTGGCTTTGATGGGTTCATGTTTGTTGGTTGTGCTAATGAGAGACGATGATGTGTATGTGATGAACGTGGGTGATAGTCGTGCCATCGTTGCACAATATGAATCACAAGTAATTAATTCTAGTAGGAAACACATAGGATGGGAGAACGACGGAGCAGAGATGGAGGATATTGTTGGGGAGACCAGTACTGTTGGTGAGGGGGTGGATATGGTAGTGATCGAGGCTCCTGATCAAACAATGAGGTTGACTGCGTTGCAGCTGTCCACTGATCACAGTACAAGCATTGAAGAAGTAAGTTTTGATCTTGAAAGAATAAACTTTAGGCCCATTCTTTATTTTGTATGTGGAAATTCTTATGGACACACCTTCATGCCTTGTGTAAATCTGTTCTTAGGGACTTGCAAACACAGCTTTTCCCAAACAATTACAAGAAATTAGTGGTTTGATCTTTATTATAGATACTTGACACAATTAATTATAGGCATTTCTCGGGGAGTTATAAGCAAGCTCCTTCACTATGTAGTTTGACTCTACCTAGTTGGTCGATTCCAAGTTGGATAGAATTTGAATTAGTCAATGGCTGTGTCAACTTGGATGTTGCCTAACATTGATATGGCTTGTTTTAATAATAAATATAGGTGGAATGTTAAACAGTCATAAGAGGAACAATGTCATCTCTAGATTAAGCATTGATGGGGGATTTTGGGGGGGGGGGGGGGCGCGGGTTGAATCTTGGAGGGCAAGGATAGAATTAGGGAATAGGGTGGTGGATTTTTTATTAAAAAGTGTATTTAGAGCATTATGGAGTGGGATTTTTCCTTGATAAGTTTGAGTTTGATTGGATCTTTCTTGCGTTTCAGTTTGGCTTGAAAGACCCTTCAATGAAAAGGAGGTATTTCAAACTATTTCTACTCGGATCGTGACAAAGTGCTTGGCCTCGATGGTTTATTCAACAATTAAGGAATATTTTATCTTTGGTCATAAGGGACTTTCATGAGAATGTTAATTTGAACTACTGTTCTAATACTACTTTTTTAGCTTTGATTCCAAAATGTTTGAGAGCTGAGGGTAGTTTTGATTTGTGGCCAATAAGCTTGGTGGTGGGACTTCAATATCATATCCAAATTGTTAGCAACGAGGATCAAAATGACCACTGAGATGTGATTGGGTCAGAGAAAGGTGCCTTTGTTAAGGGCCATCAAATCTGGGGCAATAACTAATGAATGCATCCGTTCAAGATTTAAATGGGGAAGGCCAGGTCTTGTACATAAGATTGACTTAGAAATTTTTTTTGATCATGTGTGTTAGGAAAGGTATATGTTGCGGAGTATGGGATTTGGGTCTAGGTGGATCATTTGGATTTTCAAATGTTTCCTTGTCATTGTTCTCAATCTTGGTCAATGGAAGCCTACTAGTTTCTTCAAGACTTCTAGAGGATTGCGTGTAGGTGATGTTTTGTCTTCACTCCCGTTGTTGTTGAGCCTTTGTGAAGGTTATTAAGGAGGATGGTAGCTAATGACAATCTATTTTTTTTTATGCTATGTTAGAAAGGACCGATGATCACTCACCTCCAGTTTGCAGATGTCAGTTTGCTTTTTTTGTTTTTTTTTGTTTTTAGATGCATCCTTAGATTAGCTAAGATTTCTTCAAGATTTGTTGTGTTGTTTTGATGTTGTCTTGGGCTTATACATATATTTGTTCAGGAGTAAATATTTTGGAGTTGGATTGGTCCCCAATCTTGTCTAGTTGGTTCATTAAAGGATGAGTTGAGTTCATTCCCATCAACCTAAAAGTGGCTTCTTGTTGGAGCTTTGTATAGGAGTAACACCATGTGGAATAATATGATCACTAGGGTTAGTAGGAGGTTGGGGTCTTGGAAGGAGAGGTTCCTATCCAAAGGAGGGAAAATGACCCTTATGAATAGTACTCTCGTGATTATTCCTGTTTATTATCTATTTCTCATTCCTAGAAGTGTGGATTTGAAGCTTGATATAAACTCTTTTTGCAACTTTTTGTGGAAAGATAATTATGCTTGTAAATTCCATCTTGCTTAGAAATGTATTTGTTCCCCAAGGAAAAACATAGGCTTGGGATTTCAAAATATAATGTTCTCAAACTTGGGCCTAGGAGATTTGATGTTGATCAGGAAGCTTACGGAGGAGAGTGATTCATGGAAATTTCGAGTCTGTTTTGTATGGAGAAAGTGGCATTGTTCAATCTTTGTATGGGCAATGAAGTGTGGAAAGAGATTCAAAAAAGTTCTTCCCAATTTCCCCAAAAGGATAGTTCTCAGTTTAGGTAAAAGTAACAGGGTCAGATTTTGGGAGGGTTGTTGATGCAATGTGTCCTCCTTAATGATCAGTTTGTAGACCTTTACTTTGTTTCTTCAAAGAGATGGATGCCTATACAAAATTTCATGGTTCTAGAATGAGGTGCACTATCAAGAGATCTTGGTTTTCGTAGTGATCCAATCTTTTAGTTACCGCATTAACCAACTATCCAATGTGGTTTTCTTTGCGGGGGAGGAAGACCATATGGTATGGTAGAAGTGTTGAGTTGGTTCTTTCTCTGTTAAGTCTTTTTATCAAGTTATACTGGTCTTTTCTACTGCTATCTTTCTGGTCTCTTGTGTGGGGCCGTAGAGTTCCAGCAAAGGTAGCTTTCTTCATTTGGTGTACGGCCTTGGATAAGGTTTTGATTATAGACCATGTCATCTCTCCGGTATTGTTTCTGTGAGTCCTTGTCTTTTGTGCAAAGGGAGCAGGGAAAACATCTTTCACCTTCTTTTCTTTTGTTTTTTTTATCCTGCACCATTTGGTTCCACATTATTTATCTCTTTAATGTGTGTTGGTGTTTTCCTTATTGCATTTCGGGTTTGTTTCAATATTGGCAAGTGTTTCTTTCAAAGAAAATTATTATTTGGAGGTTGATACATTTTTCTGTGTGTTGGGCCATTTGAAAAGAAAGGAATACCCACATTTTTTTATGGTAAGGAGCACTTGATTCAGGAAGTCATTATTAGTTCTCTTGGAATTTTTTATTTATTTTTATTTTTTTATAGAACCTTTTAAGGAATTTAGGAGCCTCTATTTAAGGATTTTTTGTTCTAGGTGGGAGTCATCTGTGTTGTGATTTTGCCATCATATTTTCCCTGTTGTCTGTTGTTTTGTAGGTAGATTTCTTGACCTCCTTTTTTCCTCAAATATATCTAGACAAATTCATAAAAGAAATGAGAGATCATTTAAGAAGCCAATTACCAACAACCCCTAATCAACAACATTGCTGCACAATGTTTGCATGCACAAGGAAGAATAAGAGCCCAAGAACCCCCTTTGATCAAAATTTTCAAAAAGTTTCGCTAGCTCTACCCATACCATGGCCAGGTTCACACAGAGAGTTCCAGTAAAGAACCTATAGAATTTTTTGTTTTTTTTTTGATAAATAAATAACCTATTGATATCAAAACAATAGGTGACTTCTATGGCCTATGCGTTTTTTTTATTATATATCACTGACACATATCAGCTCAGACTGACTTCTATTTTCTTCCTTTGTTTGATGTGTATTAACTGATGCAGGAAGTTCTCAGGATCAAGCAAGAACACCCCGATGACAGTCAATGTATTGTCAATGACAGGGTGAAAGGTCGTCTTAAGGTTACACGAGCATTTGGGGCTGGATTCCTCAAGCAGGTTTGTCCTCTCAAGTACTCTCTTTTTTTCCTGGAATTTATTCAAAAGGAAACCTGAGTTCAAATATTTCACTGCTTTTCTTCATGGGAAATCTATTTAATTTATCACATGTTTGTCTTGGAAAATTTCCTTGATATTTGCATGACTTGCTGCATCTGCTTGTTTGTGCAGCCCAAGTTGAACAATGCATTATTGGAAATGTTCAGGAATGAGTATATTGGTATTGCCCCATACCTATCCTGTTCTCCTTCTCTTTGTCACCATAAACTTGGTTCCAATGATCAGTTTTTAATTCTCTCATCGGATGGCCTATATCAATATTTGACCAATGAAGAAGTGGTTTCTTATGTTGAGAGTTTCATGGAGAAGTTTCCTGATGGAGACCCTGCACAACATTTAATCGAAGAACTCCTTTTCCGTGCAGCCAAGAAAGCTGGTAAGATAAATTTCCTAAGCTCACCTTCTGTTGTAATTTTTTTTTTGTAAGACTTAGGGTGTCGAACATATGTGCTGTACAATAAAGTAGGTTAAGAAATTAGTATTTTTCCCATAAATCAGGATTCTATACATTGATCATACTATTTATCAATGTTGAACATGACATGTAGACCTTATTACCATCATATAGTTCCACATAGTGTTTGGAAAGTTATTCAGAAAGTGGAGCCTGAGTTTTCTAAGAAGATGACTTTCAAAGTAGGTGAAGGCAATAAGGTTCGATTCTGGGAAGACTGTTGATATGACAAATTGACAATTCTCCCCTTCAATCCCAATTCCGTGATTTGTATTTTGTACACCATTTCTATTAAAAAGACTTTACCATTGGAATTTTTTTATGGGAGTAGAGGGCCAGGTCTCTTGGTACTTAGGATTTAGGAGAAATTTCAATGATTCAGGAGGTTAATTATTTCGTTAATCTCATTTGTTGTATTTCTGAATCCCTAATTTGTTCCTTAAAAGAGGACAAGAAGATTTGGACAAGGAGTTTACTGGAGTTTTGTAAGTCGATTCATTTTTCCATCCCTCGGCATATTCATGAAGTTCTAATTTCCTGCTTTGATCATTTGGGTCTAGAGTTCCCGCTAAGGTGAATTTTTTCATTAGAACTGCTGCCTTGGATTATATGATTGTGGACCATCTTATTTCCTATGTTATTATCATAGGCAGCTTCTACTCCCATGGTTTTGTTGCTACTATTTCAACCATAGTTATTGGATTGTAACCACTAGGAATTTTGTAGGGCATAACATCCTCGCCTTGGATAATTTAATCTCCCGGGGATGGATTACTCCTAACTTCTGTTCTTCATGCTTGAGCAATGGGGAATCTGTGAATCATATCTTAATCCATTGTCCGTTTTCTTGAAACATTTGGATGTCTCTCTTGTCTCGATTCCAGCTGGACTGGGTTTTACCATATTCTTTCTCCTCCCTCTTGGAAGGGTGGACCTTCAATACCTTTGCCCTTAGAAGAAGGTATCAATGGGTGATCCTTCCTTTCACCATGGATTGGGAACTTTGGAAGGAGAGGAACAACATAGTTTTCCAAAGTAAGGGGAGCTCGTCCTTAACTGTGTTCTTGGAGATTTTAGTCCTTCTATACTTTTGGTCCAAGCTCAGCAGGGATTTTGAGGGAGTTTCCTTTCAGGATTTTGTATTCAGATGGGAGAGTCTTTGTGTGAAAAGAAGCTACTGTATTTGTTTGGTTCTCTTTTTATCTCACTTGTATGGGGCTACCTCAGTCTCCTCCTATCTTTTTCTTCTTTAATGAAATTTTTACTTTTATAAAAAAAAATTAAAAAAATAACATCCTCCTCTCTAATGGTAGTGATCGAATGCAGGGTATGGTTTTGTTAAGTAAACAAGTTTTTCTTCTAATGCTGGGAAAACTTTATCAGGAGGAAATTTCGGAATGAGAGAAGCATGAAAGAGGCAAAAAAGTTATGGAATGAAGACCCCAATAAACATAGAAAGTTATGGAATAAAGAACCCAATAAAGTTAGGTTCTGAAGGTCCTGAAAGGTGAAATAGAATATATTGTCAAACTTCATAATATATTCCTGAGTAGTTTACTCCTACAGTCCATGAGATCCTTTAGTAGCACCATAACCATCCTTCTAGGTTTTCTCATCCTGGCTGGTTTTGGTCCTTCAACAAGCTTACACTGAAATTAAACTTCAGAAGACTTTAATACGGTTCTTTTGTGGCAAAGAACCTTCTATTTACATAGGTATCCTCTTGAAATGTTCAGGCAATCTAATCCATGATGTGATGTTCCACAGTTCCATATTATATTCAAAATTGAAGCTCTACAATATGCCCTTATGATTTATCAAACTATGTCTTTACATCCTGAAGAATCATGTTACAATACTCTTCTTCCAAAAGTCATGGTAAAATTTGAGTGATGCAAGGCACTTATTACCTTGCTTCTCAAGAAGTTACATGCATTTATGGATTGGCCAACCCGTTTGAATTGTAGGATACCTTCATACTTCAATGAGCTCAGCATATACATGTTGACACGATATATTACTGATATTGGTATATGAAACTGCTGGATACCTGCTGTCTTATGATTTTTCTTATTTTTGTATTTTTTTTTTAAATCTTCTTTTTTACCATAATAATCAGCATATACAAGTTGACACTATATTACTGACATTGGTGTAAGATACTGCGTGGATACTATTTATCTGCTAATTCTTTTATGATATCATATGAATTGGTGTGCTATTAGTAAAAGTTGGTGTGGTAATAGAATCTCTCTTTTTGTATTTTTAAATTTTTTTTACCATATTAATCTTAGTTATGTATACACATCTTAGTTGAATTGAGATGACCTGTGGCCCCATTCTTCTTCTTTTGGTTAATGCTCTGAACGAATTATTTAGTTATCCAACCAAGATTCTAGTCCGGCGTGGACCCCATTAGCCACCCGACATACTTGATCAGTTTGGCCTGGTCCAAGCGGACTGAACATGACCCATTGACCCACCAAGTGTACAGTCAAGACTGTTGAGAGTTGAGCCGAATTATCTATCTTCCTCGACTTTGTTTGAAGTTGCTTATGGCATATCCAAGTAGATGTGACATGAACTTCATCTCATTTCAATTAAAATTGCATGATCTCTGATGAGTTTTTTTTTTTGTTTTTAAATTCTTATTTACCGTAGGGATGGATATCAATGAACTATTGGACATCCCACAAGGAGACCGCAGAAAATACCATGATGATGTCACGGTTATGGTGATATCACTTGAAGGAAGAATTTGGAAGTCATCTGGAAAATACTTGTGAAACTACGCAGCCAATTTCCTGCACCTATTTTAATAGTGACATCTTTTGGACGCACGAGTGATTCATCTCTCAATCAGAGTGGAAGGTGGTCAGGCCATCTCACTTGACTTGGCAAATTCCAGCACTGATCCCCATTTTTCATGGGTTTCCATAAGAATTCTTTCATCTCATGAACAGGAATCCGAAAAACAGGATGTAATCCATGCCAATAGTGGTTGATTGCTTGATGTTCATGAAGGCTTCTTTGTTCTGAAGCACGGAGCAAAGACAAATCGGGAGTTTGCAAATGGGATTATTCAGAATAGATATTTGGTTTAAGTATTTTGCTTTTTTCGGTGTTTGGGATTTGTGATAGAGGCGGTGTCGATGCCATTGTCTTTTTTCGCTTCTTTTTCTTTCCTTGTCTATAGAGGAAAATGTGTTTTTTTAGGGGAGAAACATTCCCTTATCAAAAGTGAGCATCTGTAATTTTGTAGGTGGTGTTTCACCAAAGCGGTTTATCAAAGATGGAAAATTTAGAGAGCTGCTATTGGCACTCCAACTTTTACTTATTACACCCCAAATTCTTAAATTATTTCACACCCTAATTAAATATTAAAACACATCATTCAAACATTAGAAAATGTTTATTTCAAGTTATTACTTCGACATTACAAAGCATTATAACACATTCAAACAACTTCAGTAGTTTACAATTAGGCTTACCCTTATATAAAATCTCAGGTCTAATAAATAAAAATAGAGAGATTCTATGGGCACTCCAACTTTTACTTATTCTCAACCATTGGCATTAATGATGAGTGGTAGTGTTAATATTTTTTATGAAAAAGATAAGAGTTGCTATTGCCACACCATGATGAGTGATGGTGCTAATATTTTTTATGAAAAATATAGAGTTGCTATTGCCACACCATTTTTACTAACATCACACCAATTGTGTGCAATTCTTAAGTGATTTATACAGGAATTGGTGAGGCATTAGTAAAAGTTGGTGTGGCAATAATAGCACTCGAAAGATGTCAGCTAAAAAAATGAATTTTGAATTAGTCCAATTCATTTGCAGAATTCAATCTCAAAAAATAGAAAGTGTCAACAGTTACCCAAGGAGAACCTATAACAATTGAAAAACCACCAAAAACTTCTTTAGAAATTGTAATTTTTGAAGTAAATTTAACAAGTTGGGTAGACCATTCATAACCATTTACATAATCAAATGATAAATGGGAAGGCGCCACTCATCTCTTACACTGTAACAGCCATTGATGAATTTTTGGACTGCACCCATGATATTAAATCCTCTTGAGTTGCCACAAAACAACCTGCTTTCTCTTCACTCTGCCTAAATGGTGCACCTAATTTCTTCAAATGAGAAGCAAAAGTACTAGCCAATCCCTGAGAGAACTTATGAGTACCAGCCCCGGTGTGGGCAGAAAACAACTTCGGCAATGTCTCTTGTCGGTCCATAATTTTAGATAAAGATCCCATCCATTCTTCAAATGCTGTGTGGGCTGCACCCACTGACAACGATCGAAGGTTCAATGACCATTCTTCTGAGGTCTTCGTATGTAAACCAGGGTACAACCCGTAAACAATTCCCAAGTATAGTAACTCATGGGCTCTTTCATGGAGATTTCTGTTCCGACATATATCGATCAAGCAATTACAATAAGGTCTTCTCACCTCTACCACAGCTTCATTAAGTATCTCCTTGAATTCCTCTTTGATTTTACCAAAACTAACTTCCTCTTCTACAAGTAGTTTAACAAATGAAACCAACTTAGGATTAGCCTTCTCTAAACAAGTAAGGACCTTCCCTACCTCCTCGTCATCTTCACAAAGAGACACAACAGAAAGCAAGCATCCACACAACCGATCATCAGGCATGACTCCTCTCTTGATCGAAACCCCAAACACCGTCACCACATCTTCAATTCTCTTTGCTTTCCCCAGACATTGGATCAAACAAGTGCAACCCATCACATTAAGCTTAACACCCAAGTTAGACATCTCTTCGAACATCGACATTGCCTTTTCAACATTACCCCCACTTCCATAAATATTAAGCATTGCAGTATAACTCCAACTATCCGGCTTACACCGCTCTGATCTCTTCATGTCCTCGAATAGCCTCTCAGCTTCCTCCTCTAATCCAAGATCGGCACACATACTCAACAATGTATTATATAGAATGAAATCCATCGGCCACCCATTCGATCTCATCCGCTCCCAAAGCTCCAAAGCATCACGACCCCATCTTGCCTTTCCATAAATCTTGACGAGGGCGGTTAATGTTTTCTCGTTCGGTGTCAGACCCGAAGCGATCATCTCCTCGAATAGGCTCCTAGCAAGACCAGGTTTTCCAGCCTTACCCATTGCTTCCAATAGTGTGTTGTAAACAACCAAATTGGGTTCAACCCCAATGGACTTCATTTCTTGCAAAACATACATAATGCCATCATAATCTCCAGCCTCACCAAACATCTTCCCCAAAACAGAGAAAGCAATGGGATCAGGCTTCCACCCACTAGCCCTCCCTCTTTCATACAAACTCAACACCTCCTCTACCTTACCCAACTTAGCATAAACATCTAAAATAGCAGAGTAAGTTACCTCATCAGGCATCAAACCAGTTGTATACATCCTCTCAAACCACTCCACAGCCTTGTCAAAAAGGTTGCATCTTTTTGCACAAGTAATTATTGTGGAGTAAGTAATGTTATCAAGCTCAACTCCATCATCAATCATCTCATGGGCAAGATCCTCAATGAGCTGAAATTGCCTCCCAAACCTCAAAGACTTCATTGTGACATTATAGAAGATGGTTTCAAGAGGAAATAAATTATGGGTTTTGATCCAATTGAAGAAAAGATGAGTTTTTTGCCATGGCTTCAAGCTGTTAAGGATTAGAAGGGCATTTTCTCTATTGGGTGGGTGTGGGATTTCTTCAAGAGTGGTTAGAAACTCTGCTTCTGAAGTGGGGTCACAGTCATTAAGTTTCTTGGAGAAGAGTTTGAGGTCTCTGAGTTTTGGATTGTAAGAGTGAGGAGAACGTTTATGGCGTTGAAGAGAGAGGACTGAGGGTTTGGGCTTGGAAGGATTTGCCCAAGTGGATTTGGGTTTTGTGAGGAGGTTGGGTTGAGGTGGTGAGTGGTCAGAGAGGAGATTGAGAGAGAGGGGTTTTAGTTGATCAGCTAAAGATTGGTTCGATTGGGGTTCCTCTAAATTTGGTGGAGATTTGGATGAGTTGCAGAGAAAAGTATGTCTTTTGGTGGGATTTCTGAGAAGAGATGAGGAGAAGAAGATGTGTTTCTTCTTTGGGTCAGAAGAATGTGTTATTGTGAGATGGAGATGAAGTTCCACAGCAGAGGTGGAAAATGTTGAAGAAGCCATGGTTTCAGACAGAGAGAGAGAGAACCTTATCTGGCTCTGTAGATGTTTGCTTTGTAATAAGTCAAGAAAACAGAAAATAATCACAACCGTCGATCTAATCATGGAAAACGATTTGAAACTGATGAAATAACACTTGACCTAGGTCTTATCCAAGTGACCACAGAAAATGAACTAAATGCCCGTCTTCAAAATTTTTATTTTTTTTTGCCTTGAAAAAAAACCCCTCGTTGGGTAAGTAGATTCAAAGGTTTTCTACAATATTTGTAAACTATGGTCTGAGAAGAGATACTAGAATCCAAATAAAAAATCAGATAAATTATTTTCTAAAGTGAATTGAAATTTTATTAGTAGTCTTTTTTTTTTCAATCACAAGATATTCCCACACCATTCGGGATGGGATTAGTCTATATGGTCAGATGTCCATCCCTAGAGTTTCTCAAATGCCCTAATCCCATAAAAATTTTCAATATGTGATAAAGTAAGTCAAGAGACCACCTAATTTCAAACACACAATTAGAAGGAATAACCCCTAGTTGTTAGTTTTATTATTGACCCAAAATCTAGGTTCTTTTATTAATAAGTTTAACCATACAAAATGCATTCTTTACCATTATTTACATAAACTTATTATTGTTTAAAGGGTTATGTTGAAATAACACTACAATTGACATTGATTCTCACATTGTTGATATGGAGGTGTACACAAAGCCATAAATGTTATATACATCTACATCACCAATTTGAGAATCAATATCAATTTTAATGGTACGACATTGATTCTTACATTGTTGACGTAACCATAGATGCCTTTCATCAAGATACAAGTGAGAAGCATCTATGGTTTTGTGCATATCAATGTGTGAAACGATGTCAATTTCAATGTTACTTTAATACAAATCAAAAAATAAATTTCCCTTGACAATATAATTTGATGAGTCGTGATTGTCGACAATAAATTTTAACAGATCTACCTCGAGATTCGTGAAATATGATCACAAATGATTTTATTGATTTTTGATAAAAAAAAGATATACAGATCTCAGTGTTTCTTTTAATTAACAAGCAAGTATAAAATAATGATGATGACGTATATAGCTTTTCTTCTCTCCGAGCTTCGCACTTTATTGACTGAGAATGATGCTTTGACGTTGACTTTGTTTTGTGCTTGATCTTTTGTAGAGGTTTCTGTAGATTTTCTTCTCTCCGAACTTCGCACTTTATTGGTTGAGAATGTTTTCTTGACTTTCGAATAAAATTTTTATGCTTGATCTTCTTTTTAGTCGGAGTCCGGATCTCTGAATTACTTTACTTTGTCTTTAAAGGAGGGCTTGAGAGCTTCTTCTTCTTCTCTAGAAGGAAAACTTCTGTTTTCTGAGAAAAAGTGATTCAGATCTCCTTTCAATGAAAGAGGCTCTTGTATTTATAGACTTAAAGGTAATTTAACTTTTCAATTATACCCCAACTTAAAGAAGTTTAATTGATTTATTTAAAAGGTTAAATTTGTTTAAATCCAATTTTAAGAATTTTATGGATCATTATTAGGTTAAACTCATTTGTTTAGGTGTAGGGCCCAACATTTAATACGGATCACTTAAATCTCCTGAATCATGAGCTTTATCTACAAAAGTCTAAAACCCCGGCTTATAGGAAGTACGTTCGCAGTTAATGGACTCAATTTGGATACGAGACCCATTAATAAAATTAGAGATTTTTATTTATAAAATTTGTAAAGACCTCTTCAAAATTTTGGTGGCTATAGTGATAATTTGATATTTCCTCTAACATGAGTTGTGATAATTTGAAACTTCCTCTGACATACACTTCCATCACAGAACCATAGATCATTTTTCTTGGGAAACACATGAAAAAGATTAATTATTTTGCATATCCCAAGGCAAATGATCTACGGCTATGTGATGGGCGCGTATGTTAGAAAATCATTATTATGGTTGGATTGTCTAATTTGATATTCAACTGGCCTGCATGTAGGAGTAAACCAACCCAATAATTTAGGAGTCATTCTTCATCACTGGGACTTGAGGCTAATTTGGTCATTTGAAGAGTGATTCTAAGCTCCTTGTTATGCTTGGATCAGTGAAGCAAAAAAGCGCGCGAACCTCTGCTAAAAGTTTATGAAGAAGGAATTTGAATTTCTAGCCGTTAATATTATTTGAATTTCCCCCCAATGGCAACGGCTGCATTTGCCAGGCGTTTGGGCGTCTCCGTGAAGAATGCAGTGGCAAACAAAGCTTCAAATTGGTTCAACCCTCATATGGCTGCAGCCTCCCGCGCCATTATGGATCGAATTCCTCTAGTCGATTTTACCCTCGAAATCAGAGATGCAAGGGTACAGCCACTATCCCTTTCTATAATCTCCCTTTGATGGATTTAAGGGCATTATATGAATAAAAAAATTCCAGTATTCACTGACGAAGTTGCTTTGAAAACCTTAAGTATTCGAATTGTTCGACAAAATGCCTGAGTGACTGACACTATTTAAACAATTTTGCAAAACTTGTTGCATTTTCTTTTTTTCCATGCAAATAATTGTTTTTGTTTTTTTTTTTTTTATAACTTTTAGATACCGATTTCTTCAGAATATGGATGCACAAGAAACTTTCCGCCTTCCACTCGGCGGCATATCATAGTCTTGAACAAGATGGATCTTGCAGGTCGCTTGCAAACACGGGTACTATAATTCTCCCTGTACTTATATTCACTATGTATTACATTTGGGTATATATTTTTGGATTTTAAAAGCATGATTTAATAATAAAAAGTATTACAGTTGGCTGACTTTTAACTGTTATAGTATGATTTATATTAACATTAAAAACAGATTAAAGAAAAAATAAATTGAAAAAAACATTTAAATTTGATTTTTTGAATTTAAAATAAATAGTTTTAGTATAACAAGTAAGCACATTCATTAAAATTATGCAGTGGTTTGAATTAAATTGTTATTTTTTTAAATGTTATGTTCAAATAATTTTTGGAAAAAACTATTATATAGACCATTGTTTTCATTGTGATGGTTTCTTTAAGTAGTGAAATGATGCTATACTATGGTGCATAATATAATCATCGTCGTCATTTCCTTATCTAAAAAATTTGGTATGATGTGTTACATAATGAAAATGTAATGGGATATGGTGTTTTAACAGTTACTTTATGTAATGTTGAAATATATTGTTTTTTTGTAATAGACATGGTTCATAGGCTTTCATGTCTAATTAAAGGAATGAAAAAAGTGGAGGAGTACAAAGGAGGCCAAGATAGTCCCCCAAGCAAGACAACACAAAGAGAAGGAGAAAAACCATGCAAAAGAACTACCAAAAGAAAAACAAAGAGTTACACAAGCTATCCCATCTAAACACAAAATCTTCAAAAACCCACCGGAAAACTCCTTGTTCAACTTAGCACAAGAGAATCAACTCTAATCTCTTCATATACACTGTGCGTGTGTTGTTCTCCTTGCCTTGGAACACCTTGTTATTTCTCTCCTTCCAAAGACCCCAAGCTATGGCTGAAGGGAGAATAGCCCACAAGTGCCTCTTTTTCTAAGAGAAGATGTTGTAAACCACCCTTCTAACAAGAAAATAAAGTTTCTAGGAAAAACTCAATTCATTTGAAACAAGGAAAGAAATAAAGACTAAATACCTCAAGAGAATGAGCAATGAATTAGAGTCTGATTCACGGATTTCTCATCTCTCATACAAAGGGGGCAACAATTGGGAACAATCCATTGATTGAAATCAAATTGTCCAAAGTGGGAATCCTCCCTAAGGAGGTAAACCAAATAAAGAAAGATATTTTAGAAGGAACAAGTGGCGATCAAATGGTAGAAGTTGGCTAAGAATTAGCCAACCTTGGAAGAAGGGCTTTGTAAAATGTCCGAACAATGAATCTCTTATCCTTTGCCTTGACCCATTCCCTTTTATCCTGATCATTCTCTCTGACTTGGACCTCATTCAAAAGGTTAAGAAGATATGTCACCTCGATTATCTCCCAATCGTTGAAATTTCTCTTACAACCCAAATCCCAAGAATTATTCTCGTTAAGAATTAGAAAATGTTCTATTGAGCAATTTTTCTTTAAGCTACAAGCATACAAAGATGGGTATTGAGTTGATAGAGCCGAATTCCCACACCACCTATCTTCCCAAAACCGAACCCTATTCCCTGAACCCACTCTAAAACTGGTCTTTATCTCAAAAGCATTGGCCCCCTTCAAAATCCCCTTCCACACACTATAACCATACGTCTGTTTTGCTTCTCCACTACACGAATTGAACAATTGTTCTCCATACTTCGCACGCACAACCCTCTTCCACAAACTTTGCCTCTCTTCACCAAACTTCCATAACCATTTACTCAAGAAAGCTCTATGTGTTAACCGTAAACCTCTAATTCCCAACCCCCCATTTCTCTTAGGGGTGCAAATCAACTTCCAATTAACCCAATGGTATTTCCTACCTCCATTCTTATCATTTCCCAAAAAGTTCTTCAGAAGTCTTTTAATTTGAATCTCTACCGACTTAAGCATTAAGAAAAGGGAGAGGACTAAATGGGAAAACTAGACAATTTGCTTTTAATCAGTGTCACCTTACCACCCTTGGACAAATATCTAACTTTTCACATGCTCAACTTCTTTTCCATGCTCTCAATCACTCCATCCCAAATGCTTTTGCTGCTATACGAAGTTCCTAATGGAAGACCCAACTAGAGCACCCCAAAATAGCTCCTAACATAGGAAGATCATGGACATTACCTACTCCAAAAAGTTTACTCTTTTGCAAGTTTATGTAAAGGCCAAAGATTGCCTCAAAACAACTTAATAACACACACAAGATTCTCACTTGATCTCTAGAGTGGTCCAAGAACACTAAAGTACATCAGCAAGTTGGAGATGGGAAATCAATGGACCTTCATTATTCATTCTAAACCCCAATAGCTTACCAATTTTCACAAATCTTTTGAAGAGCCTACCCAAGGCCTCAGCCACTATAAGAAACAAAAACGGAGATAAAGGATTACCCTGTCTTTAACCTCTCGACCTCTTAAAAAAACGGGCCGGACTGTCATTAACTAAGATGGAAAAGGATACCGTAGTAATACAATTCATGATCCATCCTATCAATCTTTTACCAAACCCCATCCTACCCATCAATACTTCAAGAAGTCCCAACTCACATGGTCATAGGCTTTTTGTAAATCTATCTTACCCACCAACCCTAGCTTCTTATCCTAAATCATCAAGTCTAGACATTCGTTCGCAATCAACACCCCATCTAAAATTTGTCTTCCCCCCTAATAGAAGCTCCTTGTTCCAAATCAATAATATTTTTCAACACTTCTTTTAATCTAGAGGCCAACATTCGATATGATTTTGTACACTGAACTAACCAAACTAATGGGTCTAAATTCCCCAAGGTTGTCAGACCCTACACTTTTGGGAATCAAAGCTACAAAGGTACTATTCAATCCATAATCTAAACAATTTCTCTCTTGAAGCTCCTTAACCACCTCCATAAAGTCTTTCGAGACAATGTCCGAACAATGTTTGAAAAATCCATGGTAAACCCAGCCGGTCTGGGTGCCTTGTCCCCACTAATGGAGAAAACTATAGTTGTCACCTCTTCAAATTCATTTACAAATCTAAAGACAATATAAAGACTACATAATGTTGTTAAGATGCAATGAAACGCATATATGAGGCACAAGGTGAGGTAAGGCACAAAGCGTCTTCAACTACTCAAGGTGAGGCGACTTTAGAGAGTTGCACACCCTAGGTGCTTTAAGTATGCCATGCCAAAGTTGCTAGGTGCTGGAGGCATGCACCTCCATGAAATTTGATATATATATTTTGATAAGCGTAAAATTTTATTAAAATAAAAAGAATAAAAGAGGCTGAGATAGCCCCCATACAACAGACAAAAAAAGAAAAAAAAAAAAGCTAGTACAAAAGAAACTAAAAAACTAAAACAACCTTATGATACAATCTAAAAAACTAAGTAGTACAAAGAGAGTCCCAACTGAAAACAAAATCCTGAAAAGATACACCATCAAAGTCGGTGCTCAGTTTCCACCAAAGGTATAGTAGGCCCAAATCTCCATAAACAAGGCTTGAGTCGTACTTTCCTTACCCCGAAACACCTTAGTATTTCTTTCTTTCCATAAACCCCAAGCAATGGCCAAAGAAAGAATAGCCCATAGAAGTATTTTTCTAAGAGAAAATATATTAGAAGTTCACCCTTCTAATAATAAAAAGAAATTTTGAGGGAAAACCCACTCCACTTGAACAGGGGAAAAGAAGAACATCCAAATAACCCGAGAGAAAAGACAATGAATTAAGATGTGATGAATAGATTCACTGTGTCTCTTACAAAGGGAATAGAAATTTGGAACAATCCAACCTCTATAGATTAAATTATCCAAGGTAAGAATCCTTCATAACGAGGCAAGCCACACAAAAAAATGATATCTTGGATGGAACAAGTGCATACCAAATAATAGACTCTGAGAAGGATGTTTCAAAAGAGAGCAGTAAGGATTTGTAAAAAGAGCGAACAGAGAATTGCTTATCTTTACCCTTGAACCATTCTCTCTAGATTGGAGAGAATTTAGGAGATCTAGGAAAGATGTTATCTTGGTTATCTCCCCATTGTTGAAATTCCTCTTGAAGCCCAGATCCCAAGAAAAGGAATTCTCAATGCGAATTAGACAATGCTGCATTGAGCAATTCCTTTTAAGTGAACAAGCGTACAAAGAAGGGTATTGAGCCAACAGAGTCGATTTACTGTACCATCTATCATCCCAAAATTTAACCGTTTCTCTTCTCCCCACTTTGGAACTGACACCCCAATCAAACTGTACTACTACCTTAAGGATCCCCTTTCGGACACTACAATAGTACGTACCTGTTGCCTCTCAATTATACCAACCGAACCTCTTCTCCCCATATTTTGCTTGAACAACCCTCCTCCACAAATCGCCAAAGCCATTTTCTTAAGAGAGCTCTATTTGTTAACTTTAAACCTCTAATTTGTAAATGCTCATTTCTCTTTGGCCTACGATCAATTCCAATTCACCAAATGATATTTCCTTCCCCCGTTCTCATCATTCCACAAGAAATTCTTCATTAGTCTTTCAATTCGACCCTCCACAGATTTTGACATTGTGAATAAAGAAAGGAACTACATGGGGATGCTAGTTATCGTGCTTTTGATCAATGTTACCTTCCCCCTTTAGAAAGGTAACTGGCCTTCCATGTGCTCAGTTTCTTTTTGAATCTCTCAATTACTCCTTCCCAAATCCTCTTGCTGCAGTATGGAGCCCCTAAGGGTAAACCCAAATAGGAAGAAGGGAGGGTACCACAATAACATCCCAACGTGGCTGCTAACACCAGAAGATCAAACACAATTCCCACCCAAATAACTTGCTTTTCTATAAGTTTATATGCAATCCAGAGACTGTCTCAAAACAACATGATAAAACTCGCAGAATTCACCCTTGTTCTCTTAAACGATCCACAAATACTAAAGTATCATCCACAAATTGAAGGTGATATATATATAAAGTGAGATTATTTTTCCTAATAAATTTTATTTTACTTACAGGGATGGGTGAGGCATTTTGAGGAACAGAATTGCATTTGTTATGGAATCAATTCCCATAATAAGGATAATGTCAAGGAGGTAAATGCTAATTAATTTTTTTTAGAAAAAATAGAAATAAAATTAAATTACAAAGGTACTTTGCTACTTCTTTTGAGTAACATCTTGAGGATATTGCACTATTGAGTGATGTTACACTACAGAAACCATTCTGTTGGTCTGCCTTCCTGACAGGCATTGTAGGTGTTCTTAACTACCATTTATTGGCATCTAATAGAAGCTCATGTCTTATAGTTTCTGAACTTTCTGCAAGCCCAAGTTAGACAACTGAAGAAGGTTGATCAATCTAAATTTACCACAACCGTAATGCTAGTCGGAATTCCCAATGTTGGTAAGTCGGCACTTGCCAACGCTTTGCATCAAATTGGACGGATCAGTGCTTCAGGTAACCAAATAGTGTATATCCTCTTTATGTACAAATAAGTTGATTATCATGAAGATTGTGTATCTTTGTCGATAAAAATATGGGTTCTAATTATTACCATGTTAGAGAAGGGAAAGCTGAAGCATGCAATTGTGAGTCCACTTCCTGGGGAAACAAAAGATATCAGCAGTTTGAAGGTTTGAAACCATTCTTCATGTGCATCCATAATCTGTTTTACATTTTATTGCAAAATTATGTAAAAATTCAAGAATAGCGAAGAAATAACCAAAGTAATACTGTTTTTTCCTTCGTTATTGCCAAAAATACGTTGCAGAACCCCCCCCCCCCCCCTCCAGAGGGAAATTGATGCCAATGTAAACTTACCTCGGAAATTGGGTAGGTGAACTTATCACCTTTACCTACAATGAGAGGGTGTACTTAGGGTTGTAGTTTATGGAGCAACATTCAAAGTTGGTACCCTGATTTTGGTAAATGCCTTCATTTTAAGGTTGGTAAAGGTGATAAATTTCTTTTTGGGAGGATAGGTGTTGTGGTGGGGACCCATTTAAGGATGCATTCTTCAGCCTATTCTTGCTCTCTTATAGGAAACCCCATTCAATACAAGATTTTATTGTTTGGTCGGGTAATGAGTTATCATGGGATTATGGATTTTGGAGAAATCTAAAGGATTGGGAGATAAATTCTGTTTCCATTTCGATCAATCGTATCCAAGGGTCAAAATACATTTTCGTTTCGTTGTTTTGATCAGGGGAAAAACCAAGACAATCTCGAAATGAAACATTTAGAAACAACGGAAAAGTGTTGAAACATTACATTTTAATGCATAAATAATGTTAGTAAAAGATGTTTAAGTGGTTAAATGAACCTTAGAACCATTTATAATTTGCATATCACAGTTTTTCATGTCGATACACACGATTGACGATGACGCACTAAGAATATGCAAAATTTGTGTTCTTCATGGGATTCATGCAACTAACCATTTATAGTTTGTTCCTTTTTAACAATATTGAATGAAGGAACACAATTCGTTCAGCAAACCCCAAATTTTTGTTTGAGGCTTTGAAGTTGATGATGATTCTTTATATGATATCATGTAACTAAATTTCTATGATCCTAGTTTTCAAGTTTCATGCTTATGTAGCAAAAGTTTGTCATCCAAACGACCCAACTCAACCAATTTAATTGCATGTTATGAATCAAAATGTTTGTGGAAGCCTAAAGGCCAATATAAGTAAGATAAATAAAAGGTTGGTCCAGAGCCATTGTTAAGCCATATTTATCTTGAGATAAAATATATAAAACAGTGCAGATCCTATATATCTGTTAACAAAAACCTATGCACCTACAATGGTATATTTCAACTAAGACAGTCAATATATTGAAGATAGAAGAGGTGTAAACAAACATCCTGACCCACAATGATAAGGCACAATTAATCGGTAATCACATACGAATTATGGTCATCATTTATTGAATGCTGTGTCTTTGCTGTCTTTCACCTAATAAAGTTAAATAGTCAATTGTTCTTTTCAGATTGGAAGCAATCCCAATATTTATGTCTTGGACACACCAGGAGTGTTGCCTCCCGACATTCTTGATATTGAGGTGGGCTCTAAACTAGCTTTAACAGGTATTGCTCTTCATGCAAATTGTCTAGATTTAATGCATTTATGTATATTTTAAGCTCCCAACATGGGATTCAGCAGCTTGGCAACTTTCCAAGCCTATTCGAAAGTCAATTGTCTTGGCTTGGAAAAGTTGCTCCGAGTTTCCCAAGTTTTTCCATGAAATACTTACTCCCGAGTCACAATTGTTCATTGAAGACAATGTGAAGACTCGTCAAGTCTAGCTTTATAACTGGGTGAATCAACATTAAGTTTCCCAACTATCTTGAGGTTATTGGCGAATGTCAAACATTTCCGTTCGTTTACAAAATACAGGTGCTATTAAAGATTGTTTGGTTGGGGAATATGAACTTGCTCGATATTTTCTAGCTATCCTCAACTCAAGTGATGAGTACACTCACTGGGCAACCTTGACATCCAAGGAGGATGACAGGTCATCCATAGACCACAAATCAAAGCTCTCAGATGTCTCCCTGTTGAACATGAAGAGAAAGAAGCAATTTCACACGGATCATACACAGGTATTAAGTACTTCTCTATGCACCTCACCAGTATGGAAAATCTTGGAGTGACTTTAAATTTCACATCGTTTCACACCTTGCTGACATGGATGTGTTTACAGAACCATAGATGGTTTTCATCGAGGTACGAGTGAAAAGCATCAATGGTTCTGTGCTCACCTCCACGTCGGCAGTGTGAAACAATGTGAAATTTAAAGTCACTCCAGCTCAACTCCACCAGTATATTTCAACTGACACCAACAAATTATAGAAGATAGAGGGTTGCAGACAAGCATACAGACCCAGACCCACTAATCTATTCTTTCAAAGATCTCCAAACCCCAAAACACATAGTTGATTAAAACTTTTTGATAGTGGGCGTTTCATTAAGAAGTTGCCATTAACTGTTGAAAAGAATGCAATTGATCGGTTAGGAGAACGTGTTAGTGTTTTTTATTCTTCTAATTTTTTTTTTTATATATGGATATTTCTTGGAATTTTTTCTCTCCTCTTTTGTGAACTCAAAAGTGCATTCATAATTGGTTGTACAGGATTTTGTTGTACGGGACGTCCGTAGAACTCTCTTTGAGTTAATTTCATCATTCAATGGAAATCTGGAAGATGAGAAGGAACTAACCGAATTGATCGATGCTCAGTTTGTGGCTCTACGGGAGGCTTTCCAAGTGCCCTTGGAATCAGGTGAGGACGGATGTCAAAGAGTTGCTACAAAATTACTTAACTTGTATCGGACTGGTAGGCTTGGTCATTATGTTTTGGATTCTATACGATGAATTTCATTTCTATTTGATATATTTTCTGTTTAGTGTAATATAATTTCCACAGTTGAGATTGAATTATGGGATCTTTCCCAATATGGATGTTAATCTAGAAATCACATATAATTCAATGAGCTGGCCTGATTGAATACCATCCAATTTAGGTTTCTTTGTGTTTCTATTGAATACCATCCAATGTAGGTTTCTTCATGTTTCTATGGACAAAAAGGTCATGATGTCAGAAGAACCATTACTACAAAATCATTTTTATTTTTTTAACTATTAGGTTCTTAGTATACATTTGAAAAATTACATTCATTGTTCTTTAATATAAGCTTGCAATTTGAGGACTACAAAAGACTTCTACTTCTTCAATAGTTGCTCTTGATTCATCTCCAAACAAAGACTCCTTCCCATCTTCCCTTTTTGCATAAGACAACCCCAATCTAGACTTAGCTTGCCTTAGGTTGCCTATACCGGAGTTTGTATCGGGCCCTGCAAACCCACCCATAACCGGTGCAAGCGGAGGCCCGATAAGGAGCCCGTCTGCTCCAAACTGAGGTCCACCCCTAGCATAGTCGAAGAGGGCAGCACCACTACCTCCTACTTTGGGTAGGATAATGGGTTTAGCCTCCTCGGCATCTCTCCAGTAGAATAGGAATGCATCAAATGTGTCATAGTAATCGTCTGTACTCCTGTAACCTTCAGGGTTAAATGCTCCAAACTTGAAAGACTTGTCAGTGTAGCCAATCACCACACAGGGCCCCTTGAAGTCACAGCAGTTGTGGAAGTAAGTCGCACTGAATCCATCGATGGAGGCTTTATAACAGCATTTGAGCTCTCTACCTGATCATGAACATCAACAAAACTTAAAACATTTCAATAATAATAAAAAAAATTGAATGGAGGAACAAGATTCGTTCAGCCAACCCCATATTTTTATGATAAGGTTTTGAAGATGATGAAATTCGATATTTAATCAATTCATGGATTGCAATCACCTTTAGATTATATGTGACAAATGTTTGTCGATTACTTTCAGGTTTAAATATCAGGGAGAAAAACAATTTGAAAATATATAGTGTAATCTCGATTGGAATGAAGACAACTTGGCCGAGACATCATAAAATTTTAAACCATCCTGATTCCCAACATACACTGATAATTATGAAAAACTACCATGGGTAATATCTACCATAGTTTTAAAACTCGCCGAGTCAGCTTGATTCAATTGGATATTGACGTGAGTCAACTCAATTTGGTTAGATTTTGAAGTGACTCGACCCCAAGACTCGATGGAACTAACTCATCAAGTTTTTCCAAGTCAGCTTAAAAATGCACCAAGTTGGGTCTAACACTTGATTGATTTATTAAGCTTTATATTGGGTCGTGTTAAGATTGCCACCTGTACATACAGTTATATACGATTTTAGAGTGACTATGCACGACACTGCATTTCACACTGTGTTGATTTCACGCCTCCATAATTACTTTATACTCTGTTTAAAGAAAAGAGGAAAATACTGAACTGATTTGGCAGCACTGTGTTCAACACTGCACTGACGTGACAGTGCACAGAGAATCGTAAGAAAAAAAGAGCAATTATATCTCTAAGAAAAGAAATCTATGATTATCTGCAGCACTGGTATGTAGTACAGTGTTGAACACAGTTCTGAACGAAGTCAGCACAACTCTCGAAAAAGATGAAAATTTTTGAAGGAGATAGAGAGAACCTTTTAAGAAAGTTTTGTTAAGTAGAGATGGTGAGAAAGGAAGATCATCAATATTGTGATACTTAGGCTGTGGTTTTTCCTCACTTCTCCTGCCTTTGTTCCAATCAAAGAAGCTTCTTAATGGCTTCCTCCTCCACCCTGAGATTATGGAATTTGACACACAAGCCATCAACACTGCTCTCACTCTCTCTCACTAAAATATTTTAGATGCCTTATCTATATAGCCTATTTACACCTAATGACACGTGTCACTCTCATAATAACTTCACTTTTTTTTATAGATAATTTCCTAAGGGAGTGTTTGCAAACATACAAATTTGGAGTGCACTTCTTGTGGTTTTGGTGCTCAGTGATTTGGGGGTTCAAATTAATGGTAACCTAAACCTGAGAAGCGCTTTTCATCTCCAGTGGGAAGCCGAAAAGCAGTTCAGACCCACTTTTGGTCTTGGATCACCTTGACGTAGTCCAACCATGGGTTTTATCTAGAGAACCAGATTGCGGAAGGCCTATTTCCAGATATAAGGCCCAATTTGGATGTTTGAGGCCCATTTATGGCTTTAGAGATTCTTTTATAATTTATGAGAAATATAAGGATCTTTATACATTCTCTTATAATTTTGGCATTATGGTGGGTGGTTAAAGGGTGTCAATGGTACCCATTACCCGATGTACCAGAACCAATTAGTCGGTTTTGGGTCTAACATTATGGACCCGATCATCTTTTGATTGAGTTTTGGGTAGTTATATTAAGGATCCGATAAGAATCAAGTCTCCTTCAAGTACGCAACGGGTATCCGATTAGTAAATTTATTTTATTTATAACATTTATAATAAAATTAGTAGTCTAATTAAATACTTAAAAAGAAACATCTTGAAGTAAATGTACTTGATTTAAATTAAAATATAAAGAATTTTTTTTTTTTTTTACTCTTTCTCTGCATGAAAGTTTATTTATTGTACAATATTTTGTGCATTTCAACGACAAATAAATGGTCCATACCATAAACTTTTACAAGTTTGTGAGACCATTTTGGCCACCCAACTTGGCGAAGACACATATCACTAAGGGGCGAGGGGCCCCACTAGGAATAACATGTCAACGTTTTAAGTGAAGTTAGTAAAACAAGAAGTTACCGAACTCCATACCCTGGGCGAGTACATTACAGAAAGAAGGAAATTAATAGTTCATATCCCAATCATAAAGAGTGTGAAGCACGGGTTCAACTTGAGTACACAATTTAACACCTTAGCAAGGTGAGTCCCCTCAATCAAAGAAGACATTAAAACCTAAAACCGCGTAGGTAGGATGACAAACTATGATCGGCTTGAGAAAATCAACCGAATAAATTGAGACCTCAGCTCAAACTTAGGCTCAATGGGATACCATGTGTCAGAGATCTTTTTATTTCACGTTAATGACCTGCAACACTTACACATTAAATTGAAATTTTACTGACAAGTGATGGATCCATCTTCCAAAGTATTCAAGTGCGTATCAAACTGAACAACTCATCAAGTCACTTGGATCAACTTTGTAGTGACACCTATCCCTGAATTTCGTCTATAAAAGCCAAATTACCAAACTAAAGAGTGGGTTGTGAATTCTGCCTAGAGAGAGAAATCCGCCAAGAGAAATAACACATTGCAAATCTACTATTCATCATCATCTTATCTACTTCTTTCTTTTTTTTTATAAGTATTAATTAAACCTTTAAAGGATCGTTAGTAGGCACTACATCGGGGTCTCAATCTTTCTCACCTTCTATCGTCTTAAAAGCCACAAAAGTGCAGAGGAGAACCAGACCATCTGCTTGGAGAAGAAGAGGTCATGAGGCTAAAGATCGAAGCTGACAGTAAAAGAGGGCGATCGAGTCAGTACTAAAAAGGAAAGAAGATCAAGCTAACCATCAGAAGAAGTTAGTAAGGATTGTATCGACAAGAGACTAGAAAAGAGTTAGGCCACCACTAAGGAGAAAAGTCAAGGACCAAGAACATAAATCAAACACATCGGAAAGAGTGGTTGGTCATGCCGCTAGACACAAAGAGAAAAGCCTCGGACTTACCACACTAAGTGGTCGTAATTTTACAACCCAAGGTGTGGAAGGCCAAAAAGTTTTCCACAATTATCACCGCCATAAAAAAGGCTAGCATGCATCTCGAGGAGTGGAAGGATAAAAAAACCTTCCACAAAGTTTATTCTTAAAATTTTGATTTGCTCGAAGAATTCATTGTTGATCTTAACTTTCAATTGAGGGATTACAAGTTCTGTTGTTACGTTTATAAATAATTGTCTATTCCTTTGGATACTCATTTAAAAAATATTCTCTCTCTTACTAGGTACCCAACGGGAACCCAATGGGTATCGGGTATTTGGAGGGTCAGTTCTAGTTCCAAGGATCTCATACCTAGAACAGAAACCAATAAAAATCGAAACTGAGATTTTATTTAGGTTTCAATTTTGGGTATATGTAGAACCGACCCGTTGACACCCTTAGTTGTGGCAAATGATTTTCTTAGGGTAAGGCAGAGAAAATATATTGTTTTTTTTCCTAGGCAAATAACTAGCCTGAAAAATGACCAACCTAGAAAAAGAGAATTTTCTCCCCTATTACTGCTACTACCATTGATGCTGCTGGTACTTTAAAAAAAAAAAAAAAAAAAGATAGGACTGCTTTTCGACGAGAAAAATTCATGGTTTTAATCTGTACTTCTCCCTATGCTTATTTCCTATTTGTATTCTATCTATGGGTCCAATGGTACAATGGGTTCTTATTACTTTTATGATCATCTTAAAAAACAAAAAAAACAAAAAAATCAATTCCTTCCTACATTCCTAACCTCATGAAAAATTGATTTGAAATAAGATCTTTAAACATCTTTATTATATTCAATCAATGCTCAAATGCTTAATTTCCAAAAAAGAAAATGACTTGCATTTCCAAAATATAGATCTATTTGATCTATGTCGATCAAGGTATTAAGAAAACAGAATGACTTGCATTTTGATAACTTTAATTCAATTGTTCTAATTGAAAAAAGAATAATTTTCTGCAAAAGAAAAGAGGATTCTAAACAACCATCTTCATCTTCTAAATACATATTTCATGGAAGGAAAGCTGTAAGCATGGTTATACTACATTTTAAATAACAACTAACCATCTCTAATGGTAATGTACCATTTACTGTGGGGAGGATTTTGGGACCTTTATTACTTGCAATAGCCATGAAATTGCACCCCCCAAACCACCTAATATCACTCTATAGCTTGTGTAGGCAGATGAGTATGAATCTCTTTGGTTGTACTTGTTTGCCTTCCCTCACGAGCTATTATAATTTCTATGTCGGATTTTACCTCTTTGAAATTCGCCATTCTCCCCAATTCTTCGACTTGTTGGATAACAAGATCTAGCCTTACCACCATTTCTACTAGCAAAGAAGCAAATGCAGCAAATGGAAGCGCCTCAGAGAATTCAAGACTAGTAATTGCAAGCTTACTCAATGTTGGTCTTAAGAATTTTCGCCCGGACTCCTTGGACTGATCGGTTACCCGTTTGGTTCTCCATTCGAGCAATGCTGAGGAATCGGTCTTGACTGAGGATAAGGATACCCCGGATTCCTTATCCTGTTTTTGATTGGCAGATGCTGCAGCTACAGCTAACATGTTGGTTACTTGGTTTCGGTTGGAGCCAAGGAAGAGTCTTGGTTGGGATTTGATCGCATTGTTTAGATCTTGCAATGCCTCATGAAGATTATCCGAGAGTAATCCTGGAGAGCAACGATAACGATTTCTTATGCTATCGGCGAGGTCCATGAGTACGTTTGAGACTTCCCTTGAAACTCGGATGCATGGGCCCTTGAAAAGAGCTCGAACCGATCTTGGTGTCTGAAAAAACAACCACTATGTATCATCAAATTTGAATACTTTAACAGGAATTTGATACTTTTTTTTTTTTTAATAATTTAAATGTGGCAAAATTGAAACCTGATCTTAATCAGCACCTAACTTTTGATTTAAGTATCTACTTAGCTATTATTATATATGTTTTTGGAGTGATTTGTAAAACATATTTTAATTGGTATAATGAAACGATTCAACCGTTCTTATTTTTTGCATTTCAGGATTATCTTAGTAGATTTGACACAGAATTTCATAATTGAATTGGATTAATGAATTTTGTAAAAAAGTTATTTGTGAAAATGGGTATGTATCCATTTTTAATTATATTTTTTTTCATAACTGGTTCTGTAATTTTTACAATGTTTTCTTAAAAGATGGTTGGCCAATATTCATCAATAGTCATCCATTCAAAGATCAAATGTATACCAAAAAAAAAAAACTTCAATTGGAGCAAAGAATGTGATTGCATTATAAGGCCTCTAATTGACCAGATTGAAGCAAGTTCAAATGGGATGATTTAACATGAAAATAATTATCCAAGGGTGTTGACATTTATACGATAAGGGAGACTAGAACAGAGTAAAAAATGAGGAAAATTTCTACATTACCTTAATCTCCGATTGCAAACATCCATGTAGAGCCACAGCAGTGTATGCTAGATGGCGAAGAGCACCTCCCAATTTCACATATTGTTGCCATGGATACCTATTACAATGTCTCGAATGCCTTGGCTCCCAACTCGCATGCATCGCCTGATCAATTCAAAATATTCTCTAGTCGTTAACATTTATTTCGTCATCTTTAGTAAATTTAATTGGAGTTTGAAGGACATATATAATTCAACAAGAGGTGTGTTGTTAGATCTTATTACTTACAAGTGTTTCATCGATGGACTTAGAGTCCAAAACTACCTTGTAGCCCTTATAGATGGGGTCCTCCAATGATTTATCCTCAATAATGATCTCCAAATCTTGGAAGTATTCGTTAACACAAGCTGCATGTTTAACACTCATAAGTCTATAATTCGATTAATCTCCATCGATGATGGTGGAAGAGATTGCATGGAAGTCTACATGCAAAGGTAGAAAAACCAATGAAATGAGTCCGAGAGACGTTAAAATAGTTGTTAAATCTTTATTCATTCCCACATGAAAGTAAGCAAACGGGCCCAATTACTAAGATCCCATAATACAATGAACAGAACATTAACGCGGTTTACGAGTTCAATTTGCAGAATTGAAGCTCGTTTCCTAATACTATGTATCTTTGAAAACGGAGAAAAAGAAGACGAATTTGAAATCAAATTTTAGTTCTATAAAACCCCTTTCACTAGAACAAATACATATAGGATTCAAATCACCACTTTAGAGAGATACTAGTCTTTTGAAGAGCCACAAAAACCTGATGTTTATATCAACTCTTCAATCAATTTGAAGAGACACAAAATCAACAATAAAACTGTCAAAATTTCAACAACAACCAAAAAAAAATTTTATTTTAACTTTAACCATGATGAAAATACATGTAATAGAATTATTAATTGCGTACCTTCAATTGATCTTGCTAAGCCTTCAAACTTAAACACAGTGGAATTATGGAGGTCTTCACCAGACCAATTTGGAAAAATCAATAAACTCATGAGAAGGCAAACCCCACAGCCGATAGCGATAGTGTAGAAGCGCTCATGAGCGATTCGCAGGACATTATGGACACGATAGCTAGACACCGTTATCAGATTAAATGTTAAAAGAAAAATTACGACCCCATAGTCATAATTCTTCTTTATGTATGGAATGAACCTCATATATGTAGCTGCAGATCCTGTTCAAGACAAAAAATCAAGAAGAAAATCTAAGAAAATTGCGGATTTAAAAAAAAGAAAGAGAAAAAGTGGTACTTAATCTTAAAATACCTATTAGAAAGACTGCCAATCCTATAAAAACAGCTCGAAAAATATGTCCAGTCTCGCCAGCGATATACTCAATGAAGAATGCTAATGATCCAGCACAAAATGTCCCTACTCCTCTGTTCAATCCTTTGCATAAAGTTGCACCTAAGACATTAAAACAGAACAAATTAATAACTTTAAGATTAAAAACTATACCATAAAATCATTAACGAGCACCATTAGGCCTATTCGTTTATCGATAACCATTATATCGATCATACAAAACCTCTCACCTGCAGTGAATTCAAGTACTACAACCACAGTCATGACAGCCCATATTGCATTCTGGCCCATTCCTTCGAACAATGGTTCCATGAGATACAAAAGTGATACAAGTGTCAATGCAAACCCAACTTTTAGAGAGTGTATGACCCTTCTTGAGTCATCTCGACCGACTTTCCATATCGTCCTCCATAGTAGAATAGGAAAGCTTCTCATTTTCGTCATAAACACTTCAAAAGGTGTCTTCTTCATCGTGTTCTTGCCAACATTGGAAGCTCGATTTTCAGTATTTTCCATGGCTATAAGAACGCTAGCTAAAATTCTTTGGTACTTGAATGTATATATGATTATGGGTATTTTAGTATGAAAGCAAGAAACTATGGTGTAATATATAGGTAGGATGATGGTTCTAAGCAATGAGACTGAAATGGGTCTCTTTAAAGAATTGAGATTCTGTTATTTGAATCCCACCCCACAAACTCTCTACAAGGCAGGTGTGCGGTTTATTTCAAGTTAGAGAGACTAGTAAATGCTTCTTCATTCACATGGGTTCCATTAAAGTAAGGCAGATATTAAATGGTGTAGCTATCACAAGTGTTGCAAGTCAAATACAAGAAACCCATTCTAATAAAATGGGCATTTAGTTCTACCCCATTTGTAAATAGGTTTATTTAGTAATACCCCCTTGAACTTTGTGAAATCAGTAATAGCTCCCTTGACCATTTGTCAATGATCTTATACTCTTTGTTTAAAATCTTGTATTGAGTCAATGTCTTGCTCAAGAGAAAAAATGAGACTTTCTCGAGACAATTTGAAATGTTTAATGTTTCTAGGTCAATGTTATATTCTGATCTTGGCTGAAATAGTATGAGAGACAGCCCCATTAGACTATTATGTAGTGTTTTTGTTGTCGAGAAAGAGTCAAGGGGGTCATATTAATTTTTTAAAGTTTAAGGGTATCTTATTATTTAGCTGTATTTCTTGGGGAGGTAGTAACAAAAAACCTGGTAATGAAATAGATTAGAGGTTTTTATAATGCACTAGCATATTAAATATTTCCATAAAAGATGAACAATGAACTTTTAAGGACTTACCTCAAGAGAGACGGAGACAATTTCACTTTTTTCCATTATTATTAATAATTATATATTTTTTAACGTTATATATTGGACTGCTTGAATGTCCATTGTTTATGTTAAAATTAGATATTTTTAGGACTTTTTTAGCACCAAAAAAAAAAAAAAAAAAACTAACACTTTTTTTCTTAGCATAAAACATTTTTATAATTGCTGACAATAACATTTTCTCAAAATAATCTTTCTTCAGAAAATGGATTTCCTGAGAAAACAATTACTGGAAAATATATGGTTACCTTACCCTTTGGGAAAATGATTTCAGTTTCGGAGGTGGAAGTAAACTAAATTAGAAAAAAATAGAATGTTAATTAGAATTTTCATGCCTTGACAATAAAATCATTTTCATAAGGGGTCAAGTTACTGAATATTTTTCCTGCCTTAATTACCCATTAAATGCACAATTAAACGAATGACGGATTGTATTTACTGAAGAAAAACATTTTCTCACGCAATCATACACACCCTTAATTAAACAAAAAATTGCAAAGGAATTGTATTTTTCTCAAGAAAAAACATTTTCCCAGTTATTTTCTCATGAAATCATACACACCGTTAATTAAACTAAAATTGCAACCTATGTGTTGCTAAGTACAGGAAGGTTTGACATTTTTTTATCAGGCTTGGTTGTTTCAGCCACCTAAAATGTTGCTTTCATTTGGTGTCGGTCCTTTTTCTTGATGTTTTGGAGAGAACCATCCTTGCTATGTGAAAGCCCAATATATATGTTTCTTGACATGATCTTTAATCGATCGAAAACAAATTGGCATATCTTATATATCATCATCATTCTTATAAAAATTTGGGATTAACTAAACAAATCATGTGACATATACCCAAAAATATGATCGTGTTTAGAGCACAAATTATTAAGAACTCTAAAAAAGACATATTTTCAAAGTCTCCGATTTGGCAAAAGAAAGTTTTTCTTTAAATTATTTTCAAACTTAATCAAAATCATGAACCCTAGAGGGGTAGAGGGATCATTTACTACATTGGCTTAAATAAGGACCTCGATCTGGACTTTATATGATCTTTTAGTCCATGTAACATTTTTCTATACATTTGAACATAGCCACCGCATCTTGAATGAGTCTTGGTAGATGTTCTGACCTTGAAGTTGACGCGTCGAATCTATAAATCATACTATTTTAGGAATTTTGCATAAAACCCATGAGACGGTGATCGAGCCCCCCATATGTGGACCATCTTTACATCTACTTTTCATTAATAAGATTTTTTTTCTTTGGTTATGTGTGTGTACACAGCTACTTGTACCTAGAGTCACGAGTTGTAAAAGGTCCTGATGGAGCTGTAGTTTTGACTTGCAAGAAAAGGAATAGTAGTTATGGTTCACCTGAACCTTCACATGTATTGAAAATGGTGTGTAATAATTAAGAGTCTATTTTCATTCATGCAAGTAGGGGTTGCTATGTGACATTGGGTCTATGTGCTCTCTCTCGTGCACTCTCAACCTCTCTCAACTTAAAGCCAAGGGTTTTCCATGTGTCATCGTATTCTCTTGACACATGGAAAGCCAAATGTGACACATGGAAAAATCCCTTTTTGCTATGTGTCACTCATTTTGTGCAACCATTTTAGATTCCCCCCTTTTCAATAATAATAATAATAAATAAAAAAATCTTCGCGTAAGTCCTAAACGAAAACTTAGTTTCTTTCCCGAGTGAAAATCATACACGAGTGTGTATTAGTCAACAGCCCATGATATGAAGTATGTGAAGGAATCAAGATTGAACCTATCTATATAAATAGTTTTCATTTGATAATTCTAAAATCGTCATAAAATCAACTCAAACCAACAAAATTCAGAAGTAAAGAAATGAAAATTTCTTGACATATCCAATTAGTAACACCTCCAATTGTTTGTTAAAGTTCCTAATTTGAACTCTTTTCATGACCACCAAAGCATATTTGATGAACTCCACCTTGACAAATGAACTTGTAATTGTCCCAAAGATTTGAGGTCAGTTAAATGAATTAGGTTTCTCCATTTCACTCTATTTAGAATCATGTCTTTAATTATTAAAAGAGTCTTATATATCTATTTAATCTTACCATCTTCATTCATTTTTGTCTTTGTCTCAGGCATTTAGAATCTTTAATTTGATTATAATCTAATTTGAGAATGGTCTTTGATCTATAGTGCATGTCGAATATCCTTATAATGGTTGATGTTCCTCCAAACTTCTCTACACAAACTCCTCCAAACATTGTTCATTTATACTCTACCACTCTCCCATATCTTGATAATTTATATAACTATGATTTGTGTTTGCAGCACATATGATGTGTAGCATTGCTACTAAGTATTTAATTTTACTCACAACCGGTCACTGTAACTATTTTACTTTTTAAACAACCATAAAGAAAATTACTCAACTTGATTAGCTTGAAACCTGTGTTCAATAAAGTCAGGAAAACATGGGATATATTAAAAAATAAAAATAACTTTTGTAAGTATAAAAAGTGCAAAGAAATATATATTAAATACACTAAATGATAAATGACACTTAAAAAAATACCAAAAAAAAAAAAAAAAAAAAGGTTGATTAAATCAAGGCTGATCGTGATTTTTTCACAAATCAAAGAATTTTTAAAAAACTTCGTGACTTTTTGAAAAAATCGTGATATAATTGAAAATATTTAAAATCATGATTTAATTGTGAATTTTTCAAAAAATCACAGATTTTTGTCACTATGGATAGAATTGATCATAAGAATTATGTTTAAGATTAAGCCTGACCAACTGGACTTAACACTGCGCCCAATCATGAATTATCAATCAACTTGTACAGTGGCTGTCTTATTTTACTATATTCGATAATTTTTTTCTCTCTCTATTTGTATAATATATTGATTGTACAAAAATGACTACAAGTTTGATAGATTTGGGAACACTACTCTCTTGACGCGGTAGTGCACACATAATCATAGATTTCTTTTCTCGAGATACAAGTTAAAAAATCAATGATTTTCTATACACGTCAGCCCAGCCAGTGTTGAACACGATGTGTTCAACGAAGGCAGTCCAGCATTTTCCCTCAAAATGTGGTTTGGTAATAACCACCTCAATTTCCACTTCTCTTCGAAATGAGAAGTCAAAAACAGTCACAAGTGAAAAGTGGCTCATATATACTTCTAGTTTTGGGAAAATTACCTAATTTTTTATGACGAAAGGTTTTCTTTCTAATTAATCCCTAAGTTTTAGGGTTTTTCTTAGTAGTCCATTTAGTAAAATTTTCTTTTCTTAATCGTCCCTCAACTGAGTCAACCTTAGGGCTTAAAATGGGTTGGACCTTTTATTAAATTGGAGTGATTTGATTCTGAATTTAGCAGGTTTAGTCCAATCAAGTTATTTGAATTAAAAATGGGTCGGATGTCAATTGATGTCCCTTGACCCGAGTTGGATATGGATCCATCCCTATATCCTCCTTGGTCATATTTTATATTTTTTCGGGTATTTTTTTACAATCAACAAGTGACTAAGGCCTCTCTCAACAAAGAGGAATTTACTAAATGGACTATTTAGCTAATTCCTAGAAGTTAATGAGTAATTAGAAAAAAAAAACCTTTCACCAAGGACTAGTAAATAATTTTTCTTTTTTCACATTTGTGAGCACCATTTTGTCTTTGAACTTTTGTCCCTTATTTTTTTATGAAGGTTGCTAGACCTATGTTTCGGTAGAACCCATTGGCCTCTATTATTTTGCAAATTGTTTTGGTAATTTTGGATTCTATTTAAAGGAAAACCAATATTAACCTATCTAAATAGCTTAGTTGGTAAAATCTTTGAGTGATGATAGCAGAGACCTAGGTTCAAATCCCACCAACACCAAGTTAATGAACTCATTAAAAACAAGCTTACCGATTAAAAAAATTATTTACTAATCTATACTTAGAATTATAAAATGAGTATCCTCTTAAGATATTAATAGATTTCTTTGATGGTTCAGAAACTTGCTAACACCATTGGTCATCTTCTTTCATCTATATAAGTGTAGCAATGATGCATTACTCAAATGTTAACTTCTTTTACTTGCCATTTTTATTATAGTTGTCCCATTTTCTTAAGATGGCATATGCATTTCGGGT
The DNA here is from genome assembly GCF_017979445.1 of Akebia trifoliata. Taxonomy (NCBI): domain Eukaryota; kingdom Viridiplantae; phylum Streptophyta; class Magnoliopsida; order Ranunculales; family Lardizabalaceae; genus Akebia; species Akebia trifoliata. The sequence continues at coordinate 36,869,161 of NC_141385.1, read as the reverse complement.
AGAATTAAGTTTCCAATTCAACCTATATTGGAAAAAATTATTCAACCTTTTGAGCCTTCAGAAACATGATTTGATGTTGTTTCGATAGTTTTTTTAGGCATTTTTAGATTTTATTAGAAATTCTTTTTTTGATGGTATTTTCATATTTTGTCAATTAATATTTAATATTTCTTTCTCACTATCTGTAATCAGTTTTCATTTTTGCCCTATTTTGAAGGTAAGAGCTTAGACTCTTTAGGGTTCTGATGGGTCTCCCTTCCTTGCTTAATTGGTTGGTTAGGGGGCGAAGAAAGAACTGAAGTGTGCGAATGAACAACCTTGATCAACACCACTCTTCATCATATATATCTATATATATGGGAAATGTTCAGCACCCAACCATTTACCCAACATTTTGCCCAACATGTTTTGTCCTACTTGGGTTAGAAGTTTTGGAATTGGCTAATTTTTTATGAGGATGATCTCTACGGTTAGAAGATCATCCTCACCAAAAATCAGCCCATTCCAAAACTTCTAACCCCATGTTTACAAATTGAAAAATCGTGGACCATCCATTTTTTGTAAACCATTTGTGATGGGGTTCATCCTCACCAAAAATCAGCCCATTCCAAAACTTCTAACCCATGTACAACAAAACATGTTGGGCAAAATGTTGGGTGCCGAACGGGACCATCCTCACCAAAAATCAGCCTATTCCAAAACTTCTAACCCATGTGCAACAAAACATGTTGGGCAAAATGTTGGGTGCTGAACGGGACTCATATATATTTTGATAGGTACTCTTCTTCGTCTTTTTTCTCCTCATATCGTTTTTGTGATTTTAACCTACATTAACCAATCAAGGACAGCCTGTTCAGTTCATATAGAAGGGTATTCAATACGTAACTCATGCATTCTCGATCCTTTACTTTATTGCAATGGCTCAAGGTACATTTCAATTTTTTATTAAGTCTCAATCACCATTAATATATTTGTTCTTCGGATGTATTGAATTCAATGATCATGATTCTGGAGATTTATAGTCAATTGTTTTATAAATTTCGAATCTTGATTAATGATCTCTAATGTTTGTGTGTGTGTGTGTGTGTGTGTGTCACTATTTACAAACCCGTAAAAATACCAAAATTTCCTTCCAACATCCAGGTTATTGTTCGTCATTTTTAATGAAAATGCCAAGATCAGTCTTCCCCTTCCACAGTTATTCCAACTTGTCCTATGCCCTTTTCCTTCATTTTTTATGAAATGCCAACATTACCCTCATCCACGATTGAACACATCTGACTTTGGTTTGGTGGCCATTCATGCCATCCTTACACAAAATCTACTATAGAGATGTCAGTTTTCATCAAGATATTAACCCCTGTTACAGAACTCAAACTGCACTTTTCTTGCATGCTTACCAAATAACCAATTCCATCGTAGGTGCATCCAATGGAAATGCTGCCCCAACCAAAGTTTTCATTTTTCATAAGCGAAAATGCTTGAATTTTTTCTTTTTTTTTTATATTCCCACAGTAAATGTAAACTAGTTTGAACGCATTTTGTTTGGATTCTAGAATCTGATGCTATGTTTGGTTCTGATTATAATTGTGTTTCTTCCATAATCAGGTTTAAAAATCAGAAACACCGTCCATGCAATAGAATATGAACACCTTAATCATATTCTAATTCATTGTAGTTTGAAAGGAAACCTGCGAGGTTATGAGAAAATCAAGGAGATTGATAAGGTGAAGAAAACATATATTAAGCAGGGCAAAGGAGAAAAACAGGAAGAAACAATGGTGTAGAATAGCATTCTGATTACAAAAAGAAGCAATAAAATAAGAGGATATAAACAAGAAAAAAAATACCTTTTACATGGTGAACTCATTTGACAAGTGAAGATTAATAATGAGATACACTTTTCCTTGAACACGGTTGTTTTTTTCCTTAATATATTTTTGGTTACTTATCATAAGAGAAATATTCTCCTAATCGGGCAGGAAGAAAGACCCAAAAGAACATGAATGAAAATAATTAAAGTAAATATAAACCCACTTACAATAACAAAAGACAGCCATGGACAAAGTGGAATGAACGAACAAGATCCTTTTAACCAATCCCAATCTTTGAGATAAGGCTTTGTCGTTGTCGTCATGGTAGTAGTTTATTATTTATGAAAAGAAAATGCTCAACTATCACCACTCAATTCAGAAGAAGTCCACATCCCTGCAATGTTAGGAGACAAATGTTTTCTACCACTACGAACAATATAATTTCATTTAAGTCTTCCTCAACCTTGGAGAACCATTAGCCAGGATAGGATATTCAAAATATTTCCAAATCTATAATGAAAAAATCATGTCCATGTAAAATAATTCTTTCATGGTAATCAACATTGCAATAAAAAAAGATATTTCATCATAACATGCAAATTCACAAGTATAGATCACCAACATTATTTATGGATTCCATTCTGGGATCATCAGATATACTAGAGAAATAAAATCATTCTTGAAAGTTTTTGAAATTATTAGCATCAACTGTTTCCCCCAATTTAAAGCAATATCCAAGCACGCATATAACAAGGAGACAGAACTTATGCTCTTATTTAAAACTAACGATGATGCTGACGGACCCTGGCCATGTTCTATAGCAAGAAAAAGAAAACACCAGCAATCCCAATGACTATAATAAGGAAATGAAAATGTATAGTTTTTAATCCACCCAACTCTTACTCTGCCTAGTAATTTGTTCGACCAAACCTAAGAGCTTGCACCATAAACATGGATTCGTTGTTCGATCTGGAGACCGCAAGATGGGCATATAGCTTTACCCTTCTTACCATAATCCTCACTGCAATTGGCACATAGAACTTGGTGAGCACAAGGCAGGAAAACAACCGAAACTTCGTCTTTCATACATATCAAGCATTCTCTGTCATAGTTCACTTCTTTCTCTGAAGAATCTTGCAATTTACTTAATTCATGAAGCATCCTCGCATTTGTTTCTCTCTGGGATTTTGCTGTCTCAGAGTCTCCTGTGTATAAAGCATTTGATGGGTAATTTAGTTGAGTGGATTCCACAGACGCTCTGAGACGGGAGAGTTCCTGTTCGAGTCTTTGAATGTCATCCTTGTGGCGCTGAAAGTCTATCTCGATCTTGCGACGCAAAGCTTCCTGCTTTCTTTTGGCACTGACCTCAATTGAATCTTTAGATCTTCTTTCTTCCTCCACTTGTGCAATGGCCAGCTCTTTGGCCTTCAGTTCCTGCCTCCACTTCACCTTTAACCCAAAAAATAAGTCATCCACATAAGGAATTTGTATATAATGCTTGTTCAATATAGTTAAGAGACTTCTAGTTGCTTGAGATCATAGTAACAAACTCAGGGTTCAGGATTAATTCGGCAAGAGAAAGCTTCAAAAGAAGTCAGTAAAAGATCGATAAATTAAAAAATAAAAATAATCTTTTGAGTATAAAAAAATGTAAACAATATATATATATATATATATATATTAAATATTAAATGATAAAATAACACTTAAAATATGCCAGAAATAAATGTAATCTATGATTTTTCTGAAAAATCGTCAATTAAATCACGATTAATCGTGTTTTTTGTTTTTTTGTTTTTAAATCAAAGATTTATTAAAAAACTTCATGATTTTTTGAAAGAATCGTTATTTAATCTATAACTATTAAAATCGTGATTTAATCACAATTAAAAAAAAAATCTAATATTTTTGTCACTATGGCCAAGATTAAAAAAAAAGAAAGATAATAAATTGCTTTGGTTGAACCTCAAGTACATCCCATACTTGGTTGTTCATCCCAAATATCACGGTTATTTAGCTTTATGTTGGAACCTATTATGAAAGAGAAGAGAACAATTTAAAACTCCAATTGATATTTTGTTCAACGCACCTCAGTTTCTTTATGAGACTCCTTGACGAGAACCAACTGCTGTTGAAACTGCACAATCTTCTGTTTCTCCTCCGCGACCTCCTCTTGCAACTTAGTTTTCTGTTTCTCCCAAGCCAGAAGCCTCTTCAAGCACCTTTTCTCCCTTTTTGCAACTTCCAGACATGCACTATCCGACTCTGAAGCACTCAACTTGGAAGCTTCCATCTCTGCCCGTATCTCCGCATTCTCAATCTCAAGCTGTCTCACGGTAGCGTTCGCATGGTCAACTTGAGTGCTTGCCTTCCTCAACGCACTTTCCATTTCCGAGAGCCTTTTCATGGTTGTATCTTCCAAGGCTTGCTTTCCCTTCTTCATCCTTTGCGTCTCTTCCCTCTCTGTCCTCAATATCTTGAGCTCCATAAGATCGTTGCTTAGCTTTCTAGCAGCCTGCATTGCTTTCTGGTGGGCCCATTCCTTCCTCTCTTTCACTTGTCCTTCAAGATCCCTAATCTGATGGATCATATTTAAGACCGTCTCACTCTTTTGATCAACTACCCCACCTTCTGGTTTCTCTTCAAGACTCAAATTACCCAAACTACTCAAAACAGAGCTCACCACATCCGAATTCTGAGACTCTTGGGAAGCCTTAAACTTCTCTAATGGAGCTTCAGACCCTCCACTCGAAAAAGAGCCAAGACAAGCAGCTTTTGTGTTCGCTCGAAACCCTGCGGCGAACATTGTTACATTCCTTTGCAACATAGACTTCATCGATGGTGTGAGGTTGAACCTCTTTGGACACTCAACGTCTTTCATCAAAGTAGTATCAAACGAAGAAGAGAAGGACCCACTCATTTGAAAATCACTAGCCTCAACCCCACCACCAAACCCCCAACCACCATGAAATTTACATAAACCCGCAGGGACCCCAATTGGGTTGCTAGTAATAGTTTCACCATTACCACCATTACCCGATTGAGGGAGGACTGGTATCTCCATAGTGCTGGCTTGACCCATATTGAGATCACTCATGAGGAGACACCACATGGCATCTCCTTTACTCATATGGGGTCGAACCTGTTGGAGCAAAGAAACCATGCCCCCAAGCGAGTACTCCTCCAATTGCCTCAAATCCACAAAACCGGACTCGGATGCATCCAAATTCACATTAGTACCATTAATATAAGAGATCGTATTTTGCAAGATATTCGTGAGAACATCCTTGTTTCCATAACAATGCCCATTATGTAAAACAGCTTTGAGAGCAAGCTCTTCATCATACCCAAGAGATATGAGCTTAGAAATTGCTTCTTTATATATAAAATCAAGGTTTTTAAACAGTAAGTTTTCTAATTGGTCTTCAGTACAGTAACCCCAACCACTCTCATCGAAATTAGGGTTAGGGTTTCTGTTCTGTTCACCATCATTGGAAACAGGCAATTCAGTGAAGGAAGAAAGGTTACCGATTCTATCTTCCAGCTGATTATGATCGGTTTCAGGTTTTATTGATCGAGTTTTTCGATGATTGTTTCGAAGATGTTTCTCTCTAACAGTGCAACCCATTTGGGGAAAAAGGGATCGAAATCAAGAACCCTAAAGAAAACAGATACTGGAATTAAGAATCGATTGGTTAAAACCAATCGACTGTTATGGAAATCAGACAACAAAGAAAAATATAACAATAATCAAAGAAACCAAATTACAGAAATCTCACCAACTTAGATGAAGATCTTGTTTGATTCTTGACTGATTTGCAGAGAGAGCGAGGGAAAGAGAAAGAGAAAGAGAAAGAGATGCCAAATATACAGAGTGAGAAATAAACCATGCCCACCAATCTGTGCTGATATTTGTTTCAGGAGAACGTCTTCCTTAGATCTAATCCATTGGGTGTCCCTCGGGATACACTAAAACCATGATGAGTCTACACTTAGATATACGTTACATTAATCCAATCTCTATGATCCTCGAGATCCACGTACAGATATGTTTAGGACAATCTAACAGTTTCACTGTTTTAAAAAAATGAGTCAGCCCTAAACGAAATGGTAAATACCAGAGCATATTTAATACGATTGTGATTTATAATTAAAACGAAGATAAAACCTTATCCCAAAGATTTGGAGTCTGGTAAACGAATATTCGATGTATCCAAAATGTCGTCAACATTTATCATTTGATGTCAGTGAGTCCGTAAGAAATCCCACATTTCTATTAGGCCACGTGGATTGAAGGTATCCCAACTCGCAAACCAATAGGAATGTAGGGTATTTTGCGGTCAATGTCAGATAATTTGTTAAACGTGAAAATAGAATTATCGTGACATTAGACAATAAAGTCAAGGAATAATAATACTATAAAGTCAGTATCAAAATCTTCTTATCCCTGAATGCTTGAACGATTTCGAGATCGATGGCTCCTTGGAATATATCATCGAGTATCTGACTTATGTTGAGTCTACTTTCACTCTTTAGGACTTGCCCCGAACTTGATTTTGAAATTGTGACTCTGCTCTATTATATCAAGGGTTGGCACAATGGGAGTGAAGGCCTATCATGAATTGGGTTCGAATAGTAGGTCAACTTAATAATGAGGTTAGGTCGAGCTAGGCTTGATTCATATTTAGGGTTAAGGTCGAACTTGGGAGTTCCGTCTATCAAGTAACCCAATTCATAAATAGGCTCGAATATAGGCAAGGCATGATTATTATTCGGCCTCCTTCGACCTAGCCATTATATGGGTTGGGGCCTTGGGATAGGATTTCGAAGCCCAATTAGCACCAACCCATTTATAACCCTGCAACCACTATGTGTGCTTGACATGTCATCTTAGGAGTAAAGGAAGACAATTATGGCAAGGAATCATATGCACTTTTACATTAAATTCTATCTTATCCTAATAGTCAAATTAAGGAAGCAAGTAGGGGTGTCAATGAATAGCCGAAATGCAAATCCGAATTCGAATCGGATAAAACTTATATATATATATATATATATTCTTGTGTATTTATGTTACACAAGCAGATATAACTTATATGTTATCTTCTCTCTCAACCTACATGCACGAACCAGTAGCAACCAGTAGGTGGGTTTCGTCGTTTCGACTTTTGACTGAACGAGTTCCGTAGCAACCCTCTTCTCCAGCGACTGGCGAGCATTAAGCTAAGTACTCCCCCCCCCCCTCCCTCTCTCTCTCTCTGTCTCTGTCTCTGTCTCTCTCACTCTCACTCTCACACACACACACAGAGTAAAACCCTTTCAAAATCCAACGGCTTCAACGGTTCAACCTCAATCAAAATAATCTTGATTTATTTTTTGAAAATCTATTTCTTCAAGTTGATGTAAAAAACAATTGATGTTTTAATCGGATTTTTCATCATTTGTTTTTCAAAAATTAAAATTTATTTGATTTTAAGATTTTTTTTTTTTTCAAAAAATAAAAGTTTATTTGATTTTAAGACTGAAATTGATTGAAGATTTTGAAAAAAATAGGAAAATCGATTTGATTTTTACAGATTTGTAGGATTTTTATCGGATCGGATATTATTGGATATCCAATATATTTTTCGAATTCGAATTCAAATCTTGATTTGTGATATTCGATCGAATTCGAATTCGGATATCAATATTTTTTTCGGATTCGAATTCGGATATAGTACTATCCGATCGGATATTTATCCGTTAACAGCCCTAGAAGCAAGGACTGGTGCCAACTAGTTTTTTGTTGGTCAAGTCTTTAGGTGATGATATCATAGACTTAATTCAATTCTAATCACTGCTGAGTTACGGGCCTCTTTAAAAACCGGCTTATTGATCCAAAAATTAAAAATTAGTGAAGAAAGATTTAGAGTACAGAAAACATAGTAATTATACAAATATTATTTTAAGAATTAAAATATAATAAATGTTTCAAGTTGTAAGAAAAATGTAACCTTCAAATTGAAGGGAGGGGGGGGGGGGGCGGGGTTAGTAAAGACATGTAATTTTCACATTTGCTCCCAAGCCCACACCTCCCTCCCCACTATTTGTGTTTAACATATCATCTTAGGAGTAAATGAAGACAATTATAGTAAGGAATCATATGCAACCTTTATATCAAATTCTCCCTTATCCTAACAGTCAAATTAAGGAAGTAAGAATAGTTAAGAAAGAATAGTGTCAGCTAATTTTTTGTCAATAAAGTCTTTAGGTGATGATATCATAGACCTGATTCAATTCTAGTCACCATTGAGTTATGAGTCTCATTAAAAATAGGCTTATCGGTCCAAAAATTAAAAATTGGTTAAGGAAGATTTAGAATAAAGAAAACCTAGTAATTATACAAATTTTATTTTTAAAAATTTAAATATGGTAAATGTTTCTAGTTGTCCAAGTACATAAGAAAAATGTAATCTTCAAAATTGAAAGGATGGGGGGAGAGGAGTTAGTAAGGACATAGTGGGGCAATTGCCCACACAAAACTTTGAGATACCCCTGTAATTTCAAATAATTATATGCCCTATTTGCCCCCACTCCCTCACTTCCCCCTGCTTTCAATTTTTTGAAGATGACATTGCCTTTTGATTGGCCTTCTCTCATAGACTAATTGGAAATGATCTAAATATCCCTTTCTTCAACTTCCAACTAAAAACCTATTAATTTTTCCCTAAAACCGTTTATCTCTGAGCTCTTCAATTGTACCACTAACTATAGTTTGCCCCCACTACAAGAAAATCCTGACTCCGTCCCGGGGGGTGGTTTATGTACAAGATCAACTAATAGTGAAGAAGATAGTTGAGTCCAATGGGTGTAGGCATGGTTACCTTCAACATTTTCATTATCATAAGCAAACAACTTTTTATAAGAAAGCGAGCTATTGGCTAGTAATTAAGTTGTCTTTCTATGAATGATTTCTATAGAAAATTTAGATATATGTACTCAAACATAAATCTAAGGTGCTTGTTTAGTTTTTTTCCTTTCTCTTTTTCTATTTTTTTTTTTATAAAAGAAAAGTTAATTAAATTCAAGCAATGGGAAAAAATAAGGATTGGAGCAAATAGGACCACTAATTCAGATGTGCAAGACCACACAGTTTTGAAGATTCAGAAGAGAAACATTTTCCTTACTTAGTAAAGATTTTAAGCCTTACTAAGGATTGTTTTGCTCAAATGGATTACCACATCAGCAATCCAACACCATAGCCCTCTAAATTTCATCAAAATTAAGAATGAATTGACTCTCCATGGGTTGCCGAGAGATTAGAGTGGAGCGGAAGGTTTTCGAGTTGAAGGAGGTGTGGATCCAACGCAGAAGAGGTCTAGAGATGAAGGAAAAAGGAAGAAGAACGGAATCTACCATTCTACTGCTGGAGGAGGAAGCAATATGGGTTTCTCAACAACTGGATGGAGCGAAAATCTCGTCGAAGTTTAATAAGGCAAAGTATTCGAAGGAAGGCAGAATTTTTCTAATTCAAAGGGATCAAAACCCATACGGTAGTTTTCTGAAACTTCAACAGTTCTAGGAAAAGTTTCGTTCTCGCGGGATAGTGTTCCCTGCAGGGGTAGGGGGTAACGGATGGGGAGAAGTGAGCAGTGCGGTTAAAGCATGTTTAATTCCGGATGAGAAGATGAAGGTTCAGGTGGATGAGGGGAGGCCAGCCAATCCATGGACGAAAGGATATAACAAAGCTTCCGACTCTAAGAGAGAGTCTATAGTATCGTCAGGCGAGGAGAGGAGCCATGGTTATGAGATTAAGCAAGCGTACAATAATGGTACAATATTCGGTAAGTGGAGATGGGCCTTCATATGTAGTTCGAGTTCTCTCAAGGCAGATTGGGAGGAGTTCTTCGCTGCAATGAAATTATCTCTCCCTAAGGCTGAGAAACTGAAAATGTTAGAGTGGGAACCACTTACTCGAATATTTATGGTGGGTAACAAATCGGAATTTCAGAAGGTGAACCTAAGGAGAGAAGTTTCAATAGGTAAAGATTCCTTCGTTTTACGACCATGGTATGCGGATTGTAATGCTATTAAACCAGCCTGGACTGAAAAAGGGACATGGGTGTGCATTAGAGGTCTACCGTTTCATCTATGGATATCCGATGTCTTTCGAAAGATAGGCACTCAGCTTGGCGGACTTCTAGAGGTGGATCATAACACTCTGCGATGCGCGAGGCTAGATATAGCGAAGCTTAAAGTTGGATGCTGTCCTTGGAAGATGCCACAAGGCCTGCAACTATGGATGGATGGCTTTGGGTATAAGTTAGGTGTGGAGGTGGCAGGAGAGGAAGTTCAGCGATCGGATACCGTAGAGGGGGTGGGAGAAGGAGATGCTATTAAGGCTGGAATCTTAACGGATTCAGGCAATCAGGTGGTCAACATGGAATTACAGCAGGAAATAGATGAGGGCAGGGTGGAGAAGAAGACATCTGAAAATATCAAAAATGTCCGGGCAGCATCACACCACTTGAGAGGTTGCGTGAGAAAGAGATGTATTTTCAAAATCCGTCAGTATTTAGGGACACGCGTTGCCCACAGCAGCAAATTGCAGCCACGTCGTCTGACCGCAAAGCAGATGCGTACGGTATATTTGGTAAGAAAAGCAGCTCGAAACTTAGCCTACACTAAATGGTTACGCAAGTATGGGGTAGTGGAACGGGAGAAGCCCAATGATGCGAGTAGCGGGCCGAAGCAAGTGGGGACCCTTAACAAAGTTGTTGGGCCTCCTTCTAATGAATCTGATTACTTGGCCTTTCACGGGCTGGACAGTGAAGGCCCATTTGAAGATAGAATAGTTATAACAGCAGGCCATGCTGGGAAGACTTCACGTAAGTTAACAAGGGCTCTGAATCGAAGAGGCCCAATTAAAATTAGGAATGGGCTTAAACTGAAACAGGCCGGCGGGTAGATAATCCGTAATAACCGATCCATCCAATCCTTTAAACTCACTGGGAAGAAAGATTCAAAGAAGACAGTACAGTCGACAGTCTCTCAAAACCCAGATTTGAAGGAGAGGAAGTCTAATGAGTCTATCGTACAGGAAGAATGGAGGGGTTTCGATGTAGATGAACTTCAGCACAAAGACGGAGAGGTACATGGTGAGGATGGGGAAGAGATCAGTGAGAGGGGACAACGACCTACCGATGTAAGGGACATAGAGAGATGTCTCGATATTGCTCAAAGGGATGTTCAGTCGGATTTTGTTAGTGAATTATTCAGTTGAACGAAGGCTTACGATGCTCGCACCACTACGAAAGGTAAGTTCAAGCTTGATGGGAAGGTTGTTGTGGAGAAGGATGGGGTTGGACAGCTGAAAGTTTGGTCGCAGTTTGAGAATGGGATTATTGGTAGCCAGCCCACAGATGTAAGGGACCAATGGCCGAGTGGTTTCAGGAAGACGGGTAGACAGGAAGAAAATCAGAGAATCGGTTCAAGTGAGGGAGTTGTGGAAATGGGAAAATCCACGTTGAATGTTGGAATTCCTTATTCTATAGTGGGTTCTGTAGAGGCTACGAAGATACCAGAAGACTCAAGGCAGAAGAATAGAGGAGAGAAGTATTTGGAACACCACCTAGTAGCCGGGAATAGAATTTGGGGAGGAAAGCGAACTGATATTCAGCAACATCCTGTTAGTTCGAAAGTGGCTGAAATCCTAAGCAGTAGATGGGAGGAGCAAAGGAACATGGGTACCTTTCTGGTGAAAATCTTTACTAGCCCTTTCTCTCGCCCTCAGGTATTCCAGATGTGTCCTGGTGAGGTCCCCTATTTTATTGGCCAAAATTATTCTGCGCTTACGTCATTGTGTCTATCTATAGATATTCCGTTGCTTGGTCCACGTGTTGTTTTCTCTGAGTACAGGTCTTGGTATCCTTCAGCCTATACTGATCCCTTACAAGCCGGTGTAGCTGTCCAAGAGAAGGAAGGTAGACACGAGAACAGGAAAGATGACAGTCAGTTAGCTCAGGATTCATTACTCTCAACTCAAAGAATAAGAAAGGGGGCAGGGGCCAATCTTACAGAGGGGTATAGCGATGGAAATTGGGCTAATAGAGACATGGATGAGTCGACATTGGAAACTCGTGAGGCAGGGATAGTTAGGACAAAGATGGAGACGGTGGAATGGCTAGTGAGTGAAGCATTGAACATGGCAGAAGACTTTGGCTTAGTCCAAGAGGTTGAGGATAGGGAGTCTTCCTTAATTTTGAGAGTGGCGGTAGGGGATTTGCGAGATAGAACTATGCTAGAAGAGGAATATAAGCGCATCAATCAAGTGTATGGAATTGAGGAGGGGAATGCGCAAGTGGAATACGAGCACCCTCAGGAAATTCGTAGTTATAGGGATGGTGACAATAACGAATTGGTGGTAGTTGCCCCATTGGAGATGACAAGGAGTTTAACCAGAATTAGAACGGAAATGGAGTTGGTTAGGACGGAGAAGAGGTAGGAGACTTGGTCAGTGGTGGGTCTTTGTTAGGTGTCTTATGTCGCTCAAAGTATTGTCTTGGAATGTTAGGGGGTTAGGTGATAAGAGAAAAAGGGCAGCTGTGAAAGCGTTTATCAGAAGCAAGAATCCGCTCATTGTTACGCTTCAAGAGTCAAAATTAAGTAGTTGTGATGATAAGATCATTAAGGAAATTTGGGGGAAAAACATTGATTGGTTAGCCCTTCCGGCTATAGGTTCAGCTGGCAGTATTTTGATGATGTGGAAAAAAGATTGGATTCAAGTGACAAAAAATTTAATTGGGGCTTTTTCGTTGTCTATCTTGTGTAGGAAGCGAGATGAAGATTTTCAGTGGGTGTTTTCAGGGATCTACGGTCCAACCATTAACAGGGAAAGAATGCAATTTTGGGAGGAACTAGAGGATATAGCGGGTTTTTGGGAGCAACCTTGGGTGTTGGGGGGGGATTTTAATGTCACTAGATTTATTCATGAGAAGAATAGGGGTTCGAACATTACTAAGGGGATGAGAAAGTTCAACGAATTTATAGGAAGACATTGCTTGATGGATTTTCCTCTTTTAGGGAGACGTTTCACCTGGTCTAACAACCAAGGTAATTCTAGGTTATCCAGATTAGATAGGTTTCTGATCGCTAATGTGTGGGAGGATAAGTTTCAAAATGTGGTTCAATCAGCTAGTTCTAGTCCTGTTTCGGATCATACACCTATCGTGCTGGAAGCAGGTCAACCTCGACAACATCCCCTTCCGTTTAGATTTGAGAACATGTGGTTAGTTCAACCCAATTTCTTAGACCTCATTAGGAGTTGGTGGAATGAGTATCATATTTTAGGAAACCCAGGCGTTGTGTTCAAGAAGAAGCTCAAATACTTGAAAGACAAATTGAAGATGTGGAACAAGGAAGTTTTGGGAAGTATAGATGAGAAAAAAAAGGATATTCTGAAAGACATTGAAACTTTGGATAAGAAGGAGGAAGAAAGGGAGTTGAGTATAGAGGAGAGAAGTAAGAGAATGGAATTGAGAGTGGAGTTCCAAAGAGTGGCCCTTATGGAGGAGATTAGCTGGAAACAAAAATCAAGGATCAAATGGTTGAAAGAAGGGGATAATAATACAAAAAATTTCACAAAATGGCTAATTTCCATAGAAAAAGCAACCAGCTAGACAAACTGATCATCAACGATGTCATGAGGGAAGGAGAGGAGGAAGTTAGAGAGGGGGTGGTGTGCTTTTATAAGGATCTGTACAAGGAGAAGGAACCCTTAAGACCACGCCCGGATAACTTAGAGTTCAAGTCCTTAAATCATGAGGAGAGGGAGTGGTTGGAAAGACAAATAGGGGAGGAGGAGGTTAAATCGGTTCTTTTTTCGATGAGTGGGGACAAGGCGCCGGGTCCGGATGGTTTTAACATGGAATTTTTCAAACATTGTTGGGAGGTCGTCTCGAAGGATTTTATGGAGGTTGTTAACGAACTGCAAGATAAGATGTGTTTGGAGTATAGCCTTAATAGCACTTTTGTGGCTTTGATTCCCAAGAAAGCTGGAGCGGAAAGGATAGAAGATTTTAGACCTATAAGTTTGGTTAGTTCGGTGTACAAGATTTTATCAAAAGTGTTAGCAACTCGATTGAAAAGAGTTCTTCCAAGTCGTATTGGTGACGAGCAAGGGGCTTTCATTAGAGGTAGGCAAATCTTAGATGGAGTTTTGATAGCCAACGAATGTCTTGATTCTAGGATTAAGAAGAAGGAAAGGGGAATGATAGGGAAAATTGACCTTCAAAAAGCTTATGACCATGTGAGCTGGGATTTTCTGGAGTACATGATGGGAAGGATGGGTTTTGGAGAGAGGTGGATCAAATGGATAATGAAATGTGTTACCACGGTGTCTTACTCGATTCTTGTCAATGGGAGTCCGGCAGGTTTTTTTAGGGGTTCGAGAGGTTTGAGACAAGGAGATCCATTATCTCCGTTCTTATTTCTTATTATTGGTGAAGCCTTGGGTAGATTGTTTACAAGAGCGGTGGATTTAAATAAACTTTCGGGGTTTAGAGTAAAAGACGGACCATTGATTTCCCACCTTCAATTTGCAGACGACACTCTAGTGTTTTTAGAGCATTCGAGGGATCAAGTAAGAGTGCTTCGTGTGCTTTTATGTTGCTTTGAGGCTATGTCAGGATTACATATTAATTTGCAGAAGAGTAAGCTTTTCGGGGTAGGAGAGGTGATTGATATTCATTTGATGGCAACCACGTTGGGATGTGGATATGATACATTGCCTACGTCATACTTGGGATTACCGTTGGGAGCTCCATATAATAGTATCAAAATCTGGGACAGTGTGATTGAGAGATTGGAAAATAGATTGAGTAGGTGGAAGGCCAATTATCTCTCAAAAGGAGGGAAGGTGACGTTGATCAAAAGTACTTTAACGAGTATCCCGGTCTATGTCTTATCATTGTTCACGTTACCAAGGTCTGTCGAAATCAGAATGGAAAGGCTTATGAGGGATTTTTTGTGGAATGATAGGAACGATAGGAGAAAGTATCATTTGGTAAGATGGAAAGTGATTTGCATGCCTAAGAAGAATGGGGGGTTGGGCATTAGGGGGCTTAGATTAGCAAATAAAGCTTTGTTAGGAAAGTGGATTTGGAGATTCGGCGAAGAAAGGAATAGTTTGTGGAGGAAGGTTATAAGGGCAAAGTACGGGGAAAGGGGGTTAGGTTGGTATAGTGGCGAGGCGAAAGATCCTTATGGATGCAGTGTTTGGAGAGGGGTTCTTAAAGGGATGGAGGATTTTGAGAGAGGGATTAGATTCAAAGCAGGGATGGGGGATAGAATTAGATTTTGGGAGGATAGTTGGTGCGGCACATCGCCTCTGGCAGTCCAATTTCCGTCTCTGTACGCTTGTTCAATTACAAAGAACCGCTCTATCCAGCAGTGTTTGATTGGCAGTGAATCTGGTCCTACTTGGAATTTGGGGTTCAGAAGAAATTTTAATGATTGGGAGCTAACTGAGGTGACATCTTTCCTTGATCTTATGCATACAGTTCAACTCAACGACAGCGAACAGGACAAATGGGAATGGGTAAGGGCTAAGGATTCAAGGTTCTCTGTCAGATCTTTCTATGTTTGGCTTACCTCCTACGCAGAGAGTTCCCTAGCGGGATCTATTAGTTGGTCCAGGTTAGTTCCCTCTAAAGTATCTTTTTTTGTTTGGTTGGCCAATCTGGGTAGGATCCTTACGTTGGATAATTTGATTGTGCGGGGTTGGATCATTCCCAATTGTTGCCCTCTTTGTATGAATGATGGGGAATCTGTCGATCATATATTGATCCATTGCTCATTTTCTTATAATATTTGGTCGAAATTCCTTGGTCTCTTCGATTTGAATTGGGTTCCTCCTCGTAAGTTCTCCTCGTTGTTAGTAGAATGGACTAGTAACGTTTTCCACTCCAGAAAAAGGATTCTTTGGGCTTTGCTCCCCTCAGCTATCGCTTGGGGGATCTGGAACGAAAGAAATAACAGAGTGTTCAATAATCAGAGTAGCAGTTCTCATGCAGGTTTTTTGGAGATCTTGAGTTTGTTATACCTTTGGTCAAAGCAGCATATAGAGTTTGCGGGGACTACATTTGATGATTTTGTGTTTAGATGGCACTCATTTTGTAATTACTAATGTTGTTTTTCTTTTCTTTTTTGTTCTTATTTGAGGCTTTCTCGGCCTCTTTGTTTCTTATTTCCCCTTTCTGATCAATATATTATACTTTTCAAAAAAAAAAAATAGGACCACTATTGAAAGTTTTGATCAAGGTATTAAGTTTTGATTTTGGTATTTATCTCGATAAGTCTGAAAATGAAAATATTTCGATCAGTGTGTAAATTAATACAGCTTTTGGAAATAACAAAAATACTGAAGAAATTTTCATTGAACCTATGTGAAATGATAAAGTAAGTATTAAAACACTCATTAAGTCATCAAAATACAATATACGAAGTGGACTGTGAAATTGAAAATTAACAACATTTTGCAACACATACACGTAAGTATTGAGAAGTGTGATTGTCAAAATAAAAATAATAATGTTGCATTAATTACATACAACTTAATATGCAAAACACTGAAATAAAGAAACTATTAAGTATTGCATTCATGTGTCATTATATTTCTTTTATTTTTTGAATAAGTAGGAATAAATTGTTGATGTATCCAAATAATTAAAACATGGTTGATCGTATGTGAGGATATATAAACGTCTTAATATGCTTAAAATACATAAAATATCACATTTATACCTAAAATTTGATAATTTCAATCAAAATTCACTATTCATCAAAATATTTTGTGAAAATAATTGTTTCTACCAAAAAAATATACAAAAGGAAAGAGTCCACTAAATTTCGTGTTGGAACTTGTGGAAATGAAAATATTTCGTAGAAATATGTCGAAATGCAATGCTATGGTTCTGACTCCTAAGCATACATAATGGTGAAAGGTGTACATTGATGGGATTGCTCGAAATTAAAATAACAAAGGAAACGCTCATTTCAAAGCAGAAGTCATACCAATATACAATAAAGATTGATAGTCATATTATCATATCTCTATCTCCTGTTTGACATCCTCAATGTCTCCCGATTGTTCTAGAAATGCCACATGGAGGTCAAACTGGTTATAGCCTGTTACCCCACACCAAGGAGTAGCTACTCATGAGGTCGATTGAGAATCACATATCTACCGATACACAATCCGAAGACTAAAACTTGGTAATTTAAATCACAAACCACATCAAACAACACCACCACCAAAAATCTTACCATCTTCATCAAAGTGTTATCCCCAAAATTTGGGTTCCCATGAATGAGTCTTGCTCCTCCATTCAATTATGTCTAAAGCAATGTATTCTGTTAACTCTTGTTTGTTCATATCTGCTCTCATCACACATCAATCCACACTCTTCTCGATGTTGAATTGCTACCCTGAACAGTCACATTCCTTCTAACTGGGACTATAGTAGACCTTCATTGCACATGATCAAACCATCTCAATCAGCTCTCTTTTCTTATATGCATTGCAGTGTGTTTTACTATTTACAGTTATGTTGAAGATAATAAGAGCAATGAGAGGCTGTTGATGGGATCAGCTCTGTACAGCTACTGAATGGTGGACACATCAAATTCATAAAGCTCTGGTTGTTGAGCTTTTAGATCAGAGCCTGGCACCTATTAGGATCTGAAGTCTTCACAACATAACTCCATTAGTTTGCACCCTATTCTTTCTGAGAACTTTCTGAAGATTTGCACATAGGAAAAATAAATAAATAAAGTCAGCACCAAGTCCCATCATAATGACTGGGCGTTAAGCGTCACGAGTTTATCGGAGATAGAGCGGAGGAGCAAGTTGGAACTGGCAGAAGCTGCTGTTGAAAATCCTGCTCCCTTCATTTTTATAAGTTAAAGCGCTTTCCTCAACCAAAAGGAGTATTTGTACGGCTTGTTACAGATACACTTTTTAATCATACCGAAGAAGAGAAGCGGCTGAGCTTCACAATCACGAAAATAATACAATCAGATGACTCTAATTATTAAATAAATTATCTATATTCTTCTCTATTTAGTTTCTTACCCAATTCAAAAGGAATCAAATAGATCAGACGCAAGGATTAACTAGCTAAGAAATATCTAGCCCAAGAAAAATTGTAATTGGAGACCATTTTGATTGTACAATTCAGATCAAAAGCATCATAACTAGACTATAGTAGTAGTCTAACACGCCATAGCAAAGGTACACAGTGTCTGTGTGTGTGTGTGTGTGTGTGTGTGTGTGTGTGAGAGAGAGAGAGAGAGACTTGAGTTGCCCCTTTGACCCTGACAAACATTCTGGAATTTGTCCATCCCGGAGTTGAGTAGCCACCTGACTCTCCACCCCTTTTGTGCACCACTTGCCACACTCTGTCAGGCCCACTGATCAATGAATGTTCACAAATACACCAAGAGTCAAGACTTTAGAAATCACCATGGGTCAGGTGGACTAGAAAGAGTATGCCATGCGGCATCCAAAATAGTTGGGAAGTCGGGCACCACCACACAACTCCCAGAAGTAAAGGATCTAAACTATTTCATAACTTGAACTTTGATTTGGTCAAGGTCAAATGACCAATAAGGCAACTCAACTTTATATAGAGTAGTGCACATCAAATATGCCTTGCTATCCAGAGGTAAGTCAAAAATCACAGGATTATTTGACCCTGAATTTTATTCACTTCCATTTATTTTTCTTCTATTGTCTTCCCAAAACCGTTTTAGCAATGATTATTGGCCACAAACTCCTGGACTCGACCAAAGACTATGTCAAAATATATATATATATATATATATATATATATATATATATATATATATATATATATATATATATATCGATAGGTAAGCTGGACTTGATTATCAATTGGGAAAGAAAAAAATATAGGATAACACAAGTGGGGTTGGGGGAGGGGGGATTCTAAGATTATTGAATTCAAGATAAAAGAAAAGTAGAATCAGATACAAAATATAGATACCTATTCGCAGTTTGTCTGACGAAATTCTCCCCTGCACAACATGAACTAACCACAAGCTTGTAATTTACATTCTCCTGGAAGCATAAACAATTTAACTAATGATATAATAATAGTTAAACATTATCTGCATTTGCTGATATAAAAAAATCCAACTTACCAATTGCTCTTTCTGATTGGTGAAGCAGAACCAAGTAACTCACCCATCAGTGGCGGATGAATTCTCAAAACCCATTACATAAACTCCTTTTTCATCAAGCACCAACAACCTCATGAAGCAAAAAGCTTGTGTTCAAAGTCATAGTCATTGAATTCAGAATTAACAGTCAAGTGCTGTATTGTTCTGTCCTCAACAACAAATGTATGCACATTGTTCCTAACCTCAACCCAACTGCATCCAGGTTCCTTCTCAACACCCCTCGCTCTCATTAAATCTCTTATTCTTGTAACCTCGTGCCACAATTGCTTCGACGCATAGATATTAGATAAAATAACATATGCGGTGGAGTCATGAGGCTCTAACCGTAAACATTGCTCTGCAGCTCGAACAGCAATGCCCATATTCTTGTGAACTCCGCAAGCTGCAAGGAGGGATCTCCAAAGACCAGGTTCTGAAGGAAACGGAGAATTAAGAAGAAAGGTTTCTGCATCGTCTAGGCATCCAGCACGTGCTAGAAGGTCAACCATGCACGTGCAGTGTTCCACTGAGGGTGGAATTCTATAATAAAAAATCATAGAGTTGTAATTTCGCTTTCCTTCTTCAACCAAGCCTGCATGGCTACAAGCAAGTAGGACCCCTGTGAAAGTAATGCCTGATGGGTTCACACCAGAGTTCATCATTTCCTGAAACAAGAGCAGAGATTTATTCGTGAACCCATTTTGAGCATAACCCATTATCATGGAGTTCCAAGAGACGACATTCTTTTCACGCATGTTGTTGAACACTTTAAAAGAATCTTCAACGATCCCACATTTTGAATACATGTCAACCAATGCACTTCCAACAAATACAGTGAACTCCATCCCCATCTTTATCACATGGGCATGAATATGTCGACCTTGTTCCACTGCAGCCCAACCGGCTAATGCTTTGAGAACACTAGTGCAGGAAAACTCATCGGGTTTCTCGGACACCTTATGCATTTGGCAGAAATACTCTAGAGCCTTTTGTTTATCACCGTTTTGAGCAAAACCAGATATTATTCCAGCCCAAGCTACAACATTAGGTGAAGTTAAGGAATCGAAAGACTTGGATGCACTCCCCATAAGGCCACACTTGGCATAAAAATTCACTAAAGAATTTCCAACAATTGCGTTTGAGTCTAAACCAAATTTAATAGAGTGGACCTGAACTTGAGCTCCTTCTTCTGAAGCACCCACGACAGCACATGAAGAGAAAAGTCCCGTGAATGTGAAGGAGTCCGGTCTCATGTTCTCTGAAAGCAAGTTGATGTAAGTTCTCAATGCATCCTCATTTCTTCCAGTCAAACTGTAACCTGTGATGAGTGCATTGAAGGACACAAGATTCCTCCATGACATCTCCCAAAAAGCTCTCTCTGCACCCCCCATATCTAAATATTTTGAATACATATCAACAAGTGCAGTCCCCACAAACACATCCGATGAACTTCCATACTTCAAGGCTTTCCCATGTAAACATTCACCTACAGAATTATCCGATATTAGAGCCGAAGCTTTCAAAACACAAGAAAAAGTAGTCTCATTAGGAGCAAAGCCTTCAAACTCCATCTGCTTGAATAATTCAATAACTTCCTCTCCAAAATAATTTTGAACATACCCTGTAATCATACTATTCCAAGCTACAAAATCCCGTTTTTCTATCCCATCAAAAATGCGACGGGCTATTTCTAAATTACCACACTTTGAATACATATCAACAGCAGACCCCGCAACAAAAACATCTGAATCAAAACCCAATTTAATAACACAATTATGCACTGATTTTCCAAGCCTAATCCAACCCAGACCAGCACAAGCCTTGAAAATGCTAGTAAATGTAAAACCATTCACCAACAAAATCCAGTCACAATAATTCTTCAAAATTAAATAGAAAAAAACACTAATGGCTTCCTCATATAAATCTTTCTGCGAATAAGCCGCAATCATAGAATTCCACAAAACAGCATCTATATCTAGCATTTCGTCAAATACCCGACGAGATTCTTCAACAAAATCACATCTAGAATACATTGTGATCAACCCACTTGATACAAAGAGTTCCCTTATAAACCCTTTCTTCAAAATCAAACAGTGTAAGCTCATACTAACATCAACCCTTCTCAATTGGCTACATACTCCAATTGTTGTTGAGAATGTCTTCGCATTGGGCTCAACCCCAACTCTCCGCATCTGCGAAAAGCAACCCAATGCTCTCTCATTTAAGCCCAATTTTGCATTCTTTGAGATCATCGCAGTCCATGAGATCACATTCTTTTGAGACATTTCATCAAACATCTTATGGGTTTCATGAAACCCGTTTGATTTAACACCCACTTCTCTTAATCTGTTAGTTTTATGGACATCGAAGTTCCAATATGTTGGAGAACAAATTCTCTTTGCTTCTTCTAAAGAAGTTGGACTTTGACTTCTGAGATACTGTGAGATTCCCATGTTTTCTTTTTGTATCTCTATCCCAGCATAGTTTCACTGTATCAAGCAGTTGAGTTCAAAAATAACGTCCGTTATAACGGGGGATGTGCAATGCAGGCCTCTTTCCATTTCTTCGAAAATAACAGTGCACCACTGTTACTTGACTGCTATGATTCATAACTGAAAAAACGACCTTTCAAAGTTGAAGATTTCATAGATAATGGGTTATTTATTTGTTTTTAATATTTGGGGGGTGAGGATAAGAGTTTTGCGGGAAGATGAAGAGGCTTGGGTAAATTTACTTTGGCCTTAAAGAGAAGGCTGTAGTCAAGGGGTAGTGTGAAAACACGAGTATCTGGAACATTCATCAAAACCTGGAGGGATAACTCCCCAACAAGAAGAAATGATTTTCAAAATTAAATAACATTGTCATATTTATATCTAACATCTCTAACAATATTGTAAACATGAGAAATTCGTTGAGTTAACCTCAAATGCTACATTGGTTTGGAGTCAATTTTTTTTTTAGAAAAATGTATGAATAGTCATCTAGTTAATTATTTTGAAAAAAATCATTTCTTTAAGTAATTAGTGACTCCAAGACTTGGATAAGGAAGTTAATCCACCTAGAGATTTAGATAAGAAATTCGATTAGATGTTGGGGAAGGTGTTAGGCACCCTTTCCTTTCCATATTAGATGGCAACCTTACAAACGTAGCCATTTTGATGAAGATAAAAAAGAATAAGTAAAATTTATAATAAAAAAAAAAACATTTTATTTATGTCCATAGATGAATTGACCTTAATTTTGGTGGGTATCATGAGGATTTCCTCATTGAGAGATGGAGACCTCAAAATCTTGCCTAAAAATTACATTTTTGACACACACATAAAACTTAAGAAAAAAAAAAAAAGAGAAAGAAGAGAGAGCGGAGAAATGGGGATTATGTTATCCCTACTACACCCTATCTTGAAGCTTGATTTATTTTTCTTGATTTTCAATGAAGAAATTTTGATTTCTTTGAATTTTTTAGAGATGAGAGTTGAGTAACAGATGATGCAAGGATGAGAGATTTTAGAAAGATGAAGAGATATGAGAGAGAATTAAGATGAGTAGAGATTTTAAATTGAAAGGAAGTTTGAAAGTATGTGGGGCTTTTAGATGAGGTTGAGAGTGTTGAGGGAGATTATTGAAGGAGGGGGGGTGTTCAAGTCTCAGGGGGTATTATGGTGAAAATGGAGGGAGTTTGAAGGACTTTTGAGGAGATTTTTAAGGGTAAAATGTGGTGAAAATGTGAAACATGGTAGAATGGTGTGAGATTTATAAATAGGGTGTGTGTAAATTAAGAGTGATAGGAGGGTATTTGTAAAAGGAAGTGTAAATGAGTTGTTTATGATCCAAATAAGTTGGATCTTTCAACCTATTTGGATTAAGTATTAGGTGAGTTGAATAGAGTGAATTTTGAATAGAAGAATGGGGGTGTATGAAGGTGGTTGTTAATTTTTTAATAGGGTAAATATATAGTGACATGTGTCAAAGAGGCATGGGGGTGTGTGTCAAGTGAATTGATTAGGAAAAAAGGGTGTGGGGTCATTTGTCATGATGGATTTAAAAAGAATGATGGGAGTAAATTATGACATGGGTGTGGGTTAAGATGTGGGTAAGTTAATTTTTTTAGAGAAAGGTGATGGGGTTGGTAGAGGAATTAAGGAGTTAGGTTGAAGTGTGACATGTGTCTCATTATAATAATCATTGGTGATTGGTTGTGATCATTGGGTTTGGGTTAAGTTCTAGATTGGGTTGAGATGTGAGATTATTTAGAGCTAATGAACTTAGGGTTGGGTTGGACTTGGTTAGGTTAAGGTATATATAAGATTGGGTTGACTTGAGAGGTGATGTAGTGATGACATAAAAGTGAGAGGAGTTCTTAGTCCATGGGCTAAGAAAAAGGGCCCTAGGCCATTTATTTGAAAAATATATAGGTTTGGACCTTGGGACTCATTCGTATTTTTGGGCACTTTACGTTGAGGGCCCATTCAAATATGGATGTCTACAAATGCTCTTTACAATAAAGAGCATATTTCGTCAAAACCGGACAAATGTTATTTTCATTAGTCCAAATTTTGTTGGATGCTCCAACAAACTCAATAAATCTTTCATTTGTTGAAAATTAATTCAAATCTTAATAAAAGTCGTGACCTCACAGTTTGGAATCCAAAAACATGATATAATGTCACAGGCTTTTAGAGACGAAATTCTAAGAACTTTGGAAGAAATATTATTTTTCATCATTGATTTATAATTTTAAGTTTTGCGATTTCAGTAGGCATTCATTTCAACACCTTGGATCAAGTTCATAAATTTATATATATTGTGAATATGAGTATTTCCATAAATGTAGAAGGATGTTGTGGTCGATTGTCAATGTGATAATCCATGTGGGCCCAACAACCCTTAGCAAGATTTGAAATCTTACTAAATTAGTATAAAAAGTATTTTTTATTATTATATACTTTTAATAATAACGAGTTAAGCACCTGCTAAATGTAGTGAGTCTTTGTCTCAATTTCCATGTTCGTTACTTTAACATTTGACAGTAAAGAGTCTGTTGTACCCAATTTTTTTTGTTTGGCTCTTTATAATAAAGAGGATGCCAAGTTTAAAGAGTGTTGGAGTTGCTCTAAACTAGATGGCAGCGTGGGCTGCTAATGCCACAATAATTTACCACAATAATTGACCAAAGAATTGTGCATGGTTGGTGAGGTGTTAGTAAAAGCTGGTGTGGCAATAGTAAGCCTCTTATCTAAAGGACTTATTTATAATTTAAAAATTATTTAAATAGTGATTTTGAATATTACATGGATATTTTTATAATTTTAAAAATTACTCAACGTGATTTCAAGAATCTGAGATAGCAATTTTTTAGGTTTTTTTTTTTTTTAAAATCAAAATGACCCTAATTATATTAAGTTTAAATGTTAAGGTATGGGCATTTTTAGAATTCAAATTTTGGTCTTGAACCACTTCTACTCAGACTTCTCTCCTTATAATAATAAAAGATAAATTCAAGTTTCAAGTGTTGGTTCAATATGTTTCTATATTAAACCTTGAAAAACTAAGTTGAAAAGTTTTTTGTATTATAATTTATCTTATATTATGAGTGTCTAATATGTATATTTGGAATAATTCACCAATTTGTAGAACTTGCCTAATAATTTCTGTAGTATTTGTGAATTATTAAATATGACATTTTATGATATAAAATTAGAAATTAATTAAAATTTTCTTTTTAATGAAAACCCAATGATTGAACTTGTAACCTTTACAAACAAGATATATATGAACTTTTCAAATGGATAGCAGAATATGATCCTAATATCATCTTTTACAAGAGGGACCATCAAAGGGCCTGGATTTGGTGACACCCAGCCCAGCCCGTCGTAGACTAAATTTAAGTTAAGGATTGGGCTTGGTAGTAAATAGGCTTGAAGCCTGGCTTGGATTAGATGGGCCGAGTTCATGAGGCAAGGATTATTTTTAAATAATGGAAACTTAGCTCCAATAATTGGAACTTTTGTCAATAATAAATCAAATATCTACACAAACTAAAACTAAGACACTACAAGGATTTAATAAAACAAAACTAAGAATAAATAAATCACTAAAACACAAAATTCAACGGTCAGGATTTATCTTCGGGATAAATATCTCTTAAACATATATTATGAGAATACCTATATATACATATCCCGACCATTAGATTCCATATTTACCGATTGATTTTATGTTTTTTTTTTAACTAATTACCCGATTGGCCTATTCGATCCTTAAATATATGCTCACTCAAATACCATTTTTGAATTTTTATTTATTTATTTATTTAACATAAATAATAGTAAGGTTACATTTGAAGGTGTTTTAAAATATAAATAAATAAATAAATAAAAAGGTTACATTTCAAGGTGGGTTACTGATTCCCTAAATATCTGATTTATAGTTTTGAGAATACCAAAATTTTCAATGAACGCGTGCGTATATGTTAGCAAGTTGGTAAAATTTGTGGGTGTTGATATAGTTTGTTACAAAAACTGAATCTATAATTGAATCGAAAACTTGTTAAATTGGTTGAACCCTAGTCATGAAGGTGCATTGACATCATGGTTTTAAATCTTGTCTGGTACATAGATGACTCGAAGACATGGCATGTCATATTTGCAAAATCTCGCAAGACAAAAGATATGGATAATATTTTGAAAATCTCAACCAAGTCAATAAAACTCGTCCAAATCAACTGGAATTTTTTATATTTTAATTAAAATAATGGATTTTTTAAATTTTAAATATTTATTATCTAAATGAAATATGATTAAATGATTAAATATCTTCTAATCTACCTAGTTTTTTTTTTTTTTTAATTTATAATTATTTTTACATAAATATACATGAATAAATAATTGTGAAACGAGTTAAACAGTTTATCTGACATCTAACATCTATCCCAATGATCATCTTTCATTTGTTAAAGAAAGTTTTTGAAAAGACAATTTCTTTAACAGAAGAGATGGCTTTAGATAGAATTGAATAAAAGAAGAACCCCCAAGGGTTGGTGAGATATGTTAAATTTTAAACATACAAATTTTATTCACATAACTATCATTCTATAATTTCCAATAAATCAAGAATCATGTTTATATCTCAAGCATCGATTCATGTTGCTAATAATCAAAGTTAAAGTACTTACCTCGTGTCATAAGTAAAAAACATTGATCAATAAGATGTGTTGGAAGTGTATTTTTTGCAATCCACGTGCCAACAAATCGAAGTATGTAAATCCCCAATCGAGTTCTTTAATTTTTAAACTCACCTTCTTCTCTTCTCTATTTGGATCGGCTAAGATTCTAATGATTGATGGATATTACAATGTTCAGAGCCCTATGCATACTTTTTGTGCATCTCTTATTATTATTACTATTATGGGGTGTCAATCCACTTATATAGATAGAGATTGAGGGCCTAGAAATCCTCTTTTAGTAAAATTTCTATCTATCAATGTTTCCTACTAAAACTTAAAAAGTATATTTCTAATTTTAACAATATTGAAAATCATCTTTAATGTATAAAATCCTTGTGCAAGTAAAGTTACTAAAACTATGAGGTCAATGGACCATACGAATTTGATTCTAACAAGATAGCCAAGATCACGCCTCAAGAAACAAAGGTCTTAAGTTTTAAGTTTGTGGGGGAAAGGAACTACACATGCCCTGAGCTCAATGTTAAATTCATCAAGCTCGACACTTCAACTGTCAAGCTTGACGCTTCAAATGCGGAGCTCGATCGACTCTTTAAGAGTTGAGTTTAATTAAGGGCGTCCCATTGATGCCAAATCAATATTCTAATCTTATTTTGGTCATTATTTATATTATTAGTGTGGTAATTTTAATAATAGCATATACATTCTGACTTATAAATTTGTTTCTCCCCAATTTCATTGACTACACTTGTTCTGAGGATTAGTTTAATGTGTAAGAGGCCCCACACATTTCAGTCTTTAAATAAATAAAAAAAATATTGGAAGAAGTGTGATTCCAACACAACGTATGTTCATAATGATGATGATGACGACTTTACAATTTTATTATTCAGAAAAAAAAAAAAAAAAAAATGAAGGAATCATGTAAAGCATCTAATCACTATATTCAGAGCTTTCTAACATTCATCTTTAGATTAGTCTCAAATAAAATATAATGTTTCATTGGAATGCTAGGTAATCAACAACTCAACTGAATATCAACAAAACAAAAACAAAAAATCCTCCAAATTACAGAATCAGCTTAGGACCTTACGGACTTGAATGTGATGTGTAGATTCTCGACGCCAGATTGGTTGCATTCCACTTTGGACAAGAGTAACATGCTCTCCCTCCTTCAGCAGTTCCTTTTTCTGGAGCATAAAAGATTTTCAAGAAAAGATTATCTACAATGAGAAATGATCCGAGTTCCAATAAAATGGGTGCAAGAAAACAATCACTATGAGTACCAGTAAAAGATTTAGTGCTCGAGAAAAGGTCTCCTCTGCGTCATCTGAGAACTGCATGTATACTGGCAACACACCGTGATAAAGTGCCAACCTCTGCTTAATCCTTTCCCTGCCAAACATGATCTTAAAACGTTAAGAGAAAGAAAGAAATCTCCAACCTGAACCATCTCCAAATAACCTGAAAGTAAGTCAGTGTTGAACATAGACAGCGTTAAGAAGGCTTACAACAGAAGATATTCGACATGACACAATCACAACTATCAAGAAAACTTGATTTTTGGAGAGCTTCTATTGCCACACCAATTATTGCTAACACCTCACCAAATGTGTGTAAAATCTTTGGTGATTTACATATGAATTGGTGTACCATTAGCAAATGTTGATGTGGCAATATAATCTCTCTATTTTTTATTATCTTTGTCTTATTTGATTTATTTATTTCTTTTTATCAAATTTGTATCATTATCACATTTGAATTTTGGTAGTAATTTACCAAACATGTATTTTAAATAACTGTATATCCATCTGGTGATGCTTAAAATTCTTACCCTTTTCACTAATTGATTTTTGAGTCTTTTGCTGGGCAGACCCCAAACACCGATATAATCTACAAATTCACCTCTAAAATTCCTAAACTCTCTCTCTACACCCAACCTTTTTTTTTTATTGGTAAAGTGTGATGGCTAGGTTTCATTCCCAGGTATGCCAACTTTATCAACTTCGCTACAAATTCTCCCTCCCAATGCCCCTTGTCTATCGTCAAAAGACAAACACTCCTCATTTACAATGAATCACTCCACTTGCTTTGCAGATAAAAAGGTTCTTCTAGGGTCCTAAGTTGTTGGACGCCTTCTATGTAGAGCAATCAAAGGAAGAAAAAGGCAGGAGGGAATCGGTCTCCTAGGTTTTCAGGTTTCTCGGATACACGTGGCACAAGTTGATTGGTCATCAAACGTCCAACGTACCTGCACCATAATTATCTAAAGAGAAAATGCAAGATGGATAACCAGAGTGTTCAACAGTGCCAGACACAAAAGGCGTCCAACACAATTAAGATTGTTAGGTAGTTACTCAACTCCATGTTTCCTTTTGAATACCACATGGCACACTAATTTAGGCCCATTGACCCAATAATATTTTGACCACCCATTGGTAGACAAGCACAATAGAACTGAATCCCCCACGAGCTTGGAACCCATCTAATGTCCTGCCCATAAAGCCTACGAATCCAACATAGATTTTAGTAATCAAATTAAGTGGTGTCGAACACTTTTTGTGTACAATGAGGGATGTTCATGTCTTTTGAAGATAACATTGTGGAACATACGAGGGGGGAATTTGCAACGAAGTTGATCATGTTGGATGTCGAGAGAGTATTCTAAAGTTCAGAGAGAATACGTAAATGGAACCTATCTTTGGGGTATGCCCAGTAAAAGACAGATTTTATTCAATAACATACTTTTCAATGTTAAAATTAGTAATAAAAAAAAAACATTTTTCAATGTCAAAATAATAAATGCATCACATGTCAGAACATCAAGCTTACCAGAGTTCGCGGATGTGTCTGACATGAAGACATGGCCGTCAAAGTTAAAAGGTACTCAAGAAATAAAAACTAGCTTAACTTGAAAGAGTTGCAGAATGTTGCAATGATTTCTGATATGAAAATACTCACTCGTTTGTGAAAGCAAAGATTGTAGCCGATGGCCGGTAATGGCTTAGCAGTATAGCCATGGATCCTGTTCTCGTGAACACAATGAGGGGAGTGCCAAGGGTGTTTGCCATTGTAGTTGCATGAAAAGCAAACATAGCACTCATATGGCCCTGAGAGAACACCAAGAAAGAAGCAGATTTTGTGATGGGAAGATCATAAAAGAGAAGGAAAAAAAAAGTTAAGGGAACTTCATATGCTCAAAGACCATAGAGGATAGTTGATCGCCAATGGCCCTGGTCTCTAATTGAACCGACATGGAAAATCTTTTAAAACCCCAAGCCAATACATACCTTAAAGGCAGTAGAATAAAGGGGAGGAATATTGCCGTTTGGTACACTTGATTCAGTTTTCAACGCCACTGTATGCATTACTTTAACCGCTTTCAAAGGATACCTGAAGTCATTTTCAGAATAACATTATGTCGATAACAAAAATAATGAGTAAACATTTTGCTTTAATTGTTAAAAAAATTAAATCACTGTTTCATCCATTTTTTTCAAACATTCACACAGCATGCTTTGCATTGTGCACATGCACATAGTAGAACTATAATTAATTTTAGAAACGTCTCCTGATAACACTCTATCACTTCCCTTCATTGATCTCTTTCACACCCTTAAGTTGAATTCTGTTTCGTCAAGGGAGCTAAAAAATGGGACTCTAAACTACTTTGCTGGACTTTTGCTAGACTTCCTGGAATTAGTGGTCTTTTATCACATATTAAAGCATGAAACAAAGTGGTAGTCATTTCAACTCAGTGGAAAAGTTTGAAATATCCTTTATATTTCAGGGTAAAGTGAAGAAATGGATGCGTGTTCATTGCAAACCAGGCAAACCACCTAGATGTTTTCTGAAGAACCGAACAAATTATCTGATTTATTATCGAAGTGTAAAAATAATCTAGCATATGCCCTGACTGCTCATCATCATCATCAAAGCCTCTCGTCAAGAATTTGGGTGATGAACAAATCCAATCCAGCTCGCAACATGCCTAGATCTTTAAAATACTGAGTCATAGTGATGAAAACCATGGCAGAGATTGAGTTCCTCATTATTTAGAATTAAGGCCCAAGCATGATCAAGAAATTCCCTTAATTCTACAGAAAAAAGGAGTCCAATTCGACAAATTGAACAACAATAGTTTGACTATTCCTATAACATGAATAGAAAACCAATTAGTTATTGGCCATGAAACATAGACCAAGGTAACCTACTTTCCATGGGCAGTTTCGCCAGAGAGCATGATTGCATCAGCACCTTCTTGTACTGCAATTGCAATGTCAGATACTTCTGCCCTTGTTGGAGTCGGATGATTTATCATGCTTTCCAACATATTTGTTGCTACTATTACCGGTTTCTGCATGCTACGACACGTTCTAATGATCTCCTCCTGTTTGAATACAAAGTTACATTTAGTTACTTTGTGATACAATATAATACAACAATGATTTCTGAACTTCACGGATCCATGTAAGAATGAGGCATTCTCCATTTGTCTGTCATTTTGAACAATCATGGAGGCCCCATTTGAGCACTAAAAGTAAGATCGTTTATACTTATGAGGGGTTGAAGGTAATATCAGATTGGGTTTCAAAAGTATACGACACATTTTACTCCACAAGGGTTCTAAAAACTAGCCATTGAACCAGAGAAGTGACCTCAATTCAACTGGCAAATCATGACATCATAAAAGGCTCAAATTTAAAACTAAAAGGAGACTCTTCTCTGTGAAAACATACTTTATTTTTATTAAAATTAGAAAATTAAGGAAGAATAAATTCCAGGCTGATGTTCACCAAGTCTAACTTTGAAACAAATTCATAGGTTCAACCGCCCCATTTGATCCGGTTTTTAATAACATTGGCCCATCTCAGCATACTCCACTAACCAATTCTAGAATTGAATATAGGCATCAAGAGCCTATATGGAAGATCAGGAAAAAAAAATCTGTCCTATCCTCTCTGATTTGTCATATTAATCATGTACCAATGCATAATGATATTTTGTTCAGATTTCCAGCATTAAATAATTGTTCACTGACAAATCACATGTTTTATTATACAAGCGTCTAATACCAGTACTATAATACAACCATTTATGCTGAAAAGGTTGTCACCAAGGTCTCTAGGTAATTAGAGGGTGTCCAATCAGGCAACTGAAGGTCAATTGAGGTTCAGGATTTTGGAGGGCATCCATTGTCTTGGTTTTCCACAAGTGTCTGAGGGACATAATTAAGGGGGCTTCAATTCGGTGATAGATTGAGTGAAGGGAAATTGACCTCTCTTGAACGTGCTCAAATTTACATAGTGAAAGTTCTCCATTTAAGTCTTTCTGTTTCATTCACAGTTGGTTGATTTCTCTACACTATTATTGCTTGTGGTTCCTGGTAATATTATGTTGTCAGGCACTACGTTCCATGAAATGGCATCAGAGTGCAGGTGATCTAGGTCTTGGTTCCAACAAGTTGTACAAGAACCAAGAATTGCCTTGGAAAGAAATATCACCCTCTTAAATCATAACTGGCATCAGAGTCGGGGTAGAGTCAGGTCTCAGTTCTAATAGTGTGAGTAGGTCATGAATGGCTGGGTGTCTTTTTCACTTTTTTCCCATGAGTAGATGAGTGAGGGTGGCGATGGGAGTGTTCATGTTTCCACAAACTAAGCAGAAAAATTGCCACATTTACAATGGCAGATCACATTTCCCTTGTTCCATTGCAAGGTAAAAAAATTCAGTGAGCTCTTGTCTCAATCAGAAAAGAGCTAGCCCAACATGCTTAAACAAAAGAACAAACATGTTACCTTTCTTTCCCTACATCAATGGACACATAACTCACCACAAACTTGAATTTATGCCAGTCATCTATAGAATTGCATGAAGGGAATCTAGAGTCCCCCTTATGGACAAGTGGCACAGGAGGAGACGTCGAAGATGCAAACATTCTCTAATAGAGCTCATCTTTTTCTAGAATCTGTGAAACTAGAAGGATCCAAGTAGCCCAAAATAACTAACCTTGGAAAGGACTCAAAATACCTAATATGTTGAAGACGGATACCAATAGGGGCAATGACAGGAACCTGAGATTCAAATACTCATTTTGCCAAATCAAGGACGTGGTTGCAGACATAGGTATCCTCTTAAATATCTTAATACCATGTTTTATTTGTTAAACTGTTTTTGTACTCACATCATGATTTGATGTAATGAAACTTCTAATGTTGCTAATTTTTAATGTAAGACTAGTCGAGAGTATTCTATTTACACATTTTGTTCACTAGATAAACAAGAAAATGGTTAAAGTTAATAAAATAGCTAATAGTACAATAGGAAATGCCAATTTCTCCAGAAGTAACTAAAGTATAACTTACTGTAATCTGGGGATCAAGATAATACCTGCAATAAAGGGACTTCCTCAATTGGAAGCTCAGCTCCAAGGTCTCCACGAGCCACCATTGCCTTTCAATATAAGAGTTAGCAAAATTAACTAAGAACCAAATAACAAATAACTCTAAACCACTATATATCAAAATCCAAAAGACATGTATTGGCCAATAATAAGGTACAAAATTCCTACTCTTTCTCTTTTTTGTTTTTTGGAAGATCATACAGGGTACAATGACCTCAAAGTTCTAACAGGGCAAACCCTGTGATTGAGCATTTTCAGTCCCATATTAAGATGCAAAGTTCAGTTATTCACAAAAAAATTCCAAGACCTCTAGTACAAATGAGTTCATGGCCCTAGCTGCAAATCCAGCATGAATTACAGGGAACGAGCATGGAAGAATAAGTTTATACACCGAAGATAAATGTACCAAGGTGATCGTAAGATCTACAAATAACTTGCCACTCATAACTTTGTGTACAGGTATATATAAGTTTCCTCATCATCATCGTGGAAACCTTATCCCAAAGATCTGGGGTAGCTATTGGAGATTTATAAGTATACAAGAAATAATTTGACATTTCTGGATAATAAAGTAGGTGAATCTCATAATTTAGGATCTGCAAGATTGACTTATATAGATGGTTATGTTGTCCATGGGAACCAGCACTTGATGTTTAATGTGAAAGTGTGCTTTTGGAGTGCTACGTTACCAATGCATCCCAAACAAATTAAAAGGGAAGTTTGATAACATGGCAATAAGACCATGTTTTACAGAGTTGAATGTTGAGCAATCAATAAACAAGTTGTTCATATATTGAGCTTATTAGAGATGAGGATTCCAAGATGGATGAGTGGAAAGACTAAGAAGGATAAATTAGAAATGAATGCGTTTATGGAAATGCATGACAAGGGAGAATATGACAGATGATTCAATTTGCAACATAGAATAGAGGCGATGTCCACACTCCATGGGTACAGTTAGGCAACTTAGGCTACTTGATTGAGGTTTTATACACTTTGGATTTATCTAACATATAAGGTTAAATTGTTGAAATGTTCAATCAAGCATATTGAAATTAGTGTAATGCCTATATATTTGCTCAGTTGCAAATCTAAAAAGAGAATAGTATTAAAACCAAATTAAAGAACCTGAATGCAACTCACCCCATCAGATGCAGAAATTATCGAATGAAGATTTGGTATAGAATCTGCGCTTTCTATTTTAACAGTCACATGAATATCAGCGTTGCAGCCTACAAAGGAAAGGCTACATTGTGATTCTTCTCCAGAAAGAAGTTAACCTCCACTACAACTAGAAGTCAAATCAAAGGCTGGACTTGGTAAGAATTTTACTTTTGAGGTAGTCTTTCAATTCATGGACCACTTTAGCGTCTTTGACAAATGAAACAGCGTAGAAATCGATTTTGTTGTCCACCCCAAACTTGATATCTTCCCAGTCTTTTTCTGTAAAAGTAACAGGAGTCACAAGTACAATCAATAATATTAAATTTTTACGACTGAAAATAAAAGCAAATAAAAAGATCAAGGAAAAATCTTCACATCAACATGCTTCCAAGACAAAGTAAAAGGTAACCTGTTATTGAAGGCAGGGTAGCACTTTTTCCACGCACATTTAAATGACGCCTTGAATTCAGTTCTCCGCCATCAATTACTTCACATTTAACTGTATCTGTTGTTTTTGACTTAACCACTAATGACATCATTCCCCCTATCAAATGATAGTTCAAAAAGAACTCATTAGGCTGGGAAACCACTTGTAATCTTACGAAAAACTTAATTTCAACAAGTTAAGAATTGTAGCAATCAGTCCTTTTGAAAAGAAAAGAAGAAAATAGGAGAACAAAAAGGGATCTGTCCATGAGAACCCATGATGTAAAACAGCATACTAACATATTTGTGAATTCATTGCAAGCTTCTATGAGGCAATAAAAAAATATATACTGCACTGCACTAGAAATTGCCATCAAACTTAGCTGAACTTTGGTGAAGCGATAGTGGGCATCTCTAACAGAGAATTGTGTGTCAGAGTTTAGTGAACTCATAGAGAAACTAGCTGAGGCATAGGAGTTAATTAGATCAAAAAATGTGAACTCAGCCCATGACATATGGACCAACAAACCACATAAGGGTTTTCATTTTTAATCATTGAAGATACTGTGAAGTGTACATTTTCCTCTACTCTCGGGGTGTGTAATACCACAATTAAGCCCCGTGACCCTCTTATATTCATAGTTCTCCCTGTCTCCAACAGATCGGTCTTTTGGAGTAATTGGTTGGTTAACATGGTATCAGAGTGTTGGGTTCGTATAGGTCATGGGTGAGGGGGAGAGTTGAGAGGATATTTTCCTCTACTCGCGGGTGTGCCGTACCCTAGTTAAGCCTCGTGATAGTTCTCCCTTTCTCCAACAGATCGGTCTTTTGGATTAGTTCTCTAAAAAAAATTCAGCAAGGAAGAACACATCTACTGACATCAATAGTACCATTGCTAACGTCAGCAAGGTGGGGGTCAAAAAATACAAGCTGTTTTTCACACTTAATTATGGGAATTTCTAATATTTTTATGAAGTTTTGAAGGTGACTTCTCGATTTTTTTTTTTTTAAACAGATTTGAAAATCTGGATAGTCTAATCTGATTTGTTTAATGGATCTGGTCATTCTCAAATTTCTCTACACGATGGAAGTGGTTCCAATCAATTCGAAAGGGTATTGAAATGTTGACGAAAAAAATACCTCCCTAGATTTACTGCTCCCCCTTTTTTTGTTTGTTTTTCATCCAAAACTATTTCAACACCTATTTTTGGTCTGAATGTGTCAAATACAAGTGGTTTGAATGTTAATGGATTTCACCTTCATGCTCTGGTGCCAATTTCTCCAATGATGGGTTATGGAAATAACCCTAGAGCTCAATTACAACAATGAACTTGATGGTACCAATTTCTTAAAATGGTCACAATCCGTTAAGATTTATATCGGGGGACAAGGGAAATTAGGGTATCTCACTGGTCGTATTGCGAAGCTCCAGAAGACCAATCTTATTTATGATTGCTCGAAGCAAGAAAATCTGACAATGATCTCATAGCTATTAAATTCAATATTACTCAGTAGGAACTATATGTTCCTAGATACAGCTCATCAAGTCTGGGAAAAGGTCACCACAACATATTCTCAAAAGAAAAATGTGGCTCGCATGCAATAGTTTCGCCAAGAGGTGCCTAATTTTCGTCAGGGGGAGAAAAGCTTGACGACATATTATTCCACTCTTCAAGCCTTGTGAGAAGAGTTGGATCATCATCAGGTGCTTAAATGGAGGAATGATAAGGATGCTGAGGAGTTCAGCAAATTGATCGACCATAATCGAGTCTTCCAATTTTTGGCCAGGTTGCACCCAACTTATGAGTTTATTCAGATTTAGATATGGGATTGTGATTCCATTCCACCTATTGAGGGTGTATATTCTCTTGTGCAAATCGAGGAGAGCAAAAGGTCTTTGATGCAACCTCTCTCTGAACCACCTCCCATAGCTCTTTTCTCCTCTGTGTCTAGAAAAGATAATAAGGGCGGATCTAAACAAAGTGAGAAATGGAGAGATGATAAGGATAATCTCCATTGTGAACATTGTGGCAGAACCCAACATATTAGGACAACACGTTGGGATCTTATTGGCATGCCAGCTAAGTTAAACAAGGGAAAATCACAGCATCCACAACTCAAATCTAATGCTTATGTTGTCGTCAATACCAGTCACAACCCAATTCCACTAGGTCCAATCCTTCTATTGAGTTACCCGTATCCCGAGAAGAAATAAAGTGTTTGAGAAACCTCCTTACAAGACTCGATGGACAGACGAGTTCCTCTTCTTATTCTCAATCTGGCACACATGCCTCTGCACACACTGCTAGTTTCCTTTCTTCTTGTCCATCTTGGATCATTGACTCTGAAGACTCATACCACATGACTGGTACATTTTCCTTATTTAATTCCTACCAGTTATCATCCGATAAAGACAATGTAAAATTAACAGATGATTCCCTTTCTACCATTTTGGGAAAAGGGGACATCAAAATTGATGATTCGTTGTCTTTATCATATGTACTTCACATTCCAAATATGTCCATTAACCTTCTTTCTATGAGTAACCTTACCAAATTATTAATTTGTTCAGTTACATTCTTACCTGGTCGTTGTATGTTTCAGGACTTGGCTTCGAGGAGGATAATTTGGTAGTGGTATGTTCTAGATTCATTTTCAGCACCTTCAGCAGCTCTTTAGTTAGTTAGTCAAAGAAGCTATTTTAGTTAATCTTATCAATCTATTTTTTTTGTGGCTATTTGCCTCGATCATTTATCTTTCCAATCTTTCCTTCATTGTTTAAGTCAGTGTATGTTTCCCATCTTTAATGTGAAGTCTGCCAGTTAGCCAAGCACTGTAGAACTTTTGTATCCAAGTAATAAAAGATTTACTTCCATTTTTACAATTGTGCACAATGATGTATGGGGACCAGCACCTGTTACAGTTGATGGGGGATATTTTATTTATTTTGTGGATGACTACAGTAGATATACTTGGACCTACTTGATCCATACTAGAAGTTTTAAGGCAGATAAAATTATTCCACAAAATGACTCAAACTCAGTTTGACAAGTCCATAAAATTTCAGACCGGTCTTTTGGAGTATTGGTTGGTTAACGGATACTGTCATAACGTTTATACTTGACACATTTGTGAAGTATAATCCTTGATGACCTAGTTTCCCATTTTGTTTTGGAAATCAAGATTATAGCTAAGAGTTAAACTAAATTCCAAACTTAAGCGATACAATAATTGGAAAGTAATGCAAACCAAATATACACCTTCTAAATCGAGTTTCAACTGAAGTTGCAACCAAAAGAAGGTTGAGAAACAAAGTCCAAGTTCTTTAAATCATGCTGAGTCCCAAGAAGTTGCAACCAAAAGAGTCTGAGAAACAAGGTCCAACTCCTTTAAATCATGTTGTGACCCAATATTGTCACTTACTAGGAGGCACAACATTTTACTCAAATACACTATTGAGTTCCCATTATAGAGACACTGGAAAGCTCCTTCTAATGCCACGACATTTTTTTTAATATTCTAATGCTTTGGACCTCCAAATTATGCAGGAAGTCTGACTATAGGGTTTATGCTGTGATTCAGCATCAAGGGCCAACTTTATAGCATGGAATAGATTCAACCAAGAAGACAAGAAAAAATAAATATAGCAACATATAGATAAACTCAGCATGAATTTTTTGAGATATTGTTGAATTACTTTTCTTTCCTCATTTTTTATTGGG
The DNA here is from genome assembly GCF_017979445.1 of Akebia trifoliata. Taxonomy (NCBI): domain Eukaryota; kingdom Viridiplantae; phylum Streptophyta; class Magnoliopsida; order Ranunculales; family Lardizabalaceae; genus Akebia; species Akebia trifoliata. The sequence goes on along the minus strand of NC_141385.1, from coordinate 36,831,229 downwards.
TTGATCTGTCCAACACCTTTAAGGTGGTTTGGTTGGTAAGCACCTTTTAGCGTTAGCGGCAACACACATGTGCACACTCACGCACAAGCACACATGTGCGCAGACACAAATATATCATATAGGTTGTGTATGTGTGTGAGGATTTGAGAAAATCTTTGCCAGATTAAGTGCCATTTTTTATGTGTCCATGCTTACCATCAACCAGTAGTGTATCTCCAACCTCCACATCATTCACAAAATCATCATAGTTTACACTGACAATGTTTTCTGCGGAAACTCCTCTTTTAATTGTAAAATTGAACTCTTGTCCCTCCTTCAGCAAAATAGGTTGAGGCACATCTCCACTTCTAACCTCAGGGCCCTGCATGAAGAAAATTCCGATATTATTGTATATCGATCACCATTTCTTTTGTGGAAAACTATTACAAACAACATGACGATTAAACTAAAAACTAGATAGGGAAATAAGTTAATAATCATTCTAATAATATGCATGCAGAGAAAGACAAAGAATCTACATAGAGAATATGGTTCAAATAACCAGTGTCACTTTGGAAATTGCACCTGTACCACTTCAAAAGGTGTAGAGATTTTAACATTTTGTCGCCAATAAGGACAATTATGTTCAATTCTTTCAAATGTTAGATATCATTCTAATTCTAATACTGCATTCTCAAATCCGATTGTAATAAATATTTGGATCAACTCAGATTTTAGAAGTACTTACATTTGTTAAAATACTGTGTAGTTTGCATAAAATATAGGCATTATCACAACCATGGAAAATCAAGCGCTCCCATGTTACGAAATTATTAAAAACAAATGCATGAAAACAGACCCACATACAATGATGATTATATATAGCATAACCACATGGATAAGAAGAGCAAGCTACAAGGTGTTTGGTATATGCTAAAAGATCCCTGAGAATCGGACCCCAAGAATTACACTTTCTTAAAAATGTATGTATTAGTCATCATGTCATTTAACGTATGTATAAGCAAAAAAGAGCTGCCTTACACACCCTAAATCCATAAGCCATTTTTTTACTACTTGATTGTGTGAGTGAATTATAACATAAGAATTGTGTTGCAGATGTTAGAAGGCCAAGATATTGATATGCTCAGGGCCTTGTAATCTTGTTTGTTCAGCCTATTGGGAAATTTATCAAACTAAATAGAATGCATACCAGCTATGAAAACTGCATTATAGGAAAACATGAAACAGAAAGCTGAATCTAAAAAATATTGGGAAAAAAAACCAATTGCAAAAGAAAATAAAATTTTGATAGGTAAAGGGTTAGTGGCTAGCAAGGTCAAGTTGGGTTCAAGGGTAAGTTTGAACCTAGGATATGGACGTTGGCTTTTGAGTTATATAAAAAAAATTAACATTAAATTGAGTTTTAATTCTCTTTCCAAAGGGGATGTATGGTGTGTAGAAATGAACCAAAGAGGTTCATTGTATCTAATCCAAAGCTAAATTCATAAACCCAAATTAATGGACCTAGGTGCATTGATCAAGGTTCATGGCATTAATGTTGGTTCATAGATCAAGGTTCATTTATTAATTATAAATGAATGAATTTAGAGAAGAACCTAAGGTCGGATGATATTTTGGGACATGTATTTAATAAATACATGTATAATGCACCTCAGTTGGAAGATTTTGTAGGACATGTATCAATTAATTGTGTTACATTTCCCCAAATTCATCTCCACCACTATATAAACCCCGAACCTATTGGTTTTGGCATTTCACTCATTTCTCACATCTCTCAATTTTCACTCCACTCTTTGTGAAAATTTTCCTTTTTTTTTCCTCCATCTTTCTTTTGGACATCCTAAAGAGGCAAAATACAAGTTCCTACTGAGTAGTGCAGACTTGTAGAGAAACGGGATCAAGTCCAGGTTAGGTTGAATCCTAGAGATAATGTTGTCGTATTCCCTTGCACAAACAAGAGGCTCCAACTATTTTCAAGAAGCGTTTATGCGTCTCTTAGCCAAGTTGATTTGATTAGAGCTTATAATTCTTTGTTTGTTTCTTAAAAAGAAATCAAATTTTGTGCTCGATTTCCAACAATGGGAACAACACACCATGCATCTTACCAACTTAGCTAAGTTGGCACTTCGAAACAATAGCAAAGTCGGTAACAATTTGATACATTTGTAAGTCATCATGTCAATTCTTGTGACTTAAGCTAAGTATACTTCGTGGAGAACAAGGGTTGTCACAAATAAAGATGGCATGTTTATGCAAAAGCGTACCTTAGTGTCCAGCATAATGGCAATAACTTTGTCTTCAAATTGAGCATTGTATTCTTTAACTAGATCAATAGTCTTTTGATGTGATCCATGGTCTCCATGGGACATATTTAATCGTGCTACATTCATTCCTGCTTCTGCCAGTTTCCATATCATTTCGCGGGTTTTTGTAGAAGGACCAATTGTACACACTATTTTTGTTTTCCTTCGACCACTTGAAGTTATCTTTGTCTCTTTAGAAGTGATGTCACTCAACTGAATCCCTGAAGAGGAGTTCTCATTATCCTAGAAAAAGTTAAAATTCTGCCACGTTATACATGAAAGAGAAAAAAAATAATAATGATAATAATCTATAAAAAAAAAGAAAAGAAAATAAAGTAGACACAATCTGTGGAATAATTATAAGTAACTGTGTCAATGAACTCAAACTCATAAAGTCCATCCTCATGCTGAACAAATAAATAAATTAAACTAATGAAAACACTGTTATGTGCCTAGAAAGTATTATCTTGTATCAAGATTTGATGCATCTTGATGTATTTTATTTTAATTATTTTAGAGTTTCAATTAGTTAAGGAATCTTAGGTAATGGGTAAGGGTAGTTACGAATTGTGTAGGAGTTATGGTTATGGGGTAGTTACTTGAATGAATAGGGAAGTGGGTAATTTGGATAAGTGGGTAGTTAAGGTAGTGTTTCTTTGTATTTAAATTTGTTATGAGATTAATGAAAATATGTAAAGAAATTATTATTAAGATCCTATTGGATTTTGGAGATTCACCTTCTCGAATCGGTGGCTTAGGAGGTCCGATCTCCCTCGAACGAGATCAATATTAATTTTTTTCTTCTTTTTTTTATTTTTGTGATCCGATTGAAGTGGGTACGTAACATTAGTATCAGAGCGACGATCCTCACATGGAAATTGAGTCGATGGATGATGAATTCAAGGAGTTTTGCGAGTTTATGCGTGGTGGTTTGAGGGAATGTTGTCTCATAATTGAAGAATTTCTCCAAAAAAATGAAGAAATTATTCGAAGAGGAGAAACTATATTTAGTGGAGTTGATGACCCTATAAATGAGAATTTAGATGTGATCGAAGATCAACCTCCACAATCATCTTTCCAAAGATGTGAGATAAATGCCAATAAGAGCCTCATCAAGTATGTTGAAGACAAAGAACATCAAAGATCTAATGAAGAGGACAAAGGCGAAGTCAATATTTTCGAAAAATATTTAAAAATTGACTTTATCCTTCCTATCAAATTCAAAGCGTATGTCATCAAGCCATTAATTATTTTCAAGAAGTATCAAGACAACGACATCCAAAACGATTATCATGAAGACATCATCGATTCCAAGAGACAAATAGTTTGGGAGTTATGTGTTAAGATGAATGTAATTGATTCCAATATCAATTGGGATCCGGGAGGTTTCGACCTTGAGGACAAGGTCGATTTCAAGGAAGATGGAATGTTATGTGCCTAGAAATTATTATCTTGTATCAAAATTTGATGCATCTTGATGTATCTTATTTTAATTGTTTTAGAGTTTCAATTAGTTAAGGAGTCTTAGGTAATGAGTAAGGGTAGTTACGAATTGTGTAGGAGTTATGGTTATGGGGTAGTTACTTAAATGAATAGGAAAGTGGGTAGTTTAGATAAGTGGGTAGTTAAGGTAGTGTTTCTTTATATTTAAATTCATTATGAGATTAATGAAAATATATAAAGAAATTATTATTAAGATCCTATTGGATTTTTGAGATTCACCTTCTCGAATTGGGGGCTTAGGAGGTCCGATCTCCCTCGAACGAGATCAATATTAATTTTTTCTTCTTTTTTTATTTTTGTGATCCGATTGAAGTGGGTACGTAACAAACACACATGATCCCAACCACGAAAACACAAATCCAATGTTCGGGAGGTACATATCCCAATACCACGTCTCAAGATACCTATCCTGAGGATAATTAAGGTCAATGAACTGTTCACCCTACATGTCAACCTTGATTGGTTATACCACCACCACCAACTGGAATCTCCGCATTGTAGTGTCATAGGCAGTGAAAGAGCATAGTAATTCTAATACCCACATAGGTCCGAGTTCCATTATTCATTAGCGAAAAAACTGATAACTACATTCATCAGATATGACATCAAATTGTACGATGGGACAATGGGGCAATGGGACATGGAAAACAATAGCTCGTGGGATTGGATACCCAAGTAGTCTAGCCTTGAACAATGTGTAGAAAATTGGGTACAAAAAACAACAGTAAAAATAGAAAATTTATGCAAATCAAAAATAAAGAGAGAACACAACACAGAAATTTATGTAGTTGATCAAAATTGCTTATGTTCATGGGTGATGGTAAGATATTTCCACTATTTCCGTGGAAACCAGGGTTACAATCTCACTTATATCAACAACAAAAAAATTGCAATCTTTTACAACCCAAAAACAAGTTTGCCATAAATTTATAGCCCAGGCCAAGATGAATCAGCCCCTGGGGCAAAAGTTATGAAATTTTGACAGTTACGGAGTCGCTCCTGGTGTACAGTCCACTCTATCAATACAATAGAGAGCTGCCATTGGCACCCCAACTTTTACTTATTACACCCCAATTTCTTAAATTATTTATCACATCCCAGTTAAAGATTAAAGCACACTCTTCAAATATCACAATGGTTTGGCTCCAATTATAATCTCAAGGTTATAACACTTGTTCAAACAATTTCAGTAGTTGTTTGCAGTTATGATTAGGCTCATATAAGATCCTAAACCCAAAAAAATGAAATCTAACAACAACAACAAAAAAACAAAAGACCTCTTCTATTGGCACCCCCAACTTTTACTTATTCTCAACCGTCCACTTATTTTCTTTTTCTTAAATGGGGGTGTAATAAGTAAAAGTTGGGGATCCAATAGCAGCTTTCATATAATATCAGCAACAGAATAAAAATCACTAACATAATGGGGGCGGATCCACTGTTGCGTTTTTTTCTAGTAGTACTCTGTAATGTTTTTGTGAAGATTGTGAGAGCGCCGACAAGATAGCAAAAACCACTTGGTATAGATTTGGGAGTTCTCAAAGCCTTTGTTTTTAGCCACACACAAAAAAAATAAAAAAATAAGATTTTTCTTTTAAATCTGATCTAGACAATGAACACTAGTGGGCTAAGGTGCTATTTTTTTTTTTTCAATCTGGCAATCTCTCAACCATCGAAAAAGTGTTACAGAGAGCAACAGACCCCAAAAAAAATTCTACAGAGAATCCGCTCTCGGCTTACCAATCAAGCACCATCAACTATGCGAAAACTACAATATTACAAACCAAAACAAGTTATTTCTCTCCAAAAACAGAGATTCTTCACCGATCAAAGAAAAGCAGAGATTTTGCAGCTCATTTCTAACAAATATAGTAAATCGTGTAGAATCGAACTGATGGAATGAAGAACACTTACAGTATCCAAAGGACCATCGAGAGAAGTCGTATCAGCTGCCACGTTCGTCTCTGTAATCTCCATCGATTTAATGGAGAATAAATCCTTACTAACAAATGATCTTCGTCTAGTTCCAGTGGAGAATCCGCTCATATTTCTTGACCAAGTAAGACGATCTGAAGTCCTCCCGCTTTCACACTTCAACAGAGACATTCTTGTAGAGAAATTCATCTCTGTTACTGCTGCACCAGCCGACGCCATTAGAGATCCAAACAGAACTTCAGAAGAGAGAAAGAGAGAGTGAGAGAGGTGTAAGGTTCGAAATTAAAGAGGAATATAGTTTGGAGCCTTTTTATTTGAGTGCGAGACTGAGACTATTGGGATTAAAGTCAGGAGCAGAGTTGTGTCAGCCGCAACTAACCTGAACCTGAGAAATCCCAAAGAAGAGGGAGTTGACGCTTGGCCATCAAGATGCTTCAAAGGACAAAATTACCCTTCATATGAGTAGTTTTTCGGTACCCTACTGTTTTAGATAAAATTAGAGATGGCCCTTAGTTTTGGAAGTGACGTCATGACCCTTGATTCTGATCTTTCATGAGAGACTAGAAAGAATGCCCGAAACACCCTTGATTTTGTTTTCGAATTTGAGATTATGTCTTTTTCAAACCTCAATAATAACATGGATTTTTGGGAAAATTAAAGATAGTTTGTCTATTGGGGAAAAATCTTATTCTTCAATCCTATGGCTTTGACAGTCTAATCGGTTGGGATTTTAGAAAAGTAATAATATGAGAAAATTTGTTGGATGGCACTAAATTTATAAATTTTTATTCCCATCATTTCGGGGTTCTTTCTTTATTTATTCTTGTCACTTTATTATAATGTTCTCTTTAATCATAATTCGATAAAAGTATTATGTTGTTTATCAGAATTTGATAATTTTTATTTGATATAGTTACTGAATTAGATTATATTATGGTAAAATGGTCAAAATACCCTTAAAGTATCATAATGTACCAAATCAAATAAGAGGACCCCAACAAATATATAATTATACTAAAATTTATAAAATTAATATTTTTATTAAAATAATTAATTTATATTACAATTCTATCAAAATTTGGGTAGCATCTACATTAAAAAATTGACTTGTGAAAATTTACCTGATAAAGAAAATACATATATAATACACATAACACATCTACATAACATCTCATATAATACAATTGTATTTTAGCATCATTTAAACATAATAACCATAACTAATATCAGTAGAACTGAAATAAATAAAAATATAAAAAAATATACATCCCACAAATGCATACCAGATGAATTTGCCATTCTTCTTTTTTGCATCCACCATTTTAATTTAAATAATATTATTATTGATAATGTCAATTTCATCTGCACACAAAAGACGACATCTATAAAGTAAATGAATATACAAATTAATATTATCAATCTAATTATTTATCATAGGCATCCAACATCTGTATCAATGAGATATTATATGTTAATATTGACACCTATAAAAGCATCCTCTCATAATTTTCCTTCGTTTTAGTTGTAATTAATGTCATCACTTGACCACATGAACAAAATGGTGGATATGTATAATTTATTATCAATGTTATTTATCATGCAAAACAAATCATAAATAAATATGAAATCTTGGTAATACATTTGAAATATGTATGCCAACATCAAATATTAGTGTCAACACCTACAATACAATGTAATAATCATAATAGACAAAATAGTATAAAAATATGTCAATAATTACTAGTATAAATGGCACCGGTTATTGAATCCCTTTATATTTTCATTTTTTGTTAATTCTAATGACCTACTGATGAGGGAGCTGGATATTACTGACTAGTGCTACCCCTTTCACTTCTTTTTCCTCTTCTTCAATGGGTCATTTTTCTTCGAATCAACCAAATTTTCATCAATAATAATATGTTTTCTAATAAAATTGTGTAATGTCATACAAGAAACAATAATATTTCATTATTTGTCAAAATCATATGAATGCATCAATTTCAATATTGCCCATTTTACCTTCAAAATCTTAAATGTTTGCTTGATTATGTTTCGAAATAAATGATATAGATGGCTAAATAAATTTTTTCGACCACTTGCTTGTGATCTCTTATACTTTTGTTGATAATATTTGATACCTTCATAAGGTGCAAGATAACCATCCATGAGTGGGTACCCAGCATCTACTAAATAATATTTATATATTATTAAAATAACAATAAAAATATTTTTAATTTAATATTATAAATAAACATATACAATTGAAAATCTTACACATACAGACCTGGTAGAGATATGAAAATTTTAAACTGAAATTATTCAATATATTTACAAAGACACGTGAATCATTAGTCGACCATTCCCAACCAATCATCACATGAGTGAATAACATGTCAAATAGACTTTTTGTCATCATATTTTGTGTGAGGTCATTATGTTCTCGATATTGTACTTGTTATTCTATTGGGACAAAAACACTAATGTGTATCCCCTATTTTGCTCCTATACAATCCTATGTGTATTTCAGTACTTTAATTTATAAACATTCTTAAAACAAGTATTTGTAAAGTATATGTATAAGGATTTACTCTAAAATATGATATTTAAAATAAGGATTATTACGATTCTGCAATAGGACTTCATTGAGATTGGGAGGTCTGATTAAGGACATAGATAAATTCACAATAGCTAAAAAAATTATGTTAAAATACTTACTAATTGTTAGAAGTGAGTGAGCAAATCGATTTGCAAGCATTATTTAGTAGACCTCGCTATTCTAAAATGACACACAAATCCATAAAGGCGTGTCTTTCCATTTTAAATAATTTGTGACACATCATGAGATTACTATTAAGTGTATTAAGTATATCCCGCACAAAATCAACCCATGTGTACCGACCATTATTACATGGCTCCCTACTTAAGAAATTCTTGTAATGAAAAAAGGAACTCAATATCACTTCCTTCATAATTAAATTTAAAATACTTGAATTGAGAAAATTTATTTCATCAATTAAATTAGTAGTATTAATGGTATTATCATCTAAATCCATATTAAATTAAATACAAACCAACCAATAGTATGCAACACAAAAGGCACAAATAATAATGTCAATCACATACAACAGAAAATATAGATAATAATATCAATTAAACATAGAAAACATAAATAAAAGTATCTATCCAACATAAAATATATTGCATCATATTGTTGCAAAATGTAATCATGGTATATTGCGCCCTATAGGTGCAAGATGTTGTAGACACCCCATTTTCGTACCCGCTCGATTAATTAACTAGTTAACCTAATTGTGATGTTTCCCAATGATAAATAAATATTTCAATATTTTTTATTGTTACTAGATATGTTTTAAAAATTCGGATGAGATATTTCAAAAAAGCAAAACTTTATAAATTTTGCTATACTAGGAAAATTTGACCCAAAACATAAAAATCATCATTTTTAGACAAAAATAAGTTTTACAAGAAAAATCATCAAAAAATTATCAAATTATAAAAATACCCCTAACATCAAAACATCCCTAAAGCCTATATTACGATTAGAAAAATCCTTTCGAACACATAAAACAACAAATTAAAATTAAATAAATTGTTTCGTCAATTTTTACCAAATTTGACAACATTACAAGAATGCCCTCATAGGATCCACAATCATTTCATATCGAAAACCCATAAGTAACACAAATCGATACTCTCATTGAATTCTTTACGAAAAATTGATTTCAAAACGTTGAAAATCAACATCTCAACGCAAAAGCCCTCTTTGAGGGCAAAACAATAATTTTACAATCCTTAAAAAATCAAAAGTTGAAAGCCAATAATTAAAACATTAATTAACATAAAATGAAATATTAATAAATCAAATTAAAAATTTTAAACAAATAAAATCAATTGATTAAGCTCATAAGTCAAATTTTAAGTGGTAGCTCATTTATTTAAGTAGGGCCCACATAATATTTAATAAAGAACCCTCCAGTGGGGATCTTAAAGAATTAAAAATATAATTTAATAAATAACCATTCATTAAGGGGTTCTCCAAAAACTAAAAAATTTCTCATTATATGTAAGATTTAAAACCCTAATTAAACAACTTAAAGAGACCTTGTCAAACTCAAAAACTCTAAAAAAACTCTATAAAATGAGCCTCCACAACCTTAATTCACAGGTCAAGAAAAATCCTAAGAAATAGATGCCAAAAACTCTTCCCAACCTTCCCAAAATCTTAAATTTTAATTCTCAGGTTAATACCCAACACCCAAACCCTATTCTTTTACTTGAAAAACACCCATAAACCCTCAAAACAATTAGAAAAGTCAGGAAATATTCAAATCTAAGAGGAGAATACCTTATCTTGGAGATGGGAAGCGGATCTAGTAATGGAGACAAAAGTAAGAAGACTCACACAAGGAACGTTTTCCATCAGTTATGAGAGAATCGACTGTCGTAATTACCCAGGTAAATAAGGTTTTTTTTATTTTTTATATTTTAACATTTATGTCATTTTTACAATGTAAATTTTTTGAAAAAGTAGAGATCGACGTTAGCCGGACGGGATAACATGATCCCCGGACCCATTCTTTTCATAGATTAGTATTTTTTTTTATCTGTTTTGAATCATGTTTTAATTCCTAGACCATAAAACTAGGTGACGACTCCTAAAACACCAAAAAAATGATTCACTCACACGAATCAAGGGCTCTTTCAGTGACGACACATTGGAATAGTTTAAGGATCAAACTTGAATACCTCAGAAATTATCGCATTGCAAAATTAACATATTTTTTTAATTAATTTTGTTCTTTTATATTAATAGAATCTTTTGGTTAAGTAATTTTTTATTAGTATTTTGATTTTTTTATTTTGTCAATTCCAAGAACAATGAAATATTCAAAGTGACACATGGAAGTGACGATAGGGAATCTAAGGAGAGAGAAAGGGAAACAATTCATTTTTTTCTTTTTCTGATTCTTTCTTTATTTTATTTATTTATTAAAAAAAAGGATTGTTGATGTGCGTAGTATCAAAAAAAAAATCAAAAATCAAAAATATTCTTTCTCTTTCCTCCTCTCCCACATAGGTCTCCATTAAAATTGGGTTTCTCATTTAACCATTTTTTCTTCTTATTTTCCTTTTAATTTCTTAGGCATAAATTTGAGCTTATAATGGGTTTCAAATCTATTTATCGAGAAAGAACATTGTAAGAATTAGAGATTTCCTTTCGAATCGATCTTTTCATTATTTAAGGCAATTGGAATGTTTGAATTCCTCGAATAAAAGCTCTGGCTTTGTATACTCTAATTCCCAGATCTCTCGAATTACTAGGGGTTTGATCAACCTAGAAATAATCCAGTTATCTCAGAATCTGAAATTTAGGATTTTTTAATCTCATTCAAAGGAAACCATTTTCATCGATTCGAGTTCGGTTGAATCCGAATCTACAAATGATGGTGAATCTAGAAACAATCCAAGCTTCGAAAACATAGCTTTTCGTTGATCCCGTTGATATTTCCCGTGAGCTTTGCAATCCTGTGGAAGGTATGAACCATACTCAATCGGATTGGGAGATTTTAATTGAAACCTTTCGATCCTTTGCGAAATCATGTTGGGCTTCTAATCAGACCCTAGCAATATACATTGGTGTGTCATTCTTCCTGATTGCTGTACGAAAATTTCAAATATTCGAGACAAACCTGGTTTTGAATCGATTTTTGGGATCAAGGTATGTGAGAATCCTTTTAGGGAGACAACTAGATTGAGTTTGAGAAGAAAATCTTCAATGAGAACCTCCCAATCTTGTGAAGAGAGAGGCTTTAATGGTGGTTTGTCCATTTGCAACCCTCCATTAATACACAACAACCCTCGAACACATCTCTCTCTAATCTTGTATACTCCTTTTTTTTCTTCCTTCACCACAAAAATAAACCTCTTTTCAACAGTCCACAAAAGCCTAAATCAAAGATCTAAGTGAGTTATGTGGCTGGTTGTTGGCAGCAACATATATAAAAAAAGGTTTTTTTTGTTTTGTTTTGTTGAGAATGCTGGCAGCAATAAAACAAAGAAATGCATTTTTTTGAGTGTTGTGCTTGCAGCAATAAAATAAAAATAAAAATGTTTAAGAGGATGTCATTAGCTTGCATGCAGCAACATTTAAAAAAAAAAAAAAAGAACCAACAGGTTGTATTACTAATATAGAATTTTTTTAATTTTTTTTCTTTTTTGGGGGCTAGTCATACTAAAATTTTGAAATCTTATTGTGTTAGTCAAGCTAATTTGGTCCTCACCCAACATTTCTTGGATAACAAACTTAATAAAACAAGAAAATTTTTGTGTTAAAAATGCAACAAGTCTACCCGATAAAAAAGAAGAAAAAATTGTTGATGGTTCTTGTGCTCATGTCTGATCGATGATTGATATTTTTTCTAGTACGGTCCTAATTGATTGATCATATTTATTCTCTTTTGCACTACCTTGATTGATTTCATGTCAATATGTCATGATCTTATTGATATATATATCTTCGATGTGCATGCCTTGATCTTGTTTTTGATGTTATGGATATTTTTTAGTTCTTGATCAATATTTGAAATCCATACTTTTGTGATGTGATTTCGCCTATAGGCCCATTTATCCGAAAAATACCCCAGGCACATCCCACCTTATTTTGCACACATCACTAACACGTTTAAATTACTTTGCATTGCATACTTGCATGTCCCTTATAACCAACATGGCACTAGTACGTAACTTGGTCTTCTCGTGAGACACGACGTCATTCATGAAAATCACAACTCCAGTCACGTACCTTTATTGTATATAAAACTAGGGGCATCAGTACCATTCGATCAGGTGACCCTAAAAGGTATATTGATGTACCCATGCTGGAGTGACCCGAGCCTTTGTCATATTGTAAACCGTAGAGTTATATGTCTCGATTGCCAACATAGTACTAATACGCGGTTCATCCTTTTGTGGGATGTTAAACCATTTATGAAAGCTACAACCCTAGATTTGTACCTATATGGTATATCAAATCAACTCACCATGTACCGTCTGATTCAGTACGCTCGAAAGGTATATAGGTGCACTTGGACAAGGGTGGCCAGCTTGGAACCTCTCTATAGGTCACGACTTGAACCTACCATTGGTGCTCCCAGGTTGCTATAATCAATCCATTCAAAAAGTAAGTGGGTGGATCGATCCAAACCGCTCAAAATGAACCCGCAATACCGATCCAACCCAATAGACTTAACTGATGGAAAATGCCAATCAATATCAAGTTAAACTAGTTAGTCTAATTGATAAATGAATCTTATTGATCAACACATAGACCGGTTGTACTAATTGACTTAAAAATAGTGGATGAAGTAATTCAAGTAGAATATTCGGATCCATAAAATCAAATCGGCCCAAACTCAAATGAGTACATAGTCACAACCATTCAATGGACTGAATATTTAGTAATTGGCAAGATCAAGATCATTAAAAAAATCATATTAAGGGATGTACCGATTAACACAATCTGGATCTTACTTTTAAAAAATCATATAATCCTTAATTATGATTCAAAATTTTATAAGATTCCTGATTAATTGGTAAGTCATCTTTGTGTAATATTTCTTACTCGGAATGTTATCAAGAGAGACATTTATTTCTAATTATTAAAATTCTACTCCCGGATCTGCAACCAGTAATTCTCCTTCGATGGGGTTACAAGATTATCATTGCGCCTAAGCCCAATCGTCTACCGTCTCGTTGGGGTTGTAAGTCCAGTCAATTAGAACTAACGTCAGTACCAAGTCAACAATAAAAAATAGTCTTAGAAATCTCTCAACATCAATTAGAAACAATGTCATGAGTTCCCAGTCTATAATCAAGCCCATTGTGGGTACTTGTCTCTAGTTTGTTTGAGTCCAGTTTAGTAGGAAAATAGCCTCGAAATCTCGCTTTAGTAGGAAAATAGCCTCGAAATTTGGAACATAATTAGAGGTCATTGCAATTAAGATCACATAAAATTTACTTAGAATGACACTCATTGACACATAAAATTAAATTTTTGTCATGTGGAGACTATCCACAATTGACTCAACTTTTCAATTTCAAAGTTACATTAAAAAAATTTAAAAATTTAAAATTTAATCCAATCAAAAAAATTAAAATTAACCTTCACAAATTAAACCTGAATGAATCACTTTTAACTAATCTTATTCGATCATGAAAAACTTCGATCAATCGATGACCTAACCAATAATTGAAACATTAAAAACCTTGAAAAATTAAAAGTTAAATAAATTTTCAACTAAATGATGATTTGATTAAAGGTCCTTGAAAAATGCATATGAGGGGTGTGCACCAATTAACCTTAAAGTTGGAGGTCCAATTTAAAGGAGAAAATATGTAAAAGCTCTCAAGCCATTGGGAAAGGTATTAAACCAAAAAGATTTTGAGCTTAACTAGCCTTACTTTCGGCTAGTAAGAAAAGTATTCCTCAAGAATATTCTAGAATCTCAATTCATAAAGGAAATATCTCACATCACTTTCATTGACACCATCAAATGGGATCCACATAATAAAAGTAAGCCAAGTGGGATTGATGTCATTTTGAAGGTTAGCTATATCCAAAAGCTTTTTATTTTTTTCTTCGAACTAGCCGTATTCGGAAGGTTGGAACTCGACTCCAATAACTCGGAAAGCATCACATTAGCCACCATTTTCATTGATTATTCTAAGAATCTATCGACAATAATTTAGTTATTCTTGTTCGAAATAAGACGAGCTTGTAAATTAACCTTGAATCATCTTTGATATTAGTTAACTTATTTTTTGTGTGTAGGTTTTCCGGGCTTATGTTATCATGATTTCATGGATTTTTTGAATCCAATATTAGATCGATTTCTTTAAAATATGGTCATACTTCTTTTAATGATTCACCAATAATTGAATTGATTTGATGCTTGGGAGTTATATGGCATGTATAAATAAATGACTTCATTAGGAATCGAGAGATTCATTAGAATTTTGGGTTAATGAACTTATTAAAATTCATATTTTTTTCATGGGGAAGATTGATTAAAATTCAGATTTTTCATAGATTGGTGATCGATTAAAATTCAGATTTTTTTATGGGTGGTAATCAATTAAAAGTTCAGATTTTTCATAGATTGGTACTTGATAAAAATCAATATTTTTCATGGGTGATGATCAATTCACAATTCAAAAATTTCCTAAATCGGTGATCGATTAAAAATTCAGATTTTTCATATATTGGTGATTGATTAAAATTCAGATTTTACATGGGTGGTGATCAATTAAAAATTTAGATTTTTCATAGATTGGTGGTTGATTAAAATCCATATTTTTCATGAGTGATGATCAATTAAAAAAATCAAAATTTTCATAGATTGGTGATCTATTAAAAATTCAAAATTTTCTTGGGGTTGGTAATTGATTAAAATATCAGATTTGTCATGATTGACTGAATCAATTGAGCTTTATTTTCTTTATGAAATTGGTGAATCAATTCGCTCAATTTTGATAAATAAGAGATACCCATTATTCCTTTATGCCACGTAAGCTTGGCAAAATTGATGATGGAGGTTAAGGCTTTTTCAATGCATGCAATCTTAGAAATTTAAGCGGTAAAACCTTTTTGTGGAAGTCATAGTCATGGATATGACATAAAATAATACTGATGTTTGGATCCTATCTTGACCCTAGTCTTTACTTGTTGACCTTACGATATTTTGGATCGTAATAAAGACCGATCACCCTCTCCAGAAGATCAATTTCTTATGGGGTCAGGTCTGCTAATATTTGTCTGACAATTCTCTCTTAAGAAAATGATTTTTTTACAATGCTCATTAAAATATGCAACAGATTTTATTTTCTAGAAAAACCATTTTCTGTTGCCCTTTTATAGTGTCTAACTTTTACAAGTTCAAACTACTTTTGATCCAATACGCTAGAGAAACCCTGAGCGAGAGAGAGAGATGAAGCTGTCGTTGAAGCTAAGAGAAGAACTGCAGCATCACCCCCACCAAAACCCGAAACCTATCTTGCGAGCGAAGATCCCAATAAGCATATTGGGATTCCCGTTCTTCTCAGCCATCACAGCAGGAGAATCTACAGATCTCTCCCTCAACCTTCGCACCAACTTCCTTAATGGCCCATCTCTCAATCTCTGCTACTCTCCAAACACTACCATTAACCCTAAAAACCCTTGTTCTCTCACCCTCAAATCCGGAGTAGGTTTATTCGGTTCTCCAAACAACTCCCCTCTCATCATGTCTGCTCACTTCAATCTCTTCTCTGGAAACCCTAACCCTACTTTTTCTCTCCAGATCAAACCCCAATTCGGCGATTTCTCCTTAAAAAAGACCGCCATGTCCACTTCTCTCCCAAACCCTAACCCTAATTTTCCTAAGCAGAACGGTGGGATCCACTTCCATGGCAATGTCGATGTTATGCCGGAGAGGCCCGTGTTTCTTTTTCCTGAGTTGCGTGATGGTAGAGACGGGTTCTTTTCGGGAGTGGCAGTTACGGCAAAGACGGTTTTGCCGGTCACTAAACGGACGGCGGTGAAATTCCGGTGGGGAGTGAATTTTCCGGAGGATTTGGGGGAGAAGACAAAGTTTCCATTTTTAACGGTGGATAAGATTTCAATTGAACGCCTCGGAGATGAGGTGATGATGAAGCCGTCGAAGAGCGGTGGTGATTTGGGTGATTTGGAGGTGATGAAGGGAATGTGTTTTTGGATGGGAAAGGAAGTTGAGGTTTTGCGAAGCGAGAATAGAGCAATGAAAGAGAGCTTGGAGGAGCTGAGACTGGGTAATTCGGCCAAGAATCGTCGCGAAAGTGATAATGTTGGTAGGAAGTCGGTATCGAGTTCTAATGAAAATTCTGGTGAATTTGATAGGTGGAGGAGTAAGAGGAATAGTGGGGAAGAGAAGGGTAAGAGAGAAGTGAAGAAGTCGGGCAGTTATGAAAGTCCAACTCCGACGACGAGCGATGTAGGAGAGGAGTTGAAAAAAGCTATCGAGGCCGCTTCCTTCAACGGGGTATGAGTTATTGACGCACTCACAATAGTTGTTTGTTTTCTTGTATATTGTTATGACTTTTGTAGTTATGTAAATTCTACTAAATCTTAGAAAATAATGAAGCTTCTTTATCTCATCTTGGAAATCTCAAATTTTCAATCTGAGTGAAATGTCAATTTGGGTTGCTTAGTCATGTTTGTGCAAATTACACTTGAGTCTAGAAAATAATGAAGCTTCTTCATCGCATTTCTAAACTCTTAATTTTTCAATCTATCTATGAATGAAATGCCAATTCAGGTTGCTTAGTCCTTGCTTATATATGAAAGTTAAGCTGAATCTAGAAAACAATGAAGCTTCTTCATTGTATTTTGAAACTCTTCAATCCATGAGTAAAATGTCAATCCGGCTCGCCTAGTCATGCTTATTGGAACACTCAAATTTACAATCTACAAGTAAAAAGTCAATTTGGGTTGCAAAGTCATGGTTATGAAAATTAAACTAGAGAACAATGAAGCTTCTTCATGATATTGTGAAACTCAAATTTTGAATCCGAGTAAAATGTGAATGCGGATCATGCTTACACCAATTAGACTGAATCTCGAAAACAATGGAGCTTCTTCATCCTACTGTTAATATCTCAATTTCTCAATATATAAGTAAAATATCAATTTGGGTCACTTATTTAGTAATTGTTGGTCGAAAGTTGCCTTGCATTGCTCCTTTATGTTTGGAATCAGAGAACTTCTCTTAAACTAAAGTAGAATGGGAAGTATTACCCTATTACGTGTGCATTGTGAATGATCAGAGCCCTGCGATTTCGGGTTGAGCTATGCTCTCCCATTGTAATATAGGAAAATGCTAAAGTGACATTAAAATTGACATCAATTCTCACATTGCTGACGTGGATGTATGTACGGAACCATCGATGCTTTTCATCAAGATACGAGTGAAAAGCATCTATGGCTATGTGAGCACCTCCACATCAGCAATGTGAGAATCGATGTCAATTTTGATGTTACTTCAGCATGATTCTTTAATATATGATTACAATCTCTTGTAATTGTTCATGTTTGCTGAGTTTCAAAAACAGTGAAGCTTCTTCATCTTGTTGTGCAACTCTCGGTTTTGCAATGTACGAGTACCATGTCAATTACAGTTGTTTAGTTAGTTATGCTTGGTGCTATTGCTGGACAGTTGATCTGCATTGCAGCTTTGTGTTTGGAATTAGATGGCTTCTCTGAAAACAAGTATAATGGGAACTAATACTCTAATAGGTGTGCACCAATGCACCCTGATTTATAATTTCCTCTGAGATGCAACATAAACTACGTAATACAATCCGAGGGAGATTTCTTCCTCATCTCTTCTTTGTAGAGAATGGGTGGGGCAAGGCTCGTGAATCATGATATTCTTGTGTCATTGAATGCTTTCAAGATAATATCTTCTGCTTACAAGCAGAATTTCCCAAGATTTTGTATTCTATCATTATTTTGTGTCTGCTCTTTCTAAGTTCTTAGAAAGAACTTTAACAGTGAAACAAGTTGCTGAAAAGCATGACGTGTTGATTGTTTTTTGCCGCTTATCAATGGTAAATATCAAGACCAAGTCCTTGTTGTGCGTACTAGGCCAGGTTAACAAGTGTGAGGATCCAAATAACAGGCTTAGCACAACTTGTCGAGTTTTGACCCCAAATAGGGGGCTACTTAAAAAGTTAGATTCCAGCATCAATTACTTTGTGCATTGGAAAATCTATACAAAATCTTCTCTCTAAGAGATTTACCTATACTTTTCATTCTACTGTGTTTATGATTCAACACTAACTATCATCTCAATTTACATCAATGGATCACTTACCCTTTTTTTTTTTTTTAAAGGGTTAGTGGTTAGCAAATGAAGTTGGGCTTAAGGGAGTTTGAACCTAGGACATGGAAACAACACTCCACACATTTTACCACTTAGCTAAATTGGCGCTTCACGGGTCACTTATCTTCTTAAGATCCAGTAAGCAAGCATTAATGATTAGCAAAGGCGGGGATCAACTGGTATTGAACTCAATGTGTAGGATCAACACTTCACTCACCTTACCAACTTATGTATGAGTTACCTGTCCAATTTTGATAAATAGTGGAGGTACCCTATGTCTAGAATTCATGGCACACCAAGATGATGACGATGACTACAAGAATGATGATGGTCATGATCACTAGGGGTGCACATTGGATCAGGTCAAACCAATCATTTTAGATTGGTTTGGTTTTGGTTTTTTAGCTCATCAATTCAGTTCTGGTTCATAATTTTGAAAAATTGATTGATTTTATTCGATTCCTAGTTCAAGGAATCCTAGAACCAAACCAAATAAAATTAAATATAATAAAAAAGAGCTGTCACTGTTTGCTTTCTGTATTCTAACAGATTTAGTCACCAATCTGAGTGGTCCAAATAACATGGTAGCAATCATCTAATGAGTTTCAATTTTGGAAAAATCACTCATGTTATTAAGTAGATAATTGAGATTATCGAAATATTAATATTATATTACCAATGCCCTTCTCTTTGTTGCGCCTTTTGACTAAAATCATTCATGGTTGTGAGTTTTTAATTGTAAGATTTGATAATTGGTGGCTTGATATTTATGTTTAGGAGACTCGAGAATCAAACCAAATCAAACTACGGTTGGTTTGGTTTTAAGGGGTAGTCGATTCGGTTCCAGATTTGTAGAACCGATCAAGTTCGATTTAGTTCTAATTTTACTCTTAACACAAACCAAATTGAATCGTGTGCACCCTTAATGATCACCATCAAACTGATATGCAGAAACCTCTAAATTTACTATATTTTCTCTTCTACCTCAATTAATCCACATTATTATTTTTCATCTTTTACCTTTTTATTCTTAATTTTTTTTAATAACATTTTTCCAACTCTATTTTTTCACTTTTACCACCTTAACTCGAGAGTGGATGCCCCCTCTTCTGATTTTACCATGTTTTCTTTTTTATCCCTTTAATACATTTTATTGTTTTTCATCTCTTATCATTTTAATCTCAATTATTTTTAATAATATCCATTCCATCAAGTTATAGTTTCTTGGGCTTACTTTATTTCATTTATTATGTACTTTCCCTAATTTTATTATATTTCATCTTTCACCCATTTAATCTATTTTATTAATTTTCATATTTTACCTCTTTAATCTCAATTTTTAAGGGACGTAAGTAAAAACAATCATTTTTTAAAATATGGGTTAGAAGTTTTGAATTGATCTAATTTTTTGTGAAGATGATCTCTATGATGACAAGATCGTTTTTACAAAAAATTAGTCAAATCAAAATCTTTAATCCTATCAAAAATGATTTAGAATGTGAACCATTGATTATGACCCGGACTTTATTTTATTCAGGGATTTTCATGGCAAGTGTTAGTCTTTAAAAATAGTTGGACAATTCGAGAATCTCTAATTTTTCTAGGAGAGATTGGCCAATATTAGCACTTTTTGAGGAGTTGCTTTTCTGTCCTTTAAGTGCTTTTAAATTTCACACAACATATCCCACGTGTCAATGAGTAGGAGGCTATTATGAGATATAAATTATGATTTTTTTTACCTTAATCCAATCCAAATCTGATAGAATGGGATTTGGATTGAATAAACATGTAGTCGGATCAAATTCGAATCATAACATAAAAAAAGGAGTCGTGCTGGAGTGACCTCAAGCTGGAACCTTATATCACACTTCTTGACATGAAAGTGGATAAGAATTATAAATGATTTTTCACTCGTATCTCGATAAAAAGCATTTATGGTTTTAATACACTTCCACATCAAGAAATACAATATGAGGTTCCAGCATAAGTTTAGCATTATTTAAAAAAAACTAGATTAATATTGGATTGGATTTGATCTAGTATCGATTTAATCAATTGCCAGCCCTACACGTAGACCAATTTCGAACGGATTGATTGTTGTAAGTAACCATTGGTGTGCCAATAGAATCTCTCATGTATATTTATCTAGGTTCGATCAATTGGTTTAGTGTGACTAGTCTGAAATGGTTAAAACCGGGCATCCAGTTCTTAAACCTCTCATCTCACTCTAACATCGAACCCCCTTTCTGACTTTTGAGACACGCACAGAGGGAGGGAGTGAGACGAAAGAGAAGAAAATGGTAGTGAGACACAAATCAATGGCGACGCTTTCGTACCTAATGTGTACTCTTCTCAAAGAATCCCCAAAGCGTTCCCTCCCTTCTCATAGGTGTGCTTTCTCTCTCTACGATGAGATCAATCTCATCAATAACGTCGTTGAAGACCAATTGCGTTTTAAGGGAAGTAAGTAAAAACAATCATTTTTTAAAATATGGGTTAGAAGTTTTGGATTGAGCTAATTTTTTGTGAAAATGATCTCTATGATGAGAAGATCGTTCTCACAAAAAATCAGTCAAATCTAAATCTTCTAACCCCATCAGAAATAATTTAGAATGTGAATCATTGATCATAACCCTGACCTTATTTTATTCAGGGATTTTCATGATGAGTGTTAGTCTTTAAAAGCAGTTGGACAATTCAGGTATCTCTAATTTTTCAGGAGAGATTTGCCAATATTAACACTTTTGAGGAGTTGTTTAAAATTTCACATAACAAATCCCACATGTCAACGAGCAGGAGGCTAATATGAGATATAAATTATGATTTTTTTTTTTTTACCTTGATCCTATTCAAATCTGATAGGATGGGATTTGGATTGAATAAACATGTAGTCGGATCGAATCCAAATCATATAATAAAAAAAAAGAGTCGTGTTAGAGTAACCTCAAACTGGAACCTCATATCGCACTTCTTGACGTGAAAGTGGATAAAAATTATAAATGATTTTTCACTCGTATCTTGATAAAAAGCATCTGTGGCTCCCATACACTTTCACATCAAGAAATATGAGATTCCAGTATCACTTTAACATTATTTTTAAGAACTTGGATTAATATTGAATTGGATTTGATCTAGTGCCAATTTGATCAATTGCCACCCTACAAGCAGATTAATTTCG
Source organism: Akebia trifoliata (assembly GCF_017979445.1). NCBI lineage: Eukaryota > Viridiplantae > Streptophyta > Magnoliopsida > Ranunculales > Lardizabalaceae > Akebia > Akebia trifoliata. The sequence continues at coordinate 36,809,393 of NC_141385.1, read as the reverse complement.
AACAGATTGATTGTTACAAGTAACCATTGGTGTGCCAATAAAATCTCTCATGTATATTTAGAGGTGTCAATGGATAGTCGAAATCCAAATTTGAATTCGAAAAATCGGATATTATCCAAAATTTTTGAATATCGAATATCAGATTCAAATGTTATTTTAAAATTCAAATGAGTTTCAGATACGAATTCAGATATTGTAAAACTCGATTCAATAATATCCGTTTCGATATAATATACATATTTTCATATTATACAACAAAACAAAACTTTAAAACCTTTTATCTTTTCTCTCTCTCTCTCTCTCTCACACACACACACACTCTAAAATCCCATTTTATTTGATTTTAGAAGATTGAAAAACAAAATAAAAATCGATTTGTTTTTTTATCGATTGAGAATGATGGTATTTTATAAGATTTTCTTTTTCGGATTGAATATTATCAGATATTCAATATATTTTTCGAATTCAAATTTGAATATTTCCTAGTGATACCCAATCGGATTTGGATATCATCATTTTTTTGGGATTCGAATTCGGATATAGTACTATCCGATCGGATAGCTGTATATTTATCAAGGTTCGATCGGTTGGTTTAGTGTGACTAGTCCGAAGCGGTTCAAACCGGGCATCCGGTTGTTAAACCTCTCGTCCCTCTCCAACATCGAACCCCCCTTTCTGACTTCTGAGACACACACAGAGGGAGAGAGCGAGACGAGAGAGAAGAAAATGGCAGCGAGACACAAATCAATGGCGACTCTTCCGTACCTAATGCGTACTCTCCGCAAAGAATCCCCAAAGCTTCCCCTCCCTTCTCTTAGGCGCGCTTTCTCTCTCTACGATCAGATCAATCTCATCGATAACGTCCCTGAAGACCAATTGCGCTTCAAAGGGTACACCTTTTTTTCATCCAATTCTAGGATTTCAGATTTCACTTCTCTTTCTCTCTCTTTTTCTCCACATCTATTGATTGATCCTGTATTTTTTTTCCGTTAAATTTTAGGTTTTCTGATACTGGATTTAATGTAAATGGAGTTGAGTATGAAGGTAGTTTGCTCTGTGTTGGAAATTTGCTTCTTTCATGGAGCCCCAAACGATTTTCGGAGATCACTCCAGATAGGTATGATTCAATCAAGATGTGGTTACTGTGTTACAAATTGTTTTATTTTATCGGTGTATTAAATTGAGGATGATTGAGCTTGTACCCATTTTATAATTTTCTTAGAATGATTTTTTTTTTGTGTAGATGGTAAGAGGTTCTATTTGGGTTGGATCTCACCCTATCCTTACCTCTAATGTATGAATGGATTTTTATTCTATGCGAGGTTTACTCGGCCTCAATATGGAGAAATGTGCCTTAATAACTGAAGAGATGGCTCAAAATAGAGTTCATCTTCATCATCAAAGCCTTACCCCAAAAATTTGGGGTCGAGTACAACTCAAAATAGATTTGAATGATGAAATAGGATTGATATTGCATGATACAAAAATTTGGGATAAGACATGGATGGTGATGAGTTTTGCATGAACATATTTTATATTTTATGAAATCTATGTTTAAGAAGCATAGCTTGTTGATGGAAGCTTTGTGCTTGACTCTAAAAGATTGAAATAGGAAATAAAATACCTTTTTATTACATTATAACTTGTGGAGAGTTGTCCGGTCATTGTCTTGTCGAGTGGGGGAATGACCAAAGGATATGAGCACCCCAAGTTTTATTTTGAACTTATCTTATAGCCCCAGAATCTAGTTCAGAGTAATATACAACTTGAAGGTTCTAAAAGAACGAGAGGAGCACCCAAAAGAACATTAATACCATTATTAGAAAAATGTGTCAGTCACGGGGATTGGTCTGAAAAGATACCATTCACTCTTTGGGCATACCAAACCTCGATTAGATCTTTCATGTGAGCTAAGGCTATCCTCTTGGGAAAAATGGAAATTCCATCCTTAAGGATATTATTGAAAAGTTAATAATAATAAGCAGATTGGGTTTGTTATCAATATGAAGAGTTCAACCTCATCGAAGAAAAATGGCCCCATGCCTTGTATCACATGCAAGCCTATCAAAGAAGGGTCGTTTGGGCATTCGATCGAAAAGAGAAAGTTAGTTTTATGCAGGTTGGAGACTCGGTCCTCAAAGAAAACAGAGCACATATCTTTGACCCTAGAGAAAAATTCAAGCCCAATTGTGGTGGCCCATTCATCATCAAAGAAATCCTACCTGGTAAAGTACCGGACGTCAACTAATCAAATTTTCCTTTGTCACCCTTTTGTAGCCTATACAAGAAGTCAAAATAGTATGTTCTTTCTCAGCTAAATCACTTGGCCCACTGGAGGGAAAAGTATACGATTGAACTACATTTTGACCTTATCCCAAAATAAATCTGGGTACAAATAGGCAACTTGGGAATTTATTCCAGGCCGGATCGCATGAATAGATAAATAATTTCCCATCAAAAGAGTTAAAAAAGAATGAAAGTCAAAATCATTTGAAAAAAACAAAGGGAAAACTGAAGCTATGACGAATCAAGGTTGGAAAGAAAAGAGATAAAAATGCCACACAAGGGACTTTTTGGGATTTTTAGTCTCATACCCTTCTCTTTTAAACTCAGTCTTAAGCCTACCTGCGAAAGTCCTCTTGGGTGTCGAGTGAGTTGGTCAAGGAAAATCTTGAATCATTACCAGACAAAGTCTCTTAGAAATCAAAGGAGAAATTAATTAGAAGTCTGCTAGGTTGAAAACCCGAAAGGGCGACATAGGCAATATTTAAGGCAATCAAATAAATCAGAAGTTCACTAGGTAGAAAACTTGAGAAGGCAGCCAATACAAAAGTCAAAGCTTTCAAGCAATGTCAAAAGTTGGCAAGACCCAAGGTGTGCAGATTATGGCAACCTTCAGTAGATAGTTGTTTCTCGGGCTAGGCAATGTCTAGCTCAAGCTAGGCACAAACAAAGAAGACATAGGCATTACATCAGTGAGCAATCAAAGAAAGTTCATTTGACCAAATGAACCTAAAGGGTGATGGTCAAGGACCATGAAGAGATTCAAAAATGAAACATCTTTTGTTCCAAAATCTATTGAGCTCGACCCTAATTTTCAAACAAATTTGATTGATAAAAGTCAGGAATAAAAGTTGACTCTTTATTTAACATGCGGTAATCTTAAACTTCAGTTCTACCTTTCCAAACCGTTTATTCCACTAGACACCCCCGCCGCCGCCGCCGCCACACACACACTAGGGGTATGCAAAGAATTTGAGTCAATAGAGTTGATCCGTTAACCTTCAAGTTGCATCGGCATCCTCTAAGCTAATCATCAAGAGATGAGAAGGCCCCCAACTTAGGTTTAGGTGCTGTTTGTTAAATTGAAAAAAATAAGTGCTGAATAGCATTTAGCACTGAAATTTATAAGCGCTGAATTTAAGTGCTGAAAAAGTTGTTTGTTTAGATGCTGAATTATGTTTGTTGCACATTGTTGAAGCTGGTAAATTATCTTTGTTACCCTTAGAATCATATTATACATTGTTTGCATGTTTCAAATGCTTATTTATTATCAAACACAATAAAATATATTTTTTCTTATAAAATTAAAATACAATTCATTTTTTAATAATAAATAATACTCAAATCTTCAATTTATAAATAATAATTTCTATTTATAAAAGTCCACAAATTTCAAATTAAAAATAATAATGTCATACAAGTCACCAAAATTTGAAATCAGCATTAAAAGAACTTAATTTTGGATGAATAATTTTCGATGGAAATGAAGGATGTGTAATTATAAAAGCACCCTATGAATTAATAAGGGCAACTCACACCATAGCCAATTTTTTTTGTTTTATATGGGTTAAAGTTTTTGGAATGAGCAAATTTTTAGTGAGGATGGTCTATATGGTCTAGAGATCATCCTCACCAAAAATCAGTCTATTTTGAAATTTCTAAGTTGTCAAAAATAGTTTAAAAAAAAAAAAAGGAACGATTTACGGTTCTTGAACTTGTTTTGATAGGATTAGAAGTTTCAGGATGTGCTGATTTTTGGTGAGGATGATCTCCTCATTGTAGAGATCATCCTCATAAAAAATCAACTTATTCCAAAACTTTTAACCCATATAAGACAAAATAATTTAGCCATGGTGTGGGTTTATTAATTTGTGGGGTGCTTATATACTAATGAGGAAATCATCCACACTAAAAATCAATTCATTCTAAAACTTTTAACCCATATAAGACAAAATAATTTAGGCATGGTGTGGGTTTATTAATTTGTGGGGTGTTTATATACTTATCCATAGTATATAAAAGGTAATATCCTTTTAAGAATAAGGGCATACTTGTCCATGCTTAAAAAAATGAAGGGCATACTTGTCCGTATCGAAAAAAACGAAGTGCTTACTGCTTCAACACTTTTTTTCAGCATCAAAATAGTGCTGAATTTTTTTTGCTTATTTTCAGCAATAAGCGCTAAAAATATAGAGTAAATAAACGCGCTATTTTGACAAAAAGTGCTGAATTTAATTTTTTTCAGTAATAAGCGCTGAAAAATAGCGCAAACAAACACTGCCTTACTCTTTTTTTGGCAAAGAATAGAAACAACTGAGGTTGAAACAGTTTCAAAACATTTATGTGAAGCTTATTCACCACGCGAAGTTAGTCCAAATGATAGATATTTCCCTTGGAGACTGTAGAGTCAAAATGGAATTCGATGAAACCAAATGTTAGATAATTTTACTGACTGCACACTTGTTTAGTAAAGAGGACCCAGTGTTCAAATGGTGATAGCACCTTTGGATGATTTCATTAGACCTTTCTAACTCAAAACATGTCTATCCCCCCTGCACCCCACCCCATCCCCCATAACGAATAAATGATCTAATATAAAATATCTGAAGTAGATGTGTTCTAGGTGAGGTAAATGACTTTGAAGGGATATTTTGTGGCTACCATTATATCTGAGATTTTCATTTAATAAGGAAATTTCCTCTGCAGTTAGAGTTTGAACTGATCATGGCATCCTAGTATTGGTTTATTTCCTGAGTATCCTCTATGTTGCATGTGAACTTTGTGCTGTTAACATCCATGGACAAGATTTGTTGTGTTCTAAGGTTTTTGGTTGTAAGAATGTGGAATCATGCATATAATGGTATTCTTCTGACTAACATCACATCTACTTATTTTTATTTTTTCTTTATTTTATGTATTGCAGCTTAGCTGTATTCCAACTTCTCAGGCCTATACCAGGTGAACATTTGACTAGTATCTTCTTATAGAAGAATTATGATAGTCCCTAGAAGCCTTTCATTCTGTACTTTTTATACCTTATGCTGTAATGTGGCCTACGAGCTCCCTGGTGCTGACTGTTCAATCAGTGGTCCACGTCTTGGATGGGATTTAAAACACAAATCAGAGGAGCCATGGACATTTAACTGCTTGACGTATGTACTATTTCCCAATAATTATCTTTATTTTCTTTTCAATTGCCCATCTCTCTCTCTTTATTGGATGGTTAAGATTTCCATTTCAATTTTTTGGTCTACGCCCATCCAATTGGTGTCCCGCTAATTGAACGGTCTTGAACCATGATTAAGTCAGCACACACAAAATGTATAGTATTTTTCGTAATTTTACCCCCCCCCCCCTGTTGTGATAACAAAAGTGGGCTCATTTTTAGAAATTGAATCTTTTTTTTTTACTAGTATTTCATTGTAGCTCATTACTTGTTAAAGTTTTGTTGGTGTTTGGGATGGTTGCACGTCATTTTGAGGGACAATTGATTTATCATAGCAAAGTATCTTTTCTTTATGATAGTATTAAAAACTAGAGTTTGCCAGTGCCTATGACATGGTCATCCTCCTTGGGGTTAATGGGGTAATAGAGGAAAGACAATAAAGTTATAGGGGTATTATTGAAAAAAGGGATAAGGGTAAAGGCAATAAAGTTGGAGGGGTATCATTGTAAAAGGGGTAGAAAAGGAAAGATGATAAAATTGGAGGGGTATTATTGGAAAGGAGTTAGAAGAAAAAAGACCATAAAGTGGAAGGGGCATTCTTCGAAAGGGAGGAGAGAAAAGGAATAAAGTTAAGGGTATGTTTGATTGCATGGAAAGTGACTTTCCATGGAATTTGAAATCCATGGAAAAATTGTGATGGAAAATAGGTAGGGTTGAAAAATCAAATTCTATTGTTTGATTTTACTTGGATAAAATCATGGGAAAATTAAATGTGGAAAAAGAAAAAGGAGAGGAGGAGGAGGAGGAGAAAGAAGATGAGAGGAAGGGGAGAGGAAGAAGAAGATGAGTAGCGGTGGCGGTGGCGACGGTGGTGGTGGTGGTGATAGCGGTGGTGGCACAGTGGTGGTGGCGGTGGCGACGGAGGTAAGTGAGGAAGAAAACGATGAAGAAGATGAGGGGAGAACGTGGTAGTTGTCGTGGCGGAGGTGAGAGATGGAGAAGGAGAAGAGAGAGAGAGAGAGGAAAGGTGGTCGGAGATGGTGACGGTGATGGTGACGACGGTGAGGTTAGTGTAATGGTGGTGGTGGTGATAGTAAAAAAGAAGATATGAGTATGAAAAAATTGGGGATGGAAAATATGGGTGGATTTCACTTTCCCACCCATATGGGTGGGAAAGTGAAATCCATGTTTTGGTGAACTTTTTGATTGAGATGGAAAATGAATTTCTATTTCCATGTGCAATCAAACACTTGAAAAATGTCATTTTCCATGGAAATTCATTTTCCACCCTATTTTCCATGTGCAATCAAACATACCCTAAAATTAGTCCTTGAGATTCGTGGGGAGATTAAATCCCAATCCCACTTATGTGGGGGACACACATTGGGAAGAGACTGTTGTGTTTTATGATATAGATTAGAGTTTGCCTGGCACGGTCATCATCTTTAGGGTTAATGGGGTAAAAGAAGAAAGCTAATAAAGTTGTAGGCGTATTATTGAAAAAGGGGGGATGAGGAAAGAGAATAAAGTTGGAGGGTATTATTAGAAAGGGTAGAAGAGAAAGGCTATAAAGTTGAAAGGATATTCCTGAAAAGGGAGGAGGGAGAAAGGGGAATGAAGTTTCAATTGTTCCTCGAGATTCATGGTGGGATTCAATATCAACCCCTACTTATGTGGGGGGATAAACATTGGGATAAGAACCGTTGTGTTTCATTTTATAGGTTTTCCGAAACTCACATAATTCTGTTTTTTTTTTTTTTTAAAGGATAGTTGCAAGTCATCAGATTTTTCCAATCCAGCAATTTACCTTTTCTGTTGCTTTCAGAGATTTTGATTCTTGGATGCGGAAGATATATTGAAGATGTAAATCCTGAACTTCGAAGCTTCATTCGATCTACTGGAATGAAATTAGAAGCGATTGATTCGGTAATTTGTCATATTGCCTTCCCCAATTCTTTTTGTAGCCCTATATATCTTATTACTCATCTATCTTCTTTTCTTAGATTTATTATTAGCATGAAAACGATATAATGTGAGTGAAAAAAAGCATAAAAATGATGAATAGAGGTATTGCAGCCTAAGAGAAACCTTCTTGCTACAATTTTATCCTAAGTGATGGAAATTAAGTACATTATTTCATTTTATCCACTCATGTAAGGTTGATCACTAGTTGTGTTTGTTTCACTAGTTTTTATTCAGAACCTCATAATCACTACTTGAATGATTCATTGCCTTCTTCCGTCTGGTCTTTTGCTTTTATTTGTAGCCCTCCATGAGGGAAAGCTAGATGAAGACTTGGCATAGGTTTCTAGTCATTGCGGTGGATTCCAATTGAGTGGAATCTTCTCTTCAAAATAATCAACCGACAAAAAGTTTTAGTTGTATCTACCAGCTAATGAGTATTAAAACATCACCTCAACTCTAATGTCAAAGAAGGGAAAATTACTTAAGTGACCTGGATGTGGGATTTTCTTTAGCAATTGATTTTGTGTACTTTTCTATTTAAATGCCCCCCCTTACCTTGACAAAAGTTTTAAAGCACTGAAAACACTCGTTTAACTTACCCGAGTTTTTCAGCGATGATTGTGATCCATTCTGACAAGTTGTGATGGCGAATGATGAACGAAGAACGACAAACATAATTTCGAAGATTTTGATGTAACTTTCGATTTAACCTGATAATTTATGATGACGAACGGAAAATGACACTCATAATTTTGAAGATTTAGGCCTAACTTTTGATCTGAGTGTCTGTTTTGCTATTATTATATATGCATTTCGAGTATTTCGTGAAGATCTATCTAGTGACAAGTGCGTCGCCTTAAAAACAAGCAAACCAACTAACTACCTGCAATGCATATATAATAATGGTGAGACAAACACCTGGACCTAAAAAAAAATAAAATCACACGGGTGGCCTATTTTGAGCCAGCTGATCCTGTTAGGGGTGAGAGTGACACCCTTCAATCAGTAGAAATTATTTTTGCTATTCAGAATCCAGATATTTATCTGGCTTCCATAGTGATTCTGGTGATTATGCTTGGCCATAAAAACAGGCTCCTGAGAGCTTTGGATGAGAAAACATATTAACCTGAATGTTTGGCGAATATTGAGTTTGTTTCCTTCTCTTTGTTAAAATTGATAGTAGTAAATGTTACTGGTACTGTGGCTAGATGAATTTATTATTTTTATTTGCTTGACAGAGAAATGCTGCATCTACCTATAACATATTGAATGAGGAAGGGAGGATTGTGGCTGGTGCATTTCTTCCGTATGGTGTTTCTTCAGAATCCTGGACAAAAAACCAAATATGTAAGAACCAAACCTCTAGTTTGTTGTTGATTCTTTTAGAATTTGATGTACTTGAATCACTGACTGCATTTCAATTTTATTCTCTTTTTAGGATAAGGATATAAACAATTTGCTGCAGAGGTGAATGACTTGTAGCCCAGAGAATTTTCGGATGGATGGGTCATCATTTGCTTCATTTGATTTAGAGGATCACAAATTGTTGTTAATTTCAGAATAATGTATGTTCTGTTTACATAGAAATTGATTGCTAATGCAGTGCTGCTTAGTCGCAAACTACTTCTTGGTGGTACATGTAAATTTTTGAGTTGAGTTTTAATATCGAAAGTGAAGAAATTGGAGATTGTAAAATAAGTATTGGCATGATTTCTTCATCTGGGGATTTTATCTAGACCTCTCTAACCACGAAAACTAAAGTTTGGAGACTGTATGTCAAACGTACCCTCTGAAAAGAGAGGATGAACACAAGTTTCCAGTTGGATCAATGCAGCTTTTCTAATCCATGGAAGGAAACAGCAATTCAGCCTACAGAAAAATTTGATATGGAATTAAATTTTCCTATACATTTGGACAATTTTCCGATAGTACCATCATCGGCTTGCTATTGAGGGATGAATTGCTTCTTCTGAGAGAGAGAGAGAGAGAGAGAGAGAGAGAGGGTAGAGTACCTGTTAGTCTAGTTTCATTCCATCATGTTCTTCTCCTTAAGTCCTATCAAAACTAAGTGGATTGATTTCTTGCATAATTTGGATTAGTGCCCTCACTGCTTCTCAATTACATTGATCCTGAGACTTGGTCAACTGATCTTATTTTTGATATTCTTTATTTTTATCGATTTTTAAGAAATTATCACAATTAACTTTCATCTTCGAAGTCATCCTTGTATAAATCAAATTCACTAATACATATATAGGGTCAATCTATTGCTCCTCATTGTTTAAATCTTTGATATTGTCTAATTTTGCTCACATGTAGATGAATCAATGGTTTATTCGAGATAACAATTGAAGCCCTGTCAAGTTCTACAGATCACAGACCAAGAATAATGGGGTACTTCTTCATTTGCTAAATGTTTAAAATCATCCATACTAAAATAGCATATAAAAAATTTAAACTTAAAATTATAATTATTTTTTTAAGAGCTAATAGCATCATTGTAAATGGTGATTAAATAGGGCAAATAAGGGCCAATGTATTGTTATCTCTTTTACACAGTTTATTTATGACTAATGATATCGTGATGCCCTAAGCAAAAGATCTACGATTTTGTGATGTGGTGTCTGGAAGAAAAAGAGTTAGATTATCACGACTATCTATTTACTTATTTAAAAATAATGATGAATGTACATTTGTTTCTTACGTATACTGATGAAAAAGATTTATGATACTGGGCCCTTGCCATGTTAACTGTGTACTTAATCACGTGCATTCATCACGATTCTTTATTTAATGGGTAATTATAAAATCATCCCACGAATTAATAAGGGCAATAGTCAAAGACTTCAGAATGAATTGATGATTGGTGATGATGATCTCGTCAGTGAGGAGATTATTCTCACAAAAAAATCAGCCCATTCTAAAACTTGTAACCCCATTAAAACAAGTTCAAGAATCATAAATTATTCAATTTTTTTTTTTTTTTTTAAATCATAAAAATTTCGGCTACGGTGTGGATTGTCCTTAGTAATTCGTAGGGTGCTTTTATAATTACTCTTATTTAATTGAGGACGTGAATAAATCGTGAATTACTAAAAGTTGAGGTTGAAGTCAGGTTATTGAAAGTTTTTACTGCGATTCTCACATTCTGACGTGGAGATGTATAGATAACCGTAGATGATTTTTAATCTTATCGCGAGGAAATGCATCTATGGTTATGTACACATCCCACATAGACTTGTGAGAATCGCAGTAAATACTTTTTGTTTTTGGAGCATTTTCCTTAAAGATACTCAACCAAATTTTTTTTGTTGTTGTTCGATCGAGACATCTCTTCTTTGCCTCCTCATCTTCTTCAATCTCTCACTCAGAAAGCTCTCTTCACGTCCGTACACAACAATGGCATCGTCATCAACATCATCGTTGTCTTCATCGAGGTCAAAGTCATCATTATCAACGGCTGCTGTTGCTTCTGTTAGTGGTGGAAGCAGGGAGCCCTCAAGCAGAGAAGGGACAGCGAAGGCAATGGTGGCTGATCATATATCTCAGGCTGTTCAATCCACCTCCAATCTCCTTCACCTCATGCAACAATCCTCTCCTTCTCAGGTCCTCTTCCTCTCTCTCTCTCTCTCTCTCTCTCGATTGATTCCATGGATGGATGGATGGATGGTTGGTTGGTTGTTGAAACATGAAGATCTGATTAGCTAGGGTTTAGGGTTTTATAACTTACTGTTCTTTTTATTCTTGATTTATATGATCGAAGAATTTGATCAAATTACTTACTTTGAGAATCATTTTTTGATACATTAAATGAAACACAAACCTACAAAATAAGCTTTTTCATCGATCAATTAATATGCCCTTTGAACATTTAAAGTGAGCACTGTGTTTGGTGAAGGAATCACTGCAATTGGTTTTTCTCAAAATTTTTGCACCTGTGTTGATGAATGAAATGTGCAATAATTGATCCTCTGTTATGAATCTGAAAATTTAAACACGAAAAATAGAAAAAACCCTATTATAGTTTATGTTCAGTGATTGCGAACTTGAAGGTGCACTGTTTTGTGATTTTCATCCCCATGTCTTTCTAAATTCACCCCAAGGGATATGGTCGAGGGTGAGGTGTAGTCTCCAACCCTAGCTTTTGTACTACTTGGATCTACAATAGCCGTTACCATACTTTGCTTCACGTGAATTCTTACATTAAACAATTCTCTCAGTCATCAGGTTCTAAGGAATCTACTGGTCTGGTCATAAGATAGAGTTTAGCATCGACAGTCTGTACGTTCGGAATCTCTTCTACATCTTGCGTGGCCAAGGCTGCTATTTTCTTGTCCTACCTCCCCTCTTTATTTTTCCCATTCTTTGGTCGTAATTTGGGGTGAAGTACCTAGTATTTATCCTTCACATGCCCATTGAGTTCACAATGGTCACAACAGTTCTTTTTGGAGGACGATCCCCCCTTCCTCTGCTCTCTCTTTCCTTCCAGTCTAACTTATTCTCCTGCTTTGGCTTGTAATCCTTTTTATCAGATTTCTTATTTCTTGCCTCAATGGCAATGGTCTTCACTACGGCGTCTTCGATAGTCTCTACGATGAACAACTTCAATTCATTCCGTATATACTCCGCGAGACCCCTGATGTATTTCATGAAGATTACATGGTCATCAACGTCAACATCCAGAACTAAAGCCTGATTGTGAAATTCTGTAGTGTACTCTTGTACAGACTGCCCAAATTTTTGCTTGAGGTGCTGTCACTTGTACGAACGTTCATCCTCATAACATATGGGGTAGAATTGCTTTTGCAACATATCTTTGAATTTCTTCCATGTCAATTTTGCCACATTATGGTGTTTTCGGTACGACTTCCACCATGTGAGAGCATGACTTGACAGTTTCAAACTTGCGAAATTGATCTTTTGTGTACTAGAACACCTATTTAAGGTATAATAGGTTTCTAATTGATCAATCCACCCATCCAATTTCTCCACATCAATCGCCCCATCATAAATAGGTAAATTAACTTTAAACTCAAATTTCAAAGTTTTCATGGGATCCGTACTAGTATCATTAGAGTTGCTTTCGATGTCGGAAGAATCTTCATCTACATTGCTATCCTCTGGTTCTTTATCTTGTGCCTTCAAAGTTTTTTTCTGTGAGGTTTTATTGGTTGATGAATCTTCCGCTATCTTCTCTAGCAATTTGGTAAGGTTTTCGATTTGGTTTTCTAGCTTAGCAAGCCTATCTTATTTCTCTCTGTTGCTTGACATCTCCTTGAAGCTTGTCTTCAAACTTGATTTGCTGTGAAATTGCAACAGAGCAGTGAGTTCTTCATCGGATTGTTTGTGTCGGTCACGCATTGAGACCATAAACCACCCTCTCCTTCCAGATCTAGATTAACTCTGATACCACTTAATCCAAACAATCTTTGGTAATGAAGAACAAGATCAAAATAATTGAAGAAGAAGAAGAAGAAAATGCTTACTTTTTTATATCTCCCCCAAAACGGGGTTACAATGGTATTTATAAAAAAAAGAAAGAACAAACAAAATCTAGTTCTATTATAATTGTGTACTTACTATAAATAGTAAATACGATTTATAGTAAGTCTCAAAATAGTAAAGTTCTAATTATTTCCTAATTGGAGTAAGAATCCTAAGTACGTTAAAACTCTCTTCTGCCACAACTTCAGAATCACGATCGAATTAGAATTATTTGTGATCAAAGATTTTAGAAATAGAAAGTCCAACTTTGATTGTGATTTCGGAGGGGTGAACGATGTGCATTCGGCCGTGTAGCTCTCTGAGTCCTCTTTCCAATGCTTTTGGAATCGTCGAATTTCGAGTTCGTATGACAAAGTTATGCCCAAATTACTATCACCTATGTATGTAGATCCTCTTGGATCAGGATTTTACTAGCTTTCCATATTTTTTGGGTCTAGGATTTTATATGAGCTTAATCATAAATTCATAATTGTAAACAACTATTGAAATAGTTTGAATGAGTATTATAATATTTTGTAATGTTGAGATTATAATTTGAACTAAACCTTTGTAATGTTTGAAGAGTGTGTTTTAATCTTCAACTGGGGTGTCAATAGTAGCTCCCTTAATTTAACCAATTTATATATATATATATATATATATATACCATCTCTATTGACTTTATTTTCTTCCCTATAGGGGCTCCTCTTAGCTTTCATCAAATTTACTCATTTCAGGTTTTGCCTTTCCCAGTCTTACTACCTATCTATCTCAACATCCTCATTTAAACTACTACCATTTTATGAAGATGTTTTGACTGTCCAATATTGCATAGCTGGTTTAAGTTTTCTTAAAAGAAATTCTCTTTAGTTTGATGGAGTGAATATAACATAGAATATACTAGAGATATTACAAGCTTGGGTAGTCTACTAATGATCCCCTCTGACTGTACATTCAGAAGTTTTTGACCAATTTATCTTATATCCTTTAGGCTTTATTGTCTTCTTGAAAGTTTGAGATATATCAATATTGCCTTTGATGCATACCCCTCTAGAAAATGAAACATATGGGACTATACGGTGAACCAATCCTCATCCCTTTTATAATGAAAATCTATCCTCATCACCCATCTTTTACTTATCTATCCAAACCAAATTTTGTTCCCACCATTTCATTGGCTGTCTATACCAAGTAATCACTAAGTGGTATGACAAAAAAAATCAGAAAATATAACCGAAAGAGCATAAACAATCTCCAAAGATGAACTCTTGCTCAAATGTACACATTTTGAGGATTAAACTTGATGAAGATCTAGGAAAAAGTGACCCTGTTTTTAGAGCTTACCATTCTGCAAGTTATTTCTATTAATTCTGTCTTACCGTATTACCCACAACTTCATTTGCTAACCACTAACCCTATACCTATCCGCGCCCCCCCCCCCCCCCCCCCCCCAAAAAAAAAAAAAAAAAAATGTCTCACTGTCTGGAAATCTTTTTGTTCCTAATAATTTCGTGTGGATAATAATTAGTAGATAATTTTATTTTCTATTTTATTCAAAATTTCAAATTAATCTTCGAGTTATATCTTGCCGCAGATATGGATTGCCCACTCTATTCTAAAGTCTGGGTCATAAGCATACTCATATTTGCATTCATGGTTCCTTTTTAATAAGATATCTTCTTGTGCGCATACTTTTTGTCTCAATTCTTTGTAATGTTGTACGGTTGGTGTGTATGACTTTATAGCTTGACATACTTCTTCCATAGTGTGTATGACTTTATAGCTTGACATACTTCTTCCATACAGCTCATTTAGGCATGGTTGTTCAAGATTTCTTTGTTGTACTTGCAGGCCCACCTTATAAAGCTCCCAAAAAATCTTTTGGCAAAAACCTCTACAATAAAAAACACTGCACAAGTATGTGGTGTTAGTCAATGATTTTACCTTACCTCTTGTGAAATCTCTCCTACTTGGTCATTTGGTTATTTCCATGGTGTTTGAAACAGGTGCTGGAGCAGATGCCTCGGGTCATATCATCCTTAGATGCATATATGGAAAGTGGATTACATAGGTTGGTTTTCGTATTATACTCTGTTGATTCAAGATTGTCTTAAATTGCAGGTCACCTTAATGTCAAATTAGAAGCATGTCAAAACTAACTGTTTTATAGGAAATAAATCACTACTTATGTAGTGCCCCTAGCCCACACATGTTGGATATTGTCTGTTTTGGGCTGAGGTCCGCACGGTTTTAAAACGCGTCCTACATGATAGGGTCAAGTTTGCCCTTATAGCCTAGGCTCCAAATATTTACCACGCTGATGTAGGACTAAACTCATGACTCCCCCAGCCATTCCATCCAGCGCACTGGACGGCTCCACTTTGACCCCTTGGTCTCAACAACCCTTTCCTAGTCCTGGGTAGGCACACCGGTGGGATTGTGACATACTCTCCACCCGCCCCAGAAGGATGAGCCGTCGTTGGCTCTGATAAGTTGGGACATGACGACTTAATTCTGATATATTCGTTAAACACATAAATCTGGCCTTCTATTGATTAATCTTTCTGTAAGAAGATATTTTAGTTATTAAGAATCGTCCATATTTGTTTTGAAGCTAGAGAAGTGCATATAGGGAAATATTTTCTATAAAGAGTTTGAAAAATCCAAAGTAAGTAAAGAAGCAGTAATGTGTGATAATTATGTAAGTGTTTCTTAGTGATCCATGCATGGGGCCTAAGTTCAACTACCATAGGGATGAATTGAAACCTAATCTTTGGTTACAAAACTAGTGTTAACGCATCTTTGAGCCATAACTTCACTCCTTCGGTGCAATTTTAAAAAAAATAAAATTCAGACCATGTAATTTTTATAAATTTGATTGAATAAAAGAGATTACTACTTTTGAAATTTGAAAATGTTATTTATCAGAGGGCATTGTTTTGGAGTGTTACAGGGTTACTAATTCTTTCATCCGACTCTACAAAATGATTCTCTAACCAACTAATTCTTTTTAGCTTCAGCTGCATCACTAATTGTCAAACTGTGAATTTCTGTGGTGTTTGGTTCTTAGGCACTTTTGACTAGGTTTATGTGGGTTTTGATTCTCAGTGCTCCTCATCTGAAGACTGTAATCCAGTTGCTTTCAAATATGGAAAACTCACAACATAAGTCTTCATTTCATGCTCATCATCCTTCGGAGGTAATAACATTTGACTCTTCCGCCCTCAAACTGAAATTTCTTCATCTTTTTGCTAATGTTAAGACGTTATAGTACATTTTTTCTATTTGCAAACTTCTTAAGTTGAGCTCTTTCTGAAAAGACTAGAAAGTTGTAGCAATTTTTCCCGAAACTTGTCTTCTGCTCTCTTTTTTTCCCCTCTTTTTATTCAAAGGAAACTGAGGCAGCAGAGAAACTTGCAGAGGCACTCATCTGAAGGCTTGAGTTAGCAACTGATGCCTTTTGACCTCGGAAACATGTCAAACCATCTGATGAAATGGTTAGGAAAGGAACATCAGAGATGGTACAAACCCAATGGGCATAAGCAATGGTCAAACAAGTAAATCGTCCAACAGGTTTGTTACTTTCTTTTAGCCTAAGATCCATACAAGGAGGGTCTGAAAATTTTGATTGTTCCTGCTATGGATTAATTCTCTCTTTTGTGCCTCATGTAAAGCACTTGCAAGTTAACTACGACAGATTACTCCGAGCTTTCAAAATTTGATCCACTCTTTAGAACCTGACTAGCAAAAATGGACAGTGAAGTGAGAAACCTGGATCATCATCATCATTATTATTATTATTAATAAATAAGTTTATTAAAATGAGAAGATGGTTAAGTTGACCTGCCTAAATAGAAGGTTAGACAACCGACTCTGACCTAAGACAAACACATAAGATCCCACCTGAACATAAAGACCTCAAAAAACATACCCTTAAAACTCATGAAACACCTTGCCCCAAAATTTTATTGATCATCTTTTGAAGTGCTAGTTCATTCCATTGTTTTCAAATACGCTAAGGCGTGAGGCAAGGCGTTTGACTGGCCAGTGCCTTGAGGCATAAGCCTCAAGGCGTAAAGCGTAAGCCTCACATGCATGATTTTTAAAAAATAAACAATATAATATTAAACAAATAAAAATTTGGATAACCATTGCATATTTATAAATTTCAAACCCACACAATCAAATTTATGTTTTAATCCATTGCAATAAATAATAATTTATTTATATTTTAGCAAAATAGAAATATTTTTTGAATAGTTGAAAGTCTCTACAATAAATAAGTACTTTATATTTATTGCAAAAAATATAATTAAATATTGTTTTTTCAATTACTAAATATGTCTAATACTAAATACTACAAAAAATTATTATAAATCAACTTTACTCAATGATTTTCTTTTTATATATTACCATTTTGTATTCGAATTCATTTCTAAGTATTTCAATTATATCACATACAAGCAGCAATAAAGAAATATAAGAAAGAATTTTATTTATTTATTTATAAAATCTTGCTTGGAAGACAAAAAAGAAATAAACTAAATTAACCAGATAAGAATAAGAAGAATGAGGAAGAAATGCATTATCTAAAAAAAAGTAAAATGTGACGTGTATGTCTTTTAGGTGCCCCCACAGTTTGAGGCGTAAGCCTTAGCTGCTTTAAGGGCGCTTTTAATGAGCCTCATCTTGTGGCACGCCTCTAGGCGTAAGTCTCGCACACCTCGCAAAACACTGATTCATTCTCTTGGAATATTCTTTTGTTGCTTTCATTCCAGATGTCTTTCGTTGAGAAAAAATCTCTGCTTCCACTCTTTAAATTAATAATAAAAAAAATGTAGCAGTGAATCGACAAATATCCACACAGATTCTTCATTAAGTGAAAATTAGGCATATAAATACCCTGATTGATCAAATGTTTCGAAGTTAGTATTTTATCCAATGCAATTAATTAGATGGTGAAATATATCTTATAAGAAATGTTAGGTCCACAAATGGATGAGACAGGAAACTCCGAAAAGATTGGAGGTATGTATTAGGGATGAATAGAATGATCTCGCAAAGGACCTTCGTCCATTATATGTTCAAGTGAAATTTAATCGTTCTTCATTATTCATCAATTCCCTGACAAAATGGATTGCCTGTTTAAGTGAAATCCCCCATTTTTAGATCTGTGGTTTACCATCATTTTTGGTTTATCTACGATATTACTCTTTTTTGGTTTGTGGGGTGCTGATTTTGTATCGTAGAGTCATATTATAGAAAATGATTTCTAAAATCTTGAATCTCATTAGTTAAATTGCTTATAAAATTTGATTTGAGAATCTCATCTTGTTGACTCTGCTTCTGAAGTTGTGATTTGAAATACAAAAATATTAATTTCATTTTAGCACGAAAATGTAGGAAACAGAGTCCAAAATCTAAAGATACAAGATCTCTTGGTGTATTTCCTCTCATTAATTTGTAAGGTGTGATAATAGAGAAAATTGACTAGTTAAACAAGCAGTGAGGAGAATAACTGCTTGGTATTATTTCAATCATGGCTTTATGCGGATATTCGGACACTTTTTCAGTCTGTTTGGTATTTCGCGCTGTCTCCCTAGATCTGTTCGAGCTCTTTTTGAGTCGTGACTTTACTCTGGCCTTGGTTGGTTTCTTAGGGGCTGAGGTTACTTTGGAGCATCACCTCTTTGCAGTTTGTTGGGGGATTTGGAAAGAACTAGCCACTGTTATCATCTCCATCTTAGGACTCATCTTTTTTTTTTAATTTTTAATTTTAATTTTTATTTTTATGGTTAAAGGTTTTTAAATAGTTTAAAGGGGTGGCGTTCGATGATTTTGTAGGGAATTGGGAGAGGTGGTGTTGTCTTCAAGGATAGATTAGTTGTGCTTTGGTGTTCGCTTGGTTGGTCATCTCGGCTAATTTTGCTTTTCTTTTTCCAACAAAATCCTTAAAAAAAAGAAAAGAAAAGAAAAGAAAAGAAGAGAGAGAATAACTGGGTAGTCTTACTGTGAATATTTTTGAGTGGCAACTAAAATGATCAAAATACTCTTTATCTTCAATCTCCTCTAACGAAAATGACCCTATCTTCG
This sequence comes from Akebia trifoliata, assembly GCF_017979445.1. Lineage (NCBI taxonomy): Eukaryota > Viridiplantae > Streptophyta > Magnoliopsida > Ranunculales > Lardizabalaceae > Akebia > Akebia trifoliata. The sequence goes on along the minus strand of NC_141385.1, from coordinate 36,790,402 downwards.
ATCTTTAATTAAAATGACGTAATTGCACTTACCATCAAACTGTGACCAAAATCTCTTGAATTTTTCCTCCACAGGCATGAAGATTTGATCTCTTTCAAACTTCCATAACAAGATTAGAATATTTGGATTGAAAAATCAAGGGTTCTTACATAAAATAAAAAATAAAATAAAATAAAATAAAATAGAAATGTGGAGGATGTTTTTTGGATAGGTATTGAACTTAAGGCGATTTAGGTCATTTTGACTAATCTTTCAGGGTAGACCAAAGGTAAGGGGGCATGCCCTTAGTTTGAAAATACAAGAGGTGGCATCTCAAATATTCTTCAAAACATGGGATGCATGTCTAAATCACTGAAAAAATAAAATGAAACATAAGTTAACAAGACTAGAACACTAGACCCCTCAAAGACCAGATTAGGGTTTCTCTTGCTATTGGTATTGTTCCTCTATAAATACCCTCTTTTCCTTACACTCTTCAGCATATTTTGTTAGCCGTCGTGCTTCTTCTTCTTTTTGTGTTCGAGAAGGTCTTTAGGGTTTCTTTCGTTTGCTTTCTCTCTATGTTACCAATTTTTATTTTATTTTATTAAATTTGAATTTGATTGCTGTGATGAAGATTTTCGTGCCAGACGACATTCTCTCAGGAGATGTCGATGATGGCAACACAATCCTCTAAGAAGTTCTGAGCGATCTTTTATAGTTATTATTTATTTTTTCAAATTTTAATTTGTTTATCTTGGAATCCGATCTCAAATTTTGAAACAAGGCTTTGATGTGGTGATGATGATGTGTTTCTTTCATGTTAAGATTTTATTTTCTTTTTATGGTTAAATAAATTAACATTTCGATCGATTTCTTCTTCTTTGTGTTTGATTAGTATTTATATATTTATATATATAGAACAGGGGGTGGGGGATGGGGGGTGGTGAGAGTAAAAACGAGGTGATGATAGAAATTCATGGTCTGTCAATCCACTGATACAAAGTGTGATGTAATACATGAATCCCGACAGGTTCTGATCGTAATCTCAACTCCCACCCCCACCGACAAACATACCTGATGTGTAAAACTAAGTTGAATTAAAAAAATTATGAGGGGTTTGTTCGAACTCTCTAACAAGTTTTTGGTGAACAATTTCAGTCTGATTTTATATTCTTCTCTTCAAGATATCCTGCATTGTAATGCTTACATCTCCCCAGATACAACTTCAAAAATCTTGAAAATAGTTGATTTATTTGTCTAATTTTACAAATAGAGGAAGAGACACTTCATTCATACTTTGAGAATGGTCCAGAGATAAAAGATTATTGGTAGTACTGAAGGGAAAAACTTGTAAAAAGTGTACGACCATTGGCACACATTTTTTTTTTTGTAAAAGAATTCTATTGCACTATAGTTTGTGGATTTTTGACATTCCAATCAATTTTTCGAGATTTGATTTCATCGTTTTTTCAAATGTTTTGAAGATGTTAGAACAAAATTAGGGTTTTCTCAATTGTATTTCTTCTTAGTTTTTGGATGAGAATTGATCAAGAATGGCTTTTTTTTTGGGTTGAAATCTACTCAACAAGTCATTATTTTAGATTTTAGATGATCTTTACATATATTTTTGATCGAAAAATCTCAAAAATTGAAAATGGGTGGGCTCTCTGTCAATGGCGAACTCAAACAGTAAATAGTGGTGAGCTTGCCAATAAAAATTGTGTACTCAGACACTAAATAAAGGCAGCAACTTTCACAATAACGGATCAAAAAGAACAAGTGGACATCAACAATGATTGTCTACTATGATAATTTGATGTTGATCTTGTGTTCTCTTCAATCTCTCCTTCAAAGAGGAGAGAGTTTTAATTTCTCCCTAAAATAAGAGAATGATATTTTCAACCTATTCCTGGAGGTCTGTGTTAACTCTAAGGTGGTTATTGAATGCATTAAGGGTGGAGGGAACAATCCCATGTAGAGAGGAAAGGTTGGTTAAAGCAATTAAGACAAAAGGGAGTTAATTTCAAAGAATTGAAAGGTTGGTAAAAGCAATTAAGATGAAAGAGAGCTAATTTCAAAAAATTGAGTTCACCTTCTGTTATAGAGAATGCAACAAAGTTGCTGATTTCTTACTTCTCTCCTTTCTTTAGGTAGAGTTGTTTTTGAGCATAGGGAACTCTTTTAACAGTTGGTAGACATTATATGTAAGGATGCTTTTAGGGGTATGTCTATAATAGGTTGTATTCTTGGTTTTTTTGGTCGGGGTCTACCAAACCCCCCTCGACCATAAAAAAAAAAAAGAAAAAAGAAAAAAGAAAAAAGAAAAAAAGATTAAAAAAAGATATTCTCAAACTTTTAATTTTTAATTCAATTGGAGTTTAATAAAATATAAGTTGGTATGTAAATAAAAGTTCCCTATTTGTAGTTGTGTATGCCAAATATCCCTTTTTTAATCAAATTTTCTCTCCTAATTCTTTTTTTCCTTCCATCTATCTTCAATTTTCTTTATTAATATATTCATTTTCTCATAATAAACATCTCTAACCTTTATTTTTTCTTCTCAAAATATTCATCTTGATCACATAAGTCGTGTGAACAACATGATTCTTAATGATTTCAACTCTGATTATGAATGAGGTTTCTAATTTATTTACTTAATGTAGTGCAGCTTTTGGATTTGATAAATCCTTTTATTTTTCTCTATTTTAATTATGTATATGGTGGTGGTGTTAGATATTGTGGACAACAAATTCTTAAATTCATGAAATTTGGAAAAGTAATTGTCAATCCTCGGCTTGATTTTTTTTATTTATTATTTTACCAATCCTATGCCTTACTTCAGTAGGTGCTCTTTATAAGGATGTTCTTAAATCTTAACAACTAAAACCAATTGGACATTTAACTTGTTATAAAGTGGATCAGTACATGTTCAATCAAAATCTTATTTTGTGTGTAACAAACATCATTAAAAAACAAAATTTTTTATATCCAAATTCATTTGATTCCCTAGAGTTATAATGAACTTTGCCCATATTTTCTGAATATCATACAATCATGTTTGCATGCGAACATCACAGTTGACTAATGAGGTTGAATTTTGAAGAGTTTAATGATAAAGAGAAAATTCAAGGATTATATATATATATATATATATATATATATATATATATATAGGGAAATGTTCAGCACCCTAAGTTTTACCACACACTTTAACAAACGTTTTTTGTCCTACATGGGTTAGAAGTTTTGGAATGGGCTGATTTTTGGTGAGGATGATCTCTATGATTAGAAGATCATCCTCCCCAAAAATCAGCCCATTCCGAAATGTTTAGCCCCATGCTTACAAGTTGAAAAATCGTGGACCGTTCATTTTTTGTAAATCATTTTTGATGGGGTTAGAAGTTTTGGAATGAGCTGATTTTTTGTGAGGATGATCTCCTCACCATAGAGATCATCCTCACCAAAAATCAGCCCATTCCGAAACTTCTAACCCATGTAGGACAAAACGCGTTTGTTAAAGTGTGTGGTAAAACTTAGGGTGCCGAACGGGACCCATATATATATATGGGAAATGTTCAGCACCCTAAGTTTTACCACACACTTTAACAAACGTTTTTTGTCCTACATGGGTTAGAAGTTTTGGAATGAGCTGATTTTTGGTGAGGATGATCTCTATGATTAGAAGATCATCCTCCCCAAAAATCAGCCCATTCCGAAATGTTTAGCCCCATGTTTACACGTTGAAAAATCGTGGACCGTCCATTTTTTGTAAATAAATTTTGATGGGGTTAGAAGTTTTGGAATGAGCTGATTTTTGGTGAGGATGATCTCCTCACCATAGAGATCATCCTCACCAAAAATCAGCTCGTTCCGAAACTTCTAACCCATGTAAGACAAAACGCGTTTGTTAATCCTCACCAAAAATCAGCTCGTTCCGAAACTTCTAACCCATGTAAGACAAAACGCGTTTGTTAAAGTGTGTGGTAAAACTAAGGGTGGCGAACGGGACCTATATATATATAGGGTGTGTGTGTGTGTGTGATTGTGAAGATAATAACTTGATATTATTGTCAAATGCTTGAGCTAATTTGATGCCTCATTGATTAATTTCTACAATTTCATGAGATCTAATAGTTTCTTACCATCAAGTTTAGTTGAGATAATCTGCCTCAAGTAATCTTCATGGCTTATTGTCTTGTATCTTTCACCATCCATCTTAACCAAATCTGGAATTGGACCAATTCTGGTACCTAATTTTGGGCCATTGAATGCAGCAATCGAGAGACGTTCCTTATCCGGGTTTACGACAGCCCTGTGCTCGATACTCTTGTATTTTCCATTGCTCATAATCTGGAAATTAACATAAAAGATTCAAAAACCCCCTCTACTTGTGTTATGCATGAAAATGCAAGATATTATATAATTATGGTGAGATTACCTCGATTTCATCCCCGATATTGACAATGAAAGCACCTGGAATCGGTTTGATGGGAACCCAATTCCCATTTTTCTTGATCTGCAATCCTTCAACTTCATTGACTTGAATTAGCAAAGTGAGCCCAGTTGCATCAGAGTGAGGTGAAAGGCCCAAGACTTGGTGTGCATGTCTACGAGGACACGGTGGATAGTAATTCATCCTCACCCCCTGTGATCCATCTTCAAACATGTTTGTTAATTTCTCTGTTTCAATCCCCAAATTCTTAGCCATTAAACCCAATAGACAAACTGTCACTCTTTGCAGCTCTATTGAGTATTTGTCCAATGTTTCCCTGAATTATTCATGTGTAGACTGTTAGGTTATACCATATATCTACTAAAGAAAAACAATCCTAATTTTGAGGGTTTTGTCGAAGACCGAGTTGGCTCGGGCAACTCTTTTCATCGTTAATTGTCTAAGATCCAAGATGACTTATCTGATATTTTGAAAATTTTGGTTAAGTTTTCATAAATTCGACTGAGAATCGGGTGTTAATCAATTTAGTGATTAAAATGTTTGTGATCTTATATAAAAAAATAAGATTTTGTAATTGAGCATCTACTAATAATCCATCTTATAATACAAAAAACAATAAACAAGTGTTTAAATAATAAATATATACTTACAAAGATGACTCCAAAATATGTTTATTTATAAATAATTATAGAATTTTGGATTCCCATGATTATGTGTGTACAATGACTTAAATACCTGAAAGAAGAGGGGTAGTTAGGCCAAAATGTCATGTTTCTTTGAGGGGTAGGAAGGGAAAGAAGGAAAAGCATGTCACCCCAATCCAGCTTCTGCTCTTCAGACACAACAAAGGCTTGTCCATAGCCTTCAATGCTGTTGGGTAGCTGTAAGTATGCTTTCTTCTCCTCTAATGGCAGCCTAAAGAACTCTTCTGTGTCAGCCTTCATCTTCTCAATTATTTCCTCCGGGACTCCATGATTGATCAACTGCTTAACACCAAATTCAAATATTCTCGTTATATATGTTGTGGAAATCAAGGTTTAAAATCTTGTCTCAAGACAATGTTTCAACAAGGCTAGACCAAAACACTCGAAGACAATTAAAATTCTAAAGCAAGCTGAAACATTATTGAAACATTCAATACAGTCTCGACTGAAATCAAATATTCTAAGATGGTATGAAACTTGATTTGCCCATTTTTGTTTCACCATTTATCGAGAAATTATTATTTTTGTGTCACGGAAAATATTTTCTTGCCCCTGGGACAGTTTCTTGCCATGGGGGTCAGACTATTTGAGACCAAATATTTTTGTTGGGTAAGCTAGACTCTAGACCTCTAATTAAGTTGCATTATAAAATGTCAACCAATTGAAACATATTTTTGGGGCCAACTCTTACATAGATCTTCGTCTAATTCTAATTTATTTTTTTGTCACATTCTATGCTCCAAAGAAACAAGGAAAACAAGAACAATAATAAAAACCAAGATTGACTCTCTTGCTTTCTCCTCCCTTTTTCTTATAAACTTTCTTTAGAGATTTATTTTTCAAAGAACACATCCGTCTTGTTCATGCTTGATACCGAGTTGTCTTGAACGAATTTTTCAATATGTTTAAATGTCTTGTTCAAAAATGAGAAATATTAACACGGGGTTTTAAATCTTGTCCGATACATTGACATGTCCATCCATCTCGTCCATGCCTGATATCGAGACGACTCGGGTGATATGTTTTGGTTTCGGACAAGTTTTGAAATCTTGATTCATTTTCAAGAGAATATGAATTTTCGTCTAGAAAATGATCTTCAATTTTTTTAAATAAAGATGCTATTGGCACACCAAATAAAATTTCAAATTAAAATGATTGTTCAAATATAGATTGATGTTTTATTCGTTAAATTTGGCGTGCCAGTAGAAGCTCTCAAAAATTAATTTGTGAAAGAATGACTTTTGCTGTCAGATTACACCAAGAAAATGTCAAAAATGATAAATTGTTTTGAGTTATGGGAGTAGGTAGGGGTCAGCGTAAAAGAATAAAATTAGAGAGCTACTATTGCCACACCAACTTTTGCTACTGCCACCCAAAGATGTGTGTTAATAATGTTTGGTGATTTACATATGAATTGTGGGGTGGTGTTAGAAAAAGTTGGTGTAGCAATATAATCTCTCTAAAATTAGGTGTTCGGAAAATCATTTTATGGTCCAAAAATATTTTCCCTCCCACTCCCAGGATGGAAATTGAATTCTAAAGAACATACACAATCATGCACCCAAAAATCACATGTTCTATGAAAAATTGAAAAATCATTTTTCCACAAAAACCTAAGAGAGGAGAAGAGAGTAGGAGATAGATACTTGGGGCCTGTTTGGATACCAGGAACAGAACTACTTTTCCAAAGAACAAGAGCTGAAGTACTCTATGGAGGAGTTGGAAAAGTAATTCTGTGCAGAAAGGGCGTTTGGCTATCAACTCTGTGAAGTACTGGCAGAAGTACTTTTGTGCTAGAAGTCTGTTTGGGAACCATACTGACTTCTCATGACTTTTATGAAAAAGACCAGAATACCCTTATATTATACCAGTTACTGTTTTTTATCTTTTAGTGTCATAATATGCCTTCAAACTATACTGTTTTTGACATTTTAACTATAAATATTAATATAATATAATATAATAAATATTAATATAATATGTTTAAATCCATTATACTCAAAAATTTTAAAAAAATTTGACAGACTGTCTTTTAGTGTCATAATATGCCTTCAAACTATACTGTTTTTGACATTTTAACTATAAATATTAATATAATATAATATAATAAATATTAATATAATATGTTTAAATCCATTATACTCAAAATTTTTAAAAAAATTTGACAGACTGTCTTTTAGTGTCATAATATGCCTTCAAACTATACTGTTTTTGACATTTTAACTATAAATATTAATATAATATAATATAATAAATATTAATATAATATAATATAATATTTTAAATATTAAATATTAATATAATGTGGTTAAATTCATTATACTCAAAATTAAAAAAAAAAATTGACAGACTGTCTTTTAGTGTCATAATATGCCTTCAAACTATATTGTTTTTGACATTTTAACTATAAATATTAATATAATATAATATAATAAATATTAATATAATATAATATAATATTTTAAATATTAAATATTAATATAATGTGTTTAACTATAAATATTAATATAATATAATATAATAAATATTAATATAATATAATATAATATAATATTTTAAATATTAAATATTAATATAATGTGTTTAAATCCATTATACTCAAAATTTTAATTTTTTTTTAAATATTAATAAATGTTTCTTTCATTTGATTTTAAAGGTAAATGAATTAGGAATATTTTCATAAAAAATTAATAAAGTTAAGGGTATTTTGGTAAAACGAACCGTTAAATTTTGACTCTCCGCAAGATGAGTTTTGAGAAATAGGTTTTCTCGACTTCTTCACAAAGAGTAATTTCTTGCTCTTGCACGGAGTAACTCTTCGAAAGAGTTGTTCATCCAAATGCATCCAAACGACTTCTAACTCCCCGCAAGAGTCAAAAGTAGCCAAGGAGTCCTATCCAAACGCCTACTTGGTGTTCAAAGGAAAGAAAGAGGTGTGTTACAAGTAAAAGTTGATGTGCTATAAATAAAAGCTGGTGTCGCAATAGAAGTCCTGTGTGTGTGTGTTTGAGTGGGTGTGTGATCACCTGGAAGAAGCCCCAATCCTGACATGCCGAATGGAATTTAGCCAATTCGTCCACTAAATCAAATGGTTGACCAACTAGTTTTCGTAGATCGAAGACGGGAATCTCGAGGGAGTCATCGATGGACACAACATCAAAATCCAATTCGGCCCGAAGATACCGAGGAGGGAAGTCCTTCAAGTCCCGAGAAGAAAGAGCCTGGACATTAGCAACAGGTAGAGAACCACCTAACTCCAAACTACCACCCATAGCCTCACCCTCCATTCCTCTTTACAAATATTTGCAGAGGCACCCCCCCACCCACCAATCCATCATCCTCTCTTATTATAAGATAGAATATTATTATTTAAATTGAAAGATATTCGATGCCACCAAAGCTACAAACTACAAATAGAAAAAAGTACAAATCTGCCGTTTTATTTGAAAAATTGGTGATTTTTTTATTATTCTTCCAAATACTTGAATGATTCGAAAAATTCACGAGAAAATAAAATTTTATTTTATTTTATGAATATTATAATATTTAGTAAAAAGTTTTACATTAACCTATGTTACTAAGGAAGCGCTAGACCCATTAGAGCAACAGGGAGAGAACCATGATACATATATGTCTGGTCATCACTCTTCATTTCTGCCATGGATAATGCCTATGGGTTCTATTCTAAGAGCTGTGGAGTTATATTTAATGCATGGTGGCTGTGAGATTGTTCTTGAGAAAGTTGACTGATAATTTTTTTTTTTTTTTTTTTGAATTAAATGCCTTGTGTTGACCACCACTCAATAAATAAAAGAGTTAAATGTCCATAATTACCACCTAAATAAAACTATTTTTTTTTTTTTAAATCTTTTGTAGAAATATAAAAGTTTACATTAACCTATATAAAACCACTCAAAATATATATTATTATTGTTACTTGTGAGACTTGCTTTTTTGGGTTGATAGGATTGTTGGCCCAAATGGATTGCTGTACTCAGGATTTCATGGCCTGGATCAAATTTAAAAATAAAAATCAAAAATCAAAAATCAAAATGGGGGTCTAGTGAAATTCTAGTAGGGATATTTGATGTAAACCAAAATATGGAATTTAGGATTTTGAATTATTTGTGGACTTAGGCTTAGCCAAATCATGTAAATCTTTGTGTTTCTTGATTGTTTTCTTGTTTGGTCCTGTAATACATTGTTAGATCTAAGGAATTGCGTTTACAAGAACAATTCTTTTTGTCGTGTATCCTCAAGAAAGCAATCCCATAATAGAGGAAGTAGTACATAAAGTAGTTGAACCCCCCAAGTAATTATTATTACATACAAATTTCTAAGTAATCTTTTTTTTAACTTTGAGTCACCAAGTGTTCAAAAACCTACAATGTCGTCGAATTTCTCCTTGTTCGCCAGTGAGTACATTGATCTTTCCCATCTTCATCAACGACGCCGCAAAAGATCTAAAGAAATGTTGTTGATTAGAAGCATAATCCCACACTTGTTTCACAATCTTCCCTTCGACGTCGTGCGATATTAGTACATTATCACTTTGTAGCAATCCCTTGCCTTGAATAATGTTATGGAAGTATTGGTTATCAAACTTCGTCGAAGTCACGAAGTCGAGTCCAGTTGTAGCATCGTCTCTTCCTGATTCTGGACATATAGATCTTAAAATTCGATGAAAGATTGTGTTTCTCTTGTTCTTATCCATTTCGTCGTCTATGTTCTTGGGATAAAATCTTGGTTTGACGTTTACACATCTTGCTTTTCCAATAGTGTGGCTACCTGATAGAGTGACTAAGTCTTCAATGTCCAGACCCTGAGCTGCAAAGTTTGCGATGAGAGCCTCTAACGATGAATTAGGTGTCGGAATGTACTGGGTTGCACCATTGAAGCTTGCTTTAAGAGAATCCCTCCTACCCAATTCAACTTTCCATCTTGGCCCACCTCTCTGTTGTGTCAAAGAAGAATGAACATTAAGTACTACTAATCTGATATTTTTTACAAAGAAAAAAAAAGGGCTTTTTTTACCAACTCAACAGAGTCACGAGCGGCTATGGCAAGAACATCGGCACATGATACTGTCTTCGGACATGCCTTCTCGAGCAGGGCCTTGATTTTGTCGATCACTTCAAATCCTCTTAGAGAATTTAAATTGGGTCCTGCTTGCTTTTCGCTTATGATGTCTCCACTGTTGTCTAGAAGAACTGATGCATCACACCCCTAGCAAGAAAAAAATCTTTGAGATAATCTTCAAATGATCGAAAAAAATCTAATATAACAGACAAAAGAGTGAGAGGAAGACAAAAAAGAATATGGAATGAGATAGTGAGAACGGATATGATCACACTTGAATTAACAGAAGACGGTTTTAGAAAGAATTGAATAGCGGAACAGTATTCGTTTAGCCCACCCAATTTTTTAAAGATTAGGCTTCAATGACGACGGTAACTAGAACTATCATATTATTAGTTACCCAATATTTCATCAATATTCTATGTTTAAAGGCCATGAAATTACAGAGATAAATAATGTTAAGGAGAAAAACCATGACAAAACAGTCGTGAAAATGCAAACGAAGGAGGGAGGCTGCCATTCGAGGATCTCTAAGCACCGCAATCTGGACTTCACGCCTCACAATCTTCTCTGCGTGTGGGCACGACTCTTTGTAGTAATTTGGAACGAGTGGCCAATCGTAGTTTGAAGCCTTGGCACCATGAAAGATCAGCACTAATACCATTAAAACTATCTTAAGACAACCCATTGATGAAGAAAACATCAGTCAAGTTTGCCAAGGAGCTCAAATGACCCAAAATATAAGTGTTTTTGCTCATGGAGGGGATATATATATAATGTTATATATAAAACTCATCTCTTTTAGTAATTTTCAATTTCCTTGTTTTCAACAACTTGGCTTAAACAAGAACTCCTTTTAGTCCAATAATCAAAGTAGATGGAACTAACTTAACCTAAATAGCTTGCTTATAAAATGAGTATTTTACTAAAAGCCTTACTGGAATCTGGAGCTACACACCAAAATTCTTTACTGTAGTAAAGAGGTTTTTTTGTACGCATGGAATGCTGACATGGAAAACATATATGCCCTATGGTGTCGAGTCCGACTTTGAAGCGAGCAGCCCGCTTCAAAATTTTGAAGGAACCCTCCTTGTTACAAGAAACATGGCATTTTGAATTTATTTCACCCTCCTACATTTCCACCAAAATTTGGAATATCTCCTTGGAAATGCCACATGTAATCCAATGGAGTCCTTCAAAATTTTGAAGTGGCCTGCCCACTTCAAACTTTTTTCCTATAGTGTCCATGTCAAAACCATGTTTGTACCCTACCAAAAACTTCACTTTCTCCCCAGTTATATAGGAAGTAAAGGTATTTTATGATTTTTTTTTTTGTTGGATAAATTGACAAATCGGAAAAATGCTTGAGGTAGCAAACATTTGGATTTAAATGCTGTAGACAATCTTGCTGCAGAAATTATAACCTTTAAATGCAAGGTCAATGAACCCATTTAAGTATCCAAATCATCTGTTGATACATGTCCTCTGAAATTGAGTGAAGTAAAACTGTCTTGACTTAACAATGTTAGGTACATAAATTGAGATCATGTAAGTGAGGGACTGGTCATTTCATCCTCAATGTAGGATTTCAGCTCCAATGCAGGTAGCTCATAACGTGATGGGGAAGGAGGAGGAGAGTCCCATTGAATTGGAGATGGACACAAATCATCCACTGCAGGCATTGGTAGTTCGGGCACTGGTTCCAACTCCAAATACCTGGACGGACTCGCAAAACCAGCCTGAAATAAACCACCAAAATAATATTATTATTGCTCAAGATCTAGTGAGCACTAAAAGAATGTAAAAAAGAAAAACATTATCAAATGGAGAGAGATAACACCTCTGCTTGTTTCGACTTTGTGGATGTACCAGGATATGGTAAACCTGCATGGGAAGAATGAGCTTGCATAGTCAAAGAAAGAAATAGAAACAACAGGAGACATCACTATAGTAGATAGATACTTTCACACTAGAAAGAGTTAGGGGTGCAACTTGGTTCAGTTTGAGGCTAAATAGGAACTGAACCAACATAGATCGGTTCTACTAAATAAGAATTGGAACTGAACCGAATTTCCTATAAAACCAAACTGAACTAAGGTCGATTTGGATTGGTTCAGTTCTATGGGATGCCAATATCCTATAAGCCTCCTTGGAAGCAACATATTTTTTATTAAACAACTAAATAATGATCATGAAATTTCACATAATAAATCATTAATTTAGAGAACTGCTATTAGCAACCCCCCCCCCCCCCCCATTTTACTTATTACACCCCAATTTCTTAAATTATTTATCACACCCCAATTAGATTAAACACACTCTTCAAAGGTTTGGCTCAAATTATAATCTCAACATTGCAAAACATTATAACACTTGTTCAGACAATTTCAGTAGTAGTTGTTTACAATTATGAGTCGGCACATAAATTTTTTAACCCAAAAAATATAAATCTAGCAAAAGAAAAGAGAGAGCTATTGGCATCCCAACTTTTACTTATTCTCAACCATTCACTTATTTTCTTTATTCTTAATTGGAGTGTAATAAGTAAAAGTTCGGGTGCCACTAGCAGTTCTCTTAATTTATCTATTAAAAAGTCACTGATCTATCTATAAAAAAAAATCATTAATCTATGTGCTAACTTCTAAAAAGTAGAAAGTCATTAATGACTCGGTTCCATACAAGCCTTGAGCCAAGAATGAACCAAAATGATCGGTTCTCCATTTTCTCAACCTTGAACCGAACCGCAACTTGTTCCAAAACAAATCAAACCAGTCCAAAGCTATCGGTTTGGTTCAGTTTTCGGTTTAGAGTGTTTACTATAATTACCATGCTCGAAAAGAACTGCATCGAAACAATATTGATCCATCTCGCTCTTGCGTGCCTCTAAACATTTTTTATGATCATGCAGAAACATTTCCTCAGTAATATTAGATTCCTCCTTAGTTTGATTCTTCTTCCTTGTTGATGTTTCTTGACGAAGAGACGATGAGTTGGAAATGTCCTGGAGGGCTTTCCGATTGCTTAGGCCCACTCCACCTTTCTTTTGAGCTGCTTTAGAGGTACTATTGATCTTCCCCTTAACCCCTATCAAAGAAGGTACTTAATTTAGTATAGATAGTCCATGCAAGAAAAAGGAAATGAAAGTGAAGAATTACTACCTTTAAAGTGAGTGTCTAAATTCTGGGTTTGAAGGATCAGACCCGGTGCTCGTGCTTTCGACATTAACTCTTTTCTTGTGGACAAACAAACTGGATATGAAGTTCTGCAAAATATTATCAAGAATTACATATTTTCAAATATTGAGTTGGATATACAAATAACCCAAACTTTCAATCAGCTTTAACATGGGATACAAAACAAGATTCGTAAACCAAAATACTTTGTTCGAAACTTTTAGAACGAGTTAATGCTTGTCCAACACTTACACAAACAGGTGGGTTTGAATATGCTCATAGAATGACAGGAAAATGCCTTTCTTTAAAATTAAAAATATAAATCTTGAGAAACTATGCGTTATAGAAGAAATGTGGTTACGATAGGAAATAAGCCATTAGACATGAATTCTGAGTAACTGAACCAAGACATTAATGGATCAGCTAAAAGGCAGAGATTCTCTCAACCTACACACTAAAGAGAAAACTTTTTACGCGATCAATTTATTAATAATTATTCCAGAAACCAAACCAATTCATGATTAACATGCCAAAATAAAAATAAAAAGACAAAGTTCCGATAAAGCATATTGGAATTTTTTCTTGGCTGAATCTAAAGAACAACACATTCTTGGTCAATTTTGGAATCACAGACTCAAAGCAGCATAAGAATGGATCAAGAAAGACCCATGGGTCAAGTGTATGAGAAACTTTCCGGAAATTTCAAGAAAAATATCTTTGTTACTAATTTTTCTTCTAATTCATAATTTTCTTTTGTGGTGGTATAGCGAGGTGACAATGTGTGGAAAACCCACCTTGATTTTGGGGCTAAACCTACAAATGATGCACACATCACAAGGACCTCACATTCGACATTATTTCTCAGAGAAATTGCTAGTGATTGGAATAAAATTTCCAAAAGTGCCCAGAATGAAGATTTCTGTATGCTTCTGATATAAGAAAATTTTAAACCCTAAATTCAAGAATCAACAATTACAAATTGGTTGATGCATACAAATACTAATAAAAAAGAAACCCTAAATTGAAATGATCTGATAATAAAAGAATGTGATTTCCGATAAATCCATCAAGATTTAACGAAAGATTACAAAAACCCTAAAAAATTGTATGTGCCTGGTTATATAAAAGATGGATTTTTCACAAGAAGAAGTCCAACAAAAAAAAAAAATAATAAATAACTGAACAAATGAATCTAAAATAACAATATTTTCGTTCCAATAGTCTTGGGCAGAAAACCCTAGTCAGATTTGGGGCCAAAAAAAAAAAAACCCTAAGAAAGAAGAACCTCTGATCAATCCAATAAGGGAACAAAAACCCAAAAAAGATTAAGAGAAGTACGCACTTGTAATCGTCTTTGTTCTTAATTCGTGCTCAACGAGCCTTGGCTGCAACGGTCGATTGATCGAACTTCGCTAGGAGAGAGGAGAGAGAGAGAGTTATGGGGGAAAAGGGTCCCTTTTATTCAAAATTTAGTTTGTGGGTTTGGATGGGAAAGAGAAAAGGGTGGGCCCATGATAATCCTTCATGGATGAGGGGACGTTGGATCTTGCCATTCTCCACGTGGCGATCGACTATTCGTTGTCAACATAGCCGTTAGCCATCTCAAATCTCAAATCTTAAGTAATTCTCAAGTAATGATGATCAATAAACTTAAAATTCAAAGATAATTTTAGTAATACCCCCTGTGAAATAGGTCATAATAGCTTTACCCCTTACAAATGCAAGATTAAGTTTAACCCTTACCGAAAATTCAGATCCCTTCTTGTTTATAGAATTTTTTTTCTCAAAGAAAAGTAAATCTGGAATTTCACAAAATCCCAATTGGACGATACCTAATGTGGGTAGTTTTGTAAATTTGGGATGCCCCTCAATACACACACGACTTCTTATGATTGTTCGATCTATGATTCTATGAAATCTCAAATTGACTATTCTGTGAGAATTTTTTTTTTCTTTCGCTAATGAAGTCAAGTCCCATTTTATTGATGAAATTTATGTTTAGTAATTTAAGTTTTTGAAGGATATTTTGAATAAAATCGAAATTTTAATAATAACTCATCATTAAAAAGGGACATTGATTTTGGGCTGCATTTTGGAAGTGTTATACCTAAATCGCCAATTTTGTAAGCGGGGCATTATTAAAATTCCAAATTGAAATCTCAGGTATGATAAAATTAAAATTTGAATAACCCTTACAACATTCAAGTGGTATGAAGCTTTGGCATTTATTTATCGAAATTTCTTCCAAGGATACAGCCTTTTTTCTCTATCGTTGGACTTGATCAGATTGGACATCATATTTATGAATGGGAGCTCGCTAAAGTTTTATCATTATTTTAAAGGAGTGGGATCCGTTGACTCATGAAAAAAAAAACACATGATCTCGACCCTATAAACACAAAATCCAATGATTGAGATTTATAAGTATCTTGATAACACAAATCTTAAAGATACTTATCCCGAAGATAAATCTCAATTATTGGATTTTACTTTTAAAGGGTTGGGATCATGACCCTATTTTAAATGGGCCTCGACCTGGATATTTAACCCCTTTTTATGGACCATGGACACTAAATTTAGGACCCCTTGGTTTCTAAATATTTAATGTGAGAACCTTAATTTTTATTCGTCTTGGAAACGAGTTTAAAAAGAAGACATTATTGAGAAAGAGATGGTTTTCCAAGATGAAATGGAACATTTGAAGAAAAATGGAGGTAAATAAAAAGTCCCAACCTTTTTTTTTTTTTTTTTTTCTTTTTCTTTGGTGTAGATAGATCTCTCTAAATAAAAAAGAAGGTAAAAAGAAAAAAAAAGCAGAAGACTCGAGCAGAGATCGAGGAGACCTACCAAAGATTGTAACCCAAGAAAACTCATGAGGTAATATAATACTAGTTGACGAATCCATGATTATAATATGGTACCTAAAATGAAATCAAGTAACACACACATTAAAAAATTCTCATGTACATACATAATCATCATTTACGCCTTATTTCAAATGTTTGGGTTCTCGAAAAAAAAAAAAAAAAAAACTCATGTTGAATCTTTAAACGAAAGAAACAGATTGCTCTAACATCCAAGATTACAACATTCATCTCGTTCTCTCTCTCCAAATACACCAACGAATTTTGGATGGTAAGAGACTTAATAAGGACCAACCAACTCGACAAACTGAACTCTATATGAAAATGACTTACAAATGAATAAAATGATATTACGGTAGCAAAGATTGCATTGAGACTGTTGCATTCATCCAAACATAAACAAGTCACATTAGAAATCTAATTGTTATTAAGTTATTGTAACCTTACAAAGACACAAAACATACAAAAATAAAAAATGATGCTGACAATACTACTCCCAAACCATAAATGTAAAATCCAAAACCTATAGACTCATGGTCCTTACACCATATAAAAACATTGATGATAAGGCCTTACAGAGAAGTCTTTGCTTTGCTCTACATTTTCACTCCTCAGTTGTATAAACTCACCCTTCTTACATGTAATCTGCTCAAACTGTTAAACCAGCTAAACTAAAGATCAAACTCTAAATTTTTTTACTTCAATCCCACACATCAGTATCTTGGTAGAACTGCTTTCAACAGAGGATCAAGATCTTTGTGTTTTCTAGCCAAATCTTAACACCTCACACATGAAATCCATTTGATTACTTGTAAAGAAACTTGATCTTGGCATGTAGAATTGACTTGTAATCACTTCTATAGAATAGGTTCTCTCTGCATGAACAATGAATCCACAATTAAAATGAACCGTTATTAGTTTGCATGTGCTGGCGTTTGAGTGATCATGCAATTTTTAAGAAAATATTTTAGTAAAAAAAAACAAAAAACTACCCAATCTTATAATCATAACCATGGTTTAAAATCTCGTATCAAACAATGTGGCTAATGATGCAGAAATTAGTTTGTAGGTAAAATATGATCATCCAATCAGATCAATTTTTGGCACAATAATATCCTAGGTTAGTGGGTCCGAGACCGACCATTTCCTTTGCTTGAGAATGTAATTATCATGAACATGGGTTTCTTTATTACCTGATATATGTGAAAAAATTTCACTCTTCTTCGTCGAAGAAAACTTCGGGGTGCACTGCAGCCTTGGCGAAATTAAGTGCTCTTTGAAGCTTCCGATGATCAAAAACTTCAACTTTAACCAAAAAGACTGAGCTAACAGGACGGTGATCTGAGAGCCTTATTTCAGTCTGCTTGTAAGAAAGCTGTTCGATGCCCTTTCCAAACCATAGAATGCGATCACACCTGCATGATAGTTCCAAATTAATGAATACACAACTAGTCAGCATATAACCTTTGGAATCACTTCCCTTATCCATTATTGAAAATTGGAAATCAAGAAGTTCTACCAATGGCAGAAAAATACACAGAGCACATTCAGGGATAAGGACCATTCGATGGCCCTCCTCATATATAGATTAGAGATCTCACATTGAAACTCAGCCACTTAGATGATTTCAATCATCCATTTTTCCCATGAAACAAAGAAATGCATAGGTCCCTTTAGAATAGCAAAATTTTCATAGAGTGAGCATGGCAATGATGAAGATGTTTAGATGGATGACTGGTAAAACCGGGGAAGATAAAAATAGAAAAATGTGCATATTGGAGGAAATCTAGGAATAGAACCTATAAGAGATAAAATGAAGGAAGTCAGTTGAGATAGTTTGGGCATGTAATGAGGAGCACATTGATGCAAATTGAGGGCCCTAACAGGTGAGAGGAAGGCCGGAAATGAGGTAGAAATAAAAGATCTAAAATGACATTCCTTGATGAAAGACGTATCTTTAGAGAAAATTGAATGATGAAAGGATGCGTGTTACTGATCCCAAATTTGATATAAGGCATACTTGTCAATGATGAAAATCCTTCTTTAGCAAGAAAGTCTGCCAACAAAGCCTTATCCCAATAATTGAGGTCGGCTAAAATGAATCTTGTTCCTCAATTCCACTCAGTCCAGAAGAATGAAGGAGAATGTGACGTTCATATATGAGGTGAACTCTTCGTCTAATGATATAGGAAAGTCTCCAAGATCATTTTAACTTCTCAAGAATCCAAATACTGGCATTATTAGTCTCCATTAAATTTTTTTATTATCAAACTTATCTCATTCTTTTGGACTTTAAAACATTCCTAGATCGAGGACAAAGTCAACAGGTTACATGGTTAGGAAAGCCCCTACATAACATCTTCCCTAGTTTTTGTGCATATTATTGAAGTTTGTAACATATATTTTCTCTTTTTCTAGTATCCATCCTTCTTATCTCCTCAAAATCAAAATTTAACCAGTTAACATTGGTTGCTGAAAAATTGCCTTACCATGCTGGGGATCTCTTCTTTTCACCTTCTTTTGGGTTTTCTCCAACGTATCTATCAGAGTTGAATTCATACTTGTAAGTGGGTGGGAAGTCTATTACCCCCTCCTTCCATCCATCAAAAACATGCCCACGGTGGAGTTCTTTGCTTAGCTGCCACATCAATCACGATGCCATCAAACATTTTATCATCACAAGTATTATTGATACAAGAGGAGAAATCGAAGGTAGTTGTTGGGTATTAAGGAAATCTATTAATGAATGGTATTCAGAGCAAAGCAATTGTATTGAGTTACAAAGCCAAAAAATTTACTACGGCTGGGCTAAACTGTTTCAAACTCGGGTGAGCTACAACGACTCAGCCCAGTTGAGTGAAATTTGTGCTGGAAGAGTTGGCCTTAGTCTTTGGGATTAAACTTTGCTCTTAATGGAAAGCTGATAAAAATAAATAAAAAACTTGGTGTTACCTGATCACTATTGATAAGTACATCCCACCACTTCAACGCCACGAATTTCCTTACGTCAGCATCCAACATATTGAGACGATAATTCAGATCCCCAAACCAGAAAATCTGACTGTTCAACATTCATAGACGGGTATGTGGTGGGCATCAGATTAATACAAGGAAAGAAAGAGGCGAGAGGAACAACGAAAAAGAGGCGAGAAGAACAACCGAAAAGAGGCGAGACCCAATTACAAATTAATGTTCCAAATATAGATATCAAATCACCTTGTAAAGATTGCCACACGGGCTACATTATGCCAAATCTTGACTCCTAACTTCAGAATTTTTTAAGTTCTACTTTTCAAAAGCTCTGTAAACATTACCATTGAATATGAACATTAAACTATAATTGTTCTATTGAAACATCTGAGTGTCTCCATGGCTCTCTGAGCATTTTCCTAATTTATGGGTAACTTGTGAAGTCAACTACTGCTTTTCTTAAGTCAAAACTGTTGGCAAGAGTATTTTTACAATTTTAGATAAAGGGTGTACTATGTACATAAAAAGGATATTGCATTTTTCCATTTTAGCTCATAGGCTCACAGGACTACAAGACCATTTTCACTTGTACCCTTAAAAAATAGCTTTGATTCAAAGAGTGACCAGATTTATTGCAAAATTATTGGAGGGAGTTCAAAGAAGTTTAATTGCCTTTTTATGTCCATAGTTAAGCTGCTCGAAATATGTTCCATAATAGTTCATGACCACTTATTGGTTCAATGATAAAAAAAAAAACCTCAAGACTTCCTAACAACATATACCAACACTCTTCTCTACGAGAACACATATACTAACACGCTTGTTTAAGTGAACATCTAAAACTTTTTCTTTACATTTCATAATCTTATGGCTACAAATTTATCAAGGGTACCAACATATCTTGCAGAAGACTAATGAATAATCCTTTAAGTAGAAACACTTTTGGACCACATGAAGTTCGTCTAAATGTTCACAATCTTTTCGAGTAACCCTTGTTGTAACATGCTAGTACCTTTGTGCAGATTCCACAATCAAATTCACATGAACAAGTTATGGCTTATGCAAAATAGACAGTCTGGTATAAGAAAAAAACTTACTCATGTGATGGAATTTTATGTGGTTGATCAGCATCAAAGACAGAAGAGAATTGGGTACGCCGTAAGATTTCACACACATCAGAGTTACGCTTTTGATCATCTCCCACCTTGTGACCCGATGTTAGATGTGAACAAACAAAGCAAAGTCGTGTTTGGAAGAGAGACATGCTGACCGAAACAGATCCCTGCATTATAACCATGATATTAGATAATAGTAACTTCAATGATAAATAAGTTCACAAATTAATGTGCAGATTTTCATCAAAGATGGGAAGCTAATAGCTAGGCTCGAGGCATGCCCATAGGATAGTCTGAATCCCCCCACCTCCCTGAGGGAGGTAGGGGGGTACCGGTCCATGGGAAGGGAAAGGGAGGGTTACAGGGGAGGGAAACCCATCCCTCACCAAACCAGTCCACTATTCCTTGCCAAAGGAATAAAGTCAAGGGCCGACCTACTCACTTAGCAAAATGACCTGTAAGCCCCTATTTGATACATGCCAAAGGCCCTTATATGTTACCCTACTCAAGTGAGTGTAAAGTCGTGATCTGATGCTCTCAAAGGGCCCTCTCAAGAGGCCCATCTATGAGGTAGCTGTTAGAACGATAGTCCCACATCGCCTGTGGGAGCCCAATCCGTGTGGTATACAAGGAGTAGGCAACCCTCACCTTATGACCATGGTTTTGAGGTTGAGTTAGGCCCATGGACCATAATAGTTGCTACTCCCCTCAAGGGGGTTAGGTTGGGGAAACGCTCCTTTTCTTTGTAGCTAGTAGTAGCTAGAGTGTGAGAGTAGCTATACCTTGTTTCCCATATAGCCCATGAGACCAACTCCGACTGGAGAAACCTTCAAGTTGTTTATGTGCCTCCTCAACCTTCTACGAACCCAAACTGATACATATATACCCACCATTTGCTTGCTAACAATACGAACATATTTAGCACGGGTCTTCATACTTTCTTTATCCAATCCAATTTCACATTCCCCATTTCCTAATTCTGGGAGAGAATATTCTTCTTCTTCAGACTTATCTGAAACATCAGAAAGTGAATCCAACACATCAGACTTCTCTTGCTGTTCCATCCAAATTAATCCTAGATTTCCTAAGCTACGGTGCACTCTTTTCAATCCACCATTTAATGCTAAATCTTGTTTAGGTAAAACCAGAGGCCTCTCCATCAAATCAAAACCCGAACTGCTTAAAACTCTCCGCAATCCTCTCCTGGAAGAGAAAAGTTGTCGAGGCGTGTCTAGTGAACGTTCAGGCCAATCTAGTCTACTGTCACCGTCTATACCATACATTCTTTTTAGCCGAGACATGTTCCCTATACTTATCACTTCATTTAGGTCTTGAGTTACAAAGTCACAAACATCTGCTAACCCCACTGATTCATTGCTCACCATCTCTACCCCATGGGCACCTACATCATCTGCAAGTATATCAGTAGCAGAAGACGTCCTCAATACTGGAGAAGGAGGAGCACTATAACTTTTATATTTTGTTACTGGTTGCGACAACTTGTTCAAGGTTCTACGAATGATTTCTTCCCATTTTGGAATTGGCTTGCTATCCTCCGCACCCAATACATTGCCGGCATTTAAAGGGACTACTTCTTGGAAACTATAGAAAAAAGGATACAACTGAACCATCAGAAAAATCTTCAGATAAGTACAATAGGAGCATTTATAGTGTCACAAAGTGATGTTTAGTATGAATCCAAATAAGAGGGCATATAAATAATGTCCGAATACTGTCATGCAACCTAACGTAGATTGGCTAACTTGCACATTTCAGTTTGAGATGCGTGAGAGAAAAAGAAAAGTATGGAGAAGGTCCGCGATTGCGTAAGAAGTAAGAAAAAATGGAGTAATGTATCTAAGAAGTTAAGGAGAGATAATGCTAAATTTTGATGGAGGAGAAGATGATTTTTATCTCATGGCAAAGTTCCCTCAAATTTTAACCCTTTAACTTCTGAACTGTGCATTTATTTCACTCTTATGAAATTTCAATCTACCTTACAACATCCATGTATCATATTGTGAGGAAGTTATCTTCTTTAGGTTGTTGACCAGGTGAGGTGTACGAAATAAAATTATAAGAATATCTTTTTATGTACATTCTTGAGCCTGTCTTGTTTAGTGAGAAAGCCACATGGCCTAGCACAAAAAAAAAATAGTATTATTATCATCGTTTAGCTACAGTTTTTTATTTGAATTGACTTAATCCTATTTCTCAGTATGTTTCTTATGTATAATTTTCATTTGGAATGTATTTTGTGTGTGTGTGCATTTTACCATCTAAGCCTTACCCCAAATATTGGGGGATCGGAAACATGAATCTCATTTCACGAGTCATCTCAAATACGAAGGTCATGCTTCTGTCTAGAAGGCACTTTGGTCCACTCTCCGATTTTCCTTTTGACAGGTAAAATTTTGTATTAATAAGAGGAAAAAGGAGGCCAAGCTACCTATAACAGAGAAAAGAAAAAAAAATGACTCAATCTCTAGCCACTATATGAGTTTAACTGTCTCAAATAATTGTGCACAATAACTTCCTGGCAAACTGAATTACCTGCTTTAGTACAAGTTTTGCAACCTAACTGAAATGAAATGCAAATTATTTTCTCAATTTCATAAGGAAGGTATTAAATTTCAATTTCAATATCTATTTTGAATTTCGATCATCTGGGAAATGGAAATATTTCAACCAATGTAGAAATCAATACAATTTTAAGGAAGTTTTCATTGAGAATGTAGGAAATAATAAAATATACACACTGATATGATAAGGTTCATGAATATAACCATTCGTCAATCTTAAATAAAATCATGAACAGATCATATGACGGAATCTATCTAAATTGACAAGCTTGAGGTCGAGAGCTTAGATTTGCACAAGGAGGGTGAGTCCAGCTCTAGTTGGAAGAGTTCATCTTCCATGACATACAGAACAACTTGAAATGATAAACAAGATAAACTCTGATTTGTTCCAATATAATGGTTCTCTCCTAGCATGTGGGGCATGTCAAACTTTTAAAAACTGCAGTTTCTTATGTTATTTAGATGCTCAGACTGGGAGAATTTGAGGGATTCACCAACACAACGAAATAGACTCACCCAAGAATGTAAACGTCTGCTGATTCTTTCAGACAAAGCCACTCATCAATCTCAAGATCCTCATTCGGATGTCTTCCAGCAACATTCCATGTGCCTATCGTTACCCTATGAAACACCAAAATGTTTCAAATGTTATTGAAGAAATCCAAAGACCAATTATCAGTTCACACGCAATGGTTCTAGTACAAACCTCAATTCCTTTGTATCTATATACTGAACTCGTAAAGTTTCTGATTTTCCTCTCCTATGTCTCAGTAGAAGGCTCTTTGAAGATATCCCTGTGAAGATCGAATATAAAAATAAAATTAATGTTTCAAAATACGGTATCAGCCAATACGTTTGATACAACCCAATACATTCCCGAAACATTGAATGTTTCGGGTCAGTCTTAGCCGATACCAATACGTATTGACCGATACATCCCGATATTTTTAACCACGTTTCAAGCAATCAAAAAATTTGGAAGATTCACGGACTAACTTTAACAAGTGTTACTTAAACACAGAATTTGATTTTAAGAATGACAAAGCAAGCAATGAAGAGAGGCAAATGATTCAAGTTATAGTCAAGAAGAGACATGAGTACAGCTTGAAGCTTCCTTTTACAAAGTGGGTCTAATCCTAGTGGGAAGAAATAACTCAAATGGAAGTTCAATATTTGCCTGAAACTTGACTTGAGCATCTGGATAGATTCCCCTGTTCTCTGCTAATATCATCCCCACACATATCTTCTTTGGCATCTTTACAAGAGAATACTGGATGGAAATTAAATAAAATAAGATCAATCGTAGAAAATAACGTAATTGACTTATATTGCTCGAAATTGTAAAGCTACATACCATCATCTTCACTCTCAGTCTCAGTGTCAATTTCATCTTCGCTGAATTCATTCGCCTTGGGCTTAATATTTAGCCATTTTTTCATCACAATTGAAGGCCAAAAGGGCTGCATATATGTCAAATAATCCAATTATATAAACATTCGTAAAAACATTTGGCCATAAGATCACAAAAAGAAGTACAAATCACATCAAACCAAACGAACCGCAGAAGAACGCTTCACTTTTCTACTTCTCATGATCACTCAATCAAAATTCAGAACAAAACAGATGTTTAGGATATTCTTCTCAATCACAGAAGTAGGCACAGAGTTGCCAATGTTCTTTAATTCAAATTGGATGATCTAGAAGCTTATCGACGACTAGTACTATAAAAAAAACGATCAATGGGTTCATTTAGTTCGATACGCGTAATAGAGAATCCATAGTAGTTAGTACTTCCAAACAGAAAGGACAGAGAACTAGTGTTTCTCCAAGTTGAATATAAATCCACAACTTCAAGTTTCAATAGTATTCAGTGGTCCTCTCTCTACCCAATATTTTTTCTAGAATTGTAATATAAAACCGCCACACAATTGAAAATTCAAGCAATAACGAAACACGAAACACGGTGTATAACATTCAAAATGTCCCTTTCAACATAAAAAAGCTATAAAAAATAAGAAAAGAACATTGATGCTTACAGCCACTACTATCTCAATTCAGTAGTGGTTAAGTAATTGACAGAAAAATTAAAGAACACAAAATAATTGTCTTCCCCACATTTCAAAAATCTTCGTAGTAACGAAATGGTACGAAACTAGTTATACAAATACAATGAACAATAATTGGACAACACCATTGCACCTAATTACATGGACTACTTTGTGGTCAACATACAATTCCACAACTAAGAACGTTGGATTACAGTCTACAAACTCAATTCAATATTCCAAATACAAAATTGATTAAGACTAATAACCATGATTATCTCCTAATAAGAAAACTTATGGATACAATTGAACCCATCACTATCAAGATTTTTCTCAATAAACCCATGACACTAAAGAGCCAAAAAACATGAAATCAACATCTTCAAGTAGACAAGACTGATATTTGAGATTAAAGTTGGGGAGTTTTGAAGACATGGGGTGGTGATGAAATGGTTTAGAATAAAGAATGAAAAGTGCAGGACAGCTGGAGTGAGTGACAGGTTTGCTGCAGCTAATACAAGGGGGGGAGAGAAGAGATAAGAATAGTAAAAAGGGTTGAAAGTGAAGAGTGGGGGCATGAGAGGAATAATATTTGTGAAAGTTGTGGATGGTAGGGGGGTGTGAATAGTAGAAGGTGGACCCTGGGCATTATAGTTGGAGAGGTGGCAGTGGCAGAGATTTCTGACCATAAAAAATAATTTTTTTTCGAGGTTGATTCGAAGATGACTTCTCATGAGAACCATAGAAATAGAATAAAAAATTTTGGGTAGGTGTGATAACTGCTGTTTCCGGTCTCTCTCTCTCTCTCCAGAAAACAATGTGGGTCTGAAATCTTGGTTTTTCAAAATCGGATTGCTGGTTTTGTCTCTACAAGTCAACCCCTTTAAATCTGACTTCAATAATTCTATATAATTATCATCATCATCAAGCCGTATCTCGAGGACCTGGATTAGTATGAATCATATTACTTCATTCTATGAACAAAGCTATGTCTTAAGTTATTGAAAATGAGTTTATTTAAGAATGTGAAGTTGAGTATTTCTTATATGATTGGAGTAATTTATTTTTTGTTTTTTTGATAACGAAGGGTATCCGGGCCAGCTTGCGCGCACCAGATTAGTCCCTATGCCCCGCACTCAGGTTATACCCCACTACGTGGAGCAGTGCGTGGTCACTAAGGTTTTTTTATGGGTAGTGGGATTTGAACTTGAGACCATAGAAAGAGCAGATTCCTTGGCCCCAAGTTACTACCATTCAACCACCCCTTGGTGGTTGGAGTAATTTATTTTTGTTGTTGTTGTTTAATGAGAATAATAAGTTATTCTTACATTGGTTTTTTCAAACGTTTACAGATAATTTCGGCACCTTATGGCCATGGACCAAGGATTCCAATATCTGAGGCTTTAAGGATTAAGTTAAAATCTTATAGAAAGCGACCCCACTTTTCGTTTTTAATTTTTTCTTTTTTCAATCATCTAATGTATAGATGAGTATACTTTTCAATTCTACGTCAAAAATGTTTTGAAAGGATGTGACCTTGGTTTTAAAACTTGGTTTGATGGCTCATCTCGTTCATTGACAAGATCGAATTGTCTCAGACGAATCAAATCGTATCGGACAAGATAAACCATTTCACTCATTTTATAATTATCTTATCATATATATGTTTATATTAAAAATAATTATAATTTTTTTTATTTATAAAATAAGATAGATTAGAAGATGTTTAATCTAATAAAATCATATTTTATTTAGATAATAAGTATTTAAATTAAAAAAAAAAATATTAAAATATACAAAAAACCGGTAGATTGGAAGGAATTTTACTGACTCGTTCAAGATTTTTAAAATATTGTCCCAGTCATTTTTGCTCATCTCATGAGATTTTGCACATGTGAGACGTCTTATCTATCCATCTCAATCATGGACGGTGCCTAAGCATCTTAGTGTCGGACTTAAAATTATGGGTTTGCCTCATCAAGATGGAATTGTTGTCCTTCCAATTTGAAAAAGAGTCTAATTAACTTACTAACATAGTGAGACTCCCAGTCTTATAAATATTTTGGGAGTGTCATGTGGAATGAGATAATCTATTATAGCCAGCTAGGTTTTGTTAATATGTGCCTTAAGGGCATGCACACGTTAAGGTGCGTTAAATACACCATGGAAATAAGCATTTGATGGTATTTTTTATAAGAAAAAAAAATCTTTTGAGGGCACTTTTTATTGGGGTAAGATGATGACCAAGACTTAATTCGGCATCTTAAAAAAAAAAAAAAAAAAAAAAAAAATCTAAAACCATGATTTGTGAAAGAGGGGTGGGGAGAAGGGAGGAGATGATAATCACATCGTGTGATGGTTAGATCAATGGATTTGATTTTGAATTATTAAAACTATGAAGAAGATATCTAATATAATGTCAATTGATCAGATGGTTAAGATCATTTTGAACAAAAGAGAATTCAGGCTATAGAGTTGTCTGATAAGTGGGCCCTTTTTACAATTTGTAGTTATTGGCAGAAGATCCAAGACATCAACTTGGAAGACAAAAAATGTCATGGTGAAAGCTTATGTTAGAATCTCAAAAGTCTAATGTTCTTTTAAAGTAGAGATGTCTTCATCTCATATTACTCTTTCTATTGTTCTGCTATTTTCTCACTTAATTGGTTCCAAGCCATTATCTTTGACCAATTATAGCCCCACTTGCAAGTTGTGGACCTTTTGAAATCTAAAGGTATTTTAATAATTCACTCACCTTCAAAAGTCCAAATCCATATCTTTCATTAAATTCTTCATATTTATCATTAAATATTCATATATATATATATATATATATCATTAAATTGACTGGTTACCTCTTTTTTCTAACTTATAATTAATTTCGTAGATTCTTAAACGACATTTAGGTTAAATATTGATTGCTAAGATCTCCATCATAAGATTTGAGCAATTAAATTTTCATCCTTAAACTGCTAATCTTCGATAACTTTTAATTATAGATTTACATATGATAATCTGACGTTCAAGTAAGAAAAAAATTGGTGGAGATATCCACTTATATTTCACTTTCTGGACCTTTTAGATATAAATTAAAAAGAAAGAAGAAAGGAGAAAGAAGATTCAACGATCATACATCAAACAATGCTTGTATTCTCCATTTATAGGCCAAACACCTTTAATAACGAAAACCGACCTGGTAGGTGTGCCTATTTTAAAATGAAAATAATAAAATTTTTTTTCTTGTACCATTATTATCATTATTTTAATTTTTATTTAAAAGAAAGTTTTTTTATATATTAGTTAGTAGAGTTTTCATTGGATCGGATTTGGATCAGATCGAACCTTGGATTGACATAGAACCAATCTAATAAGAGTTTGGTCGAGAGTAGATATAATCTTATAACAAATATCTCAACTTTTCAATTCAAATCTAATCCAACAGCAACATTAATTTTATACATATAAAAGGTTCTATGGTGGGAAGGATAAAATACAAGTTTGGAACAAGATCCCCATCTAAGTCATATGGATTAGTGTAGGGTGTATATTTTTCTCCACTCT
Organism: Akebia trifoliata; assembly: GCF_017979445.1. NCBI lineage: Eukaryota > Viridiplantae > Streptophyta > Magnoliopsida > Ranunculales > Lardizabalaceae > Akebia > Akebia trifoliata. The sequence goes on along the minus strand of NC_141385.1, from coordinate 36,761,874 downwards.
TGAATTTGTCATACTCCAGTTAAATCCTATGGCCCTCTTATATTCATAGTTCTCCTCTTCAACAGATCGGTCTTTTGTAGTAATTGGTTAATATGGTATCAGAGTATTGGGTTTGTACAAGTCATGGGTTCGATTCTTTCCACCTTTATTGATGATGAGGAGTGTTGAGTGTATATTTTCCTCCACTGTCGGATGTGTCATACCCTAGTTAAGTCTTGTGACCGTTTTATATTCATAGTTCTCCCCCTCTTCAATAGATTGGTCTTTAGGAGTAGTTGATGGGTTAACTATTACTGTGTCGACTTAAATAATACCTCAACCTACTAGGGATCATGGTTAAGATTAGGTTTAAAAACTATTCGATAAAAAACATTTGCATAGTCAAAGGCTTCGACAATGGACAATCATTGAGCTTCCAAAATTAAAATGTGTTTGATCAAAAAAATCTATTTAGAGTTCTTAAAATTTTGTTTTCTACTTTCACATGTCTCTAGATCATGTTTTTTATTCAACATGAATGTATGTCTTCATTGAAAATAATTCGAATAAAAGATAAATTTATCGGGAACAAAAATAGAACTTTAGATAGAGATGTTTAGATCTCAAAGTTTGATCAAATGGGATTTCTTTAAAATGATTTTGGTTCATTATTTCTAGTAAATTTTGTGGGTTCACAAAAGGTAATTGGTAAAGCCGAGCCGTTCATAGGGTTATGGTGAAATCCATTTTACTTACTACAATCGAGTTATGCACAATTGTCACCATCTTCTTACTTTTTTTTTTGTTTGATATTGCAGTGTATCTCACATCATTTTGGGATGGGATTAGTCCCTATGATCGCATGCCCCAATCCCATGGAAGTTTTCTAATGTAATTTTATATTTTTAACTTTTTACATACGAACAGATAAATTTAAGAGGAGTGATCTCATCTCTATTTACTAACATGAAACTAAACATAAAAAACGAAAAGAAAAAGTTTGTAATTTAAAATTTTCAAAGTTCCTACCAAAATTAGTTTGATTTTGCCTGTCTAAGTCATCTCGTTTTAGACAAGACAAATCTATCTCAATCATGGTTTCATAATTCAATATCTCAACCCCAAGTGGTTGGCCTAGTGGCAAGCCGAGTCTTAATAAGCTCCTTGGGAAGGGTAGGTCAAGTGTTTGAACCCCACGAAGCAATGATGTCCTTGTGGCCACCCTCCAAGGTCCGGTTGACCCTCGACTTAACCAGTTGCACGTATGACTTTCTGAGGGGGCGATGTATGTGATCGTGGGATTAGTCTCATCCAAAGGGTAGGGATACCCACAATAAGAAAGAAAAAAAAAAAAAAAAAGATTTGATATCTAATCTCATACCCCATTGATAAGTTGATGCGTCGGAGTCCTCTCATTTTGGACAAGTCCAACTTGTTTGAATAGATTTAATATGATTTATTAATATTTATGTGTGTTTAAATAATTACAATTTTTCTTAGTCTAAGATGGATTGATACGTAAGAAAAGTCACAAAATCTTATCTTATATGGATAAGAAAATTTTAAATTATTAAAAATATGTATATATAAAAAATATCTTCATAAATACGGGAAATATATTTTTGATATGTCCGATGAGTTAGCTCGGAATGAGTCAATGTGATAGATGATTCACACTGACTATCCCACCTGGTTGACTTTGAGCCTGGGATGACTCACTTGAGTCATCTCGACCTCAAACCGGTTTTTAAGATCCTAAATTTCAAGGTCCAACCCGACAACCCTGTTTAGTCTGAACTTTTCAAATCTCAAACACTAAAATAAAGGTGCCAATAGGCCATTTATCGGAATAAAAACTCTGATTCCAAACCGTTCAAAGAAAGAAATTTGGACAGTTTTGATTTTAAAATTTAATGGTTCAAAGAATCGAACCGGTACCGACCCATTGATACCCGTACGGGTCAAACCACAAATTTCATAGAGATCATCTTGTCCTCCTGGTGATCCGTTCTAATTGGTAGGGAACATCCTTCTATACTTAAGTTCTGGCAGAAACCACCAATCAAGCTGATTTTAAATATTGAGGTTTATTGAAGAAGGGATTGACTAGTTGCACTCCACTAAATAGTTGGTTGCACACCAAATTTGAAAAATAACCTCTATTTTAACCTACTAATTGCACCTCATTATTGGTATCATGACTTCATCTTCTTTACTCGTGTAAATTGTAAACTTGTTTGTTATACCACAAAGTAATTCTTACAATAATTTATGCAAGCATGTTTGAAGAACAACAACAAGGGGTTGGCCTAATGGCAAACTGAGCCTTGATAAACTTCAGGTCCGATTGACCCTTAACTCAACCAATTGCACGAAGGATTTTTCGAGAGGGCGGTGTGATTGCCCTTGACTCAATCAATTGCACTTCACTTCACTTGGAAAAAAAAAAAAAAAAGAGTACAATATTTTTATTTTTATTTTGAGTGCAATCATCCAAATGGAGTGCAAAGGGAATTTTGTAAGTGATGGGGTGCAATTAATAGTGGGTGATGTGCAACTAGTCAATCCCTTTAAAGAATCTTCAAGGTAATTGATCTATAAGAGTGACGCGTGGTACAATTTTATAGGACTCAAATCTCTATTAACAACACCGATATTCAGCAAAGATTTTTTATTTCCGCGTAGATCGAAACAAGTTGTGATTGGGGGAAACAGCGAAATCCTAGCTGTGTCCGTAATTTTAAAAGTGTGGACCTTGACGTAGTACAGAAGGAAAGTGAATTGCGAAACAACAAATAATTCCAGACTATTTTTCAAAGAAACAAACAAAATATGAAAAGCCATTGCTTTTCACTCACCAAACGTCACCTTCCTTGGTGATTTATTGCCATTGTATTGAGTTTTTTTTAGTGGGTCCCACATATCATCATCATCATCATCATCATCATCAAATTCTTATCCAAATGTTCGAGGTGGGCAAAATGAATCATGTTCTTCCATTCCATTTTATGTAGAGCCACATCTTATGTGATTGAAAGTGACTTCATGTCAATTAGGATCACATCCGAAAATTAGATATAATAACTTTGAATCTTGGTAAAGGATTTCAAGTTTGATAAAGATCCGATTTGACATCTTATTGGATTAGTAATGAATTATCATCATATATATTCTATTTGAAATTATATGAAATTAATTTATAGACGTCATGAAACTCTAAGGGCCCTCCAATTTTAAGGGCATCTCTAAAAATCGAAAAATTGTTGTGGGCCCTCCATGTCAAAGGGCACCCCTCTCACCCTCCAACGATTCTGATGACTCAGGTGAGGAGGAGGAGAATCAAAGGAGAGGGAGAATAAGAAGAACATAGAGAGGGAAAGTGAATGAAAGAGAGAGAGAAAAAAAAAGAGTAAGAGGAGGAGGAAAAAAAGAAAAATAAGGAGAGAGAGAGAAGGGGGGGGGGGGATAAGAGAACTTACTAGCGTGTGATAGGCATTATGCCTAAGCTTTCCTTTGTGTCAATTCACCGAATACGATAATGCAACTATGAAGAGGGTTACGTTCGTAAAGTACCTTTATCGACAATAATTTTCACAAATCTACCTCGAGATTTGTGTTTATATATTGATTTTGATGAAAATGGAGATACAGATCTCAATGCTTCCATTTGATTAACAGTCAAGTGCAAAAATAGTGGTGACACGTGTGTAGTTTTATTCTCTTCAGGTTTCGTACGTGATCGGTTAAAAATGTTATTTTGACAGTGACTTTTTTTATGCTTGATCTTTTGTTAAGGCTTTTGTAGATTTTCTTCTCTCCGAACTTCACTTTTTATCAATTGAGAATGATTTCTTGACTTTTGGAGAAGTTTTAGGCTTGATCTTATCTTTAATTGAAGTTCGAGTCTCTTAAAAAACTTTGCTTCATCTTTAGAAGAGGGCTTAAGAGCTTCTTCTTTTCTAAAGGAATAACTTTTGTCTTCTGAGAGGGACTTTGATATTTATAGACTTAGGTAGAAGAGTATTTTTAATTATGCCTCATTTTTAAATGGGTTTTACATAATTTATTTAAATACTGTTTGGTTATTGGTCTGATCCATTTCATTGGATTTTGGACTTAACCATATGGGCTAACCCATTTGTTAGGTGTACAAGCCCAATACTTAGTGTGGATCACTTGAATTTAGTTGGATCATGGGTTTTTTCTACAAAAATCCAAACTCAGACGATAAAAGACTCGATCCCATTCAATGGGCTTCATTTGGTTGTATGGGCCAACATATGGTTTCTAAGGACTTTATTTTTATTTATAAAATTTGTAAAGGTCTCCTCAAAATTTTGGTGCCTACAAATGTCCCTCAAGGATGCGTTGTCTGTAGAGGGGTTGAAGATGATGTATCATTGACCATGTTTATAGAAATACGATGCTTTGATAAAAATAAACTTTCTGGTGTTGTACCCACTTTCACCATGAGTTAAACATTGAGATGTACTTTTTTCTTTCTGACTCTGGTTTTTTGCAGGATTTACTTGACCAATCACAAGCATGTAAACTTCAAGGTGTTGATGTAGCATGGCTTCAAATTGTAATCATGTGAGAAGCAAATTTCAAGTATGTAAGCTTCAAGGAGTTGTTAACACAAGACTTCAACTTGCAATGAGGTTTGACGCAATTTTTTTTTTTTCTGACAACCCTCAAGAAAATAATTTCCTTGAATTCTTTGAACATATTTTCTTAGTTTATTTATTTATTTTTTAATTTTTTCAACAGATTAAGAAAAATAATTGGATTCTTGGCATTGTATTGATCACGAGGGTCACATGGGATGAACCATAATTGTGATTTGACTTAAAAGAAATTAAGCAATATTGAAACTTGGCATAGGTGAGATGCATGATATCAAAATTATGTTTCTACTCTATTTTTATTTATTTATTTTTTTCACGTATTTCAATTCAACTTCCACTTTTCCCATGTGTTTGAGGTCACTCTAGTATTATTCAAAAGAGAAATTATAGTGGTTTGGTAATTGGAGTTTTACCTTACCAAATATGGGGCACACGAGTATAATTTTGTTTTCTTTGCTAACCGACGAAGCAGCTCAAATGGAGTAGAAATTAGATGGAACTTATGACTCCAATTGAAATAAAAAGTCAACTTCAAAGCAAATTGAAGGTGAAACTTTAACAAAAGTTCAACTCTTATATGAATAATGTTTCTGACGGCTGCAATTTGAACGCTTAGCACGACTAGTTTCATATTGGATTGGTGAGAATGATAAACGACTTTTTTTTAATCTTCTTCATCTCGCCCATCTCCATCTCCATCTCAACGTGGAGTTAAATTGTCTAATATGGTAATCTATGTGAGTGGTGAGCCCAACCTCCCTTGGCAAGATTTGAAATCTAACAAATTAGTTAGGCTAGGCTTTTCCCAAACTCTTCTTATTCTTTTTTCTTGTTCTCCGGTTCACCCTCTTCTTCTTTATTAATTTATTCTCCACTAGTCTTTTTAAAGATACATGAATCACTTTTCCCATCTCTCTAGTAAAGAAGATGAGATAGGGATTTTCTCAAGAGATGACTGTAACAGCATTTCCACAGATAACGTCATAGAGAAGATAGGGATCATAAGAGATTGAAAACAAAGTCACAAATTGACAATTTTTATGAATTAGTGATTCACACCATGATATTGATAGATGTGTATTTTTATGTTGTTGTATTTTTAATAGCAAACTTTGATCCACATGAGCTCTCTTCAATTAACAGGTCAAAAACAAACACATTCAATCTGGATATCGAAACCCAAAGATCAGACTCCCAATTCCGAAGAGAACTCCCATCTCCAACAAACACATTCAATCTGGATATTGAGCGTATGCTACGCGCGACATAGAACACAAAAACCCACGACTTAGTTATCATCTTGGTCCAGATCCTCTTGCAGTAAGTTGCTTGTGTGGAGTTTTAACATAAAAAAGGTAGATCTGAAAAACAAGAGAGGACAATGATCTTGGTAACATGCATCATAGTTGAATATGAACTTATATGCCCTGTGATCAGATCTTGTCATTATAAATTCTCATCATTTATTTTTTTTTGTTTTGTTTTTAAAGAACAGCTGCTATTGATTGTTCATAATTAAGGATGTTTTGCAAAATGTTGTTAATGGCAGCACTGATGATGGTTTGTATTGGCGGTGGCCTAATATTTAAATTTGTTGTAGCAACAAGAAGTTATCACTGAGGCAACATAGATCATGGTAGTGATGGGTTGAGGCATCACAATATAGCAAAAATTGTACAAGCAACAAACATAAGATAGGCATTGGCATGGTCAGAATAATTTTTTGAGAAATTTGGTTACACTCAACTGTGGTATACATAAGTGTGAATAGGCACTGGTTCTGAACCATCCTTCCTTCAAAGAATTAGTCTCACTCGGCTGACAACCATTTCATCATCTGGTTTTTGGTGAATCAGCTATTTGATTGACAATGCTACATCATCTGGTTTTGGATGGTCTTTGATGCACTGTGACGGGCGGAGCCAGGATTTTCTTGTAGTGAGAGCAAACTATGGTTAGTTGTATAGTTGAAGAACTTGAAGATGAATGGGTTTAGGGAGAAATTCAGAAATTTTTGGTTAGAAGTTGAAGAAAAGGATATTTAGGTCATTACCAATTAGTATACAAGAAGGCCTGGTCAAGAGGTAATGTCATCAACAAAAAATTGAGAATGGGTGGGGGGGCAAAAATTGGAGGGAGGTAAGGGTGTGGCGGCAAATGGGGAGAGAGATGAGGGAGTGGGGACAAATGGGGCAAGTGATTAGTAGAAAATATAGGGGTGTCTTAAAGTTCTGTGGGGGCAATTGCCCCACCAACTCCTTGCTAGCTCCGCCCCTTTGATGTGTCAGATGAACCATCCTTCTTTCAATGGATAAACTACACAATTAACAACTACTACATTATGTAGTTTTGGGTGGTCTTCAATACACAATTATGTGTTATATGAACACCCCCTTTCAAACGGATCAATGCTACAATTGCAACGTGCCATCTCTTCTAGTTTTTTTTTTTTTTTTTTTTTCGACAATAAATTTCATTTTTTGTAGCAACTGAACCTCCTGTAACTTTGTAGACTGCCTATATATCCACCCAATGTGGGATCAATCTAGAACGTAGTTCGAATGTTTTCTTTTGAGTAATTTTATGTACGAAGATCAAATTGGAGATCTTCATCAATAGCAATAGTTTGACCATAGATGAGGGTACAAGACTTTGATTCCTTTTCAACCTAGATGTTTTCCTCATACTTGTTGGAGTTTTTCAAGGTGTGTTAAATTGACGGAGTTTGATGAACAACTATACTCTATTCTATGTCGTGGGCTCGTCTGGTTAGCTCCCTCGAAGGTGCATGGCTTGATCATAAGATGTACAGAAGTCCCCAATGCATCCCATGAATGCAGATCTCGATGACAAATGATTGAGAAAAATAGTCCATGCAGTTGAGGGAAAAATTTCTTCAACATTCAATATACTCGATGACTAGTTCATCATTCATTTGTTTTGACGACAACGAATTCCACCATACTTGTCGTCCTTCTAGTGTTGTAGAAACAACCAAGAAATACTCTTTTGAGTTGATCCTAACTATTTATTGAGTTGGGTTCCAAGTTAGTGTACCAATCAAACGCGTTGTCACGAAGGGAGCGAACAAATTGTTTTATCATGAGGTTGTTGAATGCACTGGCATTATTGCAAGTTGCAACGAAGTAGGCAATGTGCTTGTAGACACCCCAATTTGCACGAACCCATAGGAAAATCCAAATTTTCTCGAATTAATTTCGATTTAGAACTCAAGTTCTTCGACGGACCCACATTGCTATTTTGCATCATTTTCATGCATACATGCATCATCTCATATCATTGCATGCCCATGCCTTGTCCCTAATCCACTTAAACCTATGCCCATCACCCAAACCCAAACCCAAATCCAAATCCATATCCCAAATCCAAATCCAAATCCAAGTCCATGTCCTAACCCAAAACCAAGTCCATCCTAAGCCCAAACCCAAGTCCACATCCCTAACCCAAAACCAAGTCCATCCTAAGCCCAAATCCAAGTCCATATCTCAAACCCAAGTCCATTCTCTCACCCCTTATATGATGACACATGTTGATACCTCATAAGCCCCCAATACCCAATGCATCATCTAATTGGAGGGTCAACTTTCCCTTTGTGAAAACTCAAGAATGCCCTTCTCAAAAGGTTTAGTCAAATCAAAAAAGTTGTTTGGTCTTTGGTAATAATCCATAAAGGTGAGGGAACTTCCCATTATACCCTCAAAAGGTGGGAATCTTCAAGTACATACATGGAGTTCTCCCATTGGTCAATTTCAAAATTATACTTCTACCCTTACTTTATTTGTTATTTACAAATGAACCAAAGTCTACTTTTCACCTACCACTTCACCTTTACACATGTCATCCTCCTATTCACCCTCCCAAATGTGCTTTTGTTTTCCCATTGGTCCATTTCAAAACTACACTTCCACCCTTGCTTTATGAGTTATTTACAAATAAACCAAGATCTACTTTTTACCTACCACTCCACCTTTACACATGTCACTCCCCCATTCACCCTCCAAAAGTACTTTTGTTCTCTCACCTCTATTTACCAAAAAACCAAGGATCAAAGCATACTTTTAGGGTTTCTTCACAAATGTCATCTTTACCCCCATACAAATGAAAAATTCAAAAAGAAATAACCTAAATCTCATGTCCATTTTCTTCATTTTTAGGGTTGGACCACTTTATCCCCAAAAGTCTTCCAAAAACTCTATAAATACCTTCAATTTCCATGAACAACTCATGCTCTCAAGCCCCCATCTCTCAACCTAAAACTCTACAAAAATTCCTACTCATTCTCTCATCTTCTAAACTTCAACTCAACCCTTAACCATCTCATTCATCTCTCAAGCCTACTCTTCAAGGTCCAAGTTCACCATCAAGGGACAATGTAGGGTTTAAGATGTAGTTTACTTATTTCAAAGTTTGCATTCTCTTCTTCTAACCCTCTCTTTATTTTATTTTTAGAAAGCCTTAGGATGTAATGTATACCCTCTCCCATCCCCGGTAGATTGGACTAAGGTTCGATCGAAAGGATGGGGGTTGAAGCCCTTTTCACTTCAATCTCATGCATCATATTGTACACAATGCACACACTCACCTATGCATGGCAATGATGAAGAAATGTGTCACCCTCTTGATGGGGTGAAACACTAAGTTTCTAGCCATGCATACATGCATCATGGTTGTGGCCTTAAGGGAACTCCATCATGGAGTCTCTCTAAAAGTTCAAACCTACATTCATATTCATAAATTTAATGTGGCTACATGGGTCATTCTTTTCTATAGAATGCCCCTAATGTCATGTTAAAAAATCAAAACCCTTTGTTAAGGAAACATTCCACTTAATGCACACACCACTCTTATCATACATTCTCATGCATTTTTAATATTTGTTTTCTCAAGTTTTTACAAAATAAAATGGCCAAACAAGGTAACCACCTTTGGTGGAGAGAATGGGGTGCTTAACACCTTCCCCATTCTCTAACCGGACCTCCTTACCTAGATATAAGGTAGACCTTGCCCTTTTCCAACATATGAGAGTCACTACAATGCCATGGAAAAATGGTTTTAAAAAAAAATCAATTCGGGTGCCCATTCACACCCATTTCCAAAAAAGAATGGTGGCGACTCCAAACAATGTAGTATTGAGGTTCATTGTGAACATTTCATGTCTACAGTGCTATTTTGAATTATCTTTTCCTTCAAACAGTCAAAATTTGGCAGTTGATATCCTGTCGAAAAATGTATTTACTCGATGTGTTGAGTATAGGGTTTGGAGTAGACAACCGAGGACTGTGGCATGCCCTCATATTGAGCACAAATGGTGTTAGTGATCATTTTTTGCAATTATTGAATAGAAAGCGAGGCGACAGATCTCATTGGTGGGTCTTTCATAACATTTCGTGAACCAAAACAATATCCTTGTTGCTCTTCTTTGCTCAGAGCCATGTGTGTTTCGAGAGTGAATCTTGGAGGATGCAAGGGTCCAGCGCTTGATTCATCTTCTTTGTCATTCTACTTCAAACGACTAGTTAATGTGGCAATTTGAATGTCATTTTCTTTCATTGTCTTTATCAACCTGTTGATGATGTCTGCCATCTAGGCTACTTGTTCTTCCATCGTTAGTATCCCGATTGTCATTATCACTTTGATGGAAGTGTGAGTATATGATAGGAAAGTGATTGATAGAGATCTAGATGATCCTTTGCTTGACTTCGAATTGGATCCAGAATCTGATGAGTCGTCTTCCATAACATTTGCCCACGTAGCTTTAGTTGTTGGTGTCGTTTTCATTGCACGCTTCTTTGAATGGTGACATAGAGGCTCAACAAGCTGAGAGACACTCATGTTTGTCATAGTTCACATCACAGGGTCATTACAACTTACAACCTGAGTATATTCAGTGTTGGAAGAGACGAATTTCTTGTTTTTTTTTCTACAATAACGTAGCGTTACGAGATGCCATCGTTTTTGTTTTTGTTTTTATAGTTGACTGAAAGATAAGAGGCTAAAATAGTTCCACCGGGCATGTTAAAAATTTATCGACAACAAATTTCACAAATCTACCTCAAGATTTATGAAATAAGATCGCAAATGATTTTATATATTGATTTTGAAGAAAATGGAAATACAAATCTCATTGTTTCCCTCTGATTTAATGTCATGCCCGCGATTTAGGATCCATATTTTTTCAAATCTTGAGGGTGGAGCGAAAAATAAAATAAATACGATATGAATTTCTTTCAAATAATTTTGATAGAATTTTTCCTAAAATTTGGACTTAAGAAATTTTTTTACCTATAGAAATATGCATGTATAATCAAAATCCATATATTCATTGCATTACAACCACCATATCATAACAAATATACATCACTTAAAAACATATTATAATTATAACTCAAAAGTGTACATAGACCCACCACACATCTCGTATCGATCAATAGTTTTTCATGTCATAACCATTAACTCTCACTCTCTAGACTTATATATACAAAAATACACAATACACATGTTGCTAATATATACAAGAAAGTCCAAAATTACACAAAATAATTTCACTAAACTCAAATCTCAACTCACATATAACAGAAATAATATTCATCATCTTGATCTTACGATCCCTCTATATAATGTTCTTTATCAAGAATAGGCATCCCAATAGTTGGGACATCTGTAATGTTTTATTGATAGAGTGGGTAACAAAGAAATTACTCAATAGTAAACTCACATTTCAAATTAATAATCCTAATATGAATGGATAAACATGCTAATATATTATAAATAATGCAGATTTTTAAATAAATAAACAAAACGAATAACACTCGAAACAGGCTAATCTTTAATAAAATAGCAACGAAATATCTCTATCTCATAATAAAATAAAATAAACATAAACATATCATAAGAATATCAATCCAGGTGGTGTATGAGATAATAATGACGAGGTACACGACTGATATAAAAGTATCGATCTAAATATCGATGCTTTAGTACTTAACCAATATGGAACTCACCGTTAGGTCTTGATTTTATGGTCAATCTGGCAATTTACCATAATTGGTTGACCATGTTTTTTAGCTCAGGTTAGTCGTTGATCCGTAACGGAGATCAATCGTTTGACTACTATAGATTGTAAATGATCATTTGACAAGCTAGCTTCATCCTACCTCTATGGTATGCATGCTTTCTCAATCAATCTAGTTATCTACAAGTCACATTTATAATATAATTTGTTGTTTTCCAATAAAGATAAGATATGAATTTTTCGAATACTATGCACAAAAATATTCTCAAGTGGTATCCCATACTATCGAAGAGAATATCAGATGCTTATTATTCCCAATTAATTGGTTGTTTTCAGATAGAACTATTCATAAATCTTATTGACATTCATTACCCATTTAATGGATAACAAAAATAATAATTATATTTTTTAAAATTCATTTGAAATAAATTAAAATAAATTTGTAAATGTAACAATATTCCTGAAAGCACCCTCGATCCACAGGTATAGATCCTTTTTTTATTTTTTGGGAGTCGCCATATAGTTTTACGGTCTAAGAATCGAAACATGACTTTAACTGAATAAAAAGTACTGAACTACAAAAAAAATGGGTTCAGGGATCACATTACAAGATTGGAAAGAGTTAGGCACCAATCCCGCCCGATGAACGCTATTTTCTACTCTTTTCAAAAAATTTACATTACAAGAAAAAATAACCTAAAAATTAAAATAAAAAAATTACCTTCTTTACCTAGGTGATTGCGATAGTCGATTCTTCAAAGCTGACGGAGAGCGTTCATCGTGTGAATCTTCCTATTTTTGTCTCCGTCGTTAGATCTGCTTCCGATCTCCGAGATGAGATTTTCTCTTCTTATATCTGAATATTTTATGGCCTTTCGGAGTGTTTTGAGAATTTCTAGGTGTTTTTTAGGTAAAAATATAAGGTTTTGGTGTTAGGTATGGATTTGAGACTTCAAATTTAGGGTTTTAAGAAGTCTTAGAAGAGTTTTTAGCCTCTCTTTCTTAAGATTTTTCTTGACCTACGAATTTAGGTGGTAGAGGCTCTTTTTTATAGAGTTTTTTAGAAGATTAAGGTTTTGATTAGGTCACTTAGAGATATGGTTAAGTTGTTTCAATTAGGATTTTGAATCTTACATAAAATTAAGATTTTTTAAGTTTTTGGAGAACCCCCCAATGGAAGGTTCTTTATTAAATTATATTTTTAATTCTTTGGGACCCCCGGTGGAGAGTTCTTTATTAAATATCATGTGGACCCCACTTAAATAAATGAGCCACTACTTAAAATTCGGCCTATGAGCTTAATTAATTGATTTTATTTCTTCAAAATTTTAATTTAATTTATTAAAATTTCACTTTACGTAATTAATATTTTAATTATTAGTTTCAGATTTTTTATTTTTAAGGTTTGAAAAATTATCGTTTACCTTCAGAGAAGGTTTTTGAGTTGAGAGGTTGATTTTCGACATTTTGGAATGTTTTAAAATCAATTTTTCGTAAGGAATTCAATGAGAGTATCAATTTGTGTCACTTATGGGTTTTTAATATGAAATGATTATGGACCCTATGAAGGCGTTTTCATAATTTTGTCGAATTTTATGAAAATTGACAAAATAATTTATTTGATTTTAATTTATTATTTTATGTGTTCGAAAGAGTTTTCCTAAGTGTAATGTAAGCTCTAGGGATATTTTGATGTTAGGGGTATTTTGGTAATTTGATTATTTTTGATGATTTTTCTTATAAAATTTCTTTTTGTCTAAAAATGATGATTTCTATATTTTTTTGTTATATTTTCCTAGTATAGTGTGGTTTCTAAAATTTGCTTGTTTGAAATATCTCATCTGAATTTTTGAAACATATTAGTAACAACAAAAAACATTGGAATATTCATTCATTATTGGGAATCGTTGCAATTGGGTTGACGAGTTAATTAATTGGGTAAGTATGAAAATAGGGTGTCTACAATTCCTAGGTATTCTTGAATTATAAATATGAAACAGTATATCGAAAGTAGTAAATATGCTGGTACATCGTCCCACAGTTACCGTCCTTATTACATTTCATGCTTTATTAAATAGTGCTCAAAAGCACTTTAAACCTGAAAATTCCTTAACATAAGCACATACAGTCAAGAATCTCATTCTCGATTATAAACAATCGAGACTTTCATTCTTGATTTCAAATTTAAACTTAAATATTTCATTTTTTTTCTTTTAATAAATAATTACCCAATAAAAATATATTTTCAAAACAGGGCGTCTTAATAGTTTTTAAAATAAACCTTCTACAAAAATTACTATAAAAATCAATTTGTTAAAACAAATTGATTTTCTAATTAAACTCACCCAAATTTATTTATTTTTATTTGACGATATTTAAATATCAGATAAAAGATATAAAATGAATTATTTTATAATTTGACGCATGAATTTTAAATTTAAATCATAATAAATTTAAAACTAACTATCAAAATTGAAATAAAATAGATTTGATTGAAAATTATACTACGAATTTGAAATTATAAATTTCTTACCATCACAATTGGATTTTTCATATCCCTACTGCATTAAAATGATTTTTCTAGTTAATTCCCTCAGTGATTCGACCAAATAATCCGGTAACTAAGTAGATCTCGGAGTCGTGGATATATTTTTCTTTAGTGCCGGATTTTAATTTCCATCATAAATGTGTTTAAATCTCAATTGAACACAATATGCACGAACCCACTTTCAAATTCACTCGATCTCTATTTCAATTTCAATATAAAAAATCGACTCATTCTTTTTACTTTATAATAATATAAAATTTTATATTATAATATATAAATTAACACAGTTGTATCACATATTCTAACACCTTTTACTTATAATGTATAATAATAATAATAATATATTATATAATATAATAATATTTATATTTATTTTAATTACGTTCCACCTCTTTTACATTTTAATAATTTCAAATCTAACATTTTTATATAGATAATTATAATTAAATCCAATTTTAATAAAATAATTTATTTTAATATTTTAATAATATAAAAATAATTAAATAATATTATTTGTTTTTTATACATTTTTCTTTTCTCCTTTATGTCCGTTACATTAGACTAATTCGAACTGTGTATCTCGAATCTTCGAAATTTCTCACCGATTTTTTTTTTATTGACCAAAATATCTCTTGCCCCCTAAGTTTTCTTGATAAAATTAATATTTTCATAACTCATCATATTAAACTCGGATTTAAGCATGTTGATAGTCTAAACTATGTTTTTCGATGCTTTTGAATTCAACAATAATGTTCATTTGACCAAAAGAATTTCCTATAAAATTTCGAGTTTTATCTATTTCGACTAAATGTTCTAATTCTTCGATCATAATCATGATAAGATTCGTCAAATTGTACATTTTATTTAACACATTCTCCTTCTAAAAATTATTATTTTAGATTGATAATATCATGATTTACTTTTAGAATTTATTTATTTTCTAATATGAAAACAGGTCAATATAATTGACTTAATTCCTTGATATACGTAATAAATTTCATGGCGTTACATTTAAAATTTAAAATGACAGTGAAACATTAAATTTTTTTTCCAAAGTTGATAGAATTTTATATTCTATGACCCTAAAGCATTGGATCATATTTTTAGATGTCATAAGGGTGATCCTAATGATGCTTAATAAGGATGAAATCCGTACTAATTTAGTAAGTGTAGTCGGACTCATTGAAAATAATAAGTCAATACGATATCCCCTTCTTATAAACAGAAACGGTGCCTACATGGCACATTTTTGTTGGAGAATAAACACATTGGACTGGATACACGACTTGGTTATGAGCCCGAGGTCTTTTAAACTCCAACTAAAGTGTGCCACGTAGACACCTTCTCTATTTGTAAGAACATAATCGAATGGATTCTTGGGTCTATTTAATAATAACATAGACGTATAGATCCATCAAAGATTTTTTATTTCCTCGTATATCGAAAAAAGTTGTGATTAAGAATCATGCAGGGGCGACACAAACAGAAACACAAAGGTGACAAAATGATGTGGTGGCACGTGCATTACCGTAGATGCTTTTCCGAGAGAAACGAGTAAAAAGCATCTACGGTTATGTGCGCGCCACCACATCATTTTTGTCACCTTTGTGTCTTTGTTTGTGTCATTCCAGCATTTTCCTTTAATAAAAAGTGTTTACTTTGACTTTTGACTCACCAAACATCACCCTCATAGGTGATTTCTTGTCATTGGATTCAATCTTTTTTAGTGGACCCCATATGTCTTCATCATCATCAAAGCCTTTATCCCAAGTCTTTGAAGTCACCTAAAAGAATCATGTTCGTTTATTCACTTTATTTAGAATCACGTCTTTTGTTGTTATGAGTATGTCCATATCATAGTCATAAAGTCAAAGTACAAATTTAAAATGGGAAGGGAAAACTTTAGGAAAAATGTAAAAATAATGAGAAAGATACGGAAACATATATATAATAAGGATTTTGTTAATGTGTGTCCTTAAAGCATATGTTAAAGTGCAATAAATACACCTTGTGAATAAGCTTCTAAGTATATTTTGGTAAAAAAAATTAAAGGGCATTTTCAATTTAAAATCCAATTTTCAAAGTGTATTTATTACATTTTAATGTATGTGTCGATAATAAATTTCACAGATTTATATTGAGATAGGTGAAACAAGATCACAAATGATTTTATTGATTTGATAAAAATGAGAATATAAATTTCAATTAGTTTTCTCTAATTAACAGTCAAGTACAAAAGCAAAGATGGTGACGTGTATGTAGCTTTCTTCTCTCCGAGCTTCGCACTTGATTGACTGAGAAGATTGCTTTAACGGTGACTTAGTTTGTGCCTGATCTTCTGTAGAGGTTTCTTGTAGATTTCTCTATCTTCGGACTATGCATTTTATCGGTTGAAAATGATTTCTTGACTTTCAGAAAAGAGTTTTAGGCTTGATCTTCTTTTTAATCGGAGTCTAATTCTTTTAAAGAACTTTGCTTTGTCTCTAAATGAGGACTAAAGAACTTCTTTTCTAAAGGCAGAGCTTATGTTTTTTGAGAGAGAGTAATCCCGATCCTCTCCATTTAAGAGAGGCTTTGGTATTTATCGACTTAAGGATCATTTAGCTTCCCAATTATGCCTTGACTTAACGAGCTTTGATAAGTTCGTTTAAAAGTCAAACTCGTCCAAATCCAATTTTAAGGATTCTATGAATTGTTGTTGGGCCAAACTCATTTATTTGAGCGTAGGGCTCAATATTTAATGTGTGGATCACTTAACTTTGTTTAAATCATGGGTTTTATCTGCGAAAGTCCAAATCCAAACCATATGAAACCCATCTCAATCAATGGACTAATTTCGATGTGTAGGCCCAAGCTTGATCTTAAAGATTTTTCGATAATTTAAAGAGTTGCAAGGTCTCTTTAAATTTTGATGCCTACAGATTTCTCATTAATGATGCATTATTTAAAGTAGAAATGAGGGCAATGCATCATTGATCATGTTTACAAAAGTAAGGATGTTTTATTTGATGATATCGAACAACCAAGAATCATGCTCATCTATTCCACTTTATCTAGAACCACATTTTTTATTGTTGAAAGTGTGTCGTATCATAGTCACAAAGTCAGAGTATAAGTTTAAAACCGCAAGGGAAAACTTCAAGAAAAACATAAATAAATAAATAAAAAGGAATAAAAAAATACACCTTGTGAATAAGCACCTCAGTGTATTTTGGTAAAATAAATTGAAGGGTATTTAATTTCAAAATCCAATTTCCAAAGTGTATTTATTACACTTTAATGTATGCCCTAAGGGCACCCGTTAACAAGACTCATTTAATAATACATCAAATATTTATTTGTTTTATTTTTCAATATGATACATTCTCAAACGTAGTTATACATGATTGAGAAATGAAAATGAAAAAAATACGGTTTTTTATTATTATTATTATTTATTTTGTAAATAATATGAAAAAAATATAAAACACATGTTTAAAATGAAAAAAAAATGGTGATGCTTTAAAAAATAAGGCAACATAAAAAAAAAAACACACACACACATTTTTCTTTATTTCTTTAATAATGAGATGTACAAGACGCTTTTTTTTCCTTAAAAAAAAAAAAAAAACCGTTTTTGTTACTATGATTCATATCTAGTAGGATTACATCTGAAAATCAGATCTAATAAATTTGGCTCTTGGTAAATGATTTGATTTTTTATAAAGATATGACCTGATAAGAATTCAATTTGATATATTATTGGATTAGTTCTGAATCTTTGATAGGATCTCCTGATCTGATAAAATATAAAAATTACGAGCCAAATATGATTATAACCCATATCTACGAACATACCATGAACATAAATTATGTAATGTCTTAAAAATCCATTATGAATCTCGAAGAATTCTGATTTATGATTAAGTTTGGTTACTTAGAAATTAAAAAAATAAAAATGATTCTTGAAATTTTGATAACGTCATTAGGTTCGTATTGAAAAATTATCTAAAACTGACTTTAAGTTTGCAAAAATTGGAGTCTAAGACATAAACTTTTTAAATAAAATATAACAAATTCAAAATTGAACTTTATGTCCTTAAGTCTCAATAAATACCACACTTATAAGAAATTTTAAGACTTTTTTATTTCTTCTCTAGGAACAAACCCTAACCCTAACCTCCATAAAACTTCAAACTTAGATCCCAAGACATATAGTGAAATCTAAGACTCGATGAAAGAGAAGAAAATTTTCATCTCATCAAGGGTTTGCATGATTCCAAGAAAATCGTGATTTCGTCAAAGAGGAAAAAATGAAAAATGAACAAAGAGAGATATTAGGAATTGATCTAGGAAATTTTGCATCGTAGAAGACGTTAAGTAGGTAAGAACATCTCATTTATATCCTTTAGTTGCAATTATTTTCATAGACAGTCATTTTACATCAAAGAACTAGATTTAAATTTCAAATCAGAGTTTACATTCTTCAAAATCATGCATGATTAGATGATTTCAAATCTTTGATCTTATTTTTAATTTGTAAATCTTGTGATTAAAAAGTATGAAAAGAGTATATCTATTATCTTTTATGATTATCAGTGGTTTAAAAAAAAACACTTTAGAAGGATTTTAAGCGATTTAGGGATGAAATCAAAGAAAATGATAAGAAAAATTATTACGCTTAGTCGACCTACGAAGGATTGTAAAATGCACTCCCTTGGGTTCGATTGAACCACTACCTCAGTCGACCAACCTATCGTCCCAACCATTCTTGGGTTCGATTGATCGCCCGATCTTATATTGAAAGCCTCAATTAAAAAAAAAAAAAATTCAACACACATTTTCTCCACTAGCATGTGCATAGTAAATGTCATATTTAATTTGAGTCTTTCATTTATTTTCCTAGGAAATATTTGTGTGCAAAGATGATATTTGTATAATGTAGAGATAGTCGAAGTTCACATGTATTGAATCTTGATAGACTTAAATGCAATGAATCTAATCACTAAGAGTCTATAGTCATCAAACGGTTGATCTTATCATTAGTTAAACTCAGTATTGGGTTCTTGGTCAACAGTCAACTTGAACTAAATAAATGATCACCCAACTATGGTATATTAAACCAATTATAAAATCAAATAAAAACAGTGAGATTCCAGACTGGAGATTAAATATTGAAATATCGATTTGTCATAGTTAAGGAGGTTATATTGACATGTTTATCAATATTTTTATCAATTACACCATCGTGTTTGTATTATGTATATTCTTATTGTATGCCAAGGGATATGAGTGTTTTACTTTGAAAGCATGATGAGATTATTACATTTTTTAAATGATATGACTTGTAAACCATTATTTATTATATTTGTTTTCTTTCTTTTTTTCAATTAGTTTTTATTCAAATATTATATTATATCAAAACCTACATGATTTAAATTTTAGAATGATTATACGTTGCATTATGTGACTAATTGTCATAATAGTAGATTTCTTGCTAGGTAACTTGCCCTACCATTCATCTATTAAATTTTGCAATTGTCAGGGAGTCCCTTATTGAGGATGAAATAAATGAGGAGATACTCGAGACTGAGTATGTTGATGAACAGTCACCTCCAACAGTTTAAGTAGTGTTTAGAGTTTAGGGTATTTATGTCTTCTATTTGAGAGACTTGTGTCAGGGCACTACTTGCCATTTTATTCAGTATTACTTATTAGTTATATCCTATGTTATTCTTTTTTTTTTTTAGATTTTTATCGTTGAGATCCATTGCAAATTATTGGACATAATTTTTATTAGTTTTCGCATTCTTCTCGTTAGTTGATATTTATTTAATTTCACTGCTTATAATTCTGGAACTAAACCATTGTCTATTACTATATGTTATTATGCCTTGAAATCTAACAAAGAAATCTTAGGGATTCGTGTTGAATTTTTGAGGTATGATAAATTAAGTATAATAAAACATAAATAAAGTTTAGGGGTGGCAATCTTAATACAACCCGTGAAGCACGACTCGAAAATGACATGAAATTAGTAGGTTTGAGTCATAATAGTGTCGACTAGTCTAACACAGTTATTAAACAGGTCATGATTATATTAGAGACGTCAACGCACTTAATCTATTTTGACATGTTTAATTATTGTATCATTAACATGGGAGGTATCTCAAATATGAACAATTATTTAAGAGTTTTTAAAATTATACATTTTTTTTACTAGATTAGAATTTTTCATAATACATTTTTTCAAATTTTATAAATATAGGGTGTTTTAAGATATCTTTTAAATGATTAAAGGTTAAGTTTCCTGAAAATCCTATGGACAACAAAAATTTGTGAAAGTCCTCATAAATTTTATAAATTAAAATAAAGTCCTTAGAGGTCATAAATGGATTCACACATCCAAATTGGACTCGTAAATTAACCTTCTAAACATTGAATTTTTGGGTCTTCACAAATAAAGTCCATGATTCAACAAATTTCAAGTGATTTGTATTATGTATTAGGCCCATACACCCAACGAATGGGTTAACCCATGAGTAAGTCCAAAACCCAATAAATTGGGTTGTAGCAATAACCGAATATTTTTTAAACTGATTTTGTAAAATCTGATTAAATTAGGGGTATATTTGAAAATATTCTCTTATCTCTAAGTCCATAAATACTAAAACCTCCCTCATTTGAAGGAGGAGATCTGAATCTCTCCCTCTCTCTTTGAAAATAGAAGTTCTCCATCTAATGAAGAAGAAATTATGAAACCCTCCTCTAGAGACAAAGTAAAATTTTTCAAGAGACTTAAACTCCGATTAAAGAGAAGATCAACTATTTAAAGAGTTGTAAGGTAGAGAGACATGTGGTTAGACTCAAGTCTTTCCAACTCACCAAATATATTATGAAGAAGTGATTTGCAAAGTATGAAAATGGAAGCACCATACACATCTTCACCAATTTTTATTCCAATCACTAGAGATCAAGTAGTTACTCACTTGAATCTTTGGGTAATTTTTTTTACTTGAATATATGTTGATTTAAAAGACGTCAAAGATGTTTGATGAATTATGTAAGAAAAGAATGGATGCAATGAAATCTCTATGTCATTGCACTGTTTCTCATAGCTTTATGAGTTAAAAATGAAATTGATGAGAGTCTCACTGTAGAGCCACTTGTTAACTTGGCGAGGTTTGCTATCACTTAGCAGAGATTTTCACTCTTTCGTTGGGCAATACTTCTACAGATTTTCCCTTCATCTCAGATATTTTTGTCCTAGAGTATTGGTGTGTAATAAATAATAAAAAAAAGATGTGCACATTTGCTTTTTAAATAAATGGTGTGCACATTCTTTTTTATTGGTGTGGCACATGTAATTTTATTAATTGGTATTGCAATAGTAAAAATTGGTGTGGCAATAACAACTCCCTTTGAAAAATTAGCCTTTTTTTTTTTCTCACCCTAAGATCTTTCTCATGCCCTAAACCAAATCAGGGCATGCTTTTTATCCCTCTTGCCTTACTATCGACGCCAACTTTGTATGTTAGAACCAAGTTTAATATTAAAAATAATAATAATTATTATTATTATTGACAACTCAACTTTACTTGTTACACCCAAGTTAATTATTAAAAAAAAATTCCTATTAGCAACCCAACTTTACTTGTTACACCTCAATTTAAATAAAAAAAATAAAAATTCACCAATTATATGAGAAATCAAATTTGATCCATCATACTTAATAGAAAAATATAAACATATACATTTAGATTAATTTCATTTATTTAAAAAAATAAATATTCATGATTAAATTAAACTTTTATTATAATTTTTTGTCAAATTTGATTGAACAATTAATTAAATCTGAGTTTAAAAAATATATATAAATATTTGATAAAAAAATTAAAAATATTAAATAATAATAATTAAAAATAAATAAGGACAAAAACATACTTAAAATATATTTTTATTGAAATAATAAAATTAAGAATGGCATTTATGTAAAATAATGAAGACACAATTGGCATTTGTACAAGATGAATAGTGAAATAGAGATCATTTTTATCTATTTTGCTTCATCTCCAATCTCCAATTCTAAAGATGTAAATAGTGATTTAGTTGGTGTGTCAGAAATTAAGAGACCGGTTAGAGCCTGATTCGGAGGTTTCTAGCTCTAAATATAGTGATATAGAGACCAGTTGGATTTGCTCTAAGTAACTTCTACATATCAGATTGATCATCCATGGAATTTTTTTTTCCATAACATGGGACGCAAAGTCTCAGATTTCATGCCTGGGTTGAACGTAGATAATTAAGACTCGACTATGGTCTGTCATGAGATTCCAACCTACTGTCCTGCCATTTATCACTAAGACAACCAGATAAGAACAGCAGTACTGATTTCTCAAATAAGTTGGAAGGGGACAAATAAACTTCTAGAATGTGCATTCCACTCAGCACCAAAGATGGAAAAAAGGAAAAAAAATCACACTTCCAGTGAAATCCAAAGTTTGCACACCAATGTCCAGCAAAATCTGTTTTCAGTAATCCACCAGACTCGAATTTGAGTAAAACCACCAAGACAATTGATTATCACTATTGTGCGACAGAGATGAGGCAACATCACAGTATAGTGCAACGGCTCCTTTCCTCTTCTGGTTGTACAGCTGTCTGTGGGAATCTGTTCGACTCAGATGGGTTGTATGGGAACTCCGATGTATCAAGTCCATACTGGTTGTAGGCATACAAAAGTAATGGAGGTATTAGAAATCAAATTACGCAAGAATTTCAAATTTCAAATTTAAAGGTACATGGTTACCAAGTTGGGGTTCGGGAATAAGTCGAATTGAGGAAAATTCAAAAATATCGACATAAAAAAAAGGTTACACTAGCATAGAAAATTCGAAAACATGGTTTCACAAGAATTTGAAATTTAAAGTTATACTAGCATAGTCACCAAGTTGGGGTTTGGGAATAATAAGTTGAAATGAGGAAAATTCGAAAAAATGGGGGGGGGGGGGGGTGGTGGGGGGAAATATTGGACTAGGGTTAGAGCTTTTTAATTGTTCCTCTCAAGTGGTGCCTCATTCATACAATCAAATTCCAAATTAAACTACAAATAATAAATCACCAAACCTCATATTGATATCATCCATACATCTAGAAGAAGTAACTGCGTGTCCACAATACATTCAAGGTTTTTTAGTAATCAAAACATAAAAAGATTACAATCATGAATCCAAGTTAGGATTCATAAACTGATCAAAATCTGTAAATTCAATATTGTTCTCATTTGCATCCTTATTCTTTGATCCCTCATTTTCTCGATTTATGTGATTTAATCATGAAGTTCGTAAAAAATCGTGACTTGTCTAAAAAGTCACAATTAAATCAGGAGAGGAAAAAATATCCCAATTTGATCGTGAATTTTTCAATAAGTCCCCGACTTTGGTTACTACTCGCTAGTCATCCAAAGATGACCTACCAGGTATGTGTATTTCATATTTCCTTTTATTTTCTAATCAAATCAATTGCAGTCATTCTAGTGAGTGGACCATACCTTTTCCCTCATCCGTACACTCCAAGCATCATTCCTGATTGGGCGCTGATCAAGGTTGCCAGCTACAGGTACCCCTGTAGCAGGAGCTGCCCGCCTGTTTATGAACGGCTGTTGGATTCCAGATCTAGGGGGACCATACTCTTCATCACTGTCGTAATCTGCTGGTCTGTTTGCTGCCCTGACCACAAGGGCTAACAGGAACACCAGTGCCTGCAATCACACCGATAATTATAATGCCAATTTATCAGACTAAAGGGAACGATGAGCTGAAGAATGGCAATTTCCAACAAATCATGTTTCTATAAATGTTTGATTCTTGAATGCCAAACAAACATTATTAATTTAATCTTCTGGAAAGCATGAATTGGACAGCCCAGCCCATCAGTCTGAAATTGCTGATTTCAGGACCAGTCTGGCTCATCAAGAAACCAGAAAACCCATAAAACTGTGCAGCAGCGTGCCTAATATACCGAATGACTTATCTGGATGAAGACAATATGAAATGTATTGGGAACCTAGATATTAGTCAGTTTGCAACTAAGGCAGAATTTAAAGTAACATAACTGCCCTTTATCTCATTCAACCTGCCGGTCTAGTTTTTAAAATAACAGAAATGCCCTTTACTTAGCCTCTTTTGTGAATCATTTATGTTTAATTCCAATAAAATTTCATTTACCAATTGGGGGAAAAAAAAAAGTCTCAGGTACCTGTATTAGGATGTATTGACCTTGCTTTTCTTAGTCTAAGAGGTTGTTTGCTGTATTATATCACTTACGAGAGGATTTTATGCTGCTTGAAACATTTATAAAATATTATTGTGTTCCTAATGTTTTTTCAAGATCCCCGTGATATTTCAAGAGTTGCTACAAAATTTTCACAATAGCACAAAGCACACTGATAAAAATATTTCCAATAAAGAGCTGAATGAGATACACACGAATCAAATTTTGAGAGCTTCTTATAGTACCCACCTACACTAAAAGATTCCAAGCATTTAGAGTAGATCATCTCGAATCCTAAACCTTTCAATAAATCCCAAACACCAGCAAAACCACTTCACCGGGCCAACTTATTGATTGAATGCAAGAAGAGAACAAGTAACTAGCCAAAATTACAGATCAAATAAGTAACTAGTCAAATTGTTTGCTTGATTCATTACAAATACACTTCCTTGTGTACCCTCAGAATAAGGATGTTCCGTCTTCTGCTATCATTATGGATTCTCAACAGCTTTGGTGAATAAACTAATGACTTTTAGGAGTTTTAAGGGAAAAAATAGGTCACACTATTCTATAGGAAAATCTTATTATAGCGCTAGAAAATTTACTTCTTACCAGGACTCCAGGTATTAACATTCTAAAGATGGGGATCATCTAAGGTGTTAGAAAATACACTATTAGAAACACAGAAGTACAATTGTCCATCAAAAGGAGAAACAATTCAGCATCTATGGCACACATAATGGTGTAGGGAAGATATAACAATAGAAAGAGCTGCATGATGAAAATAAGGGCACAAGACAGATGAAGTATTTATGTTTTAATTAAGATGTTTTTTTAAAGGTAAGAATTAAACATTAGGAAAAAGAAAGAAAGAGGAGGCCACAAGTCATAAGGATTATCTTGGGAGTGGTATAAGAACTCCAACAAGAATCCTTGAATGATTGAAGAAAAAGGAGCAGAATATCTCTAGAACAAAAGGTGTCATGACTTCCACGATTCCATATTTCCAATGGGCAGTTGTATTGGATAGAAAAATCATAGATGAAGTGCTTATTGCCAATGAATGTCGCGACTTGAGAATGGAGCCTCTTAGTTTATATACTTCAGAGTATGGACATTAGGTCTAAGTGGAGGCAATGAATGAAGATGCATGTATCTACAACTTCATGATCAATGGTTCTCTAGCTTATTTCCCAGGACCTCCATCAAGTTCTAAATAAATCACCCACCTCCAGCTTGCCATGGATAAGAAAAAGGTTCTGAAATGTAACATTTTGTGCTCTGAGGAGGTTTCAGGGATCCATAATACCTTGGCCAAAAGTCAAGTTATCAGTGTGAGTGAAGTGACCAACCTAGAAAAGTTTGCAATGTTACATGAGATGTAAAATTGACCATCTTCCTATCCCTATCCCGGCCTTCCCTTCGGAGCTAACTGTAGAACCAAATCTATTGGGATGTGGTGGTGGAGAGATGCTCCAACAAACTAGCTACATATAAGTGTCATCTGTCAAAAAGAAGCAAGGCATATGAGTGGCATTTTAATCCTCTCAACTTGGCCCTTTGTTACCTCTCTTTTCTCAATTCCTGTGGGTATGAGGGTATGTCCAACAGGATTAGAAATGGAGGGAAACTACTTTGGGGTGGCAAAAATAACTCACCAAAGCTTCATCTTGAGGGACGGAAAAAAATTTGCTAGCAAAAGAACGTGGATGGCTTGGGCTTTAGACACTTCAAAGATATCAATGTTGCATTGTGAGAGAAATGCTTTGGTGATTTTGGGGGTGGAAAGATGTAGCTCATGGAGAGGCGATCACCAGCAAGTAAAGAGTCCATGATTTGGGTTGGAATGCCATAAATACAATGTCATCCCTTTGGGGATTGTGAGGTTTTTTGATGATGCACGATGTGGTGAGACTACTCTGGGTGTCACTTTCCTCATTTTACTCCATCTCAAATGAATGCATTTGTGCAAGAATGCCACATGAGAGAGAGAGGAATGCGGTTTCTTCAAATATGCATCTAAAAAGAGATTTCAAAGATTGGGAACATGAAGCCATTAGTTCTTTATTGGCATGCCTTTCTAAAGTGGAGTTAGCAAGTTGGGAAGTATATGGAATATTACGTAAATGGACCTCCAATGTGCATTTACGGTTCTAGTACCTCTATCAGGCTTCTTCTGTACAGAGTACTGAATGCAGCAATTGCTGATGTTTCAATGCCAAAATTGTATGGAAACAATATTCTATTCTAAAATTATATTTTTAATGTGGACGGCCATCCTAGACAAGATCTTGACCATTGGACCACATAAAATACATATCCTATGTAAGTCGTGCAAATCCCATCTCTTCCACCATTGCTACTTCTCTTTTGAAGTTTGGAATACTTTTATATCATCTTTTGGGTTATCTTGAGTGATACCCGAGAGTCCGAGACCATCTATGATTTAATCAAGGGATGGGGGTTGAGTACCTTCTTCAAGGCTGGCTCCTCTTCCCTTTGGAAGTTGACCCCTTCTACATGTTGCTGCATTTGGAAAGAACATAACAGCCACATATTCAAGAATAGTGAGAGCAACACATAGTACATCATCAAGGTCAGTGCTACACTGCTTCATTGGTCTGCCCTCTTGCAATTTAAGGGGCATTCAGTTTGAGGATTTGTCTCTAAGTGGAAAGTGATTGTATCCATATCTTAGTCTCTTTTTGCCTTTTTATTTTCTTGTGTCAACTTCTTTTGCTTGCCTCTTTTGTCAATCATTTGTGTTCCATTTTAATAAAATTTCATTTACTGATTAAAAACAACGAGTCTCAGATATCTGCATTAGGATGTATTGACTTGCTTTTCCTAGGTTGTTTGCTGCATTCTGTTACATATGAGAGGGTTCAATGCTCATCTTAATTTTTCTAAAATATCATGTGTTTCTTATGTTTTTCCAAGATTTTCATAATATTTCAAGGGTTCCTAAAATTTTCACATTATTAACACAATGCACACTGATGGAAATATTTCCAATGATGAGCTGAATTGAGATATACCGAATCAAAATTTAAAAGCTTCTTCAAGTACCACCTACACTTATATTTCGTGCACTTAGATTAGATCATCTCGAATCCTAAACCTTTTCAATAAATCTCAACCACCAGCAAAACTGCATTACAGGTTGAATTATTGATTTTTTGTAAGAAGAGAACGTAACAAATCAAAATTACACTTCAAAGATGTAACTAGTCAAATTGTTTGTTAGATCCTTTGCAAATACACTTTCTTGCGCACCCTCAGAATAAGGGTGTTCTGTTATCATTAGGGATTCTCAACAGCTTTGGTGTATAACCTTGAGACTTCAAGAGTTTAAAGGAAAAAAATAGATCATGTTATTCTATGGGAAAATCTTATAAGCTATGTCAATGCCTTCAATATGAAATATACGACGAATTAACAAGTGTAGGGGCAAGCAATAGTACTTAAACATTTACTTCTTACTAGGACTCCAGATATTAAGATTCTAAAGATGAGGATCATCTAAGGTGTTAGAAAATACATTAGTAGAAAGACAGAAGTAAAGCCGTCCATCAAGAAGAACCAAAAAAAGCTTCGCAGCAGGTAAGTCACACATAATTGTGTAATGAAGGTTTTATACCATCATAGAATGTTCTCCTCAACATCTTAGATTGCAGGGACGAAAATTTGACATAGTTTCAATTAGCTTTGACTTTTTCCTATAAGAATGGAAGAAAGGATTCAAACTTCTTAGTAAAAATATTTTCATTTTCCTATATTTCCATAGAAACACAATCCAATAGGCAATAAGTCAATGGTTCTGAAAATTGCATCCAAAGAAAAACAAAATGCATATGAGAGATTATATGATCATGCAGTGTTGCCTACTCCCCAACATCTGCCTAGTTCTAGAAAAAGCAACAACAACAAAATCAGAAATGACAATGGGAAACGGCTTTTACAAAACGTTTTTACCCCCAAATTAGAAGAAAAAAAAGTCACATTTACCTCCAAAATAACGGCTCCTAAAGCAACCCATTTTGCGATTTTCCAGTTCTCCTTCAGGAAACCATAGATAGTCTCAAAATTTCCAGTTCTGTCAGTTGGAATCGCCTGTAAAGATCAATTACGCAAATATTTAGATAAGTATGTAACTCAACCAAGAAAGGAAGTCATCTGATAAGGCAACACTCACATCTTTCCAGCTCTTATCAAAGAATATGAATGCTGCACATCCTAGTTCGGCAAAGATCAACAGAATCACCAATACAGAATACTGGGTTGGTTTAAGGAAACCATCTGGCATGAAAATAATGCACAACACATGGCACATACTTGATGTTTGCACAATTTCTGTTATAAGTAGATGGCAAACAAGAGATGGCATTCTAAGAAAATATTTGTTTGATATGATATTCTAAGAAATAATTTTTGACATGTAAAGATTATTAAAACCAGCCAAATAAGACAAATAACAAAGCTAGCAGGAAGAGAAGACTTACCTCGAACCAAAGAAATAAAAAGAAACTGAGGGGAACCTAGCTAGCCTTCTCCTTAAAAATCATATGCCATCTAAAAATGAAATCCACAACAAGCAAACATATATACCCTCTAAAAAGTTTGGCCCAAATCATTTGAAACAATAGCATGGGTCCCTTCCCCTTTTCCTTAGAACACCTGTTATTATGTTATTTCCATAGGCCCCAACAAATTGGAAACAGGAATAATCTCCAAAGCATGGTTTTAAAACCCATTTTGACGTCTCGTCTCGTCTCGTCTTGTCCATGAACAAGACCAAGTCGTCTCATTCAACAATAAGACAAATGAACTATGATTTTAAATCTCATCCAATACATTTGACTTCTCTATCTGTCTCATTGGTGAACGTTACCAAGACGTATCAGAAGAGGAATCTCAGTCTCGGGCGAGAATTAAAACCAAGCTCCAAACTATCATCCCACTAAAGCAAAAGGCCTAAAGCATACAACTACGTAAAAGGTCCCAAAAAACGTAAAATCGAACACACCCCAAACAAGCTAGAAACAGTCATCATTTCTTGTATGCAGAAAATAAGTCAACTTATGAAATTCTGTGATTTAGAGGGGGGAGGGGGGAGGAGAGAGGAGGATAACAACTGAACAAGTTAGAAACCAGGATACACAAGATAGGCAGCACCCACTCCTCGTTACCGCTCCAATACAGCCAAAACAAGATATGACGAAAAGTATCACTCCAACAGCAATGAACAAGTATATGAACCTGCAACAACATCAATACATTGTGGTACTGTTAGTTTTGTAAGGAGATCCAGAAATCAGCTTAAATTTTATGTCTATTGGATCTTAGGACCTCAATGATATAAAAAATAACATAGGTCTTCCAAAAACATTGTCTAAAGGCACCATCTTGGCATGGGAATCTGCTATTTATTGGCACTTCTAGGAATCCGTCCATAAAAAAATCAGGTCTATCCAAATTATTTCTTATTTGTTCAAGAATTAGCTTAATGCCAATGTCATGTTGCCTTTCCAGCTTCCCAAGAGATAGCATTTGAGGAATCTACTTCAATTATTATGGCCCCTTGAAATAAATTCTTGAAGAACTTGAAACCTTAAACTGGAGCTAGAGCATCAGCTTCACTTCAGTCTATAACACCAACTAGACCAGAGAACACCTTTAAGATTTCTCCTCCATGGTTTCTAAGTGAACCCCCACTACCAGCAACAGGATTTCCAAAATGCAGCCATCGGAAATTAATTTTTTGTATCTGAATTTAAGGTCAAACCCTCTCTCTCTCTACCCTCAAAAGAAGGAAAGTGGAAGTTATTTTCTGAAAGCGATACAATGATACTAAGTGCTTTTTATCCCAATCCAATTAACCAAACAACTGTCACTTCCCCATTTATAAAATCAAAACATAATTCTTGAACTGAGGGAAAAGTTACAATTCTTAAAGAAGGGACTACTTTTTGATTCATGTATCAGAATCAAATGTCCATAAAAGATGTTAAAATTTAATACCCAAGTACTGATTAAAAATAAAAATGTTTCATTACCGCGATTTCTCTATTAAGGAATGTCAATTTGAAAGTTGAATTTTAAATTTATTTAGCGTTTTCTTTTTATTTTTTATCATAAACTTTAGCCTTCTATTCAAGTTTGACTAAGCTACCCAAGTGAAAGAGTATTTGAAGCTATTAGGAAATTTTCCCTAGATTTTTTCTTATGGGTAAGCTGGACTTGAATCCACGACCTCAAAGTTGTTTTGCAATGTGTCAAACCAACTGAGCTATGGTTCTACGCCCAATTTTCCCTAGATTTCCCTTTTAGAAATCTTGGCTTCAAACGTAACCAAAGTTTTATCTCTTACTTCGCCTACCATTGTTCCAACTGCATAATCACACATCCCCATACCTTATCTATACTATATACATCAAAACTATTCAAGTATATGTGCATAGTGTTAAAGAGGGAGGCAAAAATCTTGGTCAAGTAGTAGTGTTGGAAATTACATACAAAGGGAGTAACAGGAAATTAGATAGATATCAACAGTACAAAACAAAGCACGAAAGTTGTCGTAGCACCAATAACAGTTCGCTAATTTGAGTTGGTTGAGATATTACACTTAGGATTGTTAAGCGACGACAAAACAATCAACAACACACATTCCACAGAAACAAACCATGACTAAGCTTAGCAATAACAACAGAATGATGTCACTGAGAGAGCACCAAAGGATTTATTCAAATTGTTCTTTTCTAAGATGAATTAATAAAACTATGCATTAAACACTTGAAATGATCTCTCCAAGACAATAAAATTCAATTTAACCACGAAGAAGAATTAATTTTACCAAGCTTTCGGCAGTTTATCCAAAATGCTAGCCGAAAGAGACACGACCAACAACATCGGCCGACTGAGCTCTACAAATTCATGATTGTCTCTCACTGGAGAGAAATCTGATACACCAGAAACCCTTTTCCATTCAACCAACAAGTAGATCCCATAACCAACCATGGCCAATCCAACAAGCGTCAACAAGAAGTTCAGAAGCTTTAATAAACATTCCAGGCATCCTCTGCACGCCATCCCTTCGAATTTCACCAATCTTAATCCTGATTTCTTCTCTATTTCATATCTCACCTACCAAAACCTGTATTTATTCCAAAATCCAATAAAATTGAATCAAAATTCTTTTTCTAATAGTGGAATCTGAATAAAATGCATAATTTTTGGATTTTCTAGGGTTTCATACAAGATTCTCTTAGGTTTTACTCAAGAGAAAAAAAAAAAAAAAAATAGTGATCAAAAATTGCTCGATGATCCGAGTTTGATCCTTTTCTTAGAAAAAAGAATTAGAGAACTTACGGACGAAATTATCGACCTTTAATCGATCGCGAACTTCGAAGGTTTTTGGTATTTTTATCAGAAATTTAGAGAATTGCTATGGGGATTGAGGAAAGATAATCTTCAAGAGAGAGAGAGAACCGGTCTGGTTTTTTCCTAAAAAAATAAAAATAGCCAAAAGTGGTTTTATTTATTAATGGCAGACATGCCAGTTGTAAACCTCCACGTGGCATAATTTTATCGTAATGCAACCATTGATTGACGGTGTGATTTGACAATGAGGATATGGACGGTGGGAATGTTCGCATATTGTTGGAATTTTCTAATGTTCACTGACGTTGGACACTATTTGTCCAACGAATAGTTCATCTCCGCCGTTTAACTATCATATGAATAATGATTTTCAGACGCCCCGTTTCGCCCCTTGATGTGGCATGTTCTAAGACCATAGATTCTCTTCCTCAAGATGCACAACCGCACACATTTATACGGATGTAGAGTTGTATGTAGTATGTACTTGGGGAGGAAAATCTATACTTCTAGTTTATACAGAACATGTGTTAAAGGGGGGCGTAAATCACGACACTTCCCATATGGAAACGAGTGCTAATATTCTAACTAAAAAATCTTCACTCAATCAAATACTCGGCTGACGTGTTACGAATAAGGAATCATAGATGTATTTTCTCAGGACACACAAATGCACATCTTTTTACGGGGAGTTGCATTTTTGTATCCTAAGGAGTCAAATCCATGGTTCTATGTCTATAACATATCAACCAAGTATTGATCGAGTGAAGACTTTCTATTTAGAAAATCATTATTCTAAGGAAATTGTTGCAGTAATATTGAAATTGACATCGTTTCACACATTATTGATATGGATGTGTGTATAAAACCATAAATGTTTTTCATATATACAAGTAAGAAGCATTTATGGTTTTGTGCACACCAATGTGTGAAACGATGTCACTTTCAATGTTATTGCAACACGACTCTTCCCATATTTTTCATCATTTAATATCTAAATGATAGGAGTAGTAGCTTTATCATTTGCCTGCAATTGATTATAGAGAAACGTTTTTCTTACTTAACACATCTCCAACAATGCTCTTCAAGATAAACAGTGTATTTTGTCAAAAAGTGACAAATGTTATTTTAGATACTCTAAAAATTGTTAAGTGCTGTAAGATACTCGACAAATATTTCTCTCTTCTTAATATTTAATATTATTTTACTTTGCAAATAAATATTTACTAAAACCTACTCAAACCTTACCAAAACCTCACATCTTAAATAATATATATTTTTTTTATATTTTTCTTTTCTCCGTTATGTCTGTTATATTAGACTAATTCAAACTGTGTATCTCAAATTTTCAAAAGTCCTCACTAATTCTTCTCTATTGATTAAAATACCCTTACGACCTAAGTTTTTCTTATAAAATTAATATTTTCGTAACTTATCCTATTAAATTTGGATTTAAATATGCCGACAGTCTAAATTATGTTTTTAAATGCTTTTGAACTTAATGGTAACGTCCATTTGACCAAAACAGTTTTATATAAAATTTTTAATTTTATCTACTTTGACTAAATGTTCTAATTTTCGATTATAATCTTGGTAAGATTCCTCAAACTATACATTTCATTTGTCAAATTCTCCTTTTAAGAAATCTTTATTTTTAGATCGATAATAATACGATTTATTTTTAATATTTTTTAAAAAAATTAAATAGGAAAGTAAGTCATTATAATTAACTTAATTCATCGATATATGTAATAAAATTTCATAACGTTATAATAAGTCTCGCATGATTGTAAATGAGATCATTCTTATATTTTAAAGATATTTAATATTTTAGTGATTTGCAATGTTAATGATATTAAAAGTAAAATAATATACAATTTTAATGGTGTTGGAAGATATGTACCTAACAATATTAAATATTACAATTATCATTTGTAATACGTGTTTAATAAGTGCAAAATGAGGATAATCCTAACAGAGAATTTGTAAGAAAGTTTAAAAGGTAAGATTTTGATAGAGATTCTTCTATTTTACAGCAGAAAATACAAATAACACTTGAGTATGGATTTGCCTAGTAAAAAAACTTAAAAATAAATTATCTTTCAAGATTAGATCAACGTGTTCTTATTCCTCGAGAGTTTTCCATTCTTCAAATAAGTCATTTGGATCTACCTTCATTATATGATTGTGAATTACACAACAAACATTTATCAATCTCATTTGAGTATCTACACAAACGAAAGGGTAGGTTTGTAGATATGCGAATATTTTTTTAATTGACAAAATACTCGTTCAATTACATTTCGTAGAAATGAATGATGAAAATTGAAGAGCTAATTTGTACTTGCAGTCACATGACCTCTATATTCATTTAGATGGTATCAAACTCCACGAAATGGAACTAGAACCCCTGGAACTTGTGCGAAACTTGCGTCGCCCAGATAGTATTTTCCTAAATATAAAATTATATTATGAGAATTTCATAAAAAATATAATAAAGTTGTGAGAACTAGACTCTAATTACAAATCTCAAATTCCTACTATCATACACAGAGCCCTCCCAACCAACAAGTATATATGCTATATACGCATTTCAAAGGAGTACGAAACAAGAACATTTTGTCCAATCTTCCTTTTCAATCGTGATATCTTGTTTGGTCTTCTATTGGGACCTTAGGATGGATAAATATATCATTAGTGGCTCCAACACAATTCTACCAGAAAAATAATTGAACTAATAATGATATATTTTTCACTTTTTAGATAAATGATTAAGAACTCAATTGACATTATACCTGAAAATAATGTTATCAAGGTCATATCATATGAGATGAATATTATGATTGAGTAGGCTCTATAATATCTCTTGACAAGCTAATTATGGACCACAATACATTGTGAAAATGGAGATGAACCGTTTCACCAAAACATATGAAATCAAATTTTGTATGACAATATCTTACATCATGGCCAATTATTAGGAGAAAGATAGTTATTTGCTCCTTTATCTCTACAAATCATCCACCACGTAAACCTTTAGCTTCTAAACATGTGTAAAGTTTATTAAAAGTATGCCTATTCATTTGTAATATCTCATGGAAATTCTTATCAGTTTCCTTGTACGTTCTCCTTAATATTAAGGATCGTTCAACATCTCTATGCCTAATAGGTGTCCTATTTACAAATTACATTTTCTCAATTGCAGCCACTATCATAAACGCTAATGTTGTGATTGAGCAAATTGTAGCAACTTCCTCTTCTTCATATGTGAAATCCATTTCCTAATAAATAATAATAACAAAAGTTGAATTTTTTTTTAAATGGCTTCACCAATCATTGCAATCCACGTTCAAATGTGAACAAAAGATTTTTTTTTTTTTTTTCTTGTTGTAAAAGAGAGATTCCTTTATCACACAAAATGTAGAAGCTCTAGTCTCATTTTGAATTATGTTATTATTGTTGTTTTGTTTGATATCGATAAAAAAATATATATATGTTTTTTGGGTGGTTAGAGTTTTGTCTTTTATAATCTTTTTTATTTTTAATTGATAATCTTTGCATTGCTACTGTTTATATGTAACTTAATGTTCATGGAAATCAATTTTGTGCCCAAATCTAGTTATTGATGTAACAAGGGCTCAATTTATTTGTAGAAAATCATGCACAAAAGAGATCATTTTTAACCTAAAAATTAGAGATTTGATACTCTGTGTATGATACCTTTACTAATTTTTCTTCTTTTTTAATCTATTAACCTCAATCTATGAAAACTGAGAATAAAGTATTATTTGTAGTCTAGGGTGTCACGGTATTTTATTTATTAATTTATTTATTGTCTTAGAAAAATTATTCGTAGTTGTTAGAGGATATGTTAAAAAAAATATGATATGAGAAGAGGAATTGAAAATTCAGTACTCTCTAGTGTTCAATATTATAAGAAGGGGCTAGATCTATTTAGATGATAAATAAGATGCAAAGGTGTTGCTTATGAACGCGGTTATATGGTTATTAATATAGACCATTATGCTAGGTTGCTCCGTGGAATGTAATTATCATATATAAAGTAGTATAATATGTCAATTATACTTTTTATCCCAAGAATCAAAATTAAACTTACCTATTCCTAGACAAAATAAATTTTCAAATTAAATAGTAAATAATCCATTTGTACATGTAGGAGACGATTCTCCGTGGTGAGAAAGATACAAAGAGAGTCTCACTAGACTTACTTTATGCATAAATTATTTTACTAATTGTGAAGAGTATTTTTCTATTAAAAAAAGTGACACATGGCAATCTCGAGACAACTTAGCTGAGCATTCGAATCACGAGACTATATACCCAAACGCCTGAATTAGTAGAGAGAAGGAAGAAAGGTCAATCGTTGCCTTCAACAGAGTTTCGAGGGTCTATAATTGAAGTTTGGGAGTTTCAAATCTCTTAAAATAAGGAGTTTAACTGTATTCACGAGAATCAAGAAAAGCCCCTAACCTAATGGAACCATCCAAACAGAAATCAAGGAGAAAATCTAGGAATAATTAATGAAGAAAGTCCCTACAAATACATAGGTGCAAGATACTAAAAGGTATGCAATCTTTTCTATAAATAAATAAATAAAAAATAATAATAAAGGAGATACTATTTCTTGCACAAAATCCTGACTAAGTGTCGAAATGGTATTGTTGCAAGCACACTTATAGGCACAAGTAGTAGAGATAAAAAAGCATCATCACAAATCTCAAGATAGAGCAAAATTTTGCATCTACACTAAGCATCAATGACATCATCACACTTCACTACACCTTTTTTTTGTATTACTAAGCATTTATGATGGTCCACATGCAATCTAATTAATCTTCAACTTCCCTAACCACTCAGTCCCTTACCCCTAATCTCTAATCAAATCAATATTATATGTAATTTTTTCACCTTTTTTTTTATCCTTGCCTTATTTTTATACAATTCTCTGTTATTTTTTTCTCTTTGTTTATTTTCTAAAAACATAATTTGGTTCCAATTAACAGGTAGAATCTTGCAAAGAACAATAACAATGGCATTTCCAAGACCACATCAGGCAAAATGATTTATCAACGACGAAGAATATTATCAAATCCAAATTTGCCTAGTTCATAGATCAATCCTTAACAAGCCAATTTCCCATCAACTCCATTTTACCTAACCAAGACCCACCCTATGGCAATCCAAAAGCATGGCACCAATAATCCAACTTATAGTCCGTACATCCATCTTTTTTAACTCTTAAATCCTGCTTTAAAAGAACACATACATGACACTATAATGTCTTTCAACCTAATGGCATATATTTATTAAAGAAATGGTATAAAGAAATCAACAAACACAAAAATATAGAGTGGCATAAGATAAAATACTCAAACAATGAGATCCATAAAATACCCAAGGATAAAAAGAAAATACTGAGATGAATAATAGAGAGAATGTAATAATTAAAAAAAGACCTCAAAAGGAAAAACCCTAAACACACAAAATCAAGTACAAAAATCAGACCTAATTCAAACTCCTTTCCTCCATGAACCCTTCTAAAAAAAATCAAGAATAAAACTCGGACTTAGTTAGTTCCCATTTTCTCCATGAATCCATCTATAAAAAATATCAAATCATGAAGAACAAACCAGGCTTTGTTCGTTTAGAATTTAGAGAGAGAGAGAGAGATGATTACTTTTGAAATAGTTGGAGAAAATAGAAGATTCCTCTCCCAAAACTAGTTGGCAACTCCTAGAAGGAATTGGAGAGGTGGAGAGTGTTTTATCAACTCAAATGAGGGAATTAGACTATTTTTCTAATGCTAGATAGAGGATGGAGATAGATTCTTAGCTGCTAAGCTTGAAATTTAAAATCCATTGAAACTGGTAGTTGAGGGAGTTGTGGGACTCACGACACCTTGGAATTAGGCACCCAAACAGTCGATCGGGAGTTTGCACAAGTATTTATGACTCCAACACATACCAATGCCTTAGATTTTTTTGGTAGTAATAAAAGACTAGTACATTTCACCTCCAATTATTACTTTTCCTTTTAAAAATCTCTAACATCCTTTGAAATAGAAGTGTTCACCAACCTCCTTCACAGTTCCCATGGGCATGCCCCAGGATTGTGCGATGGATTGGATTGACCTACCATGGTAACTTTGTATTTGCCAATATAGGATCCATGCCTTACCTTTGGTGGTTCCCATGGGAGGATTTGGTCCCCATCGAATACAATAGCATTGCATCAAGGTGAATATAATAAGGCCACTATCAAATCATTAATCCCCAAGTTAATCAACTTTGCACCATTCATTCTTCAACAATTAATGGACCTAGAGTCTCACCTAAGATTTATTTCTTCATTCATTGGTTGCCATAGATAATATTATGACAATAGATCATAATATTGCTCATGATATCTTTTATGTATCTTTATAGTGTTTGGAAGGAGATGAACTATCGAATTTTTTTAGGGGAAGGAATACTCTATCGTCAAATGTTAGATTTTTTATTATTATTTATTTTGAATTATAAATTAAATTATTTTATTATTTATATTAAAATCATTTTTGAAATATGAAAAAATTTATTTTAAATTTAGTTGTACTTTTAAAACAACATTGTCCTTTTTACAAATTCTAGTTCTTTTGGAAGGAAATGAAAATTCTTTCAAGTTTTGGGGAGACTACACTTTTTATATCTATTTTTTATTTTTTGTTCCATATGGAATATGAGTAAGACTTACCTCAAGTTAATAAATGACTCCTCAAACATACACATCGTTGTGAGGAGTCTTAAAGAGCCATTTCCTATTTGTTAAATGTACCATTGAGGTTTGATGTAGATTGTTGGATGGACAATCAGGTTGATTGGTGGTTCAAAGTGATTGATCATGATCAATGGTAGGGGTGCAACTTATTTCGGTTCAAACCAGGAACTAAACCAAATCAAAAGTTTTGGATTGGATTGGTTTGGTTTGGACTGAGTGTTGGCTTGATTGTGTTTAAAAAATGAAGAATCAATTGGTTCGTTTCGATTCTTGTTTCATGCATTATAAGTAACTGAACCTTCATATATTCTATTAAGATTAAGATCATGTATGATGTCATGTTCCTATAAAATAGGAATGGTAGGGGTGTCAATGGGTACCCATTTAATCGAAATTGAACCGCAATTAGAACCGAAAAACCCAGTTCCAGATCCCTTTTTATTGGAACCGATTAGAGTTTGGTCTAAAATGGAACCAACTGATAGGAATCAAAACCGTTAGGTTCTATCCAATCAGTACCCACAAGTATCCAGAACCGATTTATTTTGTCATTTCTTTCTATACCATAGATGGTTTAAGGTATTTTTTTTATTTCAAAATAAATGCATCTTATATAAAATTCTTCAATTTTTCATAGAAATCGATTGGATCTTAAAATGAGCTACTCTTCTAAAAATTTATTACTTTTAACAAAGATAAATTTTAATTTTTGAAAAAAATCATTAATTTTTATCTTTTATATAACAAATAATAACTAAGTTAATAATTTTGTTAATAATATGTTAATTTTTTTAAAGAACTTTTTTTTATAATGATTTGAAGTACTTTTTTCTCATTCAATTCTTGAGAATCGAAAATCGATGGATACTCGTGATTTTTTGCAGTTCCGATTCCATTTATTTTGGAACCAAACCCAGAACCGACAAGAGTAGAAATCGAACTAAATATCATAGTTATAGTTCTAAGTTCCTTCGGAATCGAACCGGAACCAACTCATTCACACCCCTAAGGAACAGTGACTCCATAGCATGTTTTGTTTTAGTTAGTATTTAAAACACCTTGAGCTATTAACCAAGCCATGCACGCAACCATATGCGTTTATTCACCAATCAAATGGTGCCACATAGACACTATTTCTATTTATAGAAACTAGAAATTGTTCTGGATTGCAACTCTTTTATTAATTATTGAAATTAAAAAATAGAAACCTCAACCCTCTTGTCTCTTTCCCCCTCGTCTCTATGCAAGACCTAGAGTTCTTTTACCAGAGTACAAGTTATGCCATGGCCACCATCACTCGACATAGACAACTCCACTCCAACATATTCAGGCCACACATACACACACACACACACACACACAAACATATATATAAGGGAAAGCTAATGTCCAAGAGATCTCATGAAGATGTTAGCATTCTTCACCACATTTGTTAGTGAGTCCATTTTTTTAATTTCCCTCGTAATGGATTCTACCAAAAATCTGATTCAAAGAAAATTTTCAAAATCTTAAGTATTTTACAAGTTCACTTTGGTTAGGTTTGTGATTTTATTATTATCATAAAGTTTTAACCAAAATACCAGAGAATTGAAGCAAGTATATGTCAACTCATAATCCTGGAGAGTTTACAAAGAAATAGATTTATGGCAACCCATAGAACCAAACCTAATCGAATAAAGGTCAACTTGGCCTAGTTTGGTTCAATTCTATAGTAATTCGGTTTAGTTATGATTCTCATTTAGTGTAGTCAACCTAGGTTGATTAAGTTCTGATTTGGCCCTAAATCGAACCAAATCGAACCAAGTTGCACCCCTAGTCAATAGATGGACCATTGTGACCTTGATTGTCATAAGACTACGAGGTCAACATGGTTTGACCACACTTTGACTTGTTAAGGGGTATGACCGCTAGTCAAATAAAGTTGATAGTGGGTCAAAGAGTGTTATGTAATTATTGAGTGTTTTAGGCAACAATCATAGTGTCTATCTAAAGAGATACATTCACTCTATAAAATTAAACCTTCATAACCCATTTTTATATACAAAAAATTACAGATTTTCTTTTATTTCAAATTCTCTCTCTCTCTCTCTCTCTTCTTATTTATCATATATTCTTAGTGTTCAAATATCTTTTTGCTAGTGAAAAAATAATGAGAGATAACAGAGAGATCGAGCTTCATTGAGTCCTGTGAATGTGTTTGCTAGAACTCATTTGTATTTTTTGTTTAATATTGGAATTGGGCACAGAACGTTAAACAAAAATGTTGTTTTAACATACTTCGAAGAATAGTTAATCTTTCTTCATCTTCTACTTAATTAATTGTTGCTTTCACACTATTTTTCCAACATTGACATCGACAATACCGTTTTAAACATTCTTTTGTACAAGTTATTCTCTAAATTCAAGGAAATTTTTTTTGGGAACTTATCTAGAAGTGGAAGCTAGTGTTTTAAAAAATTATGGTGGGTTGGCAGTTCGACCTGATTATAAAAAAATATCGGTGAACCAAAACTTTATAAAGAACCGTAATTTTTTTTTAAAAATCAATGGTTCAATTGTATGAACCTTCGGTTCTCATGAACTGGTTCTTTAAAACTAAATAATTATTATTATAAAAAATCATTTTTATTTATTTATTTTTAAAGAAAAGAAGTTAAACAAACTTTGTGGATTTAAAGAAAATAGAATGATTTAAAGAAAATCTTTAATCCTTTTATATTTTTTTTCCATTGATTCACGAAAATGTTCATAAATTTTTTTTTTTTTCTTTTCTCTTATTTGATTTCTTATCTTTATATATTTAATGAATATAAATCGGTCCAATTGAATTGAACCCCGGTCGAACCCTGATCCGACCATTTAAGTGAAATTTCGGTTCGATGTTTAACTTAGTTCTGACGTGGAGCGCAGGCTCTCTCACTGCTTTAGGCCTTAGTTCTACTCTAACACAGCTCTCTCTT
The DNA here is from genome assembly GCF_017979445.1 of Akebia trifoliata. Taxonomy (NCBI): domain Eukaryota; kingdom Viridiplantae; phylum Streptophyta; class Magnoliopsida; order Ranunculales; family Lardizabalaceae; genus Akebia; species Akebia trifoliata. The sequence continues at coordinate 36,720,321 of NC_141385.1, read as the reverse complement.
TATTTCTTTATTATTTATTTGAGGAAAGTTAACGGTCCATCCAAAACGCTAGAATGCGCTGGTTTCTTCTTCCCGTTCTATCCTACGCAGCCAAGTAGTTTTTTCTTTGGGTCTGCTCTCATGAGGTACAAATTTTAGCTTAATTTAGAGAGAGATATTCTTCTGTGTTTCAGCTCATGAATTTTATCATTTATGATTAAATGGAGAGCTATTTTCTCCACAGACAGAGGAGAGAAGAACCCATATATTGCCTAGATTATGAAAATGAAAAAAACAAAAACAAAAACAAAAAATCCTGCAATTTCATTATCTCAGACACTCGAGAAACCTTTGATTTTGGAGGACTGTTGGGCAATTCATCGAAAAATTGTAGTATTATATTACTGTCACATTGGGTTGCTTTTAAAAATTAAGGATGGTGTTTATTTCCATATGAAATTCATGGGTTTTAATGATTTTTGATAAATTGGGTAAAAGAAAATATATAGGGGTTGGAAATTTCTGGGTATGTGGTATGGAGTTTAAGGGTCTATTTGATTGTGGTTCTTCAGAAGGGTCTTGTTTGGAACACCATTTTTTTTTACTTTAATAATATTAAAAACATCCATTTTTTTTTGTGAAGATGGTTTCCCCAACATACATTTAAATTTACATTTCATTACTTTTTTTTTTATAGGTTGGTAGGGTGATTTGTTAGTGAGTGAGTATCAATCACATTGGAATGAAATATATCAACCTAGGGGTCATGTTCAAGGGTCAACTGTTTGGCCAACATGTTTTGTCCTATATGGGTTAGAAGTCCTCACAAAATATATATAATAAAGATAAAACTCTTGTAAATTCTGAAACCAAAATGGAAAAATAGAATTAGTTTAGTCTTGCATTTGATATCATAGATGATAATACAAAGAGAGATACAACACTTCTCATGTGGTCAGGTTGAGAGATCATTCGAACAATCTTCACTGACTTGGATGGTGGTGCTTTTATTACTTCTCCTCGGCATGTCAATCTCTCTTTCATGTGAAAGATTTCCAAAATTAGGAAATCTATGAAATAGGATCCCCATTTTATAAGTTTGCTGAGTTGTTGAAGCTCTGTGATCTCATGGAGTACTCCTTTATAAGTTTCGAGAAAAATGAATCTTCTCTTTCCAATAGCTTGGCCGGTGTATTGTACTCCACTACCCTTCCTGCTCACATAACAATTGAGTTTATTTCTTAGAAACTTAGTCATTAACCCAATAACTAAGAGTTGTTAGCTTATATATACGGGGGAATGTTAATGTCCAAGACCTCATGGGGACATTAGCATTCTCATCATATTTATTTTCCAATAATACTCTTATTCATTTTTTCTTTTAGTAAAAAAGACAAAAGTATGTATTGGTCTTTGTGTAATGGTGGTGTCGTAAATATAAAAAAATCTTATGGACATATTTATAGAAGAGTTGTTGACATTTATTGTCAATGCATTTACTTCAAACAAGACATTTAAATTCTCTTAGCATTTATTATGTAAAAGATCAACATACCCTTGTCTTTTTCACTAAAAGACAAAATGGGTAAGGGTATTATTGGAAATTGAATGTGGTGAAGAATGCTAACGTCCCCATGAGGTCTTAGATGTTAGCATTCCCCTATATATATTTTCTTTTATTTCTCTTTTTTTTTTTTTCCATCATAGATATAATTTTAAAGCTTCATACCATCACTAAGGACCAGAATAAGATCACTGTCAATAACTGTGTGGATTCGATGAGCTATGATGACAACTGTATGATCTTTGAACTCCTGACTCACAATCTTCTGTATGACACCATCAGTAGCTGAATCAACTGAGGCAGTCGCTTCATCCAGAACAAGAATGCTGCTTTTCTTTAACAAAACTCTTCCAAGACAAAATAACTGCCTCTGGCCCATGCTCCAATTTTCTCCATTCTCCACCACTGTTTGAGCCATAAACATCAGTAATTAAATATGAGAAGCCATAAACTTAGATTGTTGTCCATATTGATTTGTCTCACCTGGTGAATCCAACTTCTCTTCTTTTGCACGTATTACATCACCGAGTTGACATTTATCTAAAGCCTGAAAATTCAGTTTTATTTAAGCATATGTGCATCCAAGACCTCATTTTTTCTAGGAAAAATAAGTATATTTGTTAATTGGTTCAAACTTTATCTTAGTACCTACCTCCCATATTTCTCTATCAGTGTATTGTTCTAACGGGTCGAGGTTTCCTCTCACTGTTCCGTCAAACATCGTTGGGTCCTGTGGAATGATGCTAAGCCTTGATCTCAAGTCATGGAGGCCTATCTTACAAATGTCAACATCATCAATTACAATGCTTCCTTCTCTGGGTTCAACAATCCGGAATATTGCCTGTATGAGAGTCGATTTCCCGCTCCCCGTCCGTCCTACAACACCGACTTTCTTCCTTCCCGGAACTGTGCAGTTGATGTTTTTTAAGACGGATGGAAGATGTTCAGCATAGCGGATCTGTAATATAAAAAACATTTATATGAGATGACATTAAATATTAACTCCTGTGAAAATACAATGCTCTATGATATTTCTTCCTTCAATTTAGCATCAGAAATGACAAACCCGTTTGCTGTTCTAGCTTTACCTGCAAGTTCTTGAAGCAAATTGTTCCAAATTCTGGCCAGTTCTTTGGTGGTCTATTTTCTTCAATCATCAAAGGGGCTTCACTAATAATTTTTGAATATTGCAAAATCCTTTCTACTGAGATCATTTTATTCTCTGCGTTGCACATGTTCCATATAACAGAGGCTTGTTGTACATTCAGATTTAGTCCATATGTCACTGCCAACCCTGCGATACCTGTAAAATAATCAATTCCTAGTAAGCTCTTGTAGAATCTTCTCCCAAAAAACAAAAAATCAGAAACTGTTCTTCAATTATTGTGAAGATAGGCAGTCAAAGGTACCCATCATGTAACCACAAGGATAGTTTACACAGATACATGCAGGGTAGTTGATGTAGGACAACCTAGATTTTTTTTTTTTCTAAGATTGTTTCTATTTAGGAAAGGGTGATGGAAAGGTTAATTTTATGGTGACGAAGGTCAAAGAGAAATTGTTGAATTTTATTTATTTATTTGTTTAAGAAAAAGGGTTTCCGAAATCACAAATGACAATATTTGTGAAATGTAAAACATAAAGTTGTGCAACTACGCTAATTTGCAATTGGGATTTGGGGAAGATTTAAGGTATTTGGTTGGGATTGCAACTAAATAATTATGAAATCTCCCTTGGAACTCATGACTGTTGGCTTGATTTGCGTCCCTCATTAGTAGCAGGATCCATCATTCGTTGCCTTCATCACCTAAGAGATCTTTTGTGCTAAAAATCATCTAGAAAAAAAGGGATGGTTAATGTAATACAATCATGTTGATTTTTCATGTAAGAGATTTCTTCAATGAGACCCATTGACTGGTGGATCTGATCTTTCTATATGTATGATATCTGTGTCAGTCCATATGTCAGCTGTCTTATATGGTCTATCTGAGGGGTACCTTATGAAAATATTCATGATCCTTACTTGGGTTGATAACTCCTTCAGGGAGGCTGACAAGCAAAACCAGTGAGAAAGCAAAAACAAAATTTGATAGTAGGTTCAATCTGAAGGAAAGCCATTCCATAGCTGACACATTATGAAACCATGGCCTTGAATGGTTATCAATAAGGCCAAGGTTTGCATTCATGAAGCGGTCTTCTTGGTCGAAAGCCCGGATTGTTGCAGCTCCAGATAGTGATTCTGCAAAGTGATGTAGGATTGGAGCTCTTTCAATCCCAGATAAGCGAGCCAGTTCTCTTGCAGTTGGTATATAGTATTGCTGCAGTGATCACAATCAAATGTTAGATTCAGATTGTGAAATGGGAAGATATCACACTCACCTAAATCATAGATATGCTCACTTACTTGGTACCATATGCAGATTGCAGTCACCGGAATAAAGATAGCAAATACTTGCCATGCTACCTGCGACATGACCCCAATAGTCCCCAGAATTTGTATTATTGAGAAAGCACACCAACCTAATTTGTTAGCAATTTCCAAGTCTACCACACTTTGGTCTGTAGATGCCTGTCATCAAGGTGGTTAAAGGATGAGTAATTTTTGGTGATCCTGACATATATGAAATATTAACACACTGATGTGTGACTCATTGATTGATACACATACATGTGAAACCAGCAATACATAACTGAGAGAAGATGCCTTAGCCAATAGATAAGGTATCAACAAGCATAAAGCATGAATGGGACGTGCAGCTTAGGCGTCTATCAATTTGTAAAAAAAGAAAGTAGAAAAGAAGATTTCTTTCTTATGCTCCATGGTTTTTCTTATTTCATCCTAGAAACCTCGCCTTAAGTATCAATTGATGAAACATTAACTGGTGCTCGACTGTCAGATTTGATTGAGGTCTAAAAGATTGCACCACTTTTGGTCATTCTTCCATTTGAGGTATTTTGGTCGACTCTCTATACATTAAAATGCATGGATAAAGATTTAACAAACATGCATGTATGCACTTATACACACACACACCCCCAAGTAGATGAACTTATATGTTTACTTACGCGGTTTAAGATCCTTCCCGTTGGGGTTGAATCAAAGAAAGACATTGGTGCCCGGAGCACACTATGAAGCATGTTCATGAAGAGCTTCTGTGCTGTCCCAAGGCCAGTTATTGCTACTAGCATCGCACGAACCAACACACAAAGTGAACTTCCGACAGCAAGAAGTACATACACAAGAAGAAGGACATTCATCCCTACTACCGGCTCAACCTCTTCCGTCGGAGGAGAAGCCCATGCCATCCAATAATTACTGGCGATCTGTAACAACTGGAAGAGAGACTGTGCCATGATTATGATCGGGATGAAGGCCCCACTCCGCACCACGGTCAAGTAAGACCAGTAAACTGCTTTTCCTATGCTTCCTTTCTCTCTCTCTTCATCTTGTGTCAATCTTCCTCCTTTATCCATTATCTCTGGAGAAAGATTGTGTTCAGAGTCATGTTTACCATTTAGACGCTGTGCATTTGTCGTGGGATCTGTGTCGTCTTCGCATTCAATTATAGGTTTTTGAGATGTTCGACTCGAATTTTCAACCGTGAGGATTGATTCTAGAGCGTGATTGTGTGCACCGACTAATACTTCAAATCCAATATTCTGTTTTAGAAGTTCTTCGAACTTTCCAGTTTGGGTGATCCTTCCATTTTGCATCACCTGTTAAAGATACTTGTAGGTCATTAAAACTACAACCCCTCAAGTTTATCCTATAAGACTTTAAATAGTGGAAAGTTATGCTGTATTCCACATACCAGAATGAGGTCCGCTGCAGGAAGAAACTCAACTTGGTGAGTGACATAAATTATAGTCTTGTCTTTGAGAATTCCCATTAGACATTCCTGCACAGGACATACAAGCACAAGCACAAGAGGGAAAAAAATCTGTCAAAAAAGTAGGAGAATAGATTAGATGTTTTCATGTTGTGAGAAGGTGTGATAAAGGACTTGTTCTTGGACTACAATTTACCCATTCAATGATCTAAGTCTACTCAGATATGAGCTATGTTATCTGAGTGTCAGGTTTGGGTATGGGTTTTGGTGTCGGACTTGCATGACCCCTAACCGTTAAGGATTCTCCCACCCATACCCATTGTTATCCAACCAACTACTCCAAAAGACTGATCTGTTCGAAAGGGGGAGAACTATGAATGTAATAGGGTCATGGGGCTTAACTGGGGTATGGCACACCCAAGAGTGGAGGAAAATATACACTCAACACTCCCCCTCACCCATAAGGGTGGAAAGATTTGAACCTATGACCTATATGAACTTAGCTCTCTGATATCATGTTAACCAACCAACTACTCCAAAAGACTGATTTGTTGGAGAGGGGGAGAACTATGAATATAAGAGGGTCACGAGGCCTAAGTAACTGGGTATGACACACCTGAGAGTGGAGGAAAATATACACTCAACACCCATGAGGTGTTGGTTTGACACCGGTACTCTGGGGGAATTTATGGTTCTGGGTATAGTAGTGTCTGAGTATATTTATGGAAACATCATTGATAGGTAGAATTTAGTCTTGGAGACAGCTTGGTACCAACCAAACCAGAGTCATGTAGCGATTGCAACCATTTTGAATTGGTTGACCTTTTAAATTTCTATTTGAACAATCTAAGTGAAACCTACCTCAAAGAGTTGTGTGCCTGTATGAGCATCCACAGCACTGAAAGGGTCATCGAGTAGATATATATCGGCATCCTGATAGACTGCACGAGCAATTTGTATCCTTTGCTTCTGTCCTCCACTCATATTAATTCCTCTTTCTCCAATCTCCGTTAAGTCTCCACAAGAGAATAGCTCAAAATCCTTTATCAAAGCACATGCTTCAATTGTCCTTTCGTACTTGTCACTGTCATACGGATTCCCAAACAGAATATTCTCTCTGACATTTCCAGTCAGTATCCACGGGGATTGAGGTACGTAAGCTTTCGTCCCACCAATCTTCACTGTTCCTGAAAGCTTTGGTATTTCTCCCAATATGCTTGAAAGCAGACTAGACTTTCCCGATCCAACTGTCCCACAGACTGCTACTTTCATCCCCCGCTTTACTTCTAAATGTATTCCATCAAGTGTTGGCCTTCTTGTTTCCGGATCCCAACTGAATTTCCCATTCTCAATCTCGATACCCAACTCGTCTTTCGGAACAAACATGACCGCATCGGGTCGAATTTCGTCTTCTTGGAGATACAATGCAACTCGATCCGCCGAAACTTTAGCTTGTGCAATCACCGATAGTAAGTCAGGCAGATTGAAGATTGGATCTTGTAACATTCGAAAAGTTGCCAATGAGGATAAGACACTCCCGGCTGTGAGTGGGATCCCCATAATGATACATGCAGCGAAAGTCACCACGGAGATGAATGTGGGGGACCCCCAAAAGATAAAAGCTGATATTGCTGATAACCTTAGTGATTTCCATAACCAGTTGTACTCAATTTTTCTCAAGTTTTCAAGCTTGTGGAGGTACTGAATATCCCACGCTTGAAGTTTCAAAGTCTTCATGTTTCGGAGAATTTCCGACGTAGATTTCATTCTTTGATCCTTTGCTTCCATGATTTTGGATTGGAACCTTTTCTGAATTCTTGTAATTGGGATGTTACAAGTCATCACCATTGTTGTTGCTGCTAATCCTGCTAATGAACCGAGACCGAGATTTGTATTTAGAATACAGATTGCGAGAGAAATTTGTATTGGCAACATCCAGATTATGTTTAAGTACCAAATAAAGTCCGTGATACGTTGGATATCGACACTCATGTAGTTTATTATCTCTCCACTACTATGGCTTTGACGGGATTGATTTGATAGATGAAGGCCTTTCTTGTATATGTGAGATATCAGGGCTGCTCTTAGGCGAAGACCGAGCTGACGAGCTCCGAAGATCCATTGTCTCTGTGCAATAACTTCAATCATTTTTGCACTTAGGAAGGCTAGTGCTAAAAGGTACCCACTCTCTAAGTTATGGTGCTTCTTCCCACTTAAAAATGTCACGAAATCGTCGATCAGATATGGGCCCACATACGATGATCCAGCACTGATCATTGCAAACATTGCATTGATTGCTGCTTTCTTCCTTATAAACAGAAAGATTGCCTTGTAGATGGAAGGATTAGTGGTGCCGTCTCTCTCCTTGACGCAATTTAGACTCTCGTCAAATGAATGGGAGAGATGCGCCGCAGAGTCTTTGATATATATGTCCGGGATCTCGTCTGGTTCGAGTGGTTTCTTGATCCCTACTGTGAACAATGGGTTGAGCCAAGAGAAGGTGATGAGTTGGAAAAGATTAGCTCTTCCATATGGAGAATCCCTTTTCTTACCTTCTTCACTCCTTTCAGTTTTATTGCCGAGTAGTGGGTCTGTGATGCCATTATCTAGTACTAAGTCAATGCCTGTGGTCCCTCTGATTGAAATACCCAACAGATAGGTAGAGGCAATGAAGCTGAGGAAGTCGGCATAGTCTTCCACTCTTGGGGACCTATGATTTGCAAGAATGTTATAGGTATCAAAACCCGCGTGGATAACGGACAGTAAAAAGCTGCACAACCACCAGGCTCTTAGAATCCAAGGAAGTTTCATGTACTTCAGATTCTGAAGATATAAAACTACAGCTGACGTGACCAACCATGATATCACGAGCAAGATTTCGTTCCCAAGAAGTGAGACTGTCGATTTGCAAAGGGCCTCATTCCCATTAAACAGCATCAGAAGCATCAGAAAATGGCACCCCGATAGCAAAATACTGCAACCTATACTGGCTTTATAAGAGAGGCCAAGTTTTACGTGTACATGGTACTTTTTTGCGCATTTCTCTTTATCTTTTGATCTCTGTGTGCATGATGTGCACACTCTTTTCTGTATGTAATGGACTAATATGGTTACAAGGAACCCGAGCTGGATAACTACGCTGAATTCTTCCCATAAACATGGTGCAGCTCTTAACTGAAATTGTGCTTTCAAGTAGTGGAGAAGTTCAAAATCTGCGGTGAATTAAAGAATGATCTTTAGTGGTTCAGAAAAAAGATTTAGAGATGCTACATCAAATTCCATCTACTTAACAATTCACAGTGTATTTTCTAAGAACAGGTGCATTAGATAGTTGTTTACTAATCAAACTATTTATTTTGTTTCGGATACCTTTATCCCAACATTTTGGGATGGGATGAATAAATCTTGCTTCTCCATTCAATTCTGTCTAAACCCCATGTCTTCTGTTATTGCAAATGTGTTCATGTCCACTCTCACTACCTCAAGCTAAAATCTAAGTTGTCTTGGTTTTGTTGCTAACTCATCTTTGATATCAGTAATGAACTCAGCCTAGTTGGCAGTGTTCTCAGGCTCTATATTGGAGTTGACTTAATTAGCTTGACATAGAAACAAAACTTTTTAATTAATGCTTGGCCGTTGGTGTACGCTACTTAGTATCAAATTGCTAAGAATTTCAAGTAGATGTACAAAAGAAGAAATGACTCAGAAATAATTTTGATCTCTTATGTAATCTTCTTTGGGTAGGAGTAGACAGTACTACTAATTCTCATATGGACAAAGGATTACTTGATTGATTCTTACAGTGCACACTTTGTTTTAGCAGGTAAGCTACATTAAGGGGCCATCTCACACAAGAACCATAGAACCCGAACTTGGGGCACCACTTTATAAGAGGCTGTTCATAGCTTAGAGGGACATTTGGTTGCTGAGTATGTATATCCATCTTTCCATCTTCTTTTATTTGTTTCCCATTTGTATCTTGGCCACTTTCTAAATAAGCAACTAACTATGACTGATAAAATTCTCATCTCTTTTGAAAAGAATCCCCAATCAGAACTAACTTTCAGAAATTTCATCCTCTCTTTTCAATTATATATACTAGTTTTTGGAACTCTTAATGTCTTGATTTGCATCTACTTTGATCTATTTTGATACTTAAAAAGCATACTTCATCTCTTAGACCAAATTTATCATATCCAATTCTTGTTTAGTTTGACTCCTATACAACTATGTCATCTTTGAATGGAATATCCACGGAAGTGGTACACATAGATGGTCTATTGTCAAACAGAGTGAATGCCATTAACCAATTCTGCCTTTAAAAGAAAATCTTTGGGAAGAGTCTTAAGGATCACCTTTCCAATACCCTTCCAAATCCCTTTGGAGGTTACCCATCAATGGAAAAAAAAAAAAAAAACAGCTAATGAAAACTCAATTAAACTTGAATCTAGAATACGATCAACTCTTCGACCATTTTTATTTATTTGTTATTATTATTTTAAGAATTATGAAACAACTAGTTAAAATATATAACAACTTGCAAATACTATCTACCATAAGCTTAGCTATATTGACTAGGAAACAAAAGTGGTTTATAGACGATGTATTCAGTCGAATGTAGAATAAGGACTAATACTATTTCTAATTTTGTTGTGCTGGATAAATGAGTTCTAATATTTTATTAGTGTGGAGAATATCTTAGTTACCCACAATACAAACAAATAAATATACCCATTTTGGGAGATGAAATCCACAATCTGATGTGTCCAACCTTGGAAATTTTCAGTTCCAAAATCACTCTAATTAAATTATTGTAACCATCTCTCTTCATACCTTGTCCTGGACCTTCACCCTCACATTTTCTGACAATTGGAAAGAATGTGGTTCAACCAACGAATTAGATCGTCTGATCTTGTAAAGCCTTGGTGTAATATATCTCCAAGATGGCTGGGCAGTTTGTATACTCTCCTAACAGTCTAAACAATGAGCATAATCTATGGAAGTTTTGAGTGCATAACAGGTCTAGTTCCTAATAGGGAGTTTCTGTTGTTACCGGATGATCTTTCCATTATAATTAGAATAGAACTAGAAATTATGGCACTAACAGTCTAACAAAATTATAAAGTGATACATAGACCCATAGAATAATAAAATGCTCATCAATAGTACTGCATAAATTTGTGAAAATCACTTAAATAGTTGTATAAAACCCACAAAGTTCTGTTTCATATATTTTTTGGTAGCCAATTTCTGAAGACTCGTATCCTAGATTTATCCGTGCTGGGTTGGTCAATTGTACTTGGTTAGTCCTTTGACCTCATAGTTGTTTTAGGGAAAAAAAAATTGCTGGCAGAAAAGTCAACCGGGAATTCATAGCGTCCCAGATTGACCAATCATAAGAACCTGTGTGTATTGAGGACATCCCCAATTTACAAAACTACCCTCGTTAGGCTTCGTGCGATTGGTTATCTAGGATTCTGTGTCTGGATTGAATTTCCTGTGAGTAAAAAATTTCTCGTTTTAGCTGCTTTTGTGGTTTTAATGAAATCTTACACTTAAAAAAAAAAAAGGAAAAAAGAAACCGTACTTGATCAGCTACCAAGCTCATATACTTCGTCTAACCGTGCAAATTACGGACATTCTTTTCAAAAAGCTATGGCTTTAATTAGTCCTGTTTATATGCTTTATATTTTCAACCATTGGACACAATTTTCTATATCACTTTTCTATTACTACATAGCACATACCAAACTCAAATCAATGCAAATGAAATTGTAATTGAGTAAATAAAAGGGAAGAAATTAAACTTAATCTACTATAATCACAAATAATCCTCCAGTATATAGTGTTTCGTCTACACTACATTGTCAGTCCCAAGCCCGAATAAAGGAGAAAGTTCACATCAACCTTAGATGAATTTGTATCCTTTGTTTCAATTGAATGGAGGAACAAGATTCCTTCAGCCGATACCAAATTTTCGGGGAAAAAAAAAAAGGCTTTAGTGGTGATGGTGAAACAACAATCACAAACTAATCTCTCTCCCTCTCTCATTTTTAAGCAATATATGTCAACTAAAAAGAAAATTTCAATATGTTTATTTATTTATATTCTTTTTTCTTTGATGGGTTATTTATTTATATTCTTCTACCATTGTTGAACTCAAAGTTTTGGGGTGATGGTTGCACACAACTTGTACGTCTGCAACTTGAAATCACTTGTATGTATTACAGCAAAACAAATAAAAGATAAACTTAGTTAAGAAACATAAATCTATGCAGGTGAATATATAATGGAGTAAATAAACTATAATTAACTTATGATGAACTTCATGTAGAACTTATATTTTTAATTTGCAAATATACTCTCTAAATGCAATCAAAGCTTACTTGATACACTGTTTGAAACAGACATGTCTGCATAAAACTTGTTCTTCTTACACTCCTTCAAAGTTCCGTCTGAGTGACAGACACTATGAGTGGGTAATATTCAATGGGTTGGGGTCCAACATAGAACCCAACCCTCAGTTTTGGAGATCAACAACAAACAAGTAGAGATGAATGAAAAAAAGAGAACAGTGAGGGAGAGAGAGAGAGTCTTAAGGACAGAGTTTAGGAATTTCATGCTGGGGAAGGGAGTTTGTATGTGCTGGTTTCTGTCATTTTATGAGGGAGGCGTGTTTGAGTCTTTGAGATGGATGTCACGTGATGTTCTATATATTTTTTATCTTTTTTTTTTTGGTCTCTTTGAACTTTCAAGGCGGTTTTGTTTGGCTGGTTATTTGAACTTATTTTAGTGTAGTTTAGCTCGGTAAGGTCGGTATGAAACAAACAAACAAAAAAACTGGGAAATGGGTTTTGTAAAGCCGAAGAAATGATCTTATAGAGATTGAGATTCTCCTCATTATTAGGGAAAAAGAAAAAAGGAAAAGTGTTTGGGTACTTGATTTCAGTGGGTAGGATTTTGGGGATCTGCAAGTCAGATGAGAAAAGATAGAAAAAAAAAACACACACACACACACACAAAAAAAAAAAAAAAGAGCATCCTTCAATGTTGGGTAAGGGTGTTGGATTTATGCTTTTTTTTTTTTTCTTTTATTAAATAAAAAATAATAATCTTGGGTGTGTGGGTATGGCCATTAATTGGTTTTAAACCGACGATGAAATTAATCAAATTTAATGGCTAGAGATCACCAATTAGGATGATTTTTGGTGTGTATATCTATCCTAGGGGTGTCAATGGATAGTTGAAAATCCGAATCCGATTCAAATTTGAAAAATCGGATACTATTAAAAAAATTTGGATATCAAATTCGAATATTTTTATCTATTTGAATCCTTATCGGATACAGATTCAGATATTAACACACTGAATCTAATCCAAAATAATGTATATGATATGAAAACAAGAGCTTTTTAATTTTTCTTTTGATTTTGATACAAATAAAGGTAAGGATTTTTTTAATATTTTGATTATGAAAAATCATTTGGATTTAGGAAAATCGAGTTTTTTTTTCTTCTCTCCAAAGGTTATTTGGATTAAAATCCAATATTTTCGGATATCTGATGAGAAAATCATATTCAAATTCAAGTAGTGTTTTAGGGATATCCGTCATATTCGAATTTAGATATCAGATAAAAAATTTGGATTCAAATTCGGATATAGCTGAATTTGAACTAATAAGTATTCGTTGACAGCCATACCATAATCTATCCATAAGTTGGCCTAATGTTCATGGGCTCGTGGAGTTGAATGTTGTTGCCCGAAACTTCTTTCTAGACAAAAATGACAGGTACATGATGTGTTTATGGAGATGAATCAAAGGATTGATTTTATATGAGGATGAGTAACTCACCATAAATGTTGGGGTGGGGCTGGGTTTGAAATCACACATGTATCAACTCAAGATAAGCATTAAAGTTGGTTTTTTTCTCAAGAACAGAACTTGAGATCTTAAATGATTTTACATGGGAGATTATTTTATGTGCTCAACAAAGGTCATGGATAGATTCCATTCAGAGAAGCCTGTCAAGAGTTTACCCAAAATAAAATAATTAATGGTGTGATATGCGAAAAGGGATGACTACAAGCTCTTGGAATACATATTAAAGCGAACGAAACGAAAAAGAGAAACTTCTTAATAGGGAATAAAAGGTAAATTAATAAAGATGAAAGAAGATTTTTGCTAAGAGGACTTTAACTCTTATTCAAATCAAATTGTGTGAATTTGATTTAATCATCAGAATTTCTTTGATAGGTATTACATCAGTCTCAGAAACGATAGAGGAAGATTTTGATAGAGCAAATTACAAACCCCCCCCCCCCCCCAATGCAAATATAATATTCACGATGATCTTGTCGGTTCTAAACCATGTAACATTGAGTTCAAGTAATAAAGTAAAATGAATTTGTACTCCACTTTTCATAAGATTAGAAATGTCATTGTCAATGATATTACATTTTGAAAAGATGGAATCGATTGATTTCAATTCTGAAATCAATCGATTCCGTCTTTTCAGTGGTTGATTATGATATGAATCTTTTCGTACCATGGCCGCCTATGTTGGCTCATGTGACAGTTGTCATCAAGCCACAGATCAATTTTAGGATATCATTGATGCAATAGGTGGCCCGCGGATCACATACAGTTTATATTAGTTATGTGATAAGCATTCACACTGGTTATTTTGACTACTTTATCAAGCATGGTATAAAAATACGCTATTCACCAACAGACCATGTGGGGTTACTGGCCTAAGCATGCCTAAAGATGGGGTTAGGGAACGATTTTTCAAGGAAAATGTACTTTAGAGAAAACGGGTAAATTAAAGTTGGAAAAAAATTGGTCAAATTTAAAAAAAAATAATAATAATACTATATAGTATTAAATATAATATAAAAAATATTTGTCAAATTTTGTGAACAATTTGCTTCGAGGTTTTTGGTTAGAAGTTGAAGAAAATGATATTTAAGTCATTTTTAATTAATATATGAGAAGGTTCACTCAAGAGGCAATGTCATCAACAAAAAATTAAAATAAGAGGGGGCGGGGGTAAAAATTGGAGGGAGGTGAGGGTGTAGGGGCAAATGGGGAGAGAGGTGAGGGAGTGGGGATAAATGGGATATGTAATTAGTTGAAAATATAGGGGTGTCTTAAAGTTCTATGGGAGCAATTGCCCCCACCAGCTCCTTAATAGCTCTACTCCTGTAGTTGTAGTTCTCCATTTTTGTAATTCGAAATTGAATTGCAACCTGTTCCAAATTGAACAAAATCACTCCCAAAGCTATCTGTTGGTTTTGGACCAAGTTGCACCCCTAATTTTTATTGTTCAATTGTACCATTCTAAATATTACAAAGTTTCAAGAAGTTATGTTGTAAGAATCGCGATCATTTGATTTACTCACGTGACATACTCAATTGACACCTCGAACATGACATATTCGAGAATAGTAGATCTGCACTCCTCGAGATATAGAACTGTACTTTCTTATAGAGAAGTGCAGTTATGTATCCTAAGGAGTGCAAATCTACAATTCCCGAACATGTCAGGTTAGGGGTGTTGATTGAGTATGACACGTGGGTAAGTTAAATCATCATGACTCATATAGTAAAATATAATTTGTACAACACGATCATCGTAATCAGTTCGAATTCGACAATTATTCCTACGGACCTGGTAATATCATGCCCATTAATAAACATAATTTGTAACAAACAAAGTCTTGGAATCTTTCCTCCAAAATATAACTTTTTCTATATTTTCTCCCATAAGTTCACTAGAGGAATCCTTCCTGTAATCCAAAGCTTCAGACAAGCTTTCTATAGAGTCCAAAAAATCTGACGAAGCATTCCATGCGCACACACGTACAAGTCCACAATACTTACCATTGGCGTCACATGGTTATCTATGTACACGTGGCAGCATAAAAAAGTGTTTGATTTGATTGAAAAACAGTGGGGTCCATCATCTTTGACTCTTTCATAAAAGACATTTTAATGGGAGAAAAGCCTTAAAAGTAGGTCTCTCTATATGCACCTGTGGCCCACGTGCTTGTGTACGACTCAATCGATTGGCTACAATCCAAAATTTCAAATGTTTGCTATTTTCTTTAAGTAACTTTCATTTTAAACCGTTGAATAGTATTTTTCTGGACTTGCTGATTATGGTTACATGATCATCAATTTAATCTCTTGAAATAATATGTTTTATAGAATTAAATGTTTTTTATTTATTTATGTATGTAGTTTAAGTGGGCCCAAAGAATTATACTATAAATTGACATTGATGTAACATTTTCATTGGATAAGAGATCGAGGGATGTGATTGGGTTGTCAATGGATTTGGTCAGGATCGAAACGTGTTGATTGGGACAATTTGCTAACAATCAAGTTCTCTTATAGAATATCAATATTAAAATCTAAAATGGATCGAAAATAATCATATATAAAAAAATAAAAAAAATTCATATATTTAAATAAAATATATAATGTAATTTATATAATTTATCACATTTTATCAAATTAGTTTCGGATTGACCTTGATCCATATAGGACTGTCAATAGATTGTAGTCTGAGTGGTCTAGATCCATTTGCCATTTTATCAATGGAGATCAATTGGATTGGCGGATGTGGTTGATCCATAATTTATCTGATAGGTTATTAAATCCGATTCTTATTTGAACCCATATCCTCGACCCAAATGACCTGATCCATTGACAGCCGTAGCCAAATTGGATTGCAATAGTTATGTTGACGACACGTGGGCACGTGACTATCAAAGGGGAATTTCTCTCTCCTGGACTTCACCAGCTGTCTGATTGAGTTTTTGGCTTTTTTTCTCAGTAAAAAATGTTTCAAATCCAATTTCTTTTAATAAAAAAAGAAAATAAAAATTGAGTGATCCAACAGAAAAAAAAATTTTGGTAGGGCCGAGGTTGAACATTATATAATAGTCCATTTAGTAATTTATTTTATTTTATTTACTTCTTAATGACCCCTGCCCCCATTTTGTAGGATCGATGATTAAAATTGTCGATCTCGACAATTCAAATCATTGATATCAACATCTATTCCAATCATCGATCTTGACTTTTGAACTTGAATCATTGAGTTCAATATTCAAATTTTCGAGATTGAACATCTTACAATTGTCAATCTCGTCATTTTATCATGAATCATCAAGATTAACGGTATAAAACTTAATCTCGATGACTTGAATTTACCATTTTATTGGGTTGAAGGGGCATTGAGAAATAATTTTTTTACTAATAGGGTTGTTAAGATATTGCTTCAAAACTAAGGGTGCATTTAAAAAGACATCGCTCTTGCAGTGTCTATTAAGTTATTTCCCCATAGTTACACAATAAGATTATATGGAATCAGATCAAACCCAAATTCCAAATTTTCAATATGTTCGAATCTAATAACTTTGGATTTGAATGAAAGATTTGTGTAACAATAAGCATTCAATTTGATATTGTATCAGATATATATATATATATATATATATATATATATATATATATATATATATATATATATATATATATATATATATATATATATATATATAAATTAAATTATATATTTATTGGATCTGAACCAGGCCTGATTCAATTGTTATTGAATTGGATTTGGATCCTAATACTGAGATCAAGAAAGAAAAAAAGAAAAAAAAAACAATATGATGAGGTCCAATCCGTTTGGATCATTGTACCGGATGTGTTCCATATATATCGACCTTTATCCGAACCAGACCCGGTCCAATGAAAAGTTACAGTAATGCATCATAATTGATGAACTAATTAGATGAAATCAATATATGATGGCGTAGCATATTTTGATGTTTGGTCATTACAGTAAAGACCATATGCCAAAAGGATTTGTCATTTCTCCACCACTTGGTGAACTCTTTTGGCCCCACTGATCAATTAATCTGGGCCCACCTTTTGATGGAGTTGGACATTAAAACTCAAATCAGATTTGTGATTTCTAGCAATTGAATTACAGGGAAATTGTTCATCACAATTTACAAGCCCATATATGGTAAAAATTGCTTAAATCTATTCCCCAAAAAACGAAATATACAAACAAGACCTGGATTTGGATGGATACATAACATCCGAGAGTACATGATCCATCCACTTTGAGTGCCTATCAAAATAAGTGAGATGAGAGCTAGGTCTTTCTCTTCTAGATAAAAACAAAAACAAAAACAAAAACAAAAAAACAAAATTTTCTAAAAGATTTTTTCCCTCTCTTGTTGGCCACTATAGAGATTGATCCTTCTCATCTGCTATGTGTGGTTGGTGGGATATTACATGTACCCGAGGGATTTGAATGAGATTTGGTGTTTTAAAAGACCAGTTACCTTGCCCCGCTGGTCAGGGCCTATAGGTCTGGACATCCTCATAATAATAATAAATCATATTTTTTTTAAATCAAAATTCTAAGATCAATTCCAATCAAACACAACTCAATCTTAATTAATAAAATATTAAATACCAAATGTAATAATTATTTTAATATTATTATAATTATTCTATAACTAAATAGGTTTTATAATAATGACTTGGAAAAACTGTTAAATCATCAATATCATCAAAACTTTATTACAAAGATTTGAGCCATCAACCTAGGACTTGGGTTTTCCATCAAACAAACGATTCAGATATTAGGGATTCCCAAGAAAAATATATATCTAAAAAATTTATATTAATCCCTAAAAGGGAAAAAAAAAAACACAGAGAAAAGATTTAATCTTTAAGAAATTGAATTCCTCTCACTAAAAACATTAGTTCGATGGAAAGTCGTATGGGTTGAGGCTAGAAAATGCTTGAAAGCTTGTTTATATATATGTTTTCACTATCTCAATTAACATTCTTTTAAGCATTCCAATTGTTCTTTTAGAATCTTCAACTTGAAAAATAATTTTAACTGGGACAATAATCAACCTTTGTTGAATATGCTTAAATCATGTCAGTAGATTTTCTCTTAGTTTTACTCGTTCTACTACATTTTCTAATTTTATCTTAATTTTTTTACTATTCTATCCCAACATCCCCATCTTTGCTAAACTCAATTCATTAAAATGCTCATTTTTCAATGCTTCAACAATAAAGTTCACAAAGTATAGTAGTTGAACTTAATGCCATCTTATACAATTTTTCGTTGAATTAATTTGATTAGTATACATCACTTGTGGGGACGTTATCCCTAGCCTCCCTAGCCTCACTCATACATGATCCAATTTAAGGTGTGGATTCAGTGCTAAGTGAAGATCCATTTCTAGAGGTAAAGGTGGAGACAAGAGTGGAGTCCTAGGTTCATATCCAGGAGCAGATTCTGTGTGGTTCACATATGTACGATCAATTTTATCACATAGGGGTTGACATGAATTATTCAAATGTCATGAGATTACAAATCAAAATATTTGACAATATCAAGATTCGTGGATGTGATGTACATATTTATGTTTCTTGCACCAGAAATTTAATATTTTTATTTGTTTAAATTTAAAGTGATTGAATGTTAAAAGCCAGTACTTTTTGACATGTGGTGTGAGTGGCATCAGCAATAGAAAGAGTATCTCTTTCTTGCCTCGCAAGTCTTCTCTCCACATGTCTATTTTTTATGATTTCAAATCTTTGTCGTTGGCCCACATTGACAATCCAACAATGCACCCTTCTACATTTCATCAAAGGGAAATGTTCAGCACCCTAAGTTTTACCACACATTTTAACAAATGTTTTTTGTCCTACATGGGTTATAAGTTTTGGATTGGGCTGATTTTTGGTGAGGATGATTTCTATGATTAGAAGATCATCCTCCCCAAAAATCAGCCCATTCCGAAATGTTTAGCCCCATGTTTACATGTTGAAAAATTGTGGACCATCCATTTTTTGTAAACCATTTATGATGGGGTTAGAAGTTTTGGAATGAGCTGATTTTTGGTGAGGATGATCTCCTCACCATAGAGATCATCCTCACCAAAAATCAGCTCATTCCAAAACTTCTAACCCATGTAAGACAAAACACATTTGTTAAAGTGTGTGGTAAAACTTAGGGTGCTGAACGGGACCCTTCATCAAAATACTCATATTCAGAAAAACATATATATTAAAAAGTATATATATATATATATAAAAAGTTGATATAATTTTTTCCTCTACAACCACATTGCATCACATCATATTTTTTAATGTCACAAAGTGATCCAATTAGAATTTTTTTTTCACTATGGTTGGTGGGAGAAACCTTCTCTCTCTATTACTGATGTCATTTGTGCCACATGTCAAACGGTTGTTGGTCTTTGAGCAAATTTGCTCATTAACATTGTGAGCAAAAGATCACATGATAAAAAGACTAAGATTCGAGCGTGTTTTACGGATCATCAAAACCCAACATCACTCATGTAGCACTTAATTTATGTCGATTGGGGGATAAAGATGGATTCCAAAAGCTACCACCATGCACAAAGTCCTAGAAAAAGGCCTCATAGCCAGTACGAAAGACACCAGAGTGGACCAACTTCTACCATAATAAAATGGACTAGTAGATGGATTTGATGGGCAATCTAATATATTAGACCAAACCAAACAATAATAGAGGAGCTCTACTAATAGAAGATCAAGATCAAGATAACATTGTTAATGGTTTTAAATCATATATAAAAGAAAGGCCCCACATGCATGATACATCTTCATGAAACAAGAAGAATAATATTGTTTGATTATAAGCTTTTGCAGAAAGCCAACTTTGTGATAAGTTTTTCTACAAGAAAATCTGTAACAAATCATATAAAAGGACAGGTTATTGTTTAGTCAATTACATTGTCCCCATGTTATTAGAGGACAAAACTAAATAACTTTTGAAGAAAAAATGTGATTTAGAAAGACTCTTGTACGTTTTGGTGAATATCTTAGATTCTACATGTTTTCAAATTTAACCTAAAACTTCAATATTTGGAAAAGAACAGAACCCTTAAAAGTTCTTCAAATATCTGTCAGTTTTCAAGTTTTCATTAGTCTTTATGGTAAATTACTTTTAATCTATTGAATCTCGTCCTACTCGATCCATTGCTTCTTACCCATAATTATGTTGTCTTGTTATGAGTTTTTCTACAAGAAAATTTAAACAAATCGTATGAAAGGACAGGTTATTGCTTAGTCAATTGCATTGGCCCATTATCATTAGATGGAAGACAAAAATAAGTGTAGAAAAAAGAGAGTGACATAAACATAGTTTTCCACGTTTCGGTAAATAACTTAGATTTTTAATGTGTGGATGATGTCAATTGATAAGGTAACGTGGCAATGATGACGTGGAAGAAGATACCACTACGAACTATACCAAGGTCTCCATCTGGAATGGTAAGGTCGTGTGACCATGATGACGCGGATGATAAATATGGTGATGTGCACCTCCAAAGCGTCATCCAAGTGGAGCAGTAGGGTTTCAAGTGAGAGTGGTCCTCCCCTCGTATCCCAATGGAACCCTTGAAAAGCTATGGCAGACACGATGCTTGTTTGGGGATATTCCCCTTGAGACACGTCGACGAATCAAGGGGTTGTTCAAGCATTGAAAAGGATGCTTAGAAATACGACCGGGAATAATGTTAGGGACAAGAATTTCAAGAGGAAAGACCTTATTGAACAGTTATATTAGTTAATGTATTTGGACCCTATGCACTATGTTGTCAAACTTAACATAAGCCTTCTTTATAGATCAATAGAAAATGATCAAAATAACCTTTACCCTTAAAATTTCTCCAAATCTCCAAGGGATTCCACTAGACAGTGTTGGACTAAATTAGGAGTTTTTTTTGACATTTGTATTAAAGGGATTTGTTCTTTTCTATGTGTATTTGGTTTAGCCGTTTAGGGGGGTGATTCCACTAGACAGTGTTGGACTAAATTAGGAGTTTTTTGCCATTTGTATTAAAGGGATTTTGTACTTTCTATGTGTATTTGGTTTAGATTCGTGCTGTGGTGATATTGGATTTACTGTGATTTTTACATTTCTGCGCAGAGGTGCACACATAACCATAGATGTGTTTACTCATATCACCCCAGCATTAGTGTTTAGTTTATGAGCAACATAACTAGTGGTGACCGTAAATTGCACGTAAAAGTGCAACTTGCAAGTAAATGCAGGAGAGGTCCACAATTTAGCTTGGCCACACCATTTCTTTTTAATAATGAAGTTATATATATCTATGAGAGATTAGGGCACCCCTTCTTGGGTATTCTTTCACCATGTAGAAGCTGGTTTGAAAGAAAAAAAAAATTGATTTAGATCTAATGTTTTGAACATCGATGGACGTTAAACACCTAAATTTAAAATTTAAATCCAACTATGAAAACAATTTGTTTTCTTCGTTTAAATTTCATATAAATTTATTCTCTACATCTATATGGCACCCGGTCATTTATTGGGAGTCACATGGACGTTCGGTCCTTGTATACATATAGGGCCAGGATCAGGTGAACATCCAGTTAACAACCTCTTATCTTATACGGATTGAGTTAGAGGTTTTAGAATCAGCTGATTTTTAGTAAGAATGATCACCATGATAAGGAAATCAATGTGAATCTGTGGACATACCTTCATCTTGAGGGAATCACGTAAAATCTTTGTGTGTGATTGCATCTTGATTTTTTTTTTGTTTTTTGTTTTTTGTTTTCTTATTTTTGAATTGATTTCTCTTTATTTGATAAAATGGTGTAATCTGTAATATAAAATTTTCTCTTTATAGTGGAATTAGTGTGGATCTATGGACATACCTCAATCTTGAGGAAACCATACACTAAATCTTTGTGTATGATTGCATCTTGATTGATTGATTGATTTTTATTATTCTTGGATTGATTTCTCTAAATAGATCTTGTGATTTCGACGAAAACAAAGTGTAAAAGGTAAGTTTGAAGTATTTCAGTGTTGGTTTTCTAAAATTGTCATATATAAACGATCACTATGATAATTTAATGATCGTTTTCTAAAATTGTCATATATAAACGATCACTATGATAATTTAATGATCGTTTCATACATAGTGATTGCAATTGATAATGTAATGATCATTTTTTTCATGAGATCAAATAAGGACCCGTTCCGATAAGAATCCAAGTCAGCAATGTTAAGGATTAGCCTCGTGAAAATTCATAAACAAACACGCAATCCCAAATTAATAAAACACGAAATAAATTGATAGCTAGCCCTTGAAGATGCTATGCAATTTTGAGGCCTCTTTGGCCCATTTGTATATTGAGGTTATTTACTTGTTTTGGGGACAATTTTTGGTTCTTATGAGCATAGAAATGCTCGTTTCAAGATGGGACCTCACATCACACATCATGACATGAAAGTGGATACGAACCATATATGCTTTTTTACTCTAGCACAACTCATACAAAAACAATCGTTACTCGCCCCAATATCCAAAGTGACATGGTAGGTAAAAATTTAAAAGTAAAGGTAGTATTTTTAATTTTTTTGGTCAATGAGGACAAGTTCTCTATTTTCTTCAAGAGTCATGACAATCTGACTACCCCACATGGCATATTCAATCGACTATTTGACATGACAAGTTCGAGAATCGTGGATCTGTGCTCTTTGGGATACTTGGTTCCCTCCACGTGGGATAGTCAGATTATCATGATTCTTTCTGTAAATACTAAAAGATGTTGCATAAACTAGGGGTAAGCATTAATTTCTAATACATGAGACCAAAAACTTATTGACGATTTTGAGGAGACAAAACACTAATGGTAATAATTATTTTTTATTGTCAGTAAGGGTAATTTCAGTATTTTTTTTTTTTTTTCGAATATTTGTTGTAGTCCCAAAAATTAGGGAAAAATATTAAATTCAAATACATGGAACCAAAACATTCATTTATGATTTTGAGGAAGGAAAAATCAAAACTCAGTTGGACATCTTCTCAAGATCATGGATGAGACCAAGTCGTCTTGAGTGAGTCATCTCTTCTCAGATGAGATAAACCATTAACTCAATTTATAATTATTTATATGCTAATAGATTTTTTTTTTAAGAACTTAAGTTAGATCAAAATAGGCTTAGCCATAAGATCGTTTTTAGATTTAGATAAGATATATTAAACTATAAAAATATATTTAATTTAATCAATATTTATAAAAATCTTAATTGACTTGATCGAGTTTGATTAAATTGGTTAAGATTTTCCAAATATCATTCGCATCATCTCATTTGTCTCATGATATGGTGTGAAGCTAGAGACAATATCAAAATCCTTCCATCTTGTGAGCAACACCGAGATGACTCAAGCAAGTCATCTCGATCTCAGATGAAACCATGAGTACAAAACACAAAAATTTCCATAATTTTAATTGTGTAATTGGTGTGTGATGATGAAAAGATGTTATGGTAATAAAATATTCTAAAATATTGATTATTTGATTTCCAAATGTAGGGGATAATGGTAATATATAAAAAAAAAAAAATGTAAGTCTAACCTAATTTAGTCAGATTTGAAATCGTACTATGATTGTTGAGCCCACCTTCTGGTGTCCAAAACATGCTCACATCCTATGAAGAGAACAAAATTTTATGAAATTTCAGTGTTAAATTTTAATTTTTAAATTTGGAAGTTGAGTGGAAGATTCGTAACCGTCCATATGCTAAAAAAAAGTGGATTTAGTAACAAAAACTTGATATTTTTCTTCTTCTTTTAGTTCAATTTTTCATGAAATTTAGAGGACTATGAAGTTGGATTGCCAATTTGATAATTAATTTGAGCTCTATCACCCATATATGTCTTAATTTTAAATTTAATGGTGAAGCAAAATTCGATCAAACAACCTCCACTTTTTAGTGGACGACAATGTTGACACAGTTTAAGTTGACTTGACGTGAGCTGTTTGTCGTTCTTCTCAAATAATGAAAAGCTCGTTTAAGTTGATTTGATTGAAACAATTATATTTCTTCTCTTTTCTAATTTATTTATTTTTAATTTTAAATATAAATAATAACCTCAAGGAACTATCAATCTGACTCGATTAAATTTTAAATCAATTTCATAAATAATTCTTTTTAAAATTTTATACTGATTAATTATAATGGATTAATTTTTAGTGGCAACAATCATGCCAACTTCTTGTATGATTAAATTGTCTAAAATGACCCTTTTCAGACTAGACGGGTGGGAATTCTTCGTAAATCATTGTAAAATTTTGGATTTTGATTATATTCGGATACTTTTCGCTGTGTTTATTACCATTTGTGTTTAACCTATAAATTTTTATTAGTTAATCAAAAAATACAACAACATTTACATATTCTAAAATTTTTTTTTTAAGAAGAATCTCTCCTAAGCTATATTCTACAATAATCTCTTACATCCTCGTACCATCTCTCTAATATCTTTCACCAATTGTATCTCTCTATTGAGGGTGTGGGGGAAATCTCACACGGGTTCGTGCAATTAAAAGCATCAAAACCCTAAGTATCATTTAGTAGATGTAACGAGGGTTTTGCTCATTAAACTATAACTAGTGGGTCACATTGTCTCATTAATTGCTTTTGAATTCGCTTCGACCACCACGATGACCTCTCTTTCTCTCTCAATTTGATCAAAAAGAGAATTGAAGTAGAAAAAACTATAGTCTAAGAAAAAAAAAAGTTGTACCCAAATGAAAATGGGAGGGACAAAGAATAGAAAGGCATAATTGAAGAACTAAAATAGAGAAGATATAGCTTTGGGTCACTCCATGAGTGCAATTTGTACAAATATGCTTTGAGCTTAGGCAAATTGCTTCTTTTCAAACTCAAACAACTTTAAGTTTAAAAGATCCACATTATTTTTTTTATGCTAAGGTGGTGGTGGTGCAAGATCAGCAATGGTTTGGGCCACATGGGCTGTACCAGATTGATCCAAATGACACCTCAACTCTCTTCTAAACTTCATGGTTTAGGTTTAATTAGGCTGGGATCTTTGGCACTGCTAAAATGGGCCCAACCGGGTTTCATTTGGGTCGGGCCTTTCTTAGCCCACAACCGTATAAGGTTAGAGAATTAGAATTTATTAAATATAAGCCCAAAACAAAGCCCCATCATAAAATCGATTTTGGGCTGGGTTTGATTGGACTTATTTAAGAAAAAAAAAAAGGGGGAATCAGAAAAAATCCACTGTTTTTCTTCTTCTATTCAGCTGACTTGTCACCAATCCGTGTATTTTCTTATTCTTAACTTTTATAACTTGCCGAAATAAGATTGGGCTTGAGTCAGGCCCAGGTACAGACCAAATGAACAAGGTTTGGGCCGGGTTTTCAATGGATTAGATTTATCAAAATCTGATCTGGATAGGGATTTTCTTAGGAACCCAAACTGGTCAATTATAATAAGTTAGGACCTGGATTAGGAGTTTGGGTGTTTTCATAAAGACCCAATCTGATATATTATCAGATTTGGTCGAAATCAACCATATCCACATCGTTAGGATTCGATCCAATGGATCGGTCAGAACCGAAATCCAATAACTTATCGGATCCATTTTGGATCAACCATGTTCCAAGTATGTAATGAGTTAATTATATATAGGGACAACTATTTGATACAATATTTGCGGATGCCATCTATTTTGAAAGATCGGACGGCGTCCGGCGGTGTTGAAAACAACATTGTAATATTGATATTCAGTTTGGAGCTTGGATCTTCTAAGCAAGTCAGAGCCATGTGGAACCTTTACTGCGCCGGGGTGAATGTGGGCCCAAAGGGCCTGTATTTTAGGCTGGACTTTGATTATGGACTCTGGAGTGTAGTTGAAGCACGAAACTTTGCTGATTTGTTCAGTTGCCTCCAAATAAATAATCAAAATAATTAATAAATAAGGAATGTGATGCATTGCGTCAATTTAGGGGAATTATTAATTAATTCTCATTAAAATCTCTATAAATCAAGCCTTAAAGACAACTTTCTAGCCCTGATGAGAGCTTTATCCCAATGATCTATGGTCGACTAAACGAAATGTCTTCCTCTAGTTCAACCTATTTAGAGTCACATTTCCCATTCTTGAATGTGTATAAAGTATTTGCATTCAATAATTGAATCCACTTTTTTTTTTCCCTGAACCAAGGTATCCATGCCTCTTAGAATACCTAGCTAATCCTCAGAGCCCATGCAGTCCTCTCCCTGCACACGCGCTAAGCAATCTTTGGGATAAATCCTTAAAGGTGGCTCTTAAGAGGGAAATTCGAACTCAGACCTCCGCTTTGTAAGATGTGATCTTGGCCATCTCACGGACCCATGGGAGTTATTTGGGATTGTTACTATACTTCATTTAACAAGCCCAAACTATCCATTTTGAAGTTACTCAATTTTATTCTATTTTTATTGGTAAGTTGGGGTCGAACGGCCCCTCCTTTTTATTAAAAGTCACTTGCAAATATAATTTTGAGTCGTGATATTCTGACTCTAAAAAGCATACTTGTTATGTATGCGGTTGACGTGACAAGTGCATAGAACCATAGATCTTTTTCTTCGGGATACACAAGGAAAAAGATTTACAGTTCTGTGCACTTGGCACATCAACCGCGTATATTTTAGCAAGTGATTTAACATTAGTCTTTAATTATAGGTAAGATCATCGTACATTATATTCGTAAGTTCTTGAGGAATACTACTCATATCCTCAAATATCATATAATTTTTCTCGTAAGATCCAAGTTTTGCTAAGAAATCGGTTGATCTATTGTCTCTCCTCAATAGAATTCAAAGTTGCAAATGTTGAATGAACTCGCTAGCTGTTGTATTTCTTTTACACTTTCTTTGTATCGTCAAGCACTTCTACTCTTGCCATTAATATTGTGCACTAAATAGAGGGAATCTGAACTTTCAAGAAACCTCGTTCCCATGCGGCCTTCAATGCTTCTTTGTAATGCCATTTTAATTATGTTACCTTCTTCAATCCCAACACAACCTAAAAATGCTAGATTTCATTGTGAACGCAAGTCCAAGCACATTAACATTTAATGGAACGCAAGTCCTAAAGGATGAGAGAAAAAGTCGAAAATGACTTAATGTGGGAGAAATAAACGAAAATTTGAACCCACACTCATTGAGTGAAGATGTGTCGTTGGAGTACTGAGATTTGACAATGACTTCTAGAATAAACTTTAACTTTTCATGCGCATTTTCTTTTTAGTGGCAAAGCAAGATTAGTGGTCACTAACTAGTATGTGAAGGTGGATTTTGATTATAGGCCGTGGTATCAAACTTGTAACAAGTTGGTGCCTTCAACAAATTCCGTGATCCATCCTTGATATGCAACACAAGAGATGATAAATGATT
Source organism: Akebia trifoliata (assembly GCF_017979445.1). Taxonomy (NCBI): domain Eukaryota; kingdom Viridiplantae; phylum Streptophyta; class Magnoliopsida; order Ranunculales; family Lardizabalaceae; genus Akebia; species Akebia trifoliata. Next base: position 36,692,623 of record NC_141385.1, on the reverse strand, counting down.
TGATTGATTTTGATGAAATTGATGGTGATACAATTCTCATTACACTCATTAGATGGAGCGTTCTTCTCTGATCATAGTAGTATCTTTGAAAAAGATAATGTGTGATTTTTTTTCTATTTGGAATCCACACCTTATCAGCTGAGAATGATGATTTGTCTTTAGAGAAGGGCACTTTAGATTTGATCTTCTAAAGGTTGGAATCCAAGTGAAGTTTTTGAAGATCTTTTTTACTTATGTACAAGTGGGCTTGTGAACTTCTTCTTCTCTGGAGAGAGAGTTTATCTTTTAAGAGAAAATGATCCAACTCCTCTTCTTTAAGAGAAAATGATCTTAATTTTTCTTAATGCCTAGACTTTAGTATTTATTAAATCGGGTAAAAGTAACTTTCCAATTACACCTCAACTTAAAAGGGCTTTCATAAATTGATTTGAAGATCAAGACTATTTTTTTCAAATAAAGTGGTTTTAAAGACTTTTAATGGGCTTGGCCCATCCTTTTTATTATAAAATCCATAGTCAAGCTGCTTTGTGATTTAACCTGACTTATGGGTGTGGAAAATCAAGACTTGATGTATATTACTTAGACATATTAAGAATATTGAATTTTACCAACTAAAATCCAAATCCATGCCATAATATGGGCCCAATTTGTAGGTGTGATTGTATAATTTTTGTTCCCACAATGATATTATTGTTCTATTTTCAAAATATCTTTTGTTTTTGTCTGTCTATGGTAGAGAATGATGGGACAACTCTCGAAATCGACTTAGAAAGGAACTTAGCAATATCTATCTTCAACCTGAAGGAGGGAGTGAGTGAGTGCGGGTGGTTTCACCTGTTTGAGAGAGAGTCACGTAGAATGATAGTGCCAACTGCCAAGACAATACCCCCGCTTATGTGTCATGGACTCAAATTCACCCTATTGTATTGGGTCTGAATGCTCGCCATCATTCGATCCACGTAACCTTTTTAGTTGTGGGTGGCCAATCCCCCCACGTGAGTTGGTATTGGATCACCCACCACTCCCTTCTCATGCACACAAGGATCACGACTCCACTATTTTACCATATGGTGGTGGATGACTCGTGACATTGGCAACTCAAGATTTTGTCTGAATAATTAATTGTGAATGTTTCATAGAGTCGTGGTAGGGTGACACAAAGGGAGACATAATGATGTGGTGGAGCGCACATAACTGTACATGTTTTTCCATCAGATACGAGTAAAAAGCATCTACGATTATGCGCGCGTCATCACATCATTTGTCATTCTATTTCATATTAACTCAATTGATTTGACACATTGCAAAATAACTTAATAGGTAAGGGGTTTAAATTTCAGCTTATACATGATAATAAAAAAATTGCATGCTTAAATTATATATATACCCAAGCTCAATTCTACCCGACCATAGGGCATAAGCTTACTAATCCAAGCTCAATTCTAGATCGATATTATAAAATTGGGTTGAGTTCGGTTAACCCAAATTTAGATAATTTTAAGTGATTTGGTTGGGTTGGACTTGTTGAATAATCATAATTTCATTTTGATTAGCAAATAAATTTAATATTTTAAAAAAAGATATATAAAATAAAAAATAAAAATAATTGTAAATAAAATCACATACACCTTCCAATCAATCGTTGAGAGACTATTCAGACAAGCCATACTAAGTCATAATAATAAGATAGAATAAAAAACCTGTAATTAATATAAAATATTTATATATTAGTAATCGCTGTGAAATATCAATTAATGGAGAAGGCTTTTAACCCAATTCAAGCTGAAGAGGCTTATTCAATGGTCACCGCTAACCATTTTTCATTCCAAATCTTTGGGATTGTTGGCATCGGGTTCAGATTGAGTCAAATTAATTGAAATATTCTAATCCTGACTCAAAACTCATTTTCTACATAACTCGACTCAAGCTCATCCAACTATTAGGTTGAGCTCGGACCAGCCATCCCAGGTTGCCAGCCCTAAAACCAAGTGAACCAAGAAACAAATTGTCTCTACCTAATCATCAAATTCTCTCTACCAAATCATCCGAATTTCATTCTAGAGTGGTGACCCGAACCATGAACCCAAATTCAAACCAGGAGGACAAAAATGAACCATGTAACATATTGCTGCATTGTAGGAAATTAAATTTTTTTTTTTTTTTTTTAAAAAAAATGGAGAGGTAGGTACTATTACCACACCAACTTTTACTAATGCCACCCCAAGATATGTGCTGGTTTTTATTTTTCTGGTGATTTACACATGAATTGGGGTGGTGTTAGCAACAGTTGGTATGATAATAGAATCTATAAAAATGGCTCATTAAAAATTCAAATATGGTGAGTAACTTTATTTCATAACTGCCTGTTCTACAGAATCACAACATCTGCACACTTGTACATATCTTTGTCGTCGTCCATACACGTGGCCCCAAAACCAGCAGTAGATTCAAAAAGACAAAGACATAAAGACAGAGAAAAACATACAAAAGTCTTTCTTTGATTCTACAAAAGTCAAATGAAGCCCAGGTCCTTCACTGATCACTCACTCATCCTTTTTCTCTTCTCCATCATCGCTTTATTTACAACCACGCGTTTTCTGCGGTACCAACGACACATACGTGGCTCCTCCATCACGTACAAATGTCCTTGTTTTGATTGGTAGTCGAACCAACTAGTCTTGTCATGCGGTCGGATAGGATCAATCAGATAAGAGTTGACGTGGAACTCATTTATTTCTTTTTGTCGTGTTTAGTGACACGTCAGCACTGACTCTCTGGAGGGACTTCGCAGATTCCTTGTCTGTGTAACTCCGAAAGAACACTTTCTGTTGAAGGAGGTTTTAGGCCTAAGGGCAAAGGTTGCCAAGGCTTACTCATTGCCTCTTTTACAACCCTGTCAATTACCTCCTCTGCCTGTGTAAAATAATGGGGTATTACAAGGGTGTTAAAATTGCTATTTTATTTATATTTTCTTCTACATCAATCAGTGGGATTCCAAAATTCAACTATTAGAATGAATGATTCTAACACATGGGTTTTCTTTCCCCTTTTAATTAGAACAATGGTAAGTTGGGATAAAAAGCTTTGTTGATTGATTGATTGATAGTATCTGCCAACTAATATAATGGTAGGCCCATCAAAGTGAAAATAAAATAAAGATATTTAAAATTAAAAATAAAAAACTCAAGCCACACAAGACATCCTTATAATATCAAATATGAGAGTATGATTTGTTTAATTTTTCCGATTTAAATATTTCAATCCATATTTGAACGAAACACACCAAAGAAGTAAGAAATTTTAAACCATGATTGATAATGAGTTCATAGTGGTTAAACAAAATGCTAGGAAACATGTCGATAAAAGCTTTGCTTACTGGATTAAGGTCGAAGGAGTTCTTGAGTATGCTGCTACCATCATCCATACCATAAAATCCCGAGGCATTCTGAACCTGTAAAACAACAAATGATCAAGCCACGATAATCAACATACATACATCGACATACAACCATGAGTCTTCTTATCGGCATACTCACTTGAGGGAAGGTAGAGAATGGGGTTTGAGATGGTGGCATGACTGGGCAACCCCACGCGTCCACATGCATCTGAAACATGTATTGTTCATACATCAGTATCATTTTCAAAGCATATATAACATGCTAAGGAGAAGAAAACCAAGTGACTTGCAACTTTACCCCTTGATTTGTGTTCCAAAGCCAACTCTCGGGACCTTGCCACATGGGGTAGCCAGGGTGGTGACCCCACATTTGGATGCCAGATGGTTGGCAACTAGGATGGCCCCACACCGGGTAAAATTGACTTGGTGGGACACTGTGATTAGAATGGTATGGAGGGTATGCCATGATGGGTTTCTGTGGATAAACCCTTTGCATGGTGTCTCCTGGATGCCGCCATCTCCGATCATCTTCCTTAGGCATGATGTGTCTTCTATGCATTCGATACTTCTGCATGACACAGAGCAAAACATCATTTAGCATATTAGAGGAAACTAACGTGGGTATTGATCGCAACATCTTAAACATCATTATGACGAGGAAATTTTCTTAAATTTCACTAGAGAAAGAAGATGGCAAGGCCTTGAAGGATTTGAACAAATTATACCCCTAAAATAAATAAATAAAACTATTTGAATAAAATTTGCAATTTTCAAGGTATCTATGGTATAAAATATCTTCCAAAACGGACCCTAAAGTATTGCTTGCTACCATTCCTCTTTCCCAAAAGGAGACCCTGGCATCTTAGTCACAAGCACATACTGTGGTTGCCGTTCTCCGACTTCCACCCTTTCCCGCTTAGTAAATTAATTAACTAAAATTTATTTGAAACTGGTGCTTCCTCACTCTTGCTTCATGGAACTAAGCTTTATAACTGATATACTTAAGTAAATAAAAAATTAGAAGGCTTTATATCCCATTAAGGAATTCTAGTCAATTTCATTAATAGCTTGGCACTATCAAACTACAAGCAAATATCTCAGAAAAAATGGAGAAAGTATCTCTAAATACTCAGAAAGAATTCTATGACTAAAACTGAAGGAGATTTAACTTTTGTTTAAGGTTCAAATTCGGGGCTCGTTGGTGAAAGTTCTTGTTCATGTAAGAGTGTTAAAGAGCTACATTTTCCAAAACTAACCTGGAGGTGACTTGCAACATTGTGCCTCGTCAATCCGTCAACTTTCATCAAATCTAGAATCCGAGAAGGAATGGCTTGGTCAATACCTAGTTGCTCAACTGCCTGCACAAATTGCTTGTGCAGCTCCGGTGTCCAATCTACCTGAAACCCCAGCTAATGCATGCATAAGTGATATAATTATTCTTCTCAAATATAATTCATAAAATAGTTGAAAAAATCAGCATTTCACCTCATGAACGGGTTGAGCAATTACTTACAACTAATGAGTTAAAATATTTAGAGAGATTATATTGTCATACCAACTTTTGCTTATGCCACCCCAATTCATACGTAAATCACCAAAGGATTACACACATCTTGGGGCAGTGTTAGGAAAAGTTGGTGTGGCAATAGAAGCTCCAAGATTTATCATCTAGGCTTCATCTTTTCTTGAGTTTCACAGGACTCGCTGAATCACCCAAAGATTGGGTCGAGTCAAGAAGGAAATTCAACATGTCATGTATCACAACTCATTCAAGTCATGAGTGTTAAGGTTTACCCATCATAAAAAGTAACTACCTTAATCTTCTTCCTACTAGCTCTGTTCCCACTCGAATTAGTATGAAGAGATGCCTTCTTTGGATTTTCCACCATGATATTAGAATCCGCTGCACCGTCCTTATTTTGTGAATGAGGAGATAAATTGCTTGTAGTCTTAGAACTTTCTAGTGAGTCCTCATCTTTGACCACAACCTCTGATGATGGATCCACTTTAACAGTAATTTCTACAACTGAATTGTTGCATGTAGTTTCGACAGATTTTGAATCACCTTCTTCTTCCCCATGTTCTTTCTCTATTGAGCAGTTCGGTTGGTCTTGGCAATCCCCATAATCCAACAATCTGCATCCTTGTTTCAATTGTGGGGTCGAAGGTGCTGGGAACTTATCACTGATAGTTGAGTGCTCATGGTCACATTCAAGGGCATGGGTTGTATTCTCCATTTCTAATAAGTTCTGATTCTCGGGCTCACTAGTTTCTTCTTGGAGATGAAGCATGGAAACTTCGGTTTCTTTAATAGGCTTTGATGGTTCAGATATGGTACTTCCCCCTGCATTAAAGGCCTGTTCAGGCTAATTAGCTCAGATTTTTTTCGCATTTTTAGTTCAAGTCATCAACATTATTTTTACAAGGAAAAAAAAAAAAGGTATCTGATATGGCACTCCCAACGAGAACAAATCAATACACACCTTATGAGCCACATGTTGCCATATATTCCTGAGTTTTTCTTCGGATAATGGTTTCTGAAGAAACTCAGTTGCACCAAGCTGAAAATATCATGCAAATTTGAGAACCCATTTATAATAATCACCATATACATCAATGTGTTTCTGATTAGAAAGCTCACCGCAATGCATTTCATCATTGTGCTTAAGCAATGGATGTCTGAAATCACTGAGACAGAAGAAGTAAATTATGTTTAGGTGATTATAAAAAAGCTTCATATCTAATTCTTGTGCTAGACATTTAATAATACAGGTATTTCTGTTTCATACCGACTTTGACTTTTAACAAATAATAGTTCCAATAGGAAAATATGCAAGAACGAAATCAAGAAAAAGTTCAAGATGCAGTTACAAAGATCGTAAAATCAGGAACATATGGAATTGTTAGGTTACAACAGATTAAAGTTAATTACACAATAGAACTATCCCAACTGTAATGAACGACTACTAGAGTAAAATTTTAAGGTATAAAGGATTAAATCACAAGTATATTTGGGGTGGGGTGACTAGGAGAGGTGTCAATACTTACTGATGGTGGGTAAATTCTTAATAGTCTCTAGGAACTTGAAACTTCCTTGTTTATCACCTGTGCTCACCTGTAATCATATACACAACTCGAGAATGACACATGTATAGGAATCCTGTAGCACACATTTATGTATGTATATTTGTCTTTACTGTGAAAATCACGTATATTTTAGAACAAAAGATTCAACCAAAACTCTTTACCTCTACTATAGCAACATGGAAACTCTCTGGTCTGTTTGAGATTTCCGTTAAAGCTTCATTCTCATTGCAGAATGTAGAAACTGCAAAGAAGACACATTATGTTACCATAAAGAAAATAAATATAAGAGAAGGGGAAAGCAAGTTTTTTTAAAACCTTTTTTCATTAAAAATAGATGGGTGTAATATCTTTAAGTGATTAAAACAAGTAGTGATTATGTGGGAACGGATTAATGTCTTAGGATCCGTGAGAGCATAGACCCATGGGTGATGAAAAATGGTAAATAAAACTAAAACTAAAACCAGAGATCATACAGATTTAATCTTACCCATCCATAATTCTCATGGTTTCAGTTACCATGATTACAACAAAATTCTCATTTATGTTCAGAGATAATATAATATATCGACTGAACGAATTTTTAGAAGGATTACACCTAGTGGGTATCTAATAAATTGCTTAAAATTCAAATCTTCAACAGCTGAAAAAGCAAGGGTACTCATGAAATTTTCAAAATTTTAATTATTTTTCTCATATATCAATGCAAGCACAAGAAAGAAATTTTCAATCACACATTTGTTCTAAGTTATATCAAACTAGAATTAAAAACTATATTTTCCATGAGGAATCAAATACGCGATTGCATTAATCACGGCTAGATCAATTAGGGACAATGTGATAGGGGAGAACATTTTTCTAATTTAGGGATGAAAATTTGTTTAGTCTAAATATCCGAACAAATAAATGAAATTGAGATATCTCTAACCAATATAATCCATTTCTTCAAGCTTGGATTTGATCTCGGCAGAGGAGATGCTATCTTCATCAAGGAGAAGAACCCTGAGGCCTTTAGGAAAATCCTTCCACCCCAGTAGATCATCAGCAGTGCAAACCATACTTAATGTGGTTTTAGCATCCTTTCTTAGGCCATCAAGGAGCGTCGGAGATCGCCACTTGTCGACTTCCTGTTAGTTCTAGGACCTAGATGAAGAGATCATTAAAGTTCTCATGTCTCAATCCAAAATTCCAGATTTACATTAAAAAAGGAAAAATAATTGAAGGTCTAAAATATTATTATAGCCAATACAAAGTCTAAAAACAGAGAAAATTTAGATGCCCATTTCAAAATTTCCATTAAATACAGAGGGAAAAAATAACTCATAAATTCTTTGGTATCTCTAAAGAAAAACGAAACAATACAAAGTCAAAGAGATCCAAACAAATTTTTTTGAAATTAAATTCAAATGTAGTTCTAAGTGATGCAGCCCAGAGAAATAGTTTTTATAAATTACATGACCGACGATCAAAGATCAAGAGACGTCCGAAACCATGTCGAATGGATTAAAAAAAGAAAAGAGTTGTTTTGCAGAGGAGCCATATGAAGAGATCCTAGAATTCTCACACATATCAAACCAAGTTTGAAGATTGAACATAACCAAGAGGAAAAACCCATCAGAGTCATAAATCTTAAAGCCCAAGTATTAAAACCTCATGGAAAATAAACAAAGAAACATAATTAAAAAATTGTAACAAAAATCAAGGGAAAAAAAAAAGAATCTAAAAAAATTACCTGAAATGAAATGTTTAAGAATCCAACTAAACCCATTATTAAAACACTAAAAGCAGACAAAATGCTTGAAACAGAAAACCCATATTAAGAGATCATAGAATTCTAATATCTACAAATTCTACTAAAAATTAGCAAGTTAGAGTTCTAAAACCTCATGGAAAACAGAAAAAGAAACAGATTAAAAAAATATCCCAAAAATCAAGGAAAAAAAAAAAGAATCTACAAAAATTACCTGAAATGTTTAAGAACCCAACTAAATAGACCCATTATTAAAAGTTAAACATAAAACCAGACAAAATGCTTGAAACAGAAGACCCATATTAAGAGATCATAGAATTCTAACATCTACAAATTCTACTAAAAAATAACTGAAATAAAATGATAACAAACCCATTACTTAAACACTAAAACCAGACAAAATGCTTAAAAAAGAGTACCCAAATGAAGAGATCATAGAATTCTCACATCTTAATCCAAGATTGCAGTTTGATACAGACACAAAGAAGAAGAGGAAAAAAAAACCAACCCAAGTGTTAAAACCTCAAGGAAAATAATCAAAGAAACATACAAAAAAAAAAAAATTCATAAATCTTTATAGAATATTAGAATTTATGAAGAAAACTCAAAACAAAAACAAAAACAACTCCACGAAAATGCTTAAGAATCCAACTCAAGAAACCCATTAATTGTTTAGAAACTAAAATTAGATAAAATGCTTGCAGATATAAAGTGATTAAAAGAAGAGAAAGAACATCACCACATAAGAAATTGAAATAGCAGGCAAAGAGATCAGTGGAGACAAAATAGTTATAAAAAAAAAGAAGAACTAAATGAAGAAGATAGTTACTATGAAGCATTAAAATCACCTGTTTCACTACCTTTGGTATAAGGCAAGAGGCTCTTATCTCACGTCCAAACCAGAGTGAGAGGGGTTTAATGCTGTTGTGGTAGTGAACAGGAACAGTTTCTGTCGGTTGCTCTGGACCACAGAATATGAAAGATACCTAAAAGGTCAATCACTAACTTTCACCCTTTCTACCAAAATTCTTTAACAAAAGCTATCCATAGATACTCAGTTAGTACCCACAGATTATATAGATTCAAGAACTAATCAAATCACTAATATACCCTTCGGGTAGATTTTTTTTTTTTTTTTTTTTCGAAAGTATAGGTGCAACTTGGTTCGGTTTGAGGTCAAATTGAAATCGAATCGAGATAGGTCAATTCCACTAAATAAGAATCAGAACTGAACCAATTTCCATTAGAACCAAACCGAATTAAAGTCTATTTGATTTAGTTCAAGTCTACATATTGTCAATATTCCATAAATTATAAGTAATATTTTTTAATGAAAAAATAAACATAAAATTTTAGACAATAAATCACAAATCTATCCATAAAAATTTATTAATTTATTTATAAAGATCATTAATCTATATCCTAACTCCTAAAATAATTCATAATAATTATTGTATACATATATATTTATTTATTGCATAGGGATTTGGTTCGGTTTTATACAAGTTTGATCTGAAAATCCGAATCAAATCGATCGATTCTCCATTTTCGTAATTCGGAATTGAATTGCAACTAGTTACAAACTGAACCAAACCACCCCAAAACTATCGGTTTGGTTCGATTCTCGATTTGAATCAGACCAAGTTGCACCCCTAGTTGAAAGATACTAGATTTTATTCATGAGTGAAAATAAAAATAATTACATTTGAAAGAATTGGATTTGGAGAATATTTTGTGTCCAGATGAAAGAATCATTTCTTGGGAAAGATAATTATTCCATGAAAATGTGCATACACATACAAATTTTTTAGATCTACGATATTAGATTTGCATTATTGATCCCATGCCCAGATTAAAAACGAGGCAATTTAATGTAAAATAGAATTGAACCACTTAATATATGTGAATTTGTTGATTTTGCTAAAAGGTGAAATTAAGTAAGAAAATAAGCTTAACGTTAACGACTCCAAAATAATGTAAATGGTGCTAGAGAAAGTATGTATGAACTATCTTTCAATACACACAAGACATGGCATTGGTTAAAGTGAAGGAATAAGATTCGTTTAACCGACTCCAAAATTTTGGAATAATGTTCAATTTGAGGAGGATGATCACGTCGACAACTTCAATTTCTAGAATAAGGCATAGATAGATGACGATGATGATGGTGAGATCAATTGGAAAATCGTTAATCGATTTTTAATACATTTTAGCGTGTTGGTGTAATGTCAATCTAACCACCAAGATATTTGATACCCAATTTTCTTCTGATCTCAATTATGAGCTTATCTAAATTTGACAATTAAAGAAAGTTGCTCGAGCAAGTTAACTAAGCTCGATTTATTTTCATGTCTAGTTGATGACCTAGGCTAGCTCTTTAAGAGGGTTGATATGTTACTCAAGCTACAAGCCCAACAAACAGTCCTCAAAAACCCATCTCTCTCTCTCTCTCTCTCTCTCTCTCTCTCTCTCTCTCTCTCTCAATGTTTTCACTAATTTGTTTAGGAGTCGCGATCGAGAACGGTGTCCTATTCCTATAACAACGTTAGGTGTCAATCTCAATCCATAGTCAAAGGTAAATAGATCAAAACGGATTGAATTTTGGGTCTGATCCTAATCCATTAAGTGCTTCTACCATTGTGATTAATTATTAGATAAATCGAGGTTGGGTTAGGTTTTAGACCAGATAAAAAAAGGCCCGACCCGGCCCAGTGACTTGAAAACCCTAAATATGGAGGGGAGAAAATCTCATCTTTACTCATAACAGTTGAATTTTACCTATTAGCTTTGCTTTGGTACCTAAATGAAAGGATATTTTTAGTAATATAACTAACTGTAGGTACTTATTGGTCATTTCACTTTCAACTTCCTTTCAAACGCCAGTTTAATAATACTTGGTAGTTGGAACTTAGAACTTTATAAGATTAAAATTATTATTTTGGGAGTTAAACACTTCAAAAAGCATAGATGTACGGAGTGACACGTCACATAGTTTCGGGACTGGAAAATTAACTAAACTCACGTGCCTCGCGGCTAGACTTCATCGCCCCGTGGCCACACCCATTGTACTACTGATTTTTAATGACGAAACTGCCCTTCCTGTAAATGCATGACACTGTTGGGTAGGGCTGACAATGGATCAGATCGGATCTGATCTGATCCGAAATCTGATTCAATAACCCAGTTGAATTTGAATGGAATTTAAAGTTATATTTTTTAAGTTAATAACTATGTATCAAGATCAGTAGATTCATGAAAAATGAACTCATATGTTCACAGACAATCGCAGTCGTGCATATGTGAGATCAAACGTTTGGGATAAAATAAAATATGGATTCCAAGAATATATTAAGAATCTCTAAGATAAATCTCAACCATTGCATCTCACATAAACACGGTCGGAGTTGTGTGTGAAGATATGATTTCACTTTCATGAGTCTACATATATCAACCCATCATGAGTCATAAGAAATATATAAGTTTTCGGTTTTAAAATGAAGGTTCAAAAGATTATAAATTATAAAATGAAAATAGACATGAACATATTTTAAATAATAGAACATGTGATTCTGAGCAAAATTGGATGCGAATAGGATTCGTTAACACCCCAAATCTTTGGGATAAGAATTTTGATGATGATGGTGGAGGGCAACGAACGATTTAATGATTTAGATTGAATTGATTCCAAATCAACTCAAATCCTTATCCATCTAGGCATAGCACTATGGAAGCATCCCACATGGTACACATTAAGGATGGGAATAATCATTTTCTAACTAGAAAGTCTTTTCTATGTTGATACTCGACTGACGTGGCAAGGACATTGATCCATAGATCTTTTCCTCAAGATACACAACTGTAGATTTTTATAAGATGTACAATTATGTATCTTGAGAAAAAAGATCTATGGTTTCGTGTCCTTACCACGTCGGCTAAGTATTGACCAAGGGAAGACTTTCTAGTTAGAAAATCAATACTTTAAGAGCAACTCCAACCAATCTCTTAATTTCTGACATACCCTCTAAATCATTGTTCACGTCTTTAGAATTAGAGACGAAGCAAAAAAATATAGATAGTCTCTATTTCACTATTCATCTTGTACAAATACCAATTGTATCTCCATCATTTTACATAAATGTCATTCTTAATAAAAATATGTTTTAAATATAATTTTTTGTCCCTTATTAATTTTTAATTAATATTTTTAATTCTTTTTATTAAATATTTATAAAAATATTTTAAACTCAGATTTTATCAATTGTTTGACTAGATTCAACAAAAAAAATTGTAATAAAAGTAAGTTTGATTATGAATGTTTATTTTTTTGTATATTTTTTTTGGAATAAATGAAATTAATTTAAATGCATACATTTATATTTTTCTACTAAACATAAGATAATCAAACAAATTTGATTTCTCATACACTTGGTGGATTTTTATTTTTTATTTAAATTGGGGTGTAACAAGTAAAGTTGGATTGCCAATAGCATTTTTTCTATTTTTTTTAATATTTAACTTGAGGTGTAACAAGTAAAGTTGGGTTGCCAATAGTAATTTTTCTTTTTTAATATTTAAATTAAGGTGTAACAAGTAAAATTGGGTTGTCAATAACAATATATATATATATTATTTTTTTTTTAATTTAGAGTTGGGTTGGCAATAACAAATTTTATATAATTAACTTGGAGTGTAATAAGTAAAATTGGATTGTCAATAACAAGTTTATTATTTTTTATTATGTGAATAGTGAATTAAATACGTGAATAGTGATTTAGAGGTTGGGAGGTGTTGGAGTCATGATTTTAAAACTCGTTTGAGATTGAGACATATCATCCAAGTTAACTCGGTATCGAAATTGAACGAGACCAACTCATAAAATCACTTTTTGATCGAGATTTAGGATTCACATTCAATTTTTTGATTTTTTAACAAGACATCTTAAACATATCGGAAAACTCATCTGAGACGACTTGATATCAGGTCAGGACGAGACAAGACGCAAAATCGAGTTTTAAAACCATGGTTGGAGTTTGTTTTGGTCAGGAGGAGAGAATCATCAATAAATGCAAGAATAAGGCCCAAAAATAGACATTCGGTGGAGTTGTTATGGATGGCGTATGGTCACTGTACACGCTGACGTGGCTCACATGTCCGTCCTTTTGAAAAGATGAACAAAAGAAGTTCATCACATGCATAAAGGAGAGTAGTTTCAGTCGTGTTTGGTGAAATGAGGTTAGTACTCTAGGGTTACTTTGGTCATTTTCTTTTCAGCATTGGGATTCACTATTTTCTCTTGATTTACAAATACCCCTCTATATTTTGCTGAAAATTTGAGAAACCCCACCTATTCAAACTGACTACGTACACCACTACTACAAAAGGAAAAACAAGAACTAAAATGACTTAAATGTCCTTTAATATCTAAGCCAAAAACCTTTCTTTTTTTTTTTTAAACTTATTTAACATTGTTTTCAATTATTGTTTAACTGTCATCTTCACATTTTTTACTTCCCAAAAGTGATGAAGGGGAAAATTTATCACTCGAGATTGAGTATAATTTGGTTTGGAGGGAAAAAAAAATAGGGCTTTGGTAATGCATCGTAGATGAAGATGTTTACATCATTTTATGTGTCTTCTAGAGAAGAATTTGATAAAAGGGTATATCATCAATTTGAAAACTTTGGGGGTGTCTCAAATAATCCCCTAAGGATATGTATAAATCATTAATATACTTTTCACAATATTATATTGATGAAGGTGCACATTGTATCAGTGTTAAAAAATTTGTTAAAAAAATAATTATACTCACAGAAAAGTCAATTTGAGATTTCACAAAATCCTGGATTGACTAATATATCACACAAACCTATGCATATTGAGGGCATCCCCAAATTACAAATTACTCTCGTTAGGTTTTATATGATTGGTCATGTAGGATTCTTTAAAATCTTGGATTAAGCTTTATGTGAGTAAAAATCTCTTAATTTTTTAGGTTATGACCATGTTATAACATCATTGGGTTATGGAGGTGATTCATTACTTTATTTTAAGAAATAATAAAATAATGTATTTAAAAGAATTTGAATTTGAATCTAATTCCGAAATTTGGAATTTAAAATAACTATGAAATAATTAGTAGAAGAACTATATTAATTGTACAATCTTACTAAAAAATGTTAATTGTGTACATAATCTTTAATTATAAATACAAATAAATTTTTCTAAATATTATGTAAATTTTTTAGAACAATATTACATTTATAAATAATAATAATAATAAATGGAGGAAGATAGTCCACGCTACCCATGCCAGTTCTGAAAGCATGATCAATAGTCATTGGATAAATTAGGGATTTTTTCCACTATTAGAAATCAACTCAACAAAACTCCCAACTTCCCAAGGTGATTTATGTGTAATAATGTAGGAAAAATGCGTGCTAAAAGGATGTGAGATTTGTCAAAAAAAGATTGTGTATGCGAAGAGTAGGTGGGCATATATTGTAAAAGAGTCGTGTTGGAGTGACCTCAGCGGGGGACATATTGACGTGGTGGCGTGCATATCCGTATATACATTTTAAGCATATCTCAAGGAAACACAGGGGCAAATTTACATTGGGGGCTGTGGGGGCACTTGCCCTCCACAAGAATTTTCAAAGTCTATGGATTACTAAGTAATTGCGACAGATTTTAACAAAGGATAAAAAAAATCTTTCACTATTGACCCTATAAAAAAAAAATTTATCTCTTAGTTCCCCCCTCCCTCCTTTTTCTGTCACTCTTAGTTGTCTCCCCAAAAATTTGTATACTCTTGGTTGCCCCCACATGGACAAAATCCTGGTTCCGCCCCTAAGGAAATACATCTATGAACATGCACACGCCACCATGTCAAGATGTCCCTCACTGAGATCACTCCAGCAATAATCCTAGTAAAAACGTAGACTATTCATGGAAAAAATTGAAAACAACCAAATTTCATACATAACTAAATCAGTATAATACTTAGAATATGGTATAATGAGGCATCAGTCCATTCCTTGCCAAGGAGAACATGATTTTGGAAGGTCGGGATGTTAAAAGAAATAGTGAGATGACCTTTCCCTGACTTGGAAGTATAGATTACTGTCGATGACAAGGTCCATGGAGCTTTGAAAACACATGTACAAGGGCATATCTCAAATATTTGCCAAAGCATTGAAGCTAATTTCTAAATCTACCCATATTTACAACAAAAAAAAAAAAAAAAGGACATCAAGTTTTTATTCCAATTTCAAAATTATTACTTTTGAAAAATATTGAACTAAAATAATACTGTTATGACCCTTTTTATATGCAAAATTACTCTTTTTTAGGTAAAAGATCTTTGATAAGCTATAGATTGCTTTGTGACCTAATCCTCTGACTTTCAGATAATCTACACACAACCCTTCGCATTTTGATACATGTATCTGAGAGACCCACAATTGTTTTCAAACGTTAATAAATCCCTTTGATCATCGAATTCTCTAGAGACTAATGTAAAATTACTCAAATGCACGAATAGTTAGGGCTGATAACGGATCGGTTCAATACCAGATCAATGTCACGCCAATACCGTTCCAATTTTTTTTTTTTTAAAGGTGTACCCGATCCAATCCGATCCGAACACATGCCTTATTTACAAATTATCAATGTTCAAAAAATATAAAATCATATAAAATTTTAAAAAAAAATCTACTTTCCCACTACAAATATAAAGAGAAGTAAAAAAAGATTAAAATGTTTTATCTATATGTATTTATATGAAATTAAGAATAAAAAAATTATTGAAATATTTTTTAATCGGATTTTTTTCGAATCAATTTGGTATATCTTAATCCGATCCAAAATTATTTCGGATCTAAGATTTCAATCTGAATCCGATCCGAAAATCTAATTTTTCATGTTTTTTCAAACCAATTCAAACATAGAGTAAATTTCGGATCATTGTTAGCCCTACATATAT
Source organism: Akebia trifoliata (assembly GCF_017979445.1). Taxonomy (NCBI): domain Eukaryota; kingdom Viridiplantae; phylum Streptophyta; class Magnoliopsida; order Ranunculales; family Lardizabalaceae; genus Akebia; species Akebia trifoliata. The sequence continues at coordinate 36,676,411 of NC_141385.1, read as the reverse complement.
AGTCAATCTCAATAAAAAAAAACCATTAATTTTTCTCCTGAAAGTCTAATCTTCAAACTCTTCAAAATTTTCAACTTCCCATGGTAAGATGTTGAAGAAAAAGGCAGTTAATTCACCCTCGATTAGTCTCTTAGGAAAGACCATGGTCAAGGGACATGTCATCAATTTGAAGACACAAGGAATCTTAAATATTCACCAAAGTCTTATTCCAAAGATTTAGGGTCGACTAATCAAATCAGATTCTATAATATGTTCAAAACTAATTTTACCACACGTGAAGGCACATTAACTAAATGTATTAGGAGTTGTAGTTAAATGTAATATGGTCCAAAAAATTTAGTTTATGTTAGATCAGATTTTGATCCTGATTCAATCCATTGACAGCCCCTCCCTACCCCTATTAGTAGGTCCATGAACCCAATAATTTTCACCTTTAATCCATTCTAGAACTCAATAATTCCATCATCCAAATGGAATAAAAATTTCAAAACTTATTAAATCCATGTCGGTTTAAGCTGTTTTTCTAATTTGAAATGTGAGTTTATTTATTAAGTGGATATATGCTTGTAGAGAAAATGTTTTCTAGGTAGTTCTCATTTCTCTAATAAGGGTATTTGACTTTAACATTACCTGCGATTTCACTGATAATTTTTCAATGAGATCATTACTTATAAAAATGTTGAATTTCGTTAGAAAATATGTTTTGGGAATTAAAATGAACAATGTATTGGAATCAAAATTTTGTCTTAAGTTGCGCCCGTGTATGTAAATTTCTCTAAATTATTTCCAATACAAATAAGTATATATATAGAAACACCAAAATGGGCTTTAAAAAAAAAAGAAAGGAAAGGAAAGGACTACAATGATAATCTGACAATGGACAATATTTAATTATTTTTTTTTCTCCGTAACTAAGCCCCTCATAGTGAAAAAAAAAATACACCTCAGAGTGATGGAAGAATAGACAAAGTGGTGCAGTCATCAAAATAAGTAGAATGGTTATCTGCACCAATGAAATTGTTACTTTTGAAATAAATATCGGAGATCTAAATACTTTATATCAGCGAGATTATCACTTCTCTCTTCATGTTTTGGGAATTAAAATGAACAATGAGTCGGAATGGAAATTTTGTCAAAGTTGATAGCATTTTGTGAACTTTCTCACTGTTTTTTAAATAAACTCATTAACATTGGCTTTGTCAAGTGATAAGGTCCCAATTATTCAATTTTGGGACCTTAATTTCATCAAGATTATCAAAGTTTAAATGCTAGTTCCTTTAAAATAATAATAAATTATATTAAATTCTAAAATAATGTGGCTAACAATAATGTGTTACCAATTTCAGGTGAAAAGAGCACATTCGAAAACCAACAAAAGAAATAACAAAGACGGTTACAATACGCGAGCAAAAAGGAAGCATCTAACAAAATCTCGAGGAATTTGGCCGCCACGTCACCGTCCCGCGGTTAAGACTTGATGCTCCGCGGTGATTTCGATGAATTTTTTCTCGAGATTTGCATGAGATGTTCTAGAAGCTTCGGTGGTTGTAACTAAATGGTTCTTTTGAAGCGAATCATTCGAAAAGTCGACCCAATAATCCGATTACGAATGTTATAAATTAGACGGTTGATTTCAAAGAAGGGATCCCTTTTGACCCTCTTCTTCTCCTTAATTTCTCTGTATTTTTCCTAGTTTTTATTTTAGAGAGTTTGTGTAGTAGTGAGATAATCAATTGTTTCTTTAGTTCTTTTTGTAATTCTCTTGAGAGACCATCAAAGAAGGAATCGGAAGTGCAGCATTGTTTTACATTCTCTTCTTCATCTACTATCTTCTTTTATTTTCTCATTGCTGCAATATGATCCTTGCAATGATCGGCTAGATCCTCTTTAGAGAGATCAAGGATGCCGGAGCAAGTTCATTCTACTCATGTTATTTCAATTCTATATTTATGTGTTTAATGTTAAATCTGTGAATCTCTTCATGATAAGATCATCTAACTCATGCTTCTAATTCAAGCTTTGATGAGTATTACTTAGATAAGTTCAAGAACACTCATGCTCTATGATGAATGGAAGCATAAGTCGGACAATCTTGCCTAAATCAGAGATTTTCATGGATACTTTTGGGTTCCAATCAATGGATACATTGGATCATCTCCTGATCCACGAGCAATGACTTGCTACGTGGATTGAGTCATATTTAGAATTAATTAGCATTTTAGATGACTTGCAATGGTAGACTTGAGCTCTCTAAGCCCTTTCTCACTAGTTTCAATCTCTCTTTTCTATTGCTAATTTTCATTTTCTAATTTGGAACAAATCTGTTTTGTTTTTAAAGAATCTATTTTAAAACTCTATTTTGATTTTTAACCAATTGAACATTTGAATCCAAGCAGTCCCTGTGGAACGAATTCAACTTACCCAAAGTCCATTTCTTAATCTCTATCTCTGCATTTATACAACAAGATTTACAATCGATCATCAAGGGCGGAGCCCCCACAGAACTTTGAGAGACCCTTATATTTTCAATTAATTGTATGCCCTCACTCCCTCCCCATTTGCCCCCAAGCCCTAACCTCCCTCCAATTTTTACACCCCTACCTTTCAATTTTTTTTTTGAAGATGACCTTGCCTCTTGACTAGGCCTTCTCTTATAGACTACTTGAAAATAACCTAAATATCCTGTTCTTCAACTTCCAACCAAAAATCTCAAAATATCTTTCCAAAATCATTCATCCTCAAACTCTTTAACTGTACCATTAATTATAATTTTCCCCCACTACAAAAAAATCATGTCTCCATCCCCTATTTATTGTGGTGGTTTTTGTTTAATTTTTTTTCTTTTATATATATATATTGTTTACTTGCACCAAAGATTTGCCAAATCAAGAGTTAGATCCGTCCAAGTTTGAAACTTTGATTGGATTGACATGTTTTGGCTATAGATGAATTTTGGTGCCCTCAAACTTAAGGACATTTATGGTCCAAGTTTGAAACTTTGATTGGATTGACATGTTTTGGCTATAGATGAATTTTCATGCTTTCGAACTTAAGGACATTTATGGTTCTTATTAATCAATTTGGGATAAGGTTTTGTTGATGATGGTGACAATAATGATGATGACGTGATTAGATTACAGTTGTATATTATTTGGACCATGGAAAAAAAAAGTGCATCAATCAATACAGGGGCGGAGCCAGGTTTTTGCTCATGTGGGGGCAACCAAGAGTAGAAAAAAATTAGTGGGGACAATTAAGAGTAAAAAAAATAATTGTGGGGGGCAATTAAGAGTGATAAAAAAATTTGCGGGGGCAATAGTGGTAAATTTCTTTATCCATCGCTGAAATCTGTTTTAATAGCACATTAATCTATAGAATTTGAAAAGTCTTATGGGGGCAAGTGCCCCCACTCTAAATCCGCCCCTGAATTCATATTTTGTTAATTGGGGGGGGGGGCATGTTGCTCTTTGTAGCTCTTATCAACAACAGAGGGTGTGCCACACCATCAACGTGATTATATCCAACTGTTTGAGGTTAGTGGCGTATATTTTCAAACTCTTGATCAGATAAAAAAAAAGACCTTTCGATATTATAATTTTAGAAATCTAATCTAAACCATAATTGCACTAGGATTGCGTTGATAGTTTTCTTAAATATGATGTTGTATGGACTGTAGAACAAGAGCTAATGTTGGACTACAGAGGATCCGCTCCCCTATTAGGGAGTGTGTGGCCTTGGGAGGTCGGCTGTTTAACGAAAACAACTAGGTGACCTCTCACTAACCTGCAAGTGTGGATAATAACTACAATTATTGAAGATCAAAATAGGCAATTTTTCTAATTTCCGATAATCAAATGGTTGATTGACTTGAGATAAAACTTTGATGATGATGGTTGAACAACAATGGTCGACTCGATTTGATGGCTTTTTTTTTTCTCAAAAAATTGAATTTTCAGGGATGGCAATTTTTCATCAATCATACAACATTAAAAGTAACCTTTTTTAAAGATAAGATAGAGTTTTGGCTATAACTTGCTCGATTGTTTTTTTTTTTTTTTAACTATCTTAAACATCAGTTTAACTGACAGGAAATTGGTCAAAAAATAACATTTTTTCTAGGAAATATGATATGATTTGGTGCATTTTAAGAAAAAAATTACTTAGAAATGATTTTCCATTTGGATGGAAAATTGTAATGTTAAATTCTCTCTCCATTACGCCCACACCCCAGAAGGCCATAACTACAAACCAACTTTTAAAAAAAAAATAAATAAATTCAAGTAGCAATTAAATACCACCAAACATTTTCTTAGAAAATCTATTTTCCCAATAAAATATTTTCATGCAGTCATACTCATACACACCTTTTATGGAAGAGAGCTAATAGCTTTTATGCTCTCTTTAATTATTATAAATAAAGAAATATAACTTTTTTTCTGGAAAAAGATAAACGACAAAACAACAGAGGGGGAAAGTCTAATGACTTCACTTTTCAAGATTTGTGATCAGTCAATGATAAAAAAAATATTCCGCGCACAGAAAGGTGAGAGTGTGAGACAACCAAAAGGTTTGCAAAAATTACTGCTCCAGCCGAAAGTTTTTGAAATATTTATCAAAGGGGTCTTGTACCCATTTTGGTACTTTATTATTTTTACCAAAGTGGGTATATTTTGTAATGAACTTAAACCACATTTATATTTATATTATACCCTTTTCTTTTCAAATCAAATTCATATAATTGAACCGATTGATCACAATTCACACTTTTTTGACGTGGAGGTGTGCACATAATCAAAGATACTTTTCACTTGTATCTCGAAGAAAAGCATCTATGATTCCATACGCACCATAATATCAATAAAGTGTAAATTTAGGTCAATCTTGTGGTCATTCGAGCATTATTCTTCACATAAATGAACTGATTTCTTTTAAAAGATTATATACTCATTTAGTTGAATTTACTTTCATGCCCTTATTTTCAATTTGAAATAAATCCAAACCCAAAACTCTATACATGGTTTTCAAATTTTTTAATAAAATTTTTAAATAAAAAATGATCTTTTATTTGAGATTCAAAAGAAGGCTAATAAAATAAAATTCACAAATGCAACTGGGTTCACTTATGTTAAAAATGAAAAAATGGGTATATTACTCTTTTGATAAATATTTTAAGATCAATAATTTTAGTTACATATGTGACCATTTTGGTACTTCCCCTTCCCCTCAGCAATAAGAGGCCTTATCCTCCCTTTTTTTCCATAGTGAGTGTGGAAGAAAGTCCCACATGAAAGTGTCCTGTGAAACCTCTCTTCAGATTTGTCTGTCTTCTTCCCCTTTAACCAAATCCAATTGTCATTTATTACTTTCAAGTGTTCTGTCACTTTCAATGGTTTGGAGTCTACCTACATTTCATGGTACCAAACTTCCCTCAAAACCCTAAGAAGGCCCAACACCTTTTTCTCTCTTCCAAGCTCCAATCAACCCAATATTACTTTATGTTGAATACAATCCTGATTAATATCTTTGCTTTGCTTTAACCAAATAGTGTTTCACTTGAGATACCATTAGGGTCTCTATGATTGCACCAAAAAAGCTATCCTTTTAATATTTTCCTGGGTGCAATCAAATACAGCCAAACATTTTCTAAGAATATTTTTTCAAAAATTTATTTTTCCTAAGAAAATGTTCACTCTACAATGATACACACCCTTAGGGTCTATGACTGTAAGGAATTTATAATAATATGATATCGTGAAAAACAATGGTAATGGGAAAATGAATTCCACAATTTGATTGCACCTTGGAAAAATATCAAAAAGAGACTTGAATTTTGTTTTTATATACTTATTTCATTTTTTTTTATTTGGGGGTAGGTGAAAATCTCATTTCCGACATGGGAAAATATTTTCCGTCCTAAGTGAAAATTTTCTTTGGGCAAGAAATTGAATCCAAGTAAAAATTCATAATTATAAATCTAAACACTGCAAATTTTTTTATGGAAATCATTTTCTTACCCATTTTCAATGTATAATCATACATCCTTGTAGAATTTGAATGAAAGGTGGGTTAAATTATAAATAGTAAAGAAGTAAAATACGTGTTATAGGAAAAATATATTTTTTTAAAATTAAAAAATAAAAGAAAATTATTTTTTATTTCTAAAACTTACTTTCTTTCAAAATGTTATTTTCTCTTTTGTATCCGATAGAGACTGTATTATTTTTTAACTTTTGAATTACATTAATTTAAAAATATATAATAATAAAAATTAAAATGTAAAAGGAAATTACTTTCTAATTATTGAAAACTAGTTTCATCTACATTTACTTTGTACTTGGTATCAAACATATAGTTTTAGAATTTGATTGTCAAATAGGCCAAAAAACTAACGACAGACACGTGGACATGGTTAATCGATGTTAGGTATCAATCATGCTGCTTTCTTCTAAAGGGTCATTTGTGGGTCAGGTGGTCCTGAGCCTATCACCTCATGTTAGTGTATTTGTGGTGCATTATTAAACACTTATACTTAGGGTACTGGTCCTGAGCCCGATGGTTTACAAATGACAAAAAAAAAAAAAAAATACCATTAAAGGTAAAAAAGAATACAGATCTTCATCTGAGTGTACACTTGTCATCAGATGAACGATCGTGAGTTAGGTTACACGAGAAGGAAGCGGTCCCACCTGCGTAGTCGAAAAACTGAACACAACATTCAAATGGATATCACACATTGAAAGCAAGCTGGGGACCCTTCCCCTCCCTAATGAAAGAAAAAATCCATTTCCCATACATAATGGACAAACAAAAAGAGATACTGATGAGTAGTTAGAATCAAAGAAATAGCAACAAAAACTAAACAAAGTTCTGACAACTAGAACCAAGGACTATAGATAAAATTATTGGAATAGACTATCTCCAAAGTTACATAATTTTTTATTGGTAAAACTTAAAAAAATTATATATAATTGATAACTGATTTGGAATTAATTGTAGTATTCAGATAACACAATTGGAAGATCTCATTAAACAGCTTTGGAATAAAATATGGTATTCAAATACATATGTTAAAAAAATTTGACAACAACATTTCTTTTTTTATTTTAAAAAAGTTGCAAAGAATATCAGAGAAAACCTACTTTAATTCCGTTAAATGAGATACATGAGCATGAGTTTGGGCTGTTTCTTGTATTTTTGTATCTGCGAGATTTCAACCTATGTTTTGGATGGATATGTTTCAAAAGATGTACAATAATAGACTGTGTATGCACACTTCAACACGTATTCTAAACTTCACCCATAATGCCATGAATGATGACAACTCCAATTCTAGTAATTTATCTAATTAGATTGTGCTTGAACTGTATGGAATAGATACTTCAACAGGCTTCGTTACCCACCAAGATTGACTGGTGCAAATCCGTGGGCCACTAGTATGGTTTTTCTATTTTTCACTTGGTGTTTGTGTGTGTGTGTGTGTGTGTGTGTGGAGAGGATTAAAGATATTTTGCAAAGGTCTGGTTTGGGTCCCAATCAATATATCCAGTTACATTATAAAATTTGTTTTCTTAGATTGGGTGCTAGTGTGACATCAATTCATCTCACCTCATAGGAAGAGTTGTAAGTCCAACAGAATGAGTTATTTATCTTTATGAAGTTGGGGTTTCAAACACGCATATTGGGAGTTTACAAACACGAATGTATATAACTTGCACGAATTCCCAACTTTTTTGCCCCCCAACTCTTCTGCTTAGGATGTACGGCTTGCTCACGTACTAGAGTAAGTAATAGGTGTTTATGTTAGTTTGCATGTTGTGTTTTGGCTCCTTTCAAAAAAAAGAAAAAAAAAGTTGTTTTTTGGTTCCTTGATTTAGAACTTGAATTCCTTTCAATTGCTTTAACTACAGTTGTTTTTCTATTATAAAATTACTAGGGTGATACTTTTAAAGGTTTTAGCTTACTTTATAGCAAGAAATAAAGCATCTATCTTTGTTTAACAGGAAATGAATATGACTGAAAGCTCTTCAGCTCTATATTCACTATTTAATGCAGGAGAATAAAAAATAAAAAATTAAGGATCCATCTCAGAAAGGAAGATAGAATGCAATAGGGTACCCTATTGCTTACATAGACCAACATTGAAAGACAACTAGACAAAATTCAAAGAGAATTGACTGTTCCAAAAGAACTGGTGTCATGTTCGGTTGCATAGAAAATGATTTGCAGTGAAATCATGTTTGACAATGCTGCAAATAAAAACTTTGAGGAAAAAGATTTGTCCCATGCTCTATTTTTTTTTTTTTTTTTAAAATGAAAAATAACACCACCACGTTTTGATAGGACTCTTATTGAACTTTTATTCCAAGTTAAATTTTTATTATTTAACTATTTTCCATGATGCACTCAAACAATGGAAAAGGATTTGGCTGTACATCATTTGCCTGTAAAATATTTTCCTTACAATCAAGCACACCCTAAATACAATCATAAAAGAAGAAATAGTTAAACAAGATACCTTTTTAGGCAAATATAATGGCAAGAGAGAAAGGGCCAAAAATGCATACAGTAAGGGACTTTAAAAATATAAAAATGGCAAAGAATCAAATCCTTTCTTCACGAAGGGTTGGGCTTTCTTTTGTAGTATAAAAGAAAGCTTCTGGATTATGAAAAGATTTAGGGTATGTTTGATTGCATGGAAAGTCACTTTCCATGGAATTTGAAATCCATGGAAATTAGTAGTGGAAAATAGGTAGGGTTGGAAAATCAAATTCCATTGTTTGATTTCACTTGGATAAAATTATGGAAAAAATATGAGAAAAAAGAAGAAGAAGAGAAGGAAAAAGAAGAAGAGGAGATGAGGGGGAGAGGAAGAAGAAGATGACAAGGAAGAGGAAAGGGAGAGGATGTGGCGACGGCGACGGCGACGATAACGGTGACGACAACGGAGGTAAGTGAGGAAGATGGGGGGAAAACGTGGTGGTGCCAAATGAGGTGAGTGATGGAGAAGAAGAAGAAGAAGAAAAAGAGAGAGAGAGAGAGAGAAGGTGGTCGGAGACGGAGCCGACGGTGACGGCGAGGTTAGTGTAATGGTGGTGGTGGTGGTGGTAGTGGTAGTAGTGGTGGTGGTGGTGGTAGGGAAGAATTGAAGATGGAAAATATGGGTGAATTTCATTTTCCCACCCATATGGGTGGGAAAGTGAAATCCATGATTTAGTGGACTTTTTGAATGGGGTGGAAAATGAATTTCATTTCCATGTGCAATCAAATACTTAAAAATGTCATTTTTCATGGAAATTGATTTTTCACCCTATTTTCCATATGCAATCAAACATACCCTTAATAAGAATTTTGGACCGAAACCACCAAAAAAAAAAGGCATTTATTTACTGAAAAGCTATTTTTTTTTTAAGAGGAAAGCGTAATTTGTGTATGATTGGTTTGTTTTGTTGAAACGTGTTTTAAAAAAAAAAATAGGGCATTTTTCATTTAATAGACCACAGACAGAAACCCAAACACAAAATATAACATTGCTTTCGTCCAAAAAATAAATAAATAAATAAAAAATTTTAAAAGGAAAAGAAATGGTAAGGTGTATGTAATAAACCTCATAACAAGGTGAAGCAACAAAAAAATACAAATAAAGAATGATGTCAAGCTTAAAAGTACTAACACATCTGCATCAAATAAAATTGTAGCAAACATATGGATGTAATTCACTCAAATATGGAAAACATATTTCAACAAGGATGATCAAATTATTTTCTGTATTTTTCTTGGCATTGTTGTAGCAAATTTAAAGCTTTTTTTTTTAGGTTTACCAGCACAATTTCATATTTAATGTTATAATACATGACACTAATCACTTCTACATCATCATCATCCAAGGCCATATAAATATTGTTTCTCCATTTAATTCAGTTGGAAGCCGTCTTCCGTTAATTTGAATGTACTCAAATCAGTTTTCACAACCCCAATCCATTCTTTTTGGTCTTACCTCTAGATTTCACTACCCGAATTCATATCAGCCTACTCATGTCATGCAAATAGCCAACCATCTGATGTACATTTTAAGTGTACGATGTTGTCATTTGCCTAGTTTCTAAATAGGAAGAAATGCAAAAGAAACATGAATCATTCTCACAATGTGGAAAATGAGATTTTGAACTGGTAAATCACTTGGAAGTTGGAACCCTTCGAATGCAATATCTAAAGAGAACCAAGCCACTCCAGCAATGACGCCTGGAGTGGCACACAAGAAAACCCTTGTGTGGCATGTGCACGCTCATGTGTGTATCATTTTTCTTCTTGTGTTTACTCAATGGACTAATTTACATTTCTGAATTGAAGCAGAAATAATCACAAAATTTCAGATACAAAATCAGCAAAAAAAATATACAGGAGGCTATTTTACACTCATCTTTTCTGGGAGCATCTCTTCAGCTCTCCCAAGTGGTTAATATCCTTCTTGGAGACATTCAGAATACCCGATTGCTCACAAACCTTCTCAATCAGAAGCTTAAGCAGTGGAACCTTTGAAAGTGTTCTGCATGATCCCACCATGATCAATTTCTTCTGCACATCCAAATGTCGCATGCCACATCTGAGTTAGTTTGAAGTTAATGCATACTTCATTGGCATACTAGAAATCTACAACTTTTAACTGTTTCCCATAGCTTTCAATGTTCAGATTTATAGTAGGATTGAAAGATTTATTGGAATCTGAAATATATGCACCATTCCACAAATGATTTCAAAGATATGGTAACATGTGATGATGTTATATACCTTGGCACGTGTGAGAGCGACATTGATCCTATGCCAATCTCCAAGCAGTGAAGAAGAGCAAGATCTAGGATATTCACTAGACCGTACAAAGGACACCAATATGCAGTCCTTGTCCCTTCCCTGCATAGCCATCACAGATTATTAACATCTGATATGAGACACAATGTCGAGTTCAACACCCAGCTCAATCACAAGAAACCCTGAATGCTCATTCAAAATCAGAAAAGTTAAAAGATGAAAAATAAAAACGGAAACCTCTTCCAAGAAATTAACAAGATCGAAGGAAATACTTGAACTTCAGTGAGTTTAACATTGAAGATGGACTAAATATTCAACACATTGAACATATGTCTGATACTTCAAGATCGATGATTTCTAAAGTCATTCCATAAAATCCATGGATATATCTGGAAATTTTGGAAAAGAATCATTTAACAAATGTTGCAAGAATATAACCTGGTATTTGTCAATGGTGTGTATCTCCACAGTAGTCCCAACAACACGTCGGATGAGGTTCGCTTGTGAGTTGTATGGGGTAATGATGCCAATCTCTTCCCCTAGGATTCCTTTGCTCACCAATTCTTCTGTGATCTATGTAATAAATAATTAGGAAATGAACACCTCCTACTATAATTTCCAAGCCAGTTTCATGACTGGCTTGACAAAGAGAGGTAAGTCCAAGGAAAGAAGCACATTTAAAACTACAGGGGAGGATTAAAGAAAAACAATTTGTCATTAGGTCCTGAATTCTTGAGAACGAATGTATGGAAAGGTCCATACCTGTGCAATAATGTAGGCCTCAGTTGGGTTGTTCACAGTCTTGTGCTCTTTTGCCTCCAATGCAGGCAACATATCTATGTCGTGACAGAGGGTTCATTGAGTTCAAACTATATAATGACACTTTTTTATCAGATGTCAAGAGCACATATGCAATTTACTAACCTGTGTTGATCAATACCACGGATCTGTTTGGATCCAAGACCTGCAAAAAATGAAAACAGATCATGACTGCATATTAATGTAATTGTGAATAAGATCATCACCAGATATTCTACATTCACATGACCCGTATGAACACATTGTGGAAGAAATGCAGACGCGTATGTGCACACCGTGTATGGATACAATGCAGCAACATCCGTAGGACAAGACCCCAGAGACATTGCACCATAATATATTATGCAAATGGAAACATGTATACAAATGCATACAAAAAAGTGCATCACATTTGAATATATAAACACAAACAGGAAAAGACCCAGGAGTCTGAAAATTATCACATTTGTCAGAACTGTCCAAAAAGTTCATGCATTTTCAATCTAAGTGTTTTTTCATCTCAAAATGAAATTCCAAATCTGACAATTACTTCTGATTGTGGCCATTCAGACTGCAGAGCCCATTTTGGTTTTCAATTGCAGGACACTCCTAGTTTTAAAAAATGGAAACATTAGGCATGCATATCACATATTAAAAACACAAAAAAAAATGTCGGGAACAATCTTAATTCATCTTTTAATAAGATAAAAAGTTTCAACCTGCAAAAGCATCAAATATGAATCTTTGACAAGCACAAGCACAAATATCTTCCTGACAGGAAGGTATTAAACCCTTAAGGAGTATGGAGCAATTAGTTTGTTGGGGAGTGCTTAGATGCCACAGTATAGCCAATAGGATAAAAGAGTTACCGCGCAATGGTGTTCTAGGCTTGGCATAAATGAATGGTGTGCCCTTGGCACACAAAAACTTGAGACATAGTTTGCTAGGCTTGGCACACAATAGCTATGCAGTTTCCAATTCATTGAAAAGAAAATACAAAATAACTTTCTGCGAACATCATACCATACCTCCTTAAGCCATGGTGTGCTAGGTTTGGCACATAAAAACTTGAGTTTGGCGTTTGCTATTTCAAAGGAACCACATCGCAACCTGTTCCCATATATTAAGGCATTCGATAGTTCCATGATGCCAGCACACATTCGGTACTGCAATTAGCAATGCATAGCTAATTCATTTAAAACATAAAATAACAAGAGGAGAAAGCAAGCCATTAAGTTTGATACGCAATTCAGCAAACCTGGCACTGCAAAGCTGAAATTGCCTGGGGATGTGCTTCTGAAAGCCTACAAAATAAGCTTATCCCCATTCCATTCTCCCGAGCCTCAGTGCTCTAAACATAAAATGAAATAATCACAACCTTTCTGGTAAATCAAATCATATGTGAACCATGCAAAGTTTGAACACTCTGACAAGAAAAGACATGAAATGTATACCTGCACAAGAGGGGGTAGCTGGTAATGGTCTCCAACAAGGACAAATGTTGAAGTGAACATCAAGGGACCCAAGGATACCTAAATAATATTGCATCGCCAGGAAAACCAATTATGGAACTCAGATAATAAAAAATAAAATAAAATAAAAAACACCATTGCACAAAACCAACTCCAGATTAAGGTGAAACTTCGGATATAAATGAGGATGAAGATGGAAGAAAATGTATATTTAGAAAGCAATACTATTATTTTGCAGAATCTGGATGTATAAACCATAGAGATAAATTTCAACATAGTATATGAAATACATAAAAATATTTCCATTTCCACGGGACTCGACACAAAATTTAACTCATGGTTTCTTTATGTATATATGTAGGTGGAAATCAATATTCATTTTACGAAATGTTTCTATGTACAATAAATTTCAACCAAAATAGTCAAGTTGTAGGTATAAAAAAAGATTTCAATAGTGAAATCCAATTGAAATTTTCTTTTTTGAAAAAATAAATTAAAATCAGTTGTAAATTTATAAAAATAACAAAAATATAAATTGCTAGTAGAAAAGACTTGTAAATTACACAGATATTTCTAATTAATACAAATGAATTATGACTAATTAGACTGCAATATATAATCTTAGTTTGAAGGTTCCAGCTTGCTAGGCTGGTTAAACTTCACTTACTATATACATAGGCAATGTTCAGCAAACAAAATGTTGTCCCATACGGGTTAGAAGTTTCAGAATGGGCTATGTTTTGTGAGGATGATCTCTATAGTGAGGAGATCATCCTCACAAAAAATCAGCCCATTCCAAAACTTTGAACCCATATAAGACAAAATTTTGGCTCCTAATATTGGATGTCAAATGAGACCCATGGCTTAATAATTTATTTATTTAAGCAAGTGTTTTGGAAATAATGTTATGTAATTAATATAATACTATTATTCTCAATTTATGTAAGATATAAATTGATAAATTGAACACCCAGTAGGATGCGATTGTGTACGTGAACACCTTTGTGAAGCTCACTTGGTAATTTGATCAAAGTAGGGCTGTCAATGGATAGTCGAAATCCGAATTCAAATTTGAAAAATCGGATATTATATGAAAATTTCGGATATCGGATTCAAATTCGAATAAATTGAACACCCAGTACCATTGCCTTGAAGATTGCTTGAGCCCATATAGCAACTTCTTCAATTTACAAACAAGATCTTCTTTATCGACTTCAATGAACCCTTCCGATTGGGACATGTAGATGATGAAATGCCCTCTTCACATCAAGTTGTTCCAACTCCACGTCGAAATGCGCTACCATAACCAACACCCTTATAGATGTGTACCTCACTATCGGAGAGAAGATTTCATCATAATCAACACCCTCCTTTTGTAAATACCCTGTTGCAACCAACCTTGCTTTGAACTTTAGTGTTTTAGTGTCTTATTCTCATGCAATACCTCTTTCTTCTTAAATACTCATTTGCAACCAACAAGTTTAGGAACAAACTCTCAAACAGAGTTCTTGTGAACGGACTCCATCATAACACCCATCCATTCTTCTCTTTCATTTCCCTCAATAGCTTCTTGAAATGTAGTGGGATCTCCTTTGCTTGCCACTAGTACAAAATGCACCTCATCTTCTCATCCAAACCTTTGAGGTGGTTTGATGGTCTTCCATATACCTATGCTAGGAGACTCATAATGAACCCTCTAGTTGTTTTTCCCCACCGGATGTGCTACCCTCCTCAAATTGTTCCCTTGTAGTCTTCTTCGTGCTAATAGGAACTTCGGAAACAACTAACTTGTCACCAACAATCAACTTCTCACCATCATCTTTCTTGATTTCTCCCTTAGGCATGGCACTTTCATCAAAGACAACATCTCTACTAAGGATTTTCTTTTTGTTTACCGGATCTCAAAGCTTGAATCCCTTCACTTACTTCTCAAATCCTAAGAAACTGCACTCGAGTGACTTTGATTGTCATCAGTAGGAATGAGAACATATGCATTGCATCCAAACATCTTTAATGTAGAAAAGTACAATTCTTTTCCCGTCCACACCTCTTTGGCATACTTAAATTCAAGTAGTTTTGATGGTGATCGATTAACCAAATAACAAGCATAATTAACTGACTCCATCCAAAATGATTCGGGTAATCCTGCATGTAGCTCATGCTCTCTCCCTTTTCATAAGAGTTATATTCATCCTCTCAACCGCGTCATTTTGTTGAGGATTTTTCTTCCAGGTAAAATGCCTTGTCATGTTTTCTTCTTTGCAAAACTTTAAGAACTTGTCATCTTGGTACTTACCCTCATTTCATGGTAAAATGCCTTGTCACTTCTCAAGAATTTAATTTTTTGTCCTTGTTTGATTTTCTACTTCGACCTTCCATTCCATAAACTTGGCAAAGACATCAAATTTCTCCTTCATGAAGTGGACCCATAGCTTTCTTGAAAAACCATCCATAAATGTGACAAAGTAGCGAGCTCCACCTTTTGATTTAGTAGGAGCGAGCACCCACACATTAGAGTAAATGTAATCTAGCAATCCCTTGCTCTTAATTTCTTTGTTTGCAACATTGAATGACACCTTACTTTGTTTTCCCATCACACAAAACTTACAAAATTCTAACTTGCATGATCCAACACCCTTCAACAATTTTCGTCGGTGTAACTCTTGCATTGCTCTTTCACTCGTATGACCAAGCTGTAAGTGTCAAAGTTGAGTTTCATCCTTGCTAGAATTTTCCTTCATGAAGATTGCAACTTCACATAGAATTCGGTTCTTCGAAAGCTTATAGAGGTTGTTTGCAAGTTTTACACATCTCATTATAACCATGGCTCCCTTAGACACCTTAAGTGCTCCATCATTTGCCGAAAATGAACACCCATGAGTCGAGTGTGCCTAAAGATAAAATTCTTCTTGAGTGACGACACATGCCTCACATACCCAAGGTTCTAACAATCCTATCATACAATCTTATCTTCACGGTACCCATTCCAATGACTTTGCATGCCGTATTGTTACCCAGTAGATCATCTCCACCGTCATGAGGTTCATAAGAGTCAAACCAATCATGATTGAAACACATGGAAAGTACTCTCGAATCTAAAATCCAAGAATTGGAGATGAGATTACTCGAAGATGCCGTTAAGAGCTCTCTAGTGATTTTTAATGTTATGTTTGTCGTGGAGCTTAACCCGGTTTTCTTCTCTTCTTTTACCTCTGCTTCATACTTTCAACAATCTCTTTTGTAATGTCATTTTCTTCTCGCAGTAGTAGCACTCCGCTATTTTTTACTTTTAGATTTGGATCTAAAAGTCTTCCCTGCGAATTTTCCTCTTTTTTTTTGTTCGACCTCACTCACTTGAACCATTTGCAATGAGTCTTTCCCCTTGAACTTCCTTCTCACTTAACTTTTTTGTGATCACGTGAGAGAAAAGGTTTTGAACCACCTCCTCAAACTTGAAGGTCTCTTTGCCAAACATGAGAGTAGTCCAAAAATATTTAAAGGAATTTGGAAGTGATCTCAACAAAAGCAATGCCTTGTCTTCTTCCTCAAACCTTACTTCTACCTTCAACAAATCACTAAAACACTAAATGAACGTGTTCAAATACTCCTTCCTCCATCCTTAGGGCATAGAGTTAATCCTTAAGGAATAACTTGTTGGAAAAAAAATTTCCTATGTAAAGTTTTTCAAGCTT
Organism: Akebia trifoliata; assembly: GCF_017979445.1. Taxonomy (NCBI): domain Eukaryota; kingdom Viridiplantae; phylum Streptophyta; class Magnoliopsida; order Ranunculales; family Lardizabalaceae; genus Akebia; species Akebia trifoliata. Next base: position 36,659,646 of record NC_141385.1, on the reverse strand, counting down.
ATCCCATGTTCCCCTTGCAATCTTCTATGATGTAATACATGATTTCATGAGATACATGCAACTCAATGGAACTAGTAGCCTTCAAATCCAACTCCTCCCATGTCTCATTGGACATGCTCTCCGACTTTGCTTCAATGCCCCAAATGCAATTATGAAACTCTTATTGAATAAAAATGTCTCATTTTCATTTGCCACATGTAAAGTTTGATTTCCCATCGAAACGTTTCACCTCAAACTTCACCCCACCGGAACTTTCGATCACCGTTGTACCCTTCTCCATCATTGCAAACCCCCTAAATAACCTAAGCTCTAATACCACTTGTTGTGTATGTGAACACCTTTGTGAAGCTCACTTAGTAATTTGATCAAACACCTATTGGGTATTTCACCAGACATATAGTATGCCACACCTTCCCAGGCCTTGTTTGATAATAGCAATGAAGGATAAACCCAACTAATAGTAACAAAAGCAAAGAAGATAAACAATCACACAAAGAAAGAGTAAGAATACAATACCTACAACACAAGATTTTATGTGGTTCACCCGAAAATTACGTCCACAGATGTATGAGCATTGGAAATCGATTACACTATGAAGAAAACAAGGCAACTTGATACAAAGAATCACCTCTATCACTTAGCTTCACCTTCTTCTATATCTGAATCTCTCTGGAATTTTTTCTTTACTCTCCACTAGAAAAGACTTCAGACTACTCACAAAAGAAAACAAAACCCTTTTTTTAGAAGCACCGCATAAGTTGGCCACTTACATAAGTTACAAACCCAAACCCAAATTATCTTGGACCGACTGAAAAACATGTTGTAAAGTGTCTAGTTTCTATGGGTGTATATGTATAAGGATATACATGTAAATTATGTAATCTTCTCTTCACCTTAAAACAAATGCTAGTTGGGTAATTGCCTTCTAAGCAACTTATACCAAATAATCAAGTTGGTATCAGAGAAACACTGTTTTCCCTTTTTCCTACTGACATCAGCATCACGTCATGTTAACGTCAACCCTAGATCTTCCCTAATCTCCATTGACGATGGATTTCGATAGTTCATCTTCTGAGTCTAATGGACTCCTTAGATCTTTTTTTTTAAGCCATTTGATGTGCATTTTGACAATTACAAGTTTGGTTGGTCATCTTCCTCGATATGCATTTTTCTTCATCCAAATCTCTAATCTCAAAAACCCCTTGAAGGGGTTGTCATTTTTGGTTGTGTATCACATCTACAACCCCTGAACTTTGATTTTTCTCAGTTTCACAGGGTTTTTTCCCTCTTTTTTAGGTTTCGATTCACACGAAGCCTATTTTTTGAGTTCTAGGCTGCATTCTCTTTTTAAGGCAATATTATCTTCTAAGTTGTTTTCTTCAGCTAGTGGAGTCTTCTTTGGCCCTTGTTTTTAGTTTTAATCTCTAGAGGCTTCAACATCTAGTATCTTTTTTTAGCAAATTTCCTCCATAACGGACTCCAAATCCCTTGTACCTCTCACCTTCTCCAATTCTATTGTAATTCTAGCACTAACATAAAGTTCGATGATGATAATTTTCTCACGTGGCATCAAGCTATTACTCTTTACATTAGAGGTCGTTCAAAGATTGGTTATCTTACAGGTGACACTCCTCGGTCTACTACTGATATGATGTTGGGATTTTGAGAATTGCATCATTCTGAGCTAGCTTCTCAACTCTATTGAGCCTCAAATTACTACCTACTATATTTTTTATGAGATCGCTAATCAGATATGGACCTCACTTTCACAACATATGCCTTACCTAAGAATGATGCACGAATCTACCAACTTATTCACGAGTTGGTTACTTTTCAACAGGGAGAAAATTTTGTTTCTGATAGAAAGAGTTACGTTAGTATGAGCCTCTATTTGAGCACCAACCTGAGTTAACTAAGATTATTGCTAAGCATATTGAACATTGCCAGATCTATGATTCTTTTGAAAGACCTTCGCATTGAGTGCGAGAAATTGTGCACTCAAATTCTAACGACATCCCATCTTCCTCCACTTTGCACCATCTATGCCACAATTTTTAGTAAAGAGCATCGTCATGCATTTATGTCTTCAAGGACTTCTTCTGTTGCTCTTCAGTATCATATTGTTTTTGCCAGTACCTCTCACTCTCCCATTCTTCCCTTTATTGGAAGTGGTCGAGGGAATGATTAAGGTCGTAGTGGTCACAATCGCAGATGTAGTCGCTCCAGTGTGATATGTTCCCATTGTGGTATTGCAGGGCATGACCGTGCTAAGTATTACCGCCTCCATAGTTATCCAAAGGGCTACCATTTTTGTTCTGCCATTTCTACCAATGATTCCACAATTGGTTGATGCTTCCCAACCAAAGTCTACTATTGATATTTTGAGCTTGATGAAAACACAGATGGCTGAGATTATGCATATCACTGCATTGCTTTGCGTTGAGATGCAGCTTCCATCCAACCCTACTGTTACAACTACACCCTCTTCTACAGTTGACCCATCCTCATCTGATGCTTCAGGTATCCATGATTCTTTAGCTTATACAATCACTGATATATCTTCTCCTACTCAGTGGGCCATAGACTTGGGAGCTACTATTCCTTATATTATCTACCTTCCTGTCAAAAAAGATTCGCCTTCCTAATGGATTTTCTACACCTGTCACTAAGATAGGAACCATTACTATCTTTTCTTCTCTCTGTCTCACATCCTACATGTTCTTCATTTTTCTACTAATCTTCTTTTTGCCAATATTCTTGTTAAACACTTAAATTATTGTGCTATTTTTTACCTTACATATTGTGTTTTTAAGGACCAATCTATGAGGAGGATTGTTGGTAGGTGTATCGAGATAGGAGGCCTATACTACTTGGATACTTACCCTTCGTCTTTTACTATCGCTGCTACTGATGATGACCTTTCTACTTTTTTGCCTTTTTTCTATAAATGTTAGTGTGGATACTATAAATTTGTGGCATGCCAAGCTTGGGCATGTTGGCTTTCAAACCTTGTGTACCTTAATTCTCAAATTCCGTACTTTTTGTTCTTCATCTAAATTTCAATGTGTCATTTGTGAACTCGCTAAACATGTTAAAATATCTATCCTTCACATATGCATTATTGTAAGTTCATGTTTGAGTTGGTTCACTTTGATGTTTGTGGTCCTTCCCCAACCACATTTCTTGATGGATTTTGCTACTGTATTACCTTTATTGATGACTACTTTCGCGTCACTTAGGTATACCTTATGAAATCTAAGGATGAAATTTTTTTCTAAATTTCGTGAATTCCATACGATGGTGTCCATCCAGTTTGGTACTCCGATTAAAGCTCTTCGATTCAATAATAGTGGTGAGTATTGGTCCACCTCATTTGTTCACTATCTTCTCGACCCAGATCTTAACCATCAATTTACTTGTCCTTATACCCCTAAACAAAATGGTGTTGTTGAACGTAAAAATCGTCATTTGGTTGGGGTTGTCTGCTCTTTGTTATGTGGTATGCAAATGCCTAAGACCTACTGGTCCATGGTTGTACTTACTGCATATTTCCTGATCAATCGTATGCCTTCTCAAATTTTTCATGAGTATACTGCATTCCAAACTCTTCATCCTAGGCATCCCATTTCTCTCATTGAGTCACGTGTTGGTTATTCTAGTATGTCCAAAGGATATTACTGTTATGATCTTACATCTCGTCGGTTCTTTACTTCCATGGATATTACTTTTTTTTAAAGATGTTCCTTACTTTTCTAGAGATCTTTCTACCCCTCTTGTATCCTTTCTTTGCCTATCCAATTGATCTTCATCAACCGAAGGAGTATCTCACTTATGTTCCTCGCAAGTGGCATTGTTCCTCTTCTCTCCACGTTGGCACCTTTGGTAGGTCTTTCTCACCTTATTGATGCACCCACTATTTCTCTTAGTCTTGTTGATCACATTCGTCTTATTGATACTTCTGCTCTTGATTTGTCTATTGCTCTTCGTAAGGGGATTCGTAAGTGTGTTACTCCTTACCCATTTGCTACGTATGTTGCTTACCAGGTTGTTTCTTCCACTCATCGAGCATTTCTTTCTGATATTGACTCTGTGACTATCCCACGCGCGATTTTTGCTGCTTTGTTGATCTTGCATGGACAACTGCTATGCTAGATTTAATGGCTAACTTGCAAAGTAATCAAACATGGGATATGGTTTCTCTTCCCCTTGGGAAGAAAACATTGGGTTATCGTTGGATCTTTACTATTAAGCATAACTTTGACGATAATATTGCACGGTACAAACCTCATCTTGTTGCTCGTGGTTTTACACAGACTTAAGGCCTCAACTATGGTGACACATTTGGTCCTATGGCAAAGTCGACTTCAATTCGTGTCCTTATTTCCACTGCAGCTTATCAAGATTGGTCAATTAGATGTGAAAAATATCTTTCTTCACGAGCATCCCACAGAAGAAATGTATATGGATCCACTACCTGGGTTTCTACTTTAGAGAGAGTCCATGAAAAGGTCTGCAAACTAAAAAATTATATTTATGGTTTGAAGTAGTTACCTAGAGCTTGGTTTCATCGCTTTAGTGGAGTGGTGATTAGCATGGATTTTCAAAGATGTCACTTTGATCATACTATATTCATTCATTCTGGCTCCACAAGTCATATTATCCTTAGTCTACGTTGACGATATTATTCTTATTGGAGATGACTCATCCTTCATTATGTATGAGAAGAAGAAACTAGGCCATATATTTGAAGTGAATGATAGGGCTCTTAAAATAATTTATTGGGCTTGAGGTTGCTCGTTCCAGGAAAGGTATTTTTCTCTCGCAAAGGAAGTATGCGTTGGATCTCTTATGCGATATTGGTATGATCGGTTGCAAACTAGCAACTTCACCTATGGACCCGAAGCTATCTCTACATGAGATTGAAGATGATTTTCTTCCTGATCCACATACCTATCAACGACTTATAGGCCAGCAGATTTATCTCACCCTCACACAACCAAATATTGTCTTTGTTGTGAGTATGGTTAGTCAATCCATGCATGCTCCTCGTCCTACCCATCTCATGGAAATTCATCGTATTCTCCGTTTTATCAAATCTAGTCCAAGTCGTGGACTTGTATATCGTTCTCACAGTCATCTAGATCTCACTACTTTTACTAATGCAGATTGGGCAAGATCTACTTCTGATCATCGTTTGACCTCAAGATATTGTGCATTTCTAAGAGGCAATTTGATTGCATAGACGAGTAAAAAAGCAACTAGTGGTATCTCGTTTGAGTGTTGAAGCAAGGTATAAGGCTTTGCTCATAGTATTTGTGAGCTTCCTTGGCTTTGATCTCTTCTAGGTGAGTTAGGAGATTCATACTATTATATTGTGACAATTAAACAACAAAGAAGATTGCCTCTGATTTTGTTTTGCATGAGTAAACCAAGCATATAGAGATTGATATACACTTTTTTTGTGAAAAGGTCCAAGATAGTTCGCTTAGGTTGCAACATGTTTCTTCTTCTCATCAACTAGCAAATATATTCACCAAAGCGATTGGATCATTCATCTTTCAAGACATCACTATCAAGCTAGGCATGTTTGATGTTTATACTCCAGCTTGAGGGGGAGTGTTGTAAAGTGTCTAGTTTCAAAAGGAATGTGTATGTATCATTTTTTGGTGTGTATGTATAGGGGTATACATGTAAATTATGTAATCTTCTCTTCACCTTATTACAAAGGCTAGTAGGGTTATTGTCCTCTACGCAAGTTATACCAAATAATCAAGAAAACACACTCACTTGGACCGAGCCTAATTGATTTTGAGCCATACTTCAACAATGTGATAGTGATGCCAGTTCGAGATTCCACATTGAAAGGATGTTCAAGATTTCAAAAGAGCTAATTTGAGAGTATCTGCAATGGATCTTGTTTACAGACGATCATGTTTGTGAATTTGATCCAAGACAGATAGCTGTGACAGGAGTATATCTCAAGTCAACTCCTAATAGAAGTATAGGGCTCAAAATTGAGTGAGATAGGTTTGATCAAGCATCTAACTCCGACTGCAAAATTCGTCAACTTGATGAGAAGATTGTGTTTCTTTATGGCAATTTAAATGAAGAGGTGTATATGTGACAACCACCAGGATTTGTTCATCTTGATTGTCCTACTTACATATGTAAGTTGCAATGTGCTTTGTATGGATTGAAACAAACTCCCCGAGTATGGTTTCAATGGCTCACTGGTTTTTTAATTGAACATGGTTTTCACTGTAACAAGGCCGATCCTTCTATATTCATCTACTAGTCTCACAAGGATATGATTATCCTTCTACTATATGTAGATGACATAATTTTGACGGGCTCCTCAAAGATATTATTATCTTCTCTGATCTCTCATTTACAAAAAACATTTTCTATGAAAGACTTGGGCACGCTACACTATTTTTTAGGCATTGAAGTTCGCCATGTTAATAATGGGCTTCTTCTCTCCCAAACAAAGTATGCCAAATAAGTTCTTGAGCGAAGTCAAATACTTTCTTGTAAACATGTTTCTACACCCATCAACAACAAACAAAAACTTACTCTAAAAGATGGAAATCTTGGATCCAATACCTTATCGGAGGATCATTGGTGCACTACAATATTTAACATTTACACGGCCTGATATTGCATTTGTTGTCACACCGTGTCTTGTTGTTATCTCGACCTAGATCCCTACTTCTAATAAGACTAGGACTAAGCATGACAGAGCAATATAAGGACATCAAATGGTAATTTTGGAGGTAGAGGGGGGGAGGGGGATACTTTGGCTTATTAACGTGGGATCCTCGTCTTGTTAGTTGTTGGGAGGTTATCTTTGAGTTTTGGAAGGCTTCAATGAGTGCTTGACTGGAAGGTTGAAAGTTGAGTATAGAGGTTTGTGAGTTAGAGAATTTGGTCTCTCTTGTATTTACTCAACCAAATAGTTTTAGTTAGTTCTCAATCATTGACACCCATGATCATGACCCTTCACAATAAACGATATCTGATTTGTATTCCCTTGTGGTTGTTTGTTATATCTGATTTGTATTCCCTTGTAATATTCCAATATGATGTAGATCTTTGTTCCAACAATTACTATCAAAGTGTGAGTAAATGGGGCCTCAGTTCTAACTATAAAGTATGTCCATCATGCAAAATTCTTTATAATTTTAAAACCTTTATTACTTACCTCCACTTATATTTTCTATTTTGCTAACTTTAAACTTAATAGTTTACATTGCTAATGTGGTATTGTCCCTCAAAACATACACTCTACAAGTGAACGAGGTATATTTTTATTAAACATAATGATGTTCTCAATATGGCAATATGATGATTTATTTACGAAAATGTCGACTTCGATATTGGGAGTCTTTATCCTTCTCACGTAAAGCTAAAGTTTTAAAGTTTAGTTCTTAAACATTTTTTATCTCTCCAACATTTACTTTAATCACTACTCAAACCATGTATGTATACATATACTAGTTTAAATGAGAGGAAGATGTACTTAAATGTATCTTAATCAAGGTTAATTTTGATATAAAAGATAAGTATGTATTTTGGGAAGAAAAAAATGGGATAGAACTAAAAGTAAATAATTTTTTTTAATGTTTGGCATATGTATGCAGTTACAGGGTTGATCCTTAAACCTTATTCACCCCCCCACGCCTAAAACCTCAAGGCTTAAGTTACGAGGCCAAACCATACCATCACCTCAAGGCGTAAGTCCCAACAGCCTTGAGGCAAGTTTTTTAATACAATGTGAATCATAATCTCATTTACGCCTAGCAAATTTTTGATTTCCCAAACAAGATCTTATCATTCTTGTTTATGTAGTACTACTCAGAGATATTCTACTACCATGGTGATATCCTACATATAAAAGAAACAAACCAATAAGAAAGATTACATACAGGAAGGGTAGTTTGTCCAGCTTCATCCATTATGCACACATCAAACCTCTTTTTGGAAAGCAAGGGATGAGTAATCCCCAAACAAGTTACTGCGACGACTTTGACTTGGTCTAACCTTAGTTTAATGTCTTCGACACTGCAGGTGTCCATGGCTGTCAAAAGAAGAATCTAAAATAAAACCACATTGGGATGAAAATAGATGGAAAGAAAATATGAATTTTGATCAGGAATGACAATTAAACCTGAAAAGCAATGCCCACGAACTTCCTCATGCACAGCTTCATATCTCCCAACACGTAGAAAATCTATCCCCTATAGCAAGTAATGTTTCAATAAAAGCAGGATAAACTTTGAAGGACAAAGATTTGATGGATCATATACATAATTTCAATGTGCCTTACCGAGAGCCATTCATTAAGAAAACTCTATCATTACACATGGATGGGAGTGGGTTTTCATCATCATCATAACCTTATCTCAAAAAAATTGGGATAGGCGTATTTGGTTCAAAGCCATTTTTATGTTAGTTCTAACATGTTCCCTGACTCAAATATTTCCAAAGCCAAGCCGCTATAAGAAAAGAACATATACAATTTCACTTTTCAAAATGGGCTTGGAGTCCTGACTACTTGGGCTTAATGTACACTCAAAGTCCATTTTAGCTAACTTTTTGTTTCAACCTAGCCCTATACTAGGGCAAAACTGAAATTTAAGACCTTGGCCTAGAAGATACTAAGCCCAAATGAGTGTGTCCACACAAATGCTACTGGCATAGCACCTTGCTAGTATCATATATTCATACCCATGTGTTCACATTTTGCATTTTTTAATGAAAAGAAAGTTATATAACTCTCGACTTCTTGATTCCTACCATACAATCCTACTAAAGCACTAAGCCTTACCTTATTCAAATAATTATAGTTTATAAAGTGAAATTAGATCACTGTATTCAGAGTTGAAATAGAAGTATAATTAAAATCAACACTTATCAAGATTTAGGTCAAAACTAGCAAGGATTTAGACACAATATTCACTAAAAAATCAACTCCACAAACAAAATAACCATGATTTGTGTACGTCAAGAGAGAAAACATTTTGGGAACTAAAGAAGGCTATAATTGTTACTTGATTTATTTGGGATAGAAATAACCTGAGATTTCAATTTGATAAGCAAATTATCAACAGCTGAATTTGTGTAGGACGTAAGCAAAATGGATGCACCTCTCATCAACAAGGCCTTCACAGCATGCACCATAGTTGATGTTTTGCCTGTTCCAGGCATTCCTAGAATAAGGGCGTAATCCTTTGCCGTAAGTATCTGAAAACAAGTGTATGACTAGTGACATTAAGACTTTGAAAAAGACATGACTGATTCACAGCAATCTAGAAACAGTCCATGTTAACTGACATGCAAAACAAAAGACAAGAAAGTCATTGCAGAAGCAAGGTATTAAATTTCAATATCAATGTCTGTTTCAATCAGTTTGGAAATGAAAATATTCTGTGGACATATTTTGGAAATTCATACAATTTTCATGAAATTATTGAAATGTAAGCAAAATGATCTAAATATTGAGAAAAATTTTACAGCAACTGTAGGAAATGGCAAAACAGATACTACAGCACACTCATAAGTCATAAAAATATAATATACAACTATATGAAGTGTGGAAATGAAAATCAACAACATTTCACTATATATATGCCCAAGGTTTAGAGAGCCCAAGAGTGAAAAACAAAAATATTCAATATTGAAATGAGAATAAAAATGTTATATTAACTACATGCACCTTAACATGTAAGAGATTTGCTTAATGAACACACTATTAAGTAATATATTCATGCATTATTATATTTTTGTCTTTAAAAATAAATGAATAAATTACAAATATTCCAACTATTAGAACATAAACACATATGTGTGTGCTTATATGAATATATTAATGAGCTTAAAATAAATCAAAATAAGATGGTATAAATAGTTAACCAATTCCAATAATTGTGAATAACTGAATATTATGTGTGATTTTTTAACAAGTGCTTGTTGTTATGTATAATTTATAAGTCTTTTCTACAAGCAATTTATAAGTTACGTTATCTTTATAATTTTATAATATTTTCAATAAAGAACATTTCGGCCAAAGTTTGCTACAGATCAAAACATTTTCACCAAAATCTTGTATTTTCATATGTAAAATTTAACTCTTTTGGTCAAAAATCACTTTCATCGAAAATTTTGTGAAATGGATAGTGATTTCTGTCGAAATATATATAAAAGAAATTGTTAGTGAAATTTCGTGTTGGACCTTTTGGAACTTGAAATATTTCCACGTATTTTACAGAAATATGTTGAGATTCAATATTATGCATAGAAGCATAGATTATGAGCACAAACACATAAATAACCTTGTGGATAGCTCTGCGTTGATCATTATTCAGATTCTTCTCTGACCGGACATAAGATATTGCTGGATCTTGACTGAATATAAGTCCACTATCAAACCTAGGTGCCTGCGAGGAATCAATTAAAAAAGTAGTCAGTACCACATGTACATATTGAAGTTAAGGAATCTGCATGTAAGCAAGGATTCACCTCGAGATCAACAATCATCTTCCTAAGATGAGAACTTCGTTCACTTTGTAGAAACATTTGTACGAGGTTAAATCTACACATGAAAGAAAAGCATGAAATGTGTTAATACCCATACTTTCTCACAACTAAATATCATTATCTGCACCTTGTCTCAATTATTTAGGGTTGGGGCAATTAACTATGCTAGCTGAAATAACTTCACCAAGAAAATGAAGATGGTTACAATCGGAGCAATACCGCATAATTGCATATGACGTAGTAACTTCATCCTTATCGATTCGCCAAACCTCTTGAAGGAGGTCTCCAGTTTCTAAACTAGGTTTGCTTCCTGGAAGCCTTAAGCGTCTAGAAAAGGACACCTAGGAATATGTAAGAGTGGTTAATTCATCAGAAAATGAACTAACAATCCCCTGTTATCATGTCAAGCATACATGTGTATGGTGCATAAATGAACAGAAAACTAAAGGGAAAATAAGTTTGACATATATTATCCTTACGGAAACATGGAAGCGACTGATGTTAGCTATGATTCCATTTGCAACTGCCAAATGCCCAGATTCCGTGCGAAGTATCTAGACATAATAATGGGGAAAATTATTAAGCATGAAATAGAACTTAGTACAGGCAGTGGCCATGCAAAGACAAATGCAAAAATACAATTCATGAACATTCAAAATCTGTGTTCATATCAATTGAAAAACATGCCTATTTGTCATCTAACTACATTGCATTGAAGTAAAAAAGACATGTCACTGACCCAAGCATGTACTAAAGAATACAGACGATTCAGAATGTTGTTAAGAGGATCATCATCATCAAAACCTCATCCCTGAACGGAGGACTAGATTATCAAAAGAAAAAAAAAATAGTGGATTATCTTAAGAGATTATCACATAAAGTTGTAATATCTAGCTTTGTTAATCACAAATGGAGCATTTATTTGATCAGTAGGAATATTGAATATTACAAAGTGTTTCCCAAAAAAATTAACTAGGGTCGCTTTTCTTTTTGATAATTCAGGGGAAAAAAGCAATACAAAGGGAAAGTCGGGATGACCAACTAAGAAAAAACAGCAACAAGAAAAAGGAAAAAGGTAATCTAAAATTCTGATAGATTACAAACTACTTCCCAACAGACTAAAAAATCTTCGAAAAATATCCCTTTAAACTCTTTGAAGATCTTGCACCAAAAGAACAATAAGCCCAAAATCTTCAAAAAAATCTCTTGAGAAGACCTTGACTTCCCTTCAAAAGTTCTTTCATCCATTTCCTTCCAAATGCCCCATGAGGCTGCAAAATGGGTAAGACTCCACAACAATCTCTTCAACAAGCGAAAACTAGCCCCCATTGAGTCCATTCCACCAATACACCTCTCAAGGAGCCTTGAAGACAACACTCCACCCCAAAACGGGCCAGAAACATAACCCACACCTCCTTAGCCACTTCACAGTGTACTAACAAGTGGTTCGATGTCTCCTCGTCACTCATACACATGTAACAAACATTTGGCCCACAAAATACCCTCTTCCTCAATTGATCAAGAGTAAGGATTTTGTTTTGGATGGCCATCCACACAAAGAAGGCCACCTTCAAAGGCACCCTTGGCCCCGACACCGAGATATGACAAAAAGTAGGATCTCCACTCTTAATTAAATCATTGTAAAAGTCTTTAACAGAAAAAATAACTTCACTATTAGTTTTCCAACATCTCGAGTCCTCCCCATTAAAAAATTCTTGTAACATTGTCTGGACTACCCAATAACTCCATTATCTCTAGCACTTCCCAGTCATTTAATCTCTTCTAAAGCGCAAGTCCCACATTGGAATCCCATCATCCACCACCCTTAAACTAGCAATTGAGGAGCTTCTCTTAGTCGATAAGGCAAACACCGCTAGGAATCTATCTTTTTAAGGGACCCTCCCCACACCACGAATCCTCCCAAAACCTAACCTCATCTCCCCTTCCCACTTTAAATTTTATTCTTCTTTTGAATTGTGGTAGAATTTTGATAATACATTTCCAAACACCGCATCCATAAGTGTTATTTGCCTCCCCACTTTCCCAGCCAAAGAATTTCTTCCCATACTTCACCACAATTACCTTTCTCAGTAAACTTTCCCGTTCCATCCCAAATCTCCATAGCCATTTTCCTAATAAAGCCTAGTTCAAAGATGCTAAATTCTTGAAGCCCAAACTCCCCAAGCTCTTGACCGTACACACATTTTTCCAACTTACTAAATGAAGTTTACTTTTACCACCCTTACCATGCCACAAGAAATCTCTGAATAGTTTGTCTAGTTTCAACTCCACACTTCTAGGTACCAAGAAAAGAGAGAAGCAATAGATTGATATACTATAAAACACACTCTTGATTAAAGAAAGCTTCCCTCCCTTAGACAAATAATTAGCTTGCCAAGAACCTAATATTCTAGAAACCTTCTCTATTACCAGCTTCCATATACTGGTACTCTTGTAAGGGGCCCCCATTGGAAGACCCAGATATGAAGAAGGAAGAGAGTCTACTTGACAACCCAAATATGTCGTTATATCATCCATCTACCACTTGTCCCACAGGAAAAAGTCTACTCTTACAAAGGTTCACTAGAAGGCCGGTCACTGCTTCAAAACAACACGGCACACCTCCAAGGAATCTAACTTGATTTATATCCTCATCCAAGAAAACCAAGGTATCATCTGCAAACTGTAACTAAGTTAATAACAGACCATCGATGCTTGGGCATAAACCACCAAAACCTAATTCTCCACTTCTCTTCCGATCATCCATCCCAAGGCTTTTACAACCACCAAGAATAAAAAGGGGGAAAGAGAATCTCCTTGACGAAACCCCCTAGAGCTTTTGAAAAAACCCTCTGGAAAACCATTAATGAGAATAGAAAAGGAAGTTGAGGAGACGCACAACATAATCCAATAGATCCACTTGAACCCAAACTTCATTCGTCTTAAAATGTACTTCAAGCACCTCCAACTAACGTGATCATAAGTTTTCTCCAAATCTACTTTGCACACAACACCGGAGACCTAGCTTTTATCCTTGAGTCAAGGCATTCATTAGCAACTAGAATCCCATCTAAGATTTGTCTACGACTCACAAAAGCACCTTGGCTTGAATCAATGATATCCCCCATAACTTCTTTCATTCTTAAAATGAGCATTTTCGAAATGATCTTGTAGGTGGCAGCCACCAAACTAATTGGTCTAAGATCGGCTATGTCCTCCACCCTTCTTTCTTTTGAACCAAGGCAACGAATGTGCAATTCAACTCCCGATCCATGATACCATGATCATAGAAGTCTTTCACCACCGCCATCAAATCCCATTTTATGATGTTCCAACAAAACTTGAAGAAACCCATGGTGAAACCATCCGGCCTGGGTGCCTTGTCCAAGCATAAGCTAGATAAGGATGCCCACACTTCTTCCTCTTCAAAAGGTCTTTCCAAATGAGTCCTTTGCAAATCCGAAATGCAATCAAAGTGTAACCCACCTAACTTAGGCCTAAATTGGTATCTTTCCGAGGACAAGTCCATATAAAAATCTCCACCTCCTTTCTTACTACCTCTTCCCCTTCTACCCATTTTCCCCCAATTTTAATCTTTGAAATGAACTTGGATCCTCCTATAAGCATTGGCCATACGGTCAAAAAATTGTATTACCATCTCCTTCTTTAAGCCACTTGATTCTTGATTTTTGTCTCCAACAAACCTCTTCCATATTAGCCTTTGATTAAACTCTTCCTAAACAATACCCCTTATCAACTTACTCCCTGGGGATAACAAACCCTTTTCCTCCCTCCTATCCAACTCTTCAATCTCCAACAGAAGCTCGTTCTTTTTAACTTCCACTTCCAAAAACATCATAGGAGAATGCCTTCAATTTATCCTTGATAAATTTTAACTTCAATTTGAAAACTACGCCCTGTCTACCTTCTAAAGGCCTTTGAGAACATGGCAAGCCAAAGCATCATATTTGCATGAGTAAATAGCAATTTCTTAGCAAAGGTACATGAGAAAAAATTTAGCTACTACTGTGCCAAACAGATCTTAGCATTAGCTTACAGAAATATAAAATGCAAAATTGGAATCATCGTCATCATCATTTATTCCTTATCAAAATTGGGAATAGGAATTTTATTTTGCAATTCAACTATACTTAAAAGGCATGTTAGTCGGGGGAAGATTGGACTAGGTATAAAATACATATATTGACCAGAATTATATAAAACCCTTGCCTACAGTAAAAAGTTTCATAACAAACTTGTACTACACATTTCATAAAGACTGAATGCATCAAATGAAAATCACATTCATCCCAACAAGGAAAAATAACAAAGAAAATAAAATTAAGGTCATAAAGAAAATTATCTATACCACATAATCCCCACTTCTGAGTGCACAGTCCAGATTGTTTGATAGAGAAGGGGTTGCATTCAGAGTTTCTCCATCATGCATTTCTAGGTCACGAAGAGGCAAATCCTTACGAACAAAATGATAAATGAATCGGCCATCTTTGGAAGACTTATCTGGTGAGAATCCATTTGAAACATCAAGAACAATGGGAGAAAGGCTGTTGGTGGATTGTTCAACAAGATAATGTGAATGCCAAATTTCTTTCTTTGCAACCTGAAATAGTGAGAAGAACAAACATGTCAAGGGATTATGTAGCAAATATCATGGCCATTATCATTTCAAATATTACGAGTCTAATGATTTCTAAACGTTAACCTGTGTCTCTTTGGCTTCCAAGTCAATCAACCGATCCCATTGTCGAAGGAAATCACAATGAACATTGGTTAAGTGTTTAACATTTGAATCGAACACAACCCCCAGTCCGCTGCTATCTATGTCGCCACCATGTGCCTGGGGTATTAAAACACATTACCCAAGAATAACTAAAAGTAGAATGAATGAAAATATGTTTCATGAGATCTGTATATAATGAGGAACAGCCTAGAAATTGCATCCAAAATTTTGTACCATTCCAATTGATCCTAACCGCCATAATGGTCTATATCATTGTGACCAGAACTCATCGTTCAAAAAATTAGAACCATCAAGGTGAAAGGAATTTTAGGTCGTGTCCAATCCAAGGGGCACCCTCCTTCCCTTTGTTAAAACCTTATAAAAGCATAAATGTTATTTACTTTTTAATTGATAAACTACAGTGTTTTTAAATTTCCTCTACTGAAAGTAAGAGTAAAGAAATCATTAATCAATTTAATTTTAGATGTGTAGGCCAACCAATGGGTGACCCGAAAATTTATAAATGGGCCCAAAAATATGTATTCCCTAAAAATTGTGCTCCACCAATGTGGTATGTGACTGTTGTGTTCATGCTGCTATTTGGATTTTCAATGGGACAATTACTATGAAGAAATATCTTTCTTATTTTAAATATATAAAACTCTATAAAAAAAAAAGATTTTGCTGAGTAATAGTATTGTGGCACTGATACGGTGTGTACATAGGCATTTAGTGGTGTGCCACGGAAGTGTTGTGTCGTGTCATGCCAGCACGCAACACAGAAAAAACATGGAAATTTGGAGTGCCAATCAGCTAATGTAACATTTCTTTTGTATGGGTTAGGTGGCTTGTGAGAAGCCCAAGTAGGTTTGGTCCATTGAGAAAGAAAATGGTGACTCACGGTGGTTCACTAAGATGGTGAGCTTGGCATGAGAGAATGAATCCTCTGTAATAGTGTGGATGACGATTTTTTACCAATTAAAATATATAGGGAGACGATCCAAAAGGTGGACTCAAGAGATTTGAGTGACTGACATCTAATTTCATGGGTAATGGCTGATTTTCAGGTTGACAAAGCTCATTGTTATTGCTGCCCAATTCTATAAAGGAAGATCTCAACCAAATAATGTTCTAGCAAACATTTCAAGATACAGAACAGTATATTGTATTGCTTCTTCTCCATAGTAATTAAGGAAAATGACTCCTTAAGTGTTTTTATTCAAATAATTGAAAATGCTTCTTGTAGACATGCATAATATTAACTATTCATTTGTCCAATTGCTGGTAGGGGTCTCGCAAAGCCCGAAAAATATCCTCGAAAAAGAAATGAATAGTCTTGTGGGGGGACAAGTGTGAGAATCAATTATACAGAAACTTCGAGTTGGAGGGAACAAATAATTACTATAGCAAGGCAACACTGCATCAGTCTCGATCATACTAAACAATCCATGAAACCAAAGCAATACTGTAGAAGTAAATCACAATTGAGAGACTCTACAAATTATCTTACTGATTGAGAAGAGCTAATTGCATATTGGAGGGACTTACCTTATGATAAATTGTACAAACATTGAGATGGCGACAATTTTTGCACTGATTTGGATTCTACGATAGAAGATGCATAAAATAATCAAATGGCAATCCAGAAAAGTGTAATCAAGAAATTAACAAGGCTAAGTTGAGCACCATACCTGTAGCATTGAAGGAAGTTGTTGTATTGTTGATGCCTTTAGTATATCACTCGCAAGTTCGTTACGCCGCATTATTAGCCCAACCATGTCAGATCTTTGAACCGCAATTCCCTTAAAGCAATAACAAATACCAACTCAGTAGTTTGATAGCATGCAAAATCATTTTTAAAAAAAATTGATCTTACATGTGTTTGATCTGTTTGGAGATAATAAAGAAGACCAGAGTCAATATGCTTCGAGTACCTAAAAACAAGACAAACAGAAAGCAAACAAAAGAATGTTTCGAATGGAAATGTCCACATGATAGGCTGAAACACACAAAAATTGCCCAATCAAACTCACCTTTCAGACATTAGAAGAGTGTACAAGACAACCTGAGCACAATGTTCCATGAAAGACTGCATATATGGAAGAAAAAAAAAAAACAATACCATAAGGGAGAGATAAAATACATTGCAGTCCACAAGAAAGAATTAATGAAAACTTCCTTCCATTTTGTCAGTCCATAGTATGTAGATTAGTTAATCATAGACATGCCTGGCCACTGGTTCCTTTTCCCGTTTTAAACTCTAAAGGCATGATTTTCTCATTGGATCCATTAGTGTTTGAATCTTCTTTTATTCGGATAGAAGCATCAATCATTCCTTTCAGACCATATCTCGGTGCCCATGCCATCTCCTCAATATCCATCACCTACAATCTCAATATATCTAGTATAAGGCTATCACATGCAGCTTATATAACACTTGAAAATGAACTAAAGAATTGGATTTCTTCTTCAATATGAAATTACTATTCAATTACATAGTTCAGCAGATGTACATATGAAAAGAAGCATGAATAGGCCAATATGAACAATGACTGCAAACATGTATACTATGTATGAATACATATACTTGATATATGCAAATTTATCTTGTCAACATGAGTGCTGATTGCATGTCTATCCATGAAATTGGCTATATGACATATGTGTTTATGCATATGCATGAACTACAGATATGTGCACATTTTTTTTTTTTTTTGAAAAGTGCACATGCGCCCACCCTCCCCCCAAAACATCAAATAAACAACCTTACCTCAATTATGTTGACCTTTTTCTGTTCATTATTTGAACCAAAATCAATAGTAGGAACTTCAGATTCCTGTCAACAACCATGACATACCCATTAGACTAAAGCATAAGGAGTTAGTGTGTAGCATAAAGTGTTCTAATAGAGTTACCCATAGATGATTCTAGCAATTCACATATGCTGGTGCGACACTCCTTACAAGATAGTGATTAAGGAATTGTTTTTTGGTAAAATGTAGCACCATATATATAGGAGAATGCTAGCGTCCAAAACCTCATAAGGATGTTAGCATTCTCCACAAGTTTAGATTTCCAAAAAATGCCCTCGATATTTTTGGCTTTTAGTACAAAAAGATAAGGTCATTTTAGTATTTGTAAGATTATAGTTTTGTAAATATAGAGATTCTCAATGGTATTTTGATTATTGTGCAATAAATGCTTTTAAAAATATGTCATTGAGTTTTTTCTATATTTAAACAAGTACCAAAATGATCTTACCTTTTGTACTAAAAGACAAAAATATTGAGGGCATTTTTTGGAATCCAAATTTGGGGAGAATACTAACATCTCCATGAGGCCTTGGACATTACCATTCTCCACATATATATAACTTGCAAAGGGATCCCTAGTTCACAAGCTTGGTTCATAGCTAGCACAGAATCCTATTCCATTGAAGCACACTTTTAGCCATGGGACAAATTGATCAAGTCGAAGAATCTGTTAAAATCCATTTCTGCTGTTGGGGTCATCCCAATAGCACGTAATACCAACTCCATTAATCTCATGTTTAAAAGTTCCCAAATCAAACACTACCTGTGTCAAAGGTGACACCCATACCATATTCATGCAATATTCAGTTCCATAGACTAGAATACATGCCAGCATTATTCCATTGGCATCAGATAAATAGTCCATATTAATGAACTATTCGGTTCCATAGACTAGCATCTGTGCCAGCAATATTTCATTGACATCAGATAAGTAGTTCACAGGATAGCTAACATATAAATTAGATCATCGAGTAGACAAAGTAACCAAAGATTATTATAATACCTGTGTAAAGCGAGTGAGCCAATTTAATATCCTTGGGATTGCGTCAATCAATGTTGTGTGCATATCATTTTCGTTTACTGTACAGTTCACATAAGAAATTGGAGGTTAAGATACTAGAAATTTTAGAGCTAAGTTGCCATGGCTCATCCTAGGAACGATAAACAATACAATTTAATCGAAGGATGGCCAATGAAACGTAGATTAGTATTAAGTGGTTTCACTATTAATCCTAAACAATATTACATGCAACAAAAGGCGAATATAGCACAAAAGATGTCCACCTCCACATGCATACATGCTCTCAATGTTTTTCCGAAGCACTACTCTTGCATACTCCTCCAAGAATTCTTTTGTAGGACACTCCCTAACCAGTCCGGCCTAAAAAAAATGACATTGTGCATGACATACATTATCAGGCACTCTCATTTATCTCTCTCGGGCAAAGGTAATACCAAGATGTGGCTGTTGAAGAAGGTATAAAGGTATCTTGAGACACCAAAACCTGAAAAATCTGATGAAGCAAGGTACCAATTAATGCTGCGGTTGAATACTCGTTGCACTTTAGCCTTTCATCCAGAACAGTTCTTCTTGGACAGCTAAAGCTAGCAGCAACCTGAAAGTGTTCTCAATTTGTTAAATGTCCATTAGCACCAAAAAAAATAAAAAATACAACCATCGCTTCAAAAATGTATAATAGATGCATAATGAACCAGCACCTAAATTTCAATGAAAATAATATTAATAAGCAACTGAGAGCAATATGTAATAATTACCCGTGTTCCAGACACCAGTATATCTGGATGAACAATGACTAGATTATTGCCATGATCAACAACACATCTTCCCTGGCTGTCGAATTCTCCGATCACATTTATAGTGTCACCAGGTCCAATGACGCTATAAAACCTACAAAATTGGAAACAATGGGTAAGCAGAGAACCTCGTGGTGATCAATGCCAACATTCGGTGTTGGTGTACCTTATAATTATTCTAACTCCTAGGATAACCAAATGCTAGAGTTTACTCAAGACGTATTGTCAATTCCCAATACTCCAACTACAGCAACTCTTCCTTCCAAACAGGCCCTTCCATTCTCCATTTTCTTCTCTACTTCCTTTTTTTTTTTTTTTTGGTGCTGCAACAACCTTTAGTTTTACATAATTTAAGTTGCAACAGAAATTGTAAAAAATACATAATACATATTTTTTTTTATTGCAGTTTCAACATCAAAAACATCCATCTTCTTTTCTTCGTATTTGTACGTTTCATACTATTGTTTACACAAAAATAAATTGTGTGCATGTAAGGTTCACCCCTTACGACTCAAGGCATTCGCCAGAGAAATGCTTTACCTCAGACCTCAACGTCGAAACACTATTACATATACTCCAACAGCAACCATTACAAAATAATCCACCAAGTTAAGAATAGAAGGAATATCAGATACAAGTGATTTCATGATAGAGGGTATAAATTCAGGACCTAATCATAGAATAGTCATTTATTTAGAAGAAAAAAATCTGAAGACAAAAGTTGTATATCTTCTCAGATTACCTATTTTACTTGGAAAAAAGTGAAGGTGAATCAGGGAGACTTCCAGTTACTCAAAAGATCAAGAAATCAAACCTCTAGGATAATGGGGTATTGAACGATTAGACAACATTTTAAAAAGCCTAACCGGTCATAAAAACATTTTAGAAAGCCTTCCAGAAAATTAATATTGCTAAACAAAGTTTAGAATCAGCAATGTTAATTAAAATGTTTTCAGTGCTGTGAGGTAGAAATCAAGGGAAATTTCCAGCAACGACAGGTACCACTGACAATGGATTCCAGAAAGAGAAAACAATGAAAGGAATGATAAAAACTAGAAGCCATGCAACCATGAGGGAAGAACACGAGACAAACAATTAATAGAACCACATTTGAAAACAAGCATCCAGGAAAGTGGTGAGAAACCAAGCAAGAGCAACCAATTTACTTACCACTCATCATGCAAATGCAAAGCTCGCTCTTGCCCACTTTGCTCATTCAGTAAGCGAAGAACCTACCAAATAATAATAATAATAATAATAATAATAATAATAATAATAAATAAATAAATAAATAAAAACATCTTCACTAATTTAACTATAGTATTCAAAAGCGTTGGACCAACTTTTTTCATGATTGAAGTTCGAGGAGTACCTTAAACGGGAATTCGACACTTGATGAATCAGCAATTCTATGTTTCTCAGACACCTACAGATGAGATGTGATGAAATATAATCAATCTCCTCAAAAAATTGAAGGTGTCAGCTTCCTAAGTTGTTTAAAGTCTGCGAGTGTCAATACCATGACCTGGGTTCAAAACCCACCTTCACCTACTAATGACTAAGCACTAACCACCTTGTTTATCAAAAAAGGGGGGAAAAATCCTCAAAATATCACAAATTGCTTTTATGGAATGATACAGTAAAACATAGAATGAAAGCAGACCTCCAATACAAGAAAATTTGGATCAGAAGAATGCCAATTGACCCTTTGCGGTGTTTTCACATTAGGATTTGATTCAACAGCCATGGCTTTACCCTTTGTATCTTGAATTCTGAATGAATATGTCTTCAACTTATCGGGCACTGTTTCTTCAACAGAAATTGCATCCTCCACTTGATCCAAAAGTTCAAGCAATGCCTAGAAGAACGAAGGGCAAAATTATTGGACAAGGTACATAATATGATAGCGTTTAACCACGAAAACCATCAGATGGGGTCATAAGACAAACCACTACAGGAAAGGACTAAAAAAGGAGAATATCTTAATGCACTTAGGAACCTTTCTATGTTGCCGTGAACCTGGTTGATCGAAAGCTCCTTTACACAGCATACCATTTGCAGGCTGTACATCAATAAGAACATTAAAGGCCAGAACAACTTATCAGATAGGCACTTTGGTAAATCATCCTTAAGCATAAAACATGGTTTAGAAAAACCATTGCTGAAATAACAGTCAATATATCCTATGTTACAATAGATATTATTAACTCTTATCCCCCTTATATCTGCAATTGTTTGTTTAAGAACCATTACAACCATTTTATTATGTTAATATCAATTTCTTACTTTTTCCTCATATAACATACCATCATCTTCATTAGCAATGCTGCACGCACGCAAGCACGCACACAACATGACAATACGATAATTACCTCATCAGGACAATACGATACAGAAGGTGGTGTCCGAAAAGGGCTCTGCTGACTAACTGAACCAGTATTGCTTAGACCATTCCCACTTCGATGGCCGCCATTGACCTCTGTCTCCTGACCTTCATCAACAGCTCTCAAAGATGCCCTTTTTGAGAAGACTAAAGATCTTTCATGGGGCTTGAGTGTCGGAGAAGATAGCCACTTCTCAAGCTTTCCCATCGAACAAGGAGAACTCTGCAACATTCATTGTTAAATTTCAACAATAGTAAATTAAATTAACTAATAACACAGAAAATTCACATAACAATTGCCTCTTTTTGGGAACAAGGAAGAAAATTCAAAGCATTCAGCTTCGAAGTATCTGCCAAGACTCGAATCATATCGGGCAAACGCTTCGAGACAGCCTGGAGTCGCTCATTAACTGGAGAAATCCTCCATGTCACCTCATCGCCTCCATCATCCTGGCTCTGCTTTATCAACTATCACAAATAATCCAAAATAAATGAATAAAAGTCAAAACTTTTTCAATCATTAAGTGTAACAGATCGACTCCTCTACAAAAACAAATAATTCGAAAGAAAAATTAATAATATCTAACCATTCCAGGAGAGAATTTAAACCGCTTGAAGGACACCGACTTCGAAATTTCTGGTGAGACCTCGGATAGATTGTCTTCGGCAGCAATGGGGGAAGCAGAGGTGGTGGCGATGGTCGGGAGATTTGAAGGAGGTGTGCTTTGAGAAGGGTTTTTTGGATCGGAGGTTTGGGATTTCTGCACATTTTTAGGGTTTTGAGAATTTGAGGAAGCATTAGCAGCGTTTTGAGTGTGGCGTTCGAAGAAATGTTGGATTCCGAACTTTGAAGGTTGGGATAGGTTCTGGTTTTGATTCGATTTTTTGGTAGAAGATGAACCAGATTTCTTCCTTGGAGCCATTGAAATCTAGGGTTTTGAATCCATGGTTTCTGTGTTTCGATTTATTATTTGCAGAGAGAGAGAGAGATTAAAAAGGGCATTTCCCGCCCAAACAAATGAATCCTGTCTTTTGGAGGGAGAGACGGAGAGTTACTACTGACTTTATGTACATACTCCCCACATTTTGATCAATATTGGAAATACCACCCTATTTTGGTCA
Source organism: Akebia trifoliata (assembly GCF_017979445.1). Taxonomy (NCBI): domain Eukaryota; kingdom Viridiplantae; phylum Streptophyta; class Magnoliopsida; order Ranunculales; family Lardizabalaceae; genus Akebia; species Akebia trifoliata. The sequence goes on along the minus strand of NC_141385.1, from coordinate 36,636,236 downwards.
ATATTAGATACCACCCTGTTTTTTCAAAGTGACGACACGCCCCCTTAACTTAAGTTTTGCCTAAAATTCAAAAATTAACATGAAATGACGGAAATGACCTTGTCTTCAACCTCAACTCCTCTCGACAAAATTCCATTTTTCCAAAATCTTTTCAAAGATTTTAACCAAAAAAGCTTTGATTTTTCTCTCAAAGATCCATCACCTTCAATCTTCAAACCTAAAAGACCAAAAGTCCTTTATCATGATTTTGAACCTTAAGATTCTACTCATTCAACTTTCAGAACCAGATAAAAATTTTAAGAAGTAAAAAAGATGATGGATTTATGGATAAAAATCAAGGATTTTCTAAAAGTAATTGACAACAAATTGAAGAAGAGGAAATAGATTAGATTAAAATAATTTATCTAAGAGTTTGATGAAGATAACCGATTTTCGGACAAGTTAATAATCATATAGGTTAGAGGTTGAAATAACTTAAATACATTGATTTGAAGGTTGACGAAGATAAAATCTTGTGCTTTTGAAGACTGTAAATTCTTTTACCCTCGTGTTGAAGATGAGGGAATTTTGGTGATTTGGTTTATTCTCTTAGAGAAAACTTAGGTCAAGGGAGATATGTCATCTGAAAACACTTGGGGTATCTTTGACCCCCACATAAATTCGTGTCAATAATAAATGATTGGAAATTTTATTGACACACCAACCAACTCTAAGAGCCCTCCAATTGTTATGGGTACCTCTAAAAATCCAAAAATTGTTGTGGGCATATCTCTCATTCACCACCTATTCTAATGACTCAAGCCAGGAGAAGAAGAAGAAAACAAAGAGGGGGAGAGAAATCAGCAAAGGAGGGGAGGAGAAGAAGAAGAAGAAAATAGAGAGGGAGAGAGAGAGATTGGAGAAGAAGAAAAAGAAAAAAAAACTAAGAGGGAGAGGAAGATCGAAAGAGGAGAAGGAGAAGGAAAAAAAAAAGACAAGGGAGTGCCCCAAAATAAAAAAAAAATTGTTTTTTTTTTCAATTTAGCTAACCCTCAGATATTTTTGACGTGTCAATATAATTTCTCATAAAGTGTTAAAAGTTATAAGGAGAAAAAATAACAATTTTTCCCCGACCGTAAGTGCAAACAGGTAGAAGTATTAGGGAATGCTACAAACATTATTAATGTGATAGTTCGAATAATAGATTTGTTTCCACATGAAAACAGTCCGAATTTGATCTCGATAAGACTCACTATGAAGAAAATAACTCTCATCAACGTCCCAAATCCAGTTAACGACCCCAAGACCATGACCAAGGGACATCTTCATTGTCAACAAGGAATTTTCAACTTCCCACCTTCACCAACAAAGTTTGAGAAGATAAATATATATAACGAGAGAAGCTCATAAAACAAGTTCTATTGTAACTGTAGGATCAACATCGGCATTACATGTAAGTTTCATCACTAGGCTTTGTTGGCTTAGCACGACAAACGACGTTATTATTCATTTCTAAGAGGCTATCAATGGATTTTTCATGAGCAAATGTTGCCATTCTCTTTTATTTATTTGTTCTGATTATTTTTTTCCCACTCCCTTCAAAAATAATGAGATTCTCTTATTCCTTTTCACAAAGATCAATCTGTATGATATAAAAATAATTGAAAAAAATGATCAGCTAGTCCTCACATAAATTTCACATAATTTGAAGCTCCAAAATAACAAGCACTTGGAATAGCAAATATGGCATTGTAAGCTAAAAGAAAAATGTGCCTACATTACAAGTTGCATTCTTAATAAAGCCAGAGGTGAATCTGTCATTCAATTGCAAGCAATTGAAATTTCACTCCTGAAGATTAGGCTCACTTCATAGCATTTTTTAACATGTCTTGATGCTAAATCTTGGTTTGACTGGACATGCATACAAGATTTTACCCTACTTATTCTCTACCTCCTTAGAAAGTCGAAAGCAATTTTTTCTTTTTCTTACGTTTAAATTTATTTAAAATATAATTTTTAATTAAAATTTAAAATAATATTTTTTTTTAATTATATTATTTACTCACGTCTCTTAGAGGAGCACAATTGTAAAGTAGTAAGTCTAGCCCTACTTAGTACGATTTCAAAGCTTAATGACTAAGGGTCGTTGAGTTCACCTTGTGGCATCCTAAAACTAAATAATATTTTTGATAATTATATTAGGTACCCACGTCATTGTTTTAAAACTCGGTTTGGCGACTTGTGTTGTCCATGCTAGCTACCGAGTCGTCTTGGATGAGTTTTCAGATATGTTTGAGACGTCTCGTTCAATAATGAGAAAAATAAACATGTGGTTTTAAATCTCATCTAAAAAATTGATTTGTCTGTCCATCTAGTCCATGCTTGATATCGAGACAACTCAAGCAATACATCTTGGTCTCGGATGAGTTTTGAAACCATGACCCACGTCTCTTGGAGGTGCCGGCTTGTAAAAGAGCAAAGCTACCCTTACTAACTTAGTAAGTTTTTAAATCTTACTATGGGTCGTTGAGCTCACCTTGTGGCATCCAAAAACATGATCTGATGCCCCAAGTATGTAGAGGGAAAAAAAAATCTATAAACTATGAAGATTTTTTTTTCCCGAAAAAACCTATTTTTACCGTTTAATTTCAATCTAAATTTGAAAGTTTAGTAGTTGTCCGTTTTTAAAACCTTGGAGCAAGCCCAAAATAATATATATATTACTAAGTTATTTTAATTTCTTGGATCTTAGTTTTTCCATGAAATCTAGAGCACCCTAGTGTTGGATTGCCAATTTGGTTGTCCATTTGAGCTCAATGAATCTTAATAAGATTTGAATACTTATAATACCTTCAGTTTTTTAAATCAAATACCATTATATTCACTCTCCTCTCAACATCTATTCTCTCTCTCCCACAAGCTTGGTTCAAACCAAAATTTTATTTATTAGTTTTTTTTTTTTTAAGTAATATTATATCATCATAAAAGAAATACGATATATTAAATGCCGAAAACAACAAAAGTAATTTTTGTAACACATACAAAATCCTTATTTAAGAATAATTATTCATTAATACAATTGAATTAGTTCGAATGACGATTGTACTCTTGGAGCGCAAATGAGGAAATTTCTTTCTATATAATGGATAATCTATTGTTTCATATGATAAGATTATTATAATTCTAATTTTTAAATTTCATTCTTTTAAATATATTAATCCACGTGCATTCTACGAGATAATTATAAAGGTATATTGAACAACAACATTTAAGTTTATGATTCATAACCATTAATAATGTAGAATTTAGTAGGCTTAACTCTTGAATGATGCTTCTTATGACTGGCAATTTTAGTGATTTACCTTGAGACCCTGATCTTTCTTTGGTGTTGCAATCTCCTTCTGAGGGAGAGCCTGCACCACAGAGCCTACGATGCCCAAGTTAGTTTTTAAGATAATCCCTTCCAAAGTTAAATGGCAGGAAAATTTCGCACCTTTTAATGTTAGTAGTGTGCCCTTTTATAGAGAATGGGATGGAATCCCCATTTAAGACGTTTACTGGTTCATCCCTTTCCCAATTTGGTAACTGAATTTCTATTTAGATTCTCTTTCCTTTTTTATCCTTGAATCATTCCAATAACAAGTATTACTAATTTTGCGCATAATCTCCTATAAATTAGATATTTTGTAGATGCTGGAATTGACTCTACACTTTTCCTCTCTCTTTGCTTGGGCGGACCTGCGAATTAGCCCACTCCAACGATCAAGTTAGACACTATGAGAGTTTATCAATCTTAATTTAGTTTAGAGAGAAGAAGAATTCGAACTTCTTTCTTACCCATGATCCTCTTCCTTTTATAACCATCCAACTTGATCGTTTTTTGTGCCATTCTTTGAAGTGACCCAGGGCAGTTAACCTACCTTCTGACACGTCAACTGCAGGAGTAGTTACAACTGCTCTGTCAATTCTGGGATAATCAGAGCAGATCTGACATGATGTGGATTGTTAGAGTTGTCAATCAATGGCACATCTGTCAGACTCGTCTTGCCGACCTACACTAACGCCTGATATCCACGGAGTACGCCATCCGTGCTACTTGATGGATTGGTGGTGCAGGTTCGGGCTGATGTCCGTGCATCCGAGGAGTCTAACCAAGTGGGCAAACATAACAGTCTATCCAAGCTTCAAGTTCATACTTCCGGGCTTCATTCGAGCCACATGTCCATATTTGAGAATTTCCCCCACAATACCCCATCTCGAGGGCTCGGGCGGATTGCTCAGGTGCTCGAGAAATTAAAAAAAATTATAAAGTTGACACGTGGCAAGCTCTCAGTGGGTCACAGCTAGGATTAATGATTTTACTGTGACGAATCGTTACTTAGCCCATTCGTTTTTCGAGGGCGATGGTCAGTAGGGCTGTTCTCGTAAGGCGTGTCCTGTCTGTTGGTTTTTACGGTGCAATTATGTTTAGCGTACACGTGGCACTCTGTGAATAACTTGATTCGCGTGCGATGGTCGAACGGTCATATCGGATCTCTTAGCATTTAATGCCCCATCATTACTTGCTTAAGAGATCCCAACCGTTGATTCTCCACACACATCTTGAGGCTCCTCTAGTCTATATATATCCCACTCATTTCTCATTTTTACTTTCACTTTCACTCACATTGCCGTTACTCTGCCCATCCGCTCTCTCGCGTCTTTTCTGCTTCCATTCGTGCCTCCACTTGTGCCTTCGCTGTGCCATTCAGTCAACTGCTACCCAGTGGCCTGAAGCTCCTGGTTTCCTTTGAAGAGAAGAAAAACAGCGAAAAGGTAACTTGGTCAAGGTCCTTCCCCTCTCCTCCGCCTTTGCCCCTTCTCTTCCTTTCTGTTTTTCTCTTATAAATGGCCAGGTGTCCCCAGCAGTGCCTCCACTTCTTGAGGGAAGTCTTATTCCCCCGTTCACCTTCCCCTGGACACTGTTCAGGATGCCTTTGGTGTCCCCAGTAGTGTGGGTCTGTTCTATGTGGACGAGACCCTTGTCCAGCGTTAATGCTCTCCAAGTACCACTGTGGTACACTGGGGTCAATTGAAGGCTGGCCTCCGAGTTCCCCTTAGCAGGCTAACTCAAGAGGTCCTGAACTTCTACAGGAGGCCTCCCCGCCAAATGAGCGGGAACTTCTTCCGTCTAATTCAGGCTTTCGAGCTAATGAATGACAGACTGGAAGAAGGTCTGCAACTCGGCCTGCCGGACATTAGGGCCCAATTCGCCCTCAAGAAGTGTCCGAACAGGCCGGTTTCTTCTATCTTTCCAAGAGGAGAAGGAAGTCGTCCTTGATCGAGCTTCCTGACTCGGACAAGGAGTGGTTTTTATTTCCGGTCCAATTGTCCGGTCAGTGGGAAAACGCTCCCGGGGATGAGCTTCCCCCTTGACGTACCACTCCTTCAACCCCCACGGTGAGTCTTATTTATTACTTCCCATCTTCCTTTCTAAAACCTGCATCTCTTTGCTTTCTAGAGTTTATGACTTACTGTTTGAATGTAATTGCAGGTCCGAGCAAGGATAAGTTTCCAGGAGAATGGTGGCAATCACCCATCTTCTGGTGAACCCCGACCTTCTTGACCAGGTCACCGCCCTTCTACCTCCAACAATCCGCCCATCCAACATGGCGCTCCAGTCCAAACGTCCTCCACCAATCCTAGGCTTCGACTCCGAGGAGGACGTTGCAGAGTTCCCCCCCACCCTACCCACTAGAACTCCCGGGGTGGGGCGTGCTGCCAGGGAAGAAAAAGAAGAGGAAGAAGAAGACCACCAACCTCTCCGCAAGAGGTTGAGGAGGGGGCCTCGCTCCCCGACCCCCGTGCTCCAATTGCCTCCTCCTCCTGTTGCCGAGGGGGCAAGCCAACCAGTCGAGGTATCTCAAGCATCCTCGGCTGGTTCAGTGTAGAGGGGAAATTTGCCCCCTTCTTCCCCCTGGGTGATACAACCCATGGTCAGGGGAAGGCCGGTATCGGACAAGGACTCAACCCTGTCCAATCCGGTGGTAACCAGGGCAATTTTTGAAGCATCTGCGCTACCGCAGGACACGGAGAAAACTCGTCGAAGTTTTGCTGGTGATTCGGCGAAGTTTTCTAATGACGCATTCCGGGCTCTGGTCGCGGTAAGTTTTTTTATTTTACTTTCCTTTTTACACTTGTAATTCTCTAACACTTTTTCTTTTTATTTCCAGGCGCAACATGCTGTGGCCAAGCTTGTTAAAGCACGTGACACTTCGACGCATGACCTCCATGTCGCGGAAGGTCACATTCTTCAGCTTGAGGCTGAAAGGGATGCGACTGTGGCCAATTCCTCAAAGCTCCAATCGAGCTTGGATAGCATACTATCCGAGCTGGAGCAGAGTAAAGATCGTTTGGCCTTGGCAGAGGGGAAGATCTCTTCGTTAGAAAAGCTGGTGAAGGCTAAGGAGGTGGAGCAAGAGAGGGCTCTACAGGATCAACTCAACTCCCTCCAAGCCCAGCTGGATTCTTCAGAGGAAGCCTAGGAGAAAGCCTGTAATAAGTTGAAGGAGAAGCTAAGAAAAGTTGAGGCTGCAACTAAGAAGCCAGAAGCTATACCTATTGCTATTCCCGAGCCGAATCTTGAAGCTTCTGCCGCACATGTCGAAGAACAAGCTCCCGATGATGCCGCGGCCATAGTAGAAGCGGATGCCTGATTCTTTTCTTTCTTTCTTTTGTAATAATTTTTGTACTTGTGAATTTCCTGAATGTAATTTTTCCATATTAATGAAATATTTGCACTTCCTGAACTGCTTGTGTCCCGCTTTATTTTACTTAGCTTTGTCGTCTTAAGCTTACTGTTAGTAACCCCGAAAACAATTAATACTGCTTTTATTTGAACCCATTCTTTAAATAAGCTCGACATTTTTTTTTGGGGGGGGAGGGAATGTCGAGGCTTTTCCTTAACTCATCTCCCCAGTTGTGCTTGGCTCTCGTGAAGTGCCCAGGCTTTGACTTGAATCAACTCTTCAGTTGGGCTTGGCTTCCGTGAAGGGCCAAGGTTTTGGCGTGAACTAACTCCTTAGTTGGGCTCGACTCCTGTTGAGGGGTCGAGGCTTTCCCTTAAACCAACTCCTCATTGGGCTTGGCTCTCGTGAAGGGCCAAGGCCTTAACCTGAACCAACTCCTCAGTTGAGCTCGGCTCCTATTGAGGGGCCGAGGCTTTCCCTTAAACCAACTCCTCAGTTGGGCTTAACTTCCGTGAAGAGTCAAAGCTTTGACCTGAACCAACTCCTCAGTTGGGCTTAACTTTCGTGAAGAGTCAAAGCTTTGACCTGAACCAACTCCTGAGTTGGGCTCGACTCCTGTTGAGGGGCCGAGGCTTTCCTTTAAACCAACTCCTCAATTGGGCTTGGCTCCCGTGAAGGGCCAAGGCTTTGACCTGAACCAACTCCTCAGTTGGGCTCGGCTCCTATTGGGGGGTCGAAGCTTTCCCTTAAACCAACTCCTTAGTTGGGCTTGGCTCCCGTGAAGGGCCAAGGCTTTGATCTGGACAGTTAGGCGTAGATGCAGGTAACTTTTTATTGATAATATCTCTTTAGGTTGAATACATTCTATGGTGACAGAATTACATCTCCTGTTGATGTTTTTAAATAGTATGCACCAGATTCTCCGACTTTGTTGACGATGTAAGGTCCTTCCCAATTAACCCCGAGCTCTCCACTGTTAGTTTCCTTCGTGTTGGAGAATACCTTTCGAAGTACCAAGTCGCCGACTTTGAATTCCCTACGACGGACCTTCCAATCATAAGACCTCTTTAGCACTTGCTGGTATCGTGCCAATCTCTCTATAACCCTTTCTCGTGTCTCGTCCAACCAATCCAAATTTCGAGCTACCATTCATCATTCAAATTAGTTTCGACCACTTGTATTCTGGTAGTGGGGACCTAAATTTCGGTCGGGATGACGGCTTCAGTCCCGTAGGCCAATGCGAACGGAGTGAACCCTGTTGCCCTCTTGGCTGTAGTCCGGTAAGCCCATAGGACACTGTGCAACTTGTCCACCCATCTTCCTTTATGCTCAGCCAATTTCTTTTTTAAGTTTTCGAGGATTGTCTTGTTGGATGCTTCCGCCTGCCCGTTGCCTTGCGGATACCTCAGGGATGACTGGAGCGATCGGATCCCGTACTCCTTGTAGTATGATTGCATACGGTTACCCTTGAATTGTGTTTCGTTGTCGGAGATCAGTGCATAGGGGATTCCGAAACGCGTTATAATATGCTCCCAAGTGAACTTGATGACCTCATCCTCCCTAATTCGAGTGAGCGGAACAGCTTCGACCCATTTAGTAAAGTAATCTGTAGCTACTAGGATGAAGAGCTTACCCCTTTTTTCCCGAGGTAGAGGTTCGACAATGTCCATCCCCTATATAGATAATGGCCAGGGTGAGTTCATAAGGTGGAGCTCACTGGCTGGCTGTAGATGCATGAGGGCATGTTTTTGGCATTTATCGCATGTCCTTACGTATTTTTTGCAATCTTCTTACATCCTTGGTCAAAAATAGCCCTGGTTGATTACCTTATTGGCGAGTGATCGTCCTCCCGAATGGTTGCCACAGATCTCCTCATGAATTTCCGCCATTATGAGCTCGGATTCCACCTTATTAAGGCATTTCAGAAGTGGTCCCCCAAACGACATTCTATAAAGTTCTCCTTCAACGAGTGTATATTTATCAACCTGCCGTAGCATCTTTCTTGCCTCCATCTTGTCCCGTGGCAACACCTTTGAGTGTAGATACTGCGTGTATTCTTCCATCCATCCCAAGGTTCGTTCTATCTGTGCGCATTCTCCTTCATCGTAATCAATGCTTACTTTAGGCAAGTATTCTACCAGTAAAGCCCGACTTTCTGTTTCCCTTAGCATTGAAGCAATGTATGCCAACGAGTCTACATGCATGTTTTCATCCCTTGGTATCTGACATATCTTTACTTGGTCGAATCTTTCAATTTCTCGATTTACCGCGATTAGATATTTCGCCATACGTCGTCCATTACTTCGAATTTACCATTGCACTGATTCGCTATGAGTTGCGAATCAGTGCATAACGTAATTTGGCCAACTTTCAGCTCGTTTGACATTTTCAGCCCATTGATAACTGCCTCTTACTCAGCCTTATTGTTTGATGCCCCATATCCGAGCTTGATTATCTTCTCAAGTCTGTCGTTGCTCGGTGTTACTAGCATTATTCCAACTCCTGAGTTGGAATAATTTGACGAGCCATCGACGAACATCCTCCAACTTGCATGCTTGTCCCACAATTCTGTTTCTTCCACCATCTCTTCCCCTTCTTCCAATTATTCCCAATTTGGATCTTCGACTGGGAAATTAGCGAGGAAATCCGCTAGCACTTGCCCTTTTAGTGTTGTTCGTGATTCAAACTGCAAGTCGTATTCTTCGAGAATCACCGCCCATCTTGCCATCCTCCGGGATTTTTCTGACCTGTGCATCATTTCTTTTAATGGGTATTTGTCATAACTCGGATACGGTGTGAGAGGAAATAAGGCATGAGCTTGTGTGCTGAGTAGACGAGCGATAGTCCCACTTTCTCTGTCTTCGTGTACCTTGTTTCTGATGGACCTAATGTTTTGCTGACGTAGTAAATAGGGTACTCCTGCCCCAAGTCGACTTTGAAAAGAACCGAGCTCACAGACGATGAGCTGGTTGCCAGATAAATCATTAACTCCTCCCCCTCCTATGGAGAGCTAAGGATCGGTGATTGCCCTAAGTACTTCTTCAGGTTGTTAAACACCATTTCACATTCTGTGCTCCAGGTGAAGTTCTTTTCCTTTTGCAACAACTTGAATAGTGGGCGGCATCTGTCGGATACTCGGGAAATAAACTTATTCAACGCTGCTACTCTTCCCGCCAGCTTTTGCACCTATTTTTGATTACTAGGGCTCGGTATTTCTACGATAGCCCGGATTTGATCTGGGTTGGCTTTGATGCCTCTTATGGTGATAATGTGCCCAAGGAATTTCCCAGAAGAAATTGCGAATACGCATTTTTTCAGATTCAGCTTCATTTGAAAACTCCTCAACCAGTCAAAAGTCTGTTTGAGGTCTGCCAAATGGTCTTCTGTTTTCCTGCTTTTTACTAACAAGTCATCGATGTACACCTCCACAGTCTTCCCGATCAACCCCTCGAACATCCTTGTCACGAGTCTCTAGTAAGTGGCCCCAATGTTCCTCAAGCCGAACGACATGACCTTAAAGCTGAACAGTCCTTGCTTGGTGATGAACGACGTTCTCTCATGATCCTCTGCTGCTAAAGGGATATGGTTATAACCGGAGTATCCGTCCATGAATGACATTCTCTCATGCCCGACCGTAGCATCGACCAATTTATCGATCTTTGGCAGGGGGAAATTATCCTTTGGATACGCCTTATTGAGATTCGTGAAGTCAATGCATACTCTTACCCTTCCGTCTTTCTTCGGCACTGCAACTATATTGGCTATCCATTCTGGGTAATCTACTTTCATGATGAATCCAGCCTTTAATAACTTCTCGATTTCCTCATTTACTCCTGTCTTAAACGGGGTGATAGTCTCCTTGACTTCTGCCAAACAGGTCGGAATTCCTTGTTGATGTTTAGTCTGTGGCACGCAACCGAAGGGTCTATTCTTGGCATATCCTCGAACGATCATGCGAACACATCCTTGTTTTCCCTTAGTAGCTGGACTAATGCTACTTTCTTCTCCTGCAACATTGTGAGGCCGATACTAACCAGCTGATCACCGTTATCTCTGAGGTCTACCGTCTCAACTTCCTCAATTGTTGTCATCCGTTCCTGTTGTGGCTCCTTCTGTAATTACTATGACGTTTCTCCTTCGACAGGTGACTCCTTCCTCTTCTTCTGAGGAATGCCCTCGGCTCCCCGTCCTTGCTTCAAGGTTAGGTGAAAACACCGTTGCGCCATCTCCTGGTCACCTCTGATCTCCATTACCCCTTCCTTGCCCGGGAATCGAATTACCTGGTGATAAGTTGAGGAGACTGCTCTCATTTCATGTATCCATCCTCACCCAAGGATTGCGTTATAGGTTGAGTCCGCCTCTAACACCACAAATCTTGTCATCACCACTTTTGATCCCGTTGTGATCGAGAGTGTGATTTGTCCCACCGAGCTGTTGGGAGCCCCATTGAACCCATAAACTAGGGTTTGGGTTGGTTCCAAACTATCTGAAATCCCCATCCTTCTTGTTGTGCTTAAGAAAAGAATATCCACTTTACTTCCCAAGTCCACCAGTATTCTACGGAGCTCGACGTTCCCAACTGGGAGTGCGATCACGAGTGCGTCCTGGTGGGGCATCACCGTTCCCCTCAGGTCGTCCTCCATAAAAGCTATCACCCGTGCATCCGCTCCATTGCCTGTCGTCTCATCAACCCGTGCCCCCGATGTTACTTGGTTGATACCACCCATACGTCGGATCCTTTTTACTCTCTCCCGAATTATCTGTTTAGACGGTCTTCCTGCCCCCAGCATTCCCGTGATGGTATGCATTATCCTGCGCTCCTCCGGCTCGCGGCGTCCCCCCTTTTCCGACCATTGAGGTCTGAGCTTCCGTTCTCCTCCTTCGGGGATCTCCCTTCTTATCTCTCTTCTCGACGAGACATACCTTTTGAGCTTCCCCGCTTCGACCATATCCTGGATGATATGGTGTAGCCTATAACGATTCTCGGTGGGGTGATCCTCAGCCTCATGATACTCGCAGTACGATTTTTTGGGTTTCCCCTTATACCCCCGAGGTGGTTGAATGAAACTGGGGTCGCTCTTTATATGCCTCAGTATTACAGACAATTTTTCATTGAGTGGTGTGTACACCCGACCTCTCTTCCATCTCAACTGCTCATTCGATTCTCTCCGCCTTTTCTTGCTTCCTTCCCCTCCGAGCTGGGTCGATGCTTTTGGTGTTTCATTCCCTCCCTCGCTATTGGCCACTGTTTGAGCGCTCCGCCTCTTACCCTTCACAGACTCCTCCACGAGAATGTACTTCTCCACCTTTGAATACAAGTCTTCCAAACGGGTTGGGTCAAATTTGATCAATGACTCGTGTAACCGAGTTCTCAGAATGACTGCCGCAATGTACGCAACACAAGCGGTCGCCTCGTCCATGCCTTCTACATTTAACACCTTCGTTCGGAAACGAGTTACGAAAGATCGGATACTCTCCCCGACCTCCTGTCGAAGATTGAACAAAGTGTTAACTTCGACCTTCTTCTTTCATAGATTGACGAACTGGCTGACGAATGTAAAATCGCCTCAACCCGTTTTCCACCAAATTATGGATAAGGGTCCGATTTATTCAATGGGGACTTTTAGGGAGTAAGGAGTCGCCACCTAGTTTAGGTCTAGGAACCAAAAATAACTCCAAAATGGATCGGGTCGGTCCACAGATCAGAGAATTGGGTAAAGGGTCAGATTACGGGTTTCGGAAGGTGTTAGGCACCGAACCCGCCCGATCGAGATGATCGGTCTCTACTACGATCCAAACTATCCTACGATCAACGGGTAAAGATTAAAGTCAAGCTTACGGTCCAATCATCATCACCATCATCCTCAAATTATATTGAGTGTGCTAAACGAATCTCAAGGCCAATATTCCCCAAATATCATATAATTTCTTGAATTTCGCATAGAGATGGAAATATTTGGAAAAAGCCTTAATTCCGGTCTATGCTTCAACGTCTACGTGGCACCATTTCAATTACAAATCAAAATATGTGAAGATTTTCCAAATCGGCAAAACTAGGAATTTGTGAAAACTTCCTAAAGTAGAAAATTGAGAATATGAAACTTTTAATTTGGAAATTCATGAAATTTCCAAATTAGAAATTTCCTAAATTGAGATATCAGAATTAGAAATTTGAAAAAGGGGTTTTCCAAATTAGAAAATTATCAAAATTGGGTTTCCCAAATTAGCAATTTACAAATATCAACTTTCCAAAAATAGAAAATCATGATCTTAGGAAAATCACCAAATCAAAGAAAAATCCATAAATCCCCAAAGTTAGCAAGTTGTGAATTTTCAAGAATCTGTTTTTGCCACGTGAACACAAATCTGCGAGTCGACTCATTGACCACATTTTGAAAAATAAAATAAGTTTCCATACTCCGATGTCCACCTAAATCAGTGAGTCAACTCAATGTCTATTTTATGAAAAAATTCGACTCTAAACTCTCAACGTGCATAGAAATTAGTGAGTTGGCCACATTACGAGTTAACGAATCAACAATCCACACATATATGAAAGTCATGATCACGTGGAATTAATTACCAATATGTAACATCTCAAAAACTAATACTCCATGAAATCCTTCTCAATTAGATGCAAACTAATCACAAGATCACATGCAATACGTATTGAGATTCATATCAAAGTACCAACACTAAGTCGACTCATCATAACAAAACATCCAGTTCACTTATTTTATGAAAGTTCAATATTGAACCTAAGAGAAAACAACACCTACATTAAAATTCAGCCTCAACACATACTCAAAATTCTTTACCAATCATTCGGCATCGAAAAAAAATTTAGAGCAGGTACACATCAATTTAAAATTCAGCATATAATCGAATTCACCTTGGATTTTTAAAAAAAAATAGAATTGGGAACCTATTTAATCCAATTTGGATTCGACTTCAATCCTTGCAAAACTGATATGAAGCAATTATTATGAAAAGAGACACAAAGAATTACCTGCTACTAAGTCGTGCCAAAGAAGCATAGGAAGTAAAAAATCTGAGCGGTAATAATCCAAACACGATGAACGGATTGTTGTCGATTGCTGCGATTCCTTCAGGAAAACTCAGTTGCTTCTGTGAGAAAGTCGAAGACTGATAGGGTGCTAATAGTGAGAGGGGTCTAGATGAGGGTGAATGGAATTGAAATAAATCTGTGGAGGGAGCTCGACTGCTGCATTAACGCTTAAAGGAAGATGACTATGGAAGTTTGTAACGAGGTGGGTATTGGCGATGGTAGAATATGAGTGAGAATTAAAGATGGAGTGAATGTAGAGGGCTGGTTTTAATGGTGAAGAGGTAGGGCTGCTGCGTGGGGCCTGACAGAGTTGCAGCAAGGGCTGCAATGGAATGGTGACTTGGACGTTACAGTAAAGACTGCAATGGAGTGGGGTTGAGCGATGTTGCTGTGCAGAGAGAGGAAGAGAACAAATTAAGGAGAGAACAGAGAGATAGAGGAGGACGTTTCAGCATCAAGGACATTAGAGAGACTCCTGAATCTTTCTTCCTTCCTTCCTTTTCCTTTGTTGCTGTCCAAGAGGACGTGAGGGAGAGAAGAGGGAGATGGGGGCAAGAAGAAGACGTCCAGCCAGCAGAGAATGCAAAGAGAGAGAGAGAGAATCCTTCCAAGGACGTTCTAGCCAAAACGAAGAGAAGAAGTAGAAGAAGAAGATAGGATTGGATGAAACAGCAAGTTGCTGTATTTTACAGCAATGGAAAGAAGCAGCAAGTTGCTGATTTTTTGCAGCAATGGAGAGAAGGCATTCTATTATTGTAACAGCACTGCTGTGCTTCAAGTTCAGCCCAAGAACATTGATAGAGAGAGAGAGAGCCGAGAGTCCTCAGCCAAAACGAGGAGAAGGAGAAAATCACCGACGTCCCCCCTTCAAGAGAGAAGACGTCTTCTCTTTAATAGAGACCACCTTTCTATTTTCGTTTTTTTTTTCTTCTTTCTAATTCTTTTACTTTTCTTTTTTCTCTTTACACGTCATTTCCTTCTTTTATTTCTTACCTTTTTTGGGAGAATGGTGGTAGGGAAATCCCATGCTACTCTCATTACAATAATCATCCGCCATCGGGTTGTGATTGGTCGATTTTGATTATTTTGATTTGAGTCTTATGGATCAATTTTTTGTTTGAAAAATTTTTATCGATTAATTTTAGTATTAATTTAATTGGTTGATTCAATTTTAATCCGATTTGTTGGTTGTGTTTTGATTTTGATTTGATTAGTTGTTCGATTTTAATTTGAAATGTTTAGTTATTTAATTTTAATTGTTTTTTTATTTTTATTTTAATTTTAATTGTTTAATAGTTTAATTTTAAATTTAAGTTTTATTTGTTTAATGGTTTAATTTTAACTGTTTAATTGTTGGATTGTTTGATTTTTAATTATTCGATTGTTTAGATTTTGAATTAGATTTTAATTATTTAATTATGAATTAAATTATAAGTTTTAATTGTTTAATTTTAAATTTGAGTCTGAATTATTTGGAATTATTTTATTTGAATTGTTTAATTTTTTATTTGAATTTTATTTTTTTAGTTTAAATTTGATTTTTAATTAGGTTTGATTCTTGTTACATTTTCCTAAGGATCGGAATCTCTAAGTTGAATTTGGAGGTTGAGGGGCATTTCGGTCATTTTTATGATTTTTCTTAAATTTCTCTGTTTTCGTCGGTTTGGATCCCGTTAGACTCGAAATCATGTTCTGAGTGCAACGGAGGCACTTTCGAAGTCTTTCGGAGGTCCGAAATTTACGAAAGGTATCTTCGTCATTTTGCCGATTTTTACGAGTTTTTACGAATTTTAACGTGAGGTTTCTTTTAGTTACAACGTGATTATTTCTATGTTTCATAGTCGTATTTTTCTAGTGTAGCGAGGTCTCTAGATTATCGAACTGTGTAGCAAACCTAAGCGTACGTGCTTGCTAAATCGGGTGTAACGTGTAGCGATCCTAAGCGTGCGTAAACTTCTATGTCGAGTCGTAATGAGTGGGAGAGACGAAAAGATTGGAAATGGGAGGAAACAGGGATAGTACTCAGAGGCCTTCGAGTTCTTTGCACTCATCATTAGGAATCCACAGCAACTAGGTGACGGATCGCCAGGTCAGGCGGATGCAAAAATGGGGTGTCTACAGAATGTCTCCTCTAGTTCGAAAAAGTTAATGATTGACCCAGTTGGCAATGCCTGGAACCACGTCATGGCCCCGTGCCTCAACGTTGAGGGGAATAACTTGCAGAGCAATGAGTCGTCATTCTGGTACAGCACCATTTGGCTCCTGTAGTGAAGGATGTGGTCCATGAGGTCCCTTGTTCCGTCATAAGTTTCAAACTTCGGTGCATGGAACGCTCTCGGGGGTTCCGAACTCATTATCATCGGTGAGAACGGTGTCCTCTTGAGCTCTCGGATTGCATTATGCACCTTTTGTAGGGTCCTTCCCACGTGCAAGTTCCTCGTCCCTCCGCCTTAGCATTTCCTCTACTTCCTTCCTTGTCATTAGGTCCTTGACTTCTGTGCTTCTCTGCTGTATTTTTACTGTCGCTGAATCTTCAGTCCAATCTGTCTCTGTCCGCGTTGTTCGGACAGTATGATCCTTGTTCTACTCTGTACCTGGGCTTTCTTTGATTTCCGCGCGCTCGCCCAGTTTTTGCCTGAGTTCCTCATTCTCCCTTCTTATATTCGTTATTTCATCATTCTACTTCTTCAAACCCCTGCGCATTTCCTTCCCCATATCTGTGAGTAAGTTGTACATTGCAAGCATGGGGTCTAGCGCGTTTGAAGATGAATCTGCTGGTAAGGGATTTGATGGCTCTCCGCATGTTTCGCCTCTAGCTCTTCCCATTTTGATCGTTTTTCTCCTTGTAAGTTTCCCACAAACGGCGCCAAATTGTAGATGCTGGAATTGGCTCTACACTTTTCCTCTCTTTTTGCTCGGACGGACTTGCGAGAGAGTTTATCAATCTTAATTTAGTTTAGAGAGAAGAAGAATTCGAACATATTTCTTACCCATGATCCTCTTCCTTTTATAAGCATCCAACTTAATCGTTTTCTGTGCCATTCTTTGAAGTGACCCAGGGCAGTTAGCCTACCTTCTGACACGTCAACTGCAGGAGTAGTTGCAACTGCTCTGTCAATTCTGGGATAATAAGAACTGATCTGACATGATGTGGGTTGTTAGAGCTGTCAATCAATGGCACATCTGTCAGACTCGTCTTGCCGACCTACATTGACGCCTGATATCCACGGAGTACGCCATCCATGCTACTTGATGGATTGGTGGTGCAGGTTCGGGATGATGTCCGTGCATCCGAGGAGTCTAACCAAGTGGGCAAACATAGTAGTCTATCCGAGCTTCAAGTTCATACTTCCGGGCTTCATTCGAGCCACGTGTCCATATTTGAGAATTTCCCCCACACTTAACTCTTGAATGATGCTTCTTATGACAGGCAATTTTAGTGATTTACCTTGAGATATGTGAATTATACCCTGATCTTTATTTGGTGTTGCAATCTCCTTCTAAGGGAGAGCTCGCACCACAGAGCCTACGATGCCCAAGTTAGTTTTTAAGATAATCTCTTCCAAAGTTAAATGGAAGGAAAATTTCACACCTTTTAATGTTAGTAGTGTGCCCTTTTATAGAGAATGGGATGGAATCCCCCTTTAAGACGTTTACTGGTTCATCCCTTTCCCAATTTGGTAACTGAATTTCTATTTAGATTCTCTTTCCTTTTTGATCCTTGAATCATTCCACTAACAAGTATTACTAATATTTCGCATAATCTCCTATAAATTAGAGATTCGTAAGCGCAACACGATGTTAAAGCAAGACCCCGACCTTTTTCCTTGAGGCTCTGTTCCTCTCCTTTCCAAGCTTTAGATCCCATTTAGGCTCGGTAAAATATGTACCTCGACCTTACTTTTTCATAAAGGTGCCACATGTTGTTATCCCGAGGTTTGCAGATTTATCCCTCCACAATGCTCTTAGAAGTTTGTATGTATGTAATACAAGCTTCTGAGAACTTTTCCTTTAATTATTTGGAAGCCTTTTTGAAGCTCGATACTCCTCAATATCGAACTCTCTTTTTCCGTTCCTTCCTAATCTTCTGACCTTATGAAGATCGATTCTACCTTTGGCACATGTCATCTTCTAGCTCGGTCACCTGACACACTTCTCTTAATTTCGTTTGTCGATTTACGGGCTCCCAAGGCAAGCATTCAAAGCTTGGCCACGTGTTGCTTCGTCACTGGCCCGCCCCCATACTTCACCTAACATACCGTGTGGGATTCGCACGGTCCGACGTTTTGTCTTCCAAGCTGATGGCTCATTAAACCTTGTTCCATACGTGGAACTTCCCTATTGGAAGGGCTCAATAGTAGCCTCATTTTTTTGTTTGTAATGATGCACAGTGATTGAGGCTTAAAATGAATTAAATTTTATCCAAAATACGAGTGATTCGAATTTGATTTAGAGGGTTTGGTTCTTTCAAGTATATTTGAATTAAAATATGGGTCGGATATGGGATGATGCCCTTTTACTCGAGTCGGATACGGATCTATCCCTATATTCGCCTATATCTGAATGATATATTATTTGTTTATGTTATATTTTTTTATTTTTAAGTTATATTTCATCAACCAACAAGTATTGGGCATAGCGGTCATGGTTTCTCTTAAAAAAATGAGAGGTATTGACTCTTGACTCTTGAGTTCAAGTCATTTTTTGACCACACCTTTAACAAATTTTCTTAAAATGGTTTGAAATTATCCAAATCGAACTACTTGAAACAATTAATTCGGTCGAATCTAAATATGGGTTTAATGAAAGTAAAAAAGATTCGGATATGGTTTAAAGCTTTGAGCTTGTTAGATCTGAGTTGTATTCGGATCTAGACCTAGATAAAAAATCTTGATATTGATATGGATATATGCATATTCGACCTGAACCCGGCCCATTAAGCCCTAGCAATGATACCTCATTATGATTCCGTTTCCCTAACTGTAGATCCTATTCATATCTCGAGGTCTTTGATCATATAAATACTCTTTTTCCCATTGGTTTTTTCTCTTTACCTTGCTCTCATCTCCTTTCCTTATTCTACGCAACTATTCTCCGACAATTTTTTCGGCCACTTGTCTGGGATATTTTCTGCTCCAAGCCCCTTGTTGCCTTTCTCCCTACCTTTCCTTTAGGTACCTTACTCTTCTTTCACTGTCATTTTCTTTTGAGTTATTAATTAGAATCCTAATCATTTTCTCTTTCGGTTTCCCTATCCCAATCCTCTTTCAAACCCCTACTTTCTTTTCTACCTCAGAAGGATGGGAAAAAGGCCCACATCCCTATTAAGCCAATAGTAACAAAGTTCAGATTCACTAATTATTTGGTGAGAGTTCAATTTGGTTAATTCATATAAATTTTTAAAAAAATTGGGAGAAGTTTGGATATTATACAAAATATTTTATTGGATTTCTTACCAAAACATTCTAAATCCCATCTTCTTCTTGATGTTGGTGTTTGAATGTTGAAAAATTAAGTATGTGTTTGGTAACATTTCTGAAGTCTGAATGGAGGTGGTCCACTTTTACAATTCAGACTTTAGAAGCTTTATTTCCATTTGTTTTTGTTAAGATTTCAGACTTTAGAATTAAAATTTAGAAGTTTTGAACTAGTGATGGAGGGATGCTAGATGAAACTTCTGAAATTTGATTTTTTTATTCTTAAAATACCCTCCTTAAAACTCTAATTTCTATCATTTATCATTTCTTTATACGAACCCTAAAACTCTTATTTTTAACTTTTCTACATCTCCTTTCTTTTCTACCACTCCTTCCTCTACAACTTTGTTGTCAAGGTCTCTCCCCTTTCTCTCGTTTCATGTTCAAAAATCCTATATTTTTATATGAACCCTAAAACCCTATATTTTTCAACTAGAAAATGAATGATTATTTATTGTTTGAGTATTACCTTGTTGGAATATAATTTTTCAAGTATGAATTCAAATTGAAAACAATACTTTTGGGGTGTTTGATTTATTAGAAATTGTAATGAAATATGTGGATGATTTCATTATGCATAACATGTTAGGTCTTTCGATTAACAATTTATTAGAATTACAAAAGGGTAATATTGTCAAAATGAACATTATGTTTTAAAATTCTATTTGTAACCAGAAACTTTTAAAAATGATAAACAAACTACTTTTTCAGAATAAGATTTCAGATTTCATATTCCAGATTTCAGAAAACAAACTTTAGACTTCAGAAGTGTTACCAAATATACCCTAAAAATTTGGAGGTGAAGAGTAAAAATATTATCGTATTCTATGATTAATTGAGGGATTTTTTTATTAGTTCATCAATTTTCCAAATTAATTGGCTAACATCTAATTCAGATAATTTTACGATTTTTTGAAAAGTTCAAAGAATTTCGTGAGTATGGCTAGGCCCACCATTGAGGACATTCAGTCCCAATTTCAAATTCCTGTCTTTGTGGCCACCACTTATGTGGATGAGTCGAGACCCTTTGCTCAATGAGAAGAAGGGGCGACTGTGGTGTTCTAAGCTCTAGGTAGGTCTTCAGATACCTTTGAGCCCTTTGACTCAGGAGGTCTTGAACTTCTACCAGAAGGCTTTGGTCAAATGACAAGGAACTTCAATTGGCCATCTGTATGATAAAGCTAGTGTAGATACCCCATTTTTGCATCCGCCTGATTAATCAACTCGTCAACCCGATCGCAATGATTCCCAATGATGGATGTGTATTCCATTGCTTTATTTTGTTACCACATGTGTTTTAGAAATCCGGATGAGGTATCTCAAACTGACAAAACCTTAGAAACCACGCTACGCTAGGAAAATACGACCCCAGAAACATAGAAATGATCATCTTGCAGACCAAAAAGAAGCTTCACGATAAAAATCACTAAAAATTGACCAAATTACCAAAATACCACTAACCTCAAAACAACCCTAGAGCCTACGTTACGCTTAGGAAAACTCTCTCAAATACATAAAACAACAAATCGAAATCAAATAAATCATTTCACTAATTTTAACCAAATTTGACGAAATTACGAAAATGCCCCTCATAAAGTTCACAACCATTTCACACAAAAAATTTCATAAATAACAAAAACTAATATTTCCATTGAATTCCTTACGAAAAATCAATTCTAAAACATCCTAGAACATTAAAAACCGACTTAAAACGTGAAAAGTCCTCTCTGGGGGCAAAACGGTAATTTCACAATTTTCATAATTAAAAAATTCGAAATTAATAAATAAAATATTAAATAATTAAAGTGAAATATTAATGAAATTAATTTAAAATTTTGAACCGAAGAAATCTATCAATCGGGTTTTCAAATAAAATTGTTGAGGGTTCGTGAGATATTTCTTTAAGGACCCCTCCATTTGGGGGTCCAAAGAATTAAAGATATTTTAGAGGGGGCTTTTCCAAAAATTAAAAGTTAATCAAGCAAGACTAAGGTCAAGGTATTAAAGTCAATCAAGTGAGACTAAAGTCAAAATTAAAGTCAATTAAGCAAGACTGAAGTCAAGATATTAAAAGTCAATCAATTAAGACTAAAGTCAAAACATTAAAAGTCAATCAAATAAGACCAAAAGTCATAATAGAGTTCTAATTAAATAATAACTCAATCTAATAGAGTTCTAACTTAAAAATAATTCTACTTAAAACAATTCTAATTAAAACACAATTCTACCTAAAATAAGTCTAACTAAAACACAACTCTAATTAAAAGAACTCTAATTAAATACTAATTCTATCCAAATCAACTCTTAAAAACATCTATAAATAGAGGTGTTCACACCCTATTTTCGTATCAAATCATAAACCCTAAGAGAAGTAGGTCTAAAAGCCCCCTAGCCTCCCATAAACCCTAGTTTTGGAGTCCCAACTCCTTACCTAACATCCCTCTTTTGATTTTAGCATAAGAAACGCCTAAAAGCCTTCCAAAAACATCCCAAAATCCGCAATAAATTTAAAGAGTTCAGATCCAAAAATAAGGAGATACCTTGCCTCGGAGATCTAAAATCAAATCCGGAGATAGAACGAAGTAAGGGAGTACAGTACAATGAGCTATTTTTTGTCAGATCTGAGGGAACAAAATCCTTGCTATCGGAAATGTATGAAATTTTTTTATTTTTATTTTTATCTAGGTTTTTAGCAATGTGATTTATTTGGGAAGTTAGTAGAGACCGGCTTTGGCAGGACGGGGTTAGTGCCTAACACCTTCCAACCCCGTAATGTGATCCCCGGACTCTTTTTCTCTTTCGTAGATTAGTTTACCTTTTTTAGAGTCAGTTTGGTTCCTAGACCTTAACAACTAGGTGGCGACTCCCAAACCTCAAGGGTCAAAAGTGGATCCGTGCACCCCGCGGATCGAGTGTACTTTCAGCTAGTGAATATGAAACTCGGGCTCAAGGACATTTGAGCCCAATTCACAACATGCAAGGCTCCCAAGAGGAACATATACTACTACTTGATGAAGAGAAAGGGGAAGAACATGTTGTTCCGACATCCCAACTCTAATAAGGAGTGGTCATTGTTCCCAATCCAAATTGCCAATTTATAGGATTTCGGGTTTGATCAACACAAACCTCTTTTGAAATGACTAAGACTCTGACCTTATTTACTTAAAACTTTTAATAACTTCTTTCATATAAACTATTTATAACCAGAACCATTATATTTGTTCGGTTATCGTTGGTTTCGGTTCTAAAATAAATGGAACCACAACCACCAAGAAACATGTGTACCCATTGGTTTGATTATCAAGAATTGAATGAAAAAATCAATATGCAAATCATTAGAAAAAACCTTTTTCCTTTCAAAATATTAATATGTTATCTACAAAATTATCAACTTAGTAGTTATTTGTTCTACTAAAATTAAAGTTGATGATTTATTTTTTTTTACAAAAATTGAAACTTATATATTCTTTATACAGTAATTAAGTTTTAGAAGCGATGATTTATTGTAAGTTCGAATCCATAGTATATATAAATTTTTTTGAAGGGTTTTATGTAACATGTAATAATTTTAAAATAAAAGAAAACCTTAAATCATCTATAATATTAAATTACGAGATCTCTCACACATGAGTAGGTAATTTCGAGTAGAAAATCTATGAGTCAACTCAATAAATATCCTAATTGACTTTATCAAAATTTTAAGTTGACCTATAGAACTGATTCAAACAATTTAGGTCAAGTTTTTTAATTAGTTATCCAATTATAATTAAATTCTACTCAAACAAGTAGGTTTTTTTGGTTTTGTTTTGTATGAGATAAATATCTCATTTTGGATGGATATCGACCGCTTCG
This sequence comes from Akebia trifoliata, assembly GCF_017979445.1. Classification (NCBI taxonomy): domain Eukaryota; kingdom Viridiplantae; phylum Streptophyta; class Magnoliopsida; order Ranunculales; family Lardizabalaceae; genus Akebia; species Akebia trifoliata. Next base: position 36,613,131 of record NC_141385.1, on the reverse strand, counting down.
TGATTGTTAAGGTACTCCCAAAACCCATAGCCATAAATATAAGAAATTGATGATTGGACTGAAGTTGATGAACAGAATCAATGGTTCAAAACTCAATATCGACCTTTTGAAAACATAATGACAAAAGTCTGGTTCAAGGTATTAAAGCATTATAAAAGATTAGGCTCATATAAATTCCTAAATCTAACAAATAAAAATTTAAACAAAAAAGATAGAGCTTCTATTGGCACCCAACTTTTACTTATTTCCCACCATTGACTTATCTTTTAGGGTGAATCTCCATTTCATGCGCTGAAATGACAAAATTCCGAGTCTGGTAGACTGTTCATTTTAATTTCCAAAACATACTTTTTCGGTGAAATATTCACTTTTATAATTAATAAATTCATTGATAAAATATCAACGATTTTGCCATACCAATTATCTTATTGGTAATTTATCATGAATTCCTTGATTATAAAAGTGACGAAATCAGTGGAAAAACATATTTTGGGATTTAAAATGAACAGTACACCAGAATCGGAATTTTTCACAAGTTGTGTATGTTATGGGAAATATCTCTATTTTTAGTTTTTTTAATTGGGATACAATAAGTAAAAATTGGAGTGCCAATAACAGATCTCTTTATGTATTAAGAGTCCGTTAGCATTAGCCATGCCCCTGCTGTTTTGTACATGCTACTTGGTGAGCTAAGTTGTGTGTCAAGTTTCAACATCGTGATCTTCCACTCGTTACTCCTAGATATAAATCCACATTAATTAATTTTTTTAAAATACAAAAGTTCACGCATCATATAGTTAGACCATCCATTTGTAATTTTTATACTGATCTCTTAAATTAATTATAAAGATAATTTTGATTTCATGACGGGGTTGGAAAAGTCAGGGCTGAAGGCAAGGCATATGAGTCCCTCCCCCAGGCACGTGCAACGCCTGCACATCATATGTACCGGGTAAGAGAGGGTGAGCCCTCGTAGGTGGTTCCGATGAAGTACTGCTCATATTGGTTATCGAACTCACAACCTTTGGACTCTGACTACATACTGGTGCCAACCGAAGTAAAAAAAACAACAAAACGTTCTATTAGAACCTATTGCATACAAATGGTGATGTTGATTTGTCAAGGTTCTTCTCTTGATATTGATATAGGTAGATTTCAAAATAGAGATAGATCAAGTCAACTTTGATTTCAGTCAAATATCAATTAATCAGGTCACAGTAACACCCTTGGTTGAGATTTGGTTCAACTTGTCAAGTTTCTAATAAACAAGTCCATTGTGATTTGTACATGATCACCCAAGAAAACCAAATAGGCGATTACCTCTCTCTACTTATCCATGATTAGGATAACATATTTGTAACCAAACTGTCTTTAATTTCCTTCCAAACAATCAAGTTTCAAATTTAGATCAAAAGTTTAAATTCCAATAGCTTGATTTCAAATCCCCTTTTCTGGGTCATGTGTAATTTTGGTACATTCACCTGATTTCATCAACTTTCTAAAATCACAAAATAATGAATCTTGAAATTGTGTGATAATCGAATTAAATGTAACTGAATCACAAACAATCTACCAAATCTAAATCCTTGATCATTTTGCTTTCCCAATTACATACAAACATAATCCATCATCAACCCAAACTTGTCGATGGCTTGGCATTCTCTCATCTCATAATAAATCCCTATAGACTTCGAAGAGCTGCTCTTCACTACTGTAGAAACCCTAATAAAAAGACTTCTTTGAAGTAATGGAAGGGAATGCAATCATCAAAACATAGAATAATTATCTATTCCCACACAAAACATTTTCTTTTCTGATAGAGGCAAAATATAAACAGAAACGAAAACTAAAAAAATAAGGCAATACTACCATACCACAAACCTAAACATTTTACAACATACAAAGCAAAACAAGAGAACAAATTAACAGCTCAACGGCTCACTAGTCTTTACTGTATGTTGTTGAATAGGAGAGTCCAAAAGGCCATCATTGGATCTCAATTTGCTTTCTTGACCGACCCTTCTCTTCCTCGAAGAGCTCAGTGAACCTTCAACTACAAGAACAGGAGAACACACTCCGTGAAGGATTAATAACGTATTACTTATGGGAGTACTATTGTAGAGAACATTTTCTATGAAAAATCAACTTTACAGGAAAATGGTCTTGTCAAAATGGATTTCATTAGAAAATGTTTCTTTGGGTTTGATCACACCGAGGAAAATGTCAAAAGGAGGGTTTGTTATTAATGTTATGGTTGGGTCTATTTGCGAGAGAATAACATTAGGCTTTTGCTACCCTGACAAGGAAATCATTTTCCAAGTGGTCAAATCTAAGAATATTTTCTTGCCAAGATGAAAAAGAAGATTTCTCAGGAAAATGATTTTCCCGCAAAAAATGGCCAATCATACACCAGCAAATCATATATTTCCGAGAAAATCATTTTCCCTGAGAATTTCCCACACATATCACACAGCCCGGAAATGCATCATTTTTTAGTAGTAATATGGCTTTCATACCTTGCCATTCCCAAACCACTTTTGACTCGCCTTTCACCAGCTTTGGATACTGATCTAGACGAGAATCTTCTAAGACCAAATCCTCAACCTTAAACAAAGATGCAGGTATTAATCACAAATAATTCTGAATGAATCTTTTAGTTCCAAAGTGAAAGTGTAGAAAACATCTAATCATGCTTCAATACTTCAGTAACAATTCACATGTTTATGACAATTAAACTAAACACAAGCATCATATCAGAGGTGTGAGTATCACAGCAGATGTTGGAAACTGAGCCCAGAATCCTCTCACATTAGACTTGAACGTTCTAAACAAACTGTCCGCTTTGCATCATGAAGTTAACAGGAGTATTGTTTTATTTAAAATATGGGATGTAATAACAAAGTCCACTAATCATTAACTAAAAAGATTTACCAAATATAAATGTCGTCTACTACAAAAAGAAATAAAATGCACGGATGCATTTAAAAAAAAAAATCAGATACGACGATATAGAATAAGCCAATTGTTGCCAAAAAAAAAAAAAATTAAAAAAAAAAAAAATTAAAAAAAATTGAGAAGTACAAAGTAATTGCAGAAAAACCAATTGTTGCAATTTCAATATGTCGTTATGACAATGTGCTTTGAATAATATTGTTGTACATAGAGAATTACAGAGAAATGAGTAATGAGCATAATTACGAAAGAGAAGGGATTGGGTTGAGCCCGTAATATAGTTGATGTTTAGCAACACATGCATGAGACCATAGGATTGGATCCCAACTTCCTCGCCAAAAAAGGGGGAAAAGGAAATGAAATATGAAAGGAATATTATAGATGCGAAGTCACATAGTAATTTGCCTTCAGGCATCTGGAGGCTATTTGCTGGCAAAGAAGCCAGATTGCAGGATATTATTATCACTCTTTATAGGTATTACGCATCAGCGGACTACACGTTTCAGATAGTTGGTGTTTTTTGTGGACTTGTTTCTAGAGAGGAGCATATTTTCAGATGAAGGGCTGAATTTTTTATTATCACTTCTGTTCTTTGATTTTAGTTCATGCTTTTGAATTTTACCTCATCACCTCAACCTATTTGGTTGTCTTATCATTTATTAACAAAATCTAAATTTATCAAAAAAATGATAATGATGATTTTAAATCATATTTATTTATCTTTATGAGAGTTTTTCCAACTAGATTTGTCAGGGCAATATCACTTTTAGTTCTTAATTATTTTCAAGAAGCCAATGTGATGCAAGAGAAGGCCCCAAATCTACAAACAGGTTGCTAAAAATTCTGGACAGCAACCAATTTCATCAAATCAAAGCTTGTAAATCACCTTCAGTGCACAAAACAGCCTAAAAAAATCATTGACTGACAAATAAGAACTAAGAATGCTTTGATAATGGTTGGATCCCTCAAGAAATGGACATACCTTTTTCCATAACAGTGGATCCCTCCTTTCCCTTGGAAAAAGTAGATGATCACGTAATCGAGAGGCAACCACCCAAGGTTCACCTTCACCTTTCACGCTCATTGCCACCATGGCATTCTCTTCGAGTATGTCACAAACCTATCACAGATGCATTAGCACCTTGGATTTCGATTAATGAATAAAGGAAAAAAACTTCATACCCGCAGTTCAAACAAAAGATGGAAGTTAATAATTTGTTCTAGTCAACACATTAATATGCACGCTCACTGATGCCTCTGTCTATGCTACTCAGACATTTGAACACACCTAGCATACAGATATTGACCGATAAGACACTACCAATGCGGCCTCGATATCTCAATGGTAAATTCTTTTGATTTCCCTTTGAATTATCAGCTATTTACTTGACACAACAAATTCTTTACCTTCTTTGTCAACAAAAATATATGAAGAGTATATTGTCACAAATTTATTGCAAAAATCCTTGCAAATATTAGGAAGTTCCATTATATTTGTCATGATGTAAATATCTACGAAAAGATACTTAGCTCGATAAATTTAAAAATAAGTATGGTATCAATGTATTAGATAAGACATCATGTCCTTATCTGTTTATTTGATTTCAGACAATGAAGAGTGAGGAGGACATCAGAGATCATAAGCCTTTTTCAATGAACTATTAGCTAGAATTTATTTATTTAGCTTATGTTTAGGAGGGTGTCTTTTAGTGATTAAGATTAGTATTTAGGCTTATTTTTATGTTTTCTAGTTCATGGCTATAGTATTGATGTTTGGGGGCAATTTGGTATCTTTATCATGTCTTTCTAATGAGTTTTCATAGGTTGAAAATTCAAGCAAAATAAAGTTACGGGATTGGGACATAGATGGTATTTTTGATTTTGTTATTTTTAAGTTTTATTCCCAACTATTAGATCTTGTTATGTTAATTGAATGGCTAAGATTAGATTAGGTTTTTGAGTCTTACATAAATTGTTGTAAAGATATTCTAGATTTGAATGATTAGCTTTTGGAATAAAAATTTACAAGTTTCTCTAAGGGAACTCTCCATGTGGTCAATCCATGATTCCTTGGTGAGATTCCAAGGTATATGTTGTTTTCCCTTGGTGTGAATCTAGGTAAGGGGCCGATCACTATATCTCCTACTCTTCATCTTCTCCCTCTTCTTCGTCTTCTTTTCTATTCTTTTTTTCTTTTCTTGATTTTTTTTGTCAATGTAAATTGCTGCCCAGAAACGTACAACCACCATGTTCTTGATTAAACCTCTTCTAAATCCTAATTCCATTATCAAGAAACCCTAACCTACCTTCCTATCCCACCAAATACAACCCCATAATTAACCAACCTTTTAAAACATATCTGTAATTGCAAAATTTTACAGTTTACCTTTTAACATATAGCCATTGGGATTGTGGAGACCTTCACAATACCAGTTAAAAAACCCTTTGTGCCTAATTATTTTATTGAAACCCTTGATTGGGCTTAAGAAAACCTTCATTGGAATTAGATTGAGACCCTACGTTAGTTTGGAAATTTTATCTTCCTTAGGATCCCTCATTTTAATATTTGGGAGTAACCCTCTAGAATAGTACCTTAGTCTAGGAATCAATTTTAGTGTTAAATTTTAGTTGATAATCCCTGGTAGAATTAGTTTATTTTATGGATTTTATTGTTCTTAGTGGTCATTCTTGATCTCAAAATCATCATCTTATGGTAAGTTTGCATCAAAGAGTCTATACCCATCTCTTGTATTAGTGTGTGCATCCATTTCCGCATCTGGTTACTTAGCCCCCACTACAATGCTCCAATATACCTGTGTGTAACTTTTGCTCACGTGGGCAGTTTGGTCATGGTACTTAAGCTCTCAACATGCATTATTAAATAATTTAAAAAAAATGCATAATTAAGTTAAAAATCTGGCCCTTCATACAACCCAATCCCTATATTAACAAATAGGACACATAGCTACTTGGTCATTCTCATACTAATCCACATAAACAGGTTAGATCCATGGGGCTCCACTCCATATACATATCAATAAGTCGAGTGTCCAACTTAGGCTGTATAATTGATGTATAAAAATAGTCTTTGAATCCAATGTGTCAAGAGATGGTCTCTAAATTAGTGATTGAACATTTGAACCTAATATAATTCATTCTGCTAAAAGCCTAAAATCAAGATAAACACAATTAAATATTGGATTTCCCTCAACATGAAACCAAAGCCACAGTAATTCACTAAATTAGGATTCCAACAATGTTATTTTGGGTGAAATGAGAATATTACCTGCAGGTAAAGCTGCTCTGCTCTGGTTGATAGATATCGACTCCGACGGACTTTATTAAGTAACAGTATGAACAAGGTTATAAACCCTGCAACCTGTAAATATAAAATCTGTCAACAGATTTCAAAATGTAGCCACTATTAAGCTAATTTCGAAATGTTCACTTTTGAAATGGCATACCAGCACAGATATTGGAAGTAAAAACAAAGCATGCTTGGACACCCATTGTCGGATAAAGCACGGGAGTGGTTTATAGTTTTCTACCAGCCAGTCTGGACACTTCAACTCTTTGAGCCTACACATAAAATAAAAATAAAAATAAAAATGGTGTCATACCCTATCAATGGGCCAACAGGTCTGCAATTTTGTACGAGTGAAGATAAAGAAAAATGGTATTACCCATGTAAATTCCGTGTCTCCAATGAGCCTTCGATGGCTTCTATTGCCTTTTGTTTCGTATATATATAGGAGTTATTCTCCAAGCCAAACTTATTCCTCAACTGTTCATCAAGTTCGTTCCAAATTTCTGCCTCCTGAACCTGAATAGATATTTAAAGGCACGGTTCCTCAAGTATCACCAGAGATTGAACACTAAGTGTATGTAATGTTCATACAGAATTTCCTACACAAGTGTTGCATGAAATTCGGAGGATAGTAATGAGAACAGACCCAAGCTGTCCCAATTTTGTCGCACAAAAAGTGAGCATATGCTTCACAGACGCGATGTTCAACCAATTCTGACTGCATTTGCATGATGATACAATAATTATTAATTAGGAGTTCGTAGATATATTTCCATCATCTCAAATTAATAATATTAAGGGGAAAAAATAAGATTGTTAAAGACACACAAGTTTCTTAGCTGTTTGATTAATTTCTCCATCTTCAACGCATGACTTCCCATGCTTTTTATAACCACGAACACATTCCAAGTTGCCATTGAAACATTCTCCATTATTTGGACAAGGCTCACAAAAATCTGTAATGATTTTCATTGGTTAAAATCGGTAAAGGGTGTACGAATCCAATCATAACCAAAAAGCAAATCAAAGAGGACTAGGATAGCTATCATTGGTTGAATTACTGCTCAAAATTAAAAGATCTTCTTAAAGAAAGAGATGAAAAATGGAGCATAGAATAAGAACCAAATTAATGGTTCAATATGCACACAAGGAACTAGACACAAATTGAGAACTGCACAAATAATGCAAAAAAAAAAAAAACATGGTTGAGAAGTGTGGGATGGGTTGAAGAAGCAATAAAGATATAGCATAGGGGCCCAAAAAGGATAGAAAGATATAGTAGAAACTGAACACTATGGTACAGAATCATCTCACCAATGTTATTGAAATCCTATGATTTATGATGTGAATCCCCCGATTGAAATAAAATATGAACCCAAATGAATTAAGTCTCAAGTTGAATCATTTCAGAAATCCTAGGATTTCTAGGTCAATCTAATGATTCTTTTTTTTTCTGTTTCTTTTTTTGAATAAGTAATCTTATGATTCAATTCAAATCTTATGATTCTCTCTTTTTTTTTTTCATTTCAGGGGGGTGAGGGGGGCTCAACATTCCCTGGAGAAACAAAGATTTTCTGGATTGTACTCTTTGTTTTCCATAAACCTTCAACACTACAAAAGAAATTGGACTAAACACCAAACATCAAGTGGACAAGTAATGGTGTTTGCAGTAATTCACTTCAATATACATAGATACAAAATCAACAGTTAATCAAAGTACATATATGGAAACAAAAACACAAACAAAACAAAAAAAACACTCAGAATTACCTATTATTACCATGAAAGCCGTGTTAGTTAAGATGTAGAAAGCATAACAAATTAAGATTAGGAAAAAGAGAATGAATGTAATGTGATTCACTGTTGGAGTCGGCTTCGACGGCTACATCCACAGAGGGACATGAATCCACTATTCTCTCTCTCTCTCTAACTACCTTTTGATAAAGATCACACTAAAGAAGCAAAAAAACAAAACTAAAACCAAAGAACATATGATGAGGACATCTGAGATCATGAACTGTTTCCATTGAACCATTAGTTAGATTTTATGTTTAGGAGAGTCTATTTTAGTATTTAAGAATAGTATTTGGAATTATTTTTATGTTTTGTTAGTCCATAATCTTAGTATAAATATTTGAGAGTGGTTTGGTAACTTTGTCATGTCTTTCTAGTAAGTTTTCATGGACTAAAAATTCATTTCATTAAAAAATTGTCTGAAATTTCAAGGAAAATAAAATTACGGGATTGGGACATAGATAGTTTTTTTGTTGTTGTTATATTTAAGTTATATTCACAACCATTAGATCTTCTTATGTTAGTTGAATGATTGGAATTATATTTAGGTTTGAGAGAACATTATAAATAGATGTTTTGTCCTGTAATTTGCACTAATGTTTTGGGATTCTCGGCTTTTAAAAGAAAATTGTGGAGCATTACCCCATTTGCGATTTGGTGGGGAATTTGGAAGGAGAGGAACCTTAGGACTTTTGAGGGGAAGGAATCTTTCGTTCAAGGGATTATTCTTTCTATTTTGGGGACTATATTTTTGTAAAGTAAGATTTTTTATGAGTCAAAGGATGTCTTCTTTGAAGACTTCGTAGCCAAGTGGGATTGGGTGTGTAACATTGAGGTGTAGTCTGGACTAGTTTTTCCTTTTCTTTTATTTGTACTTTCCTCCATGGTCACCTTGACATGCTTATGATAAAAATCATTGATTCATTAAAAAAAATCCCTAATTAATAAATGAATGAGATTACAGAAATTACATGTTCTAAACCTCTGTTAATAGAGTCCATGGTGTGAGCCATGATTGCCTTGGTGTGAAGCCAAGAACTCAATCAACGACCTTCAGTGTGTGATGTAAATAGGCTTGCCGACACTTATTTCAATGCTTATGATCGAGTTAAGATGCGTCGAAGAACGAAATCAGCAGCATTGACTGAGTCAACTCTATTTGACAAGTTAACTCGGCCCAATCTTTAACCAGTCCACAAGACCTAGTCCAACTTCTCTTAGGACTCTTTCTTTTATTGAGTTTCTATTTTTTAACTTGCTTAAGTAGTCCTATTTAGTATATATTTCAATTTTAGAAAGTTTCTTTTCCTAATTAGTTTCTAATTTGTTTTATGCTTAAAATTCATTTTTTTATTCTTTAGGTTATAATTAAAAGTCCTGTTAGATGTCCAAATTGAGTTCTAATAACATTAAAAGGTTAGTAATATGTTATAGATAGATTATGAAGTTACTTTTTAGTATTTTAGAAGATTTCTAAGTTGTTATGAAATTATCTATATAAGGAGCTTCAATAAACAAATTCAATGAGTTAATTTTTTTGAAGATTGATTAATAAAATAAAAATAATAAACTTCTTCTCTTTCTTTGTTTTTTTTATTTTGAGCATAAGAGCCCGATTTGATTCTTAATTTTAGTGTTTGCGATTGATTTCCATCAACTTGAAACCTAGATTGAAGTTTCTAGTCTATTTTGCTCGACGTAGAGATTCTTCATCACTCATAGTTCTTGGAATTTCACCCTGGAACCGGATTTTTAACATGAACTCTAAGTTTGTATATTGTACCCTACATCAGTGTGATTCTGAGGAGAGATTACCTATCTTTTCTCTCTCTTCTTCTTCTTTCTTAATTCTTTTTCTTTGGTCTTCAACCAAACCCTAGAATCCGTACATCAGCCAAATCTTTCCTAGCCACCCACACATCTGCCGAATCTTCCCTAGGCCTAGATCTATAAGCTGAAATTAATTCCAACCCCTTCTAGTCACTGCTAAAACTATTCCAAAGTCTTTTAATCTTGCTGAAACCTCATTTCAAAACCCTCAACCCTACCAAATTTATTTCAGCACTTTTCAAACTTGCCAAAATCCTATTCCAACCCTAGTTTTCAACAACTTAAACCTTTCCTTATCACCCTAACTGTAGTCCTACTTCTTGCTGTCCTAAAATCAGAAACCGAACCCCTTCTAAAACCCTGCTGCTATCCAACCCTCACCAAATAACCATAGCTGCTCCATACAATTGTAGCCCATTTTAGAAGTCCTATACTGCTATTCCACGTCTTCTATACCCTAACTGTACCTTCCTTCAACATTTTAAACCCTAATCAAGTCAACCAAAAGACAAAAAAGTCTGTTGTTCAAATATTTACAGCAATCCTAACCCAACTAAAATACACCTTTAGATCCCTATCCATCCTAACCAAACCCATTTTTAACTCCATATACCTTGCTAAGACTTTTCTCGCTGCTCAATTAACCTAGATTAACCTTACTAAACCTAGATTGACCCTAGCCTATTCTCATCCTATTAAGCCTAATTTCATTAATTTTACATGAATTTTGAACTTGAAAGTTGTTGGAATTTCTTTGGTTATTATTGTTTATGCACACATTAACTTCTTATTACAATATCATAACTAGGGTAAACCGTTGAATTTAGACCCAGCTTGAAATCCTTGGAAGTTCAATAAACCACTAATTGAATATTGGATTGAATTCCTAAGCTAGCAGAAGTTCGATCTTCCATTGACATCCTTTTATGCCAACACCAAGTGATTTCTTTGTGCGATTGTAATTGATTTAGGATTATGACTTCAATTGTTTGTTAAACTTACTTTATCATATGCAATTGCATGAACTTAGGTTTATGTTTTGAGTTGTTTATTTGATTCAATGTTGATCTCAAACTCATAATTTTAGATTAGGCATCACTGCCCTACATCAATGTAGATATCCAGGACATTGAAGTGATGTACCGATGAAACTACAAAACAAACAAAAGCACACAAAAAAAAATTCAACAGTCCTGGCCTGATCTACCTAAAGAGACCTCTAAGAGCATCTTCAAACCTTATTCAAAGTCATCTTCATAATTTGAAGATAATATCATATCAAGTTGTACTTTGACCATCAAATTCAACAATTCACCATAATGGAACTCTTCAACATAGAGAACCATGTCATTTCTTATGTACCTCCCTCTTATATATATTATATAATATATAAGGGAGCAGTTCGTGTGACAGCAATGTGAACAACATCCGTGACAACATATTGTAGTTGTAGGATGTGCGAAAGTAAAACAACTGGATGCTTCGTTCAAGAAAGTCAATAACTTTCTTACTTAAAGTTCAAAATTATTGTAAAGACATCCCTAGTCTTTACTCACTTATTCGGCTAACTCCCCCACCACCAAACACGTGACAGGCTGCTTTGAATATAACTCACAAAACCTCTTCCGAACCCATTCGTCTTTCCCAACAGAACTCTCTCCAACGGGTATGAAACCCAAATTCTCTCTTTCTCTCTCTCTCTCTCATCCCTCCCTCAGTCGTCCTCGCTCTCTCTTTCATCTATCTCTCTTCCCTCCCTTAGAAGTCCTCTCACTCTCTCGTCATTCTCTCAATTGAAACCCTAACGTCCTAAATACTAAGATTGGAAGATTTTCCCATGAAAATGCCAAAATGGGAAAATCATTTTAGTTGATTTTCCCATGAAAATGCTTAATCATAAAACATGCAAATCACATCCTCCCTAAAATCCATTTCCCCAATGATTTATTTATTACAAACCGGATGAAAACCATTCCAACTCTAGGAAAAATTTCACGTCCTCATTTTGGACTAGTAAATGTGCCATCAGTTAATTTTCCGATTACAACAATCATTCCAGGCATAGAATTTAAGGTCAGACTTTGATGGATAGCTTCTCACTTTCAGTCAAAATCCCAAGGTTATTCAAGACGCAAAATCAAATTATCAATGTGCAGAATTATATAGAGGATTAGTAATTGAGAATTGACTTGTTGTAGGGAGTGCAAATACATGTGCATCTAACATACTTTTAAAAAAAGCAGCCTATCACATGTTTGTGTGTATGTGTGTAGGGGTGGAGTTAATCGAATAAGTGAGTAAAGACTATAGATTTCTTTACAATAATTCTAAACTTTAAGTCATAAAGTTATTGACTTTCTTGAACGAAGTATCCTACTATGTTATTTTAATCTTAACCGCACGATCATCGCACATCCTATGGTTTACAATATGCCGTCACAGATGATGTTCCATGAACTGCTTCCATTATATAATTATATATATTTTTGATCTAAATAAATGGATTGTTAGGTTCTACAAATTAAAAACTAATATGATAGTTGATTTTCAAAAAAATTGATAAATCATTTTTTTCACAAAAATTAAAAAAAGTAATTTCAAATTTAAAAAAAAATCGTTGATATTCCACTAAATGTAGTCGTTAGAGAGAGGAAATCAATTTTTGTTGTCATCTAGTATTGATGGAGCCGTTAGAGAGAGAGGAAATCAATTTTATTTGTCATCCAATATTGATGTGACGTTTTTAAGAGGGAACAATGCCTCTTCAAATTTGAAGAGTAAACTTTAAAGTCATTTTGACTTTAACTTATGAAGAGGCGTTGGAGAGTGTTCCCTCTTCATATATGACTACATGAAGAAAGGTTGGAGATGCTCTAACTACTAGTTTCTTGATATCAAGGAATCACATTTAAAGATGAAATCCTTGAAAGTGTCTACTTGAACTCCTAAGAGCATCTCCAACCCAACTTCATCTTTATCTTAATGATAAAAAGCCATGTCATTTGAAAGTAACAAATTTTAAAATCACTACAATGGAACTCTTCAAGATAAAGAGCCATGTCATTTTATATTTACCTTCCTTTTGTGTATATATATATAGGGTCGCGTTCCGTGTACACTTATCTCTACTCATATCTCCACAACTCATTTGGAGCGTCGGATTTAATGCACATCTACGGACGAGATGGGCTATAAACTTACAAAATTTTCTTATCAAATAAAATTGTTAAAATTAGTTTTACCTCCCCGTAGTTAAATCCTCCTCTCTCAACTTCGTCTTCTTCGTTTCTCTACTGGAGGGAGACTTCAACAAAGACAAAGAAGAGAGCAGGAACGCAGATTTTCCAGAGATATCATACCCTATGATTTCCTCTTCACCTCTGTCACTCGATTAATCAAATCCCCATGAAACCCATATAATACGACAGACACTCTTCTCAATCAAATAGAACCCCATTTTAGATCTGTCCCTTTTCATCTCATTCTTCTTTAAAATATATATAATTGATGAACAGATATATATATATATATATATATATTTTTTTTTTTTTTCTCTCTCACGGTTTGTTAAGAAGATGAGAAGTCGAGAAGCCACGAATGCAACTCTTCCCCAGGTTAGAGCTTCAACTCTCTCTCTCAAAGACTTAACAACAACCATGCTCTCAGAGGCAACATTCCTCCAAACCAAACCCTCAACAACAATCATGCTTCCATTTGATTGTAAGTGTAATGAAAGATGGAAGAAAGTTTCCCTTGTTGAAGGTATGAATCCATTAAACCAACCAAGTGTTTGACTAAATTACCATGTGAGATGAAACTTTTCTTTGTTCATGATGTGGGATTCTTTGAGATGGAAGGTTAGAGGATTGATTGGAGATTATTGTGGGAATGCCCACAAAAAAGACAACTGAAGCAATTTTCGTTTGCGAGGGATATTATCGTGCAGGGAGGTAATAGTAAATATTGAAATAATTAAGTTGAGATATTAGAGCACGTGCTCTATTTTCTCACGTTTTAAATCATGACCATTGGATCATCTTTTAATCCGACGGCTACTACATTTTGTACAGATATGAGTAGATATATGCGTACACGGACGTGACCTATATATATATATATATATTTAAATTTATATTTATATTTATGTAAATACAATACTATACAATATATAATATAAAATTATTTCTCCATTGAATTTTCCTGCAAAAATTTCCCTCATTTTTCTCTCAAATGTCTCTATTTTTCTCCCTCCAATAATTATTTCTCAATTGAGTTTCCTTCCAAAATTTTCCCACTTCTTTCCCCCAAATTTCTCTCTTCTTCTCACTTTAATAATTATTCTCAATTGAGTTTCCCTTTTTTTCTCCTAAATTTCTCTCTTCTCCTCCCTCCAATAATTATTCTCAATTGAGTTTCCCTCCAAAATTTTCCCTCTTTTTTCTCTCTTCTTCTCCCTCCAATAATTATTTCTCAGTTGAATTTCATTCCAAAATTTTCCCTCTTCTTTTTCACTCCAAGTCTCACTTCTCTTATAAAACAAATCATTGCTCAACCAAATTTCTACACTCAAGTCTCTTCATTTTTCTAATCATCCAATAATTTATAATGGATCCCTCCAAGATTAGTTTCTATCTTTCAAAATTCCCCTCATCTTCTTTCAACGACGATGAAGTCGATGCAATTGTCTTGATTCATAACTCGAACACTGCTTTAGCTCTCATGCTCATGCAAGCTCAAGATCAATCCATACATGGTGGTTCTATCCCTGGTCATGCATACCTTTGTTGTGAAAGACAACTACGGCATGAACGATTATTTAGGGATTACTTTGCCGAAGTCCCCATTTACCCCTCGACAATATTTCGAAGATGTTTTTGCATGCGCCGTGAACTCTTCAATTGAAAAAGACGGACCACGTGCCACTCGAGCGTTTTGCAAATGAGCCATTTTTTAGAAGAGAAGAATTTAGAAAAAAGATAAATTAGATAAAAAAAACTTGATGTAAATGTAGAAAGCAAATGAAATGAATATGTGCAAATATATAAGATTATGTGTGAAGGGTACAAATGTAATTTCAAGTTAAAAAAACTTGCAGTTGATAATCAATCAAATAGCCGTTAGAGAAGAAAAAATAGCCATTTAATTTAATGCTTTTGAGAAAAGCAACAATTGTTTTGTCATTTAGTGGGAGACTAACATTTGAAGAGTTAAAAGCAACTCTTCAAATTTGAAGAGTAGAAACGTTAAAATCATTTTGACTTTAACTTTTGACTGTGTGTTGGAGATACCCCACTCTTCATATTTGACCGTTTGAAGTAGCGTTGGAGATGCTCTAAGAACATCTCCAAACCTTCTTCATATTGTCATATATGAAGAGGGAACATTTTCCAACACCTTTTCATAAGTTAACGTCAAAATGACTTTAAAGTTTAACTCTTCAAATTTGAAAATGTACTATTTACTTTTAAAAACGTTACATCAATACTAGATGATAAATAAAAGTTGATTTCCTCTCTCCAACGGTTACATCAATACTAGATGACAATAAATACTGATTTCCTCTCTCTCCAACGGCCACATTTGGTGGAATATCAATGACTTTTTTTTCAAAATTTGAAATTACCTATTTAACCTTCACAATCATAATCTTATATATTTGTCAATACTAGATGACAAAATAAAGGTATCTTATATATCCTAGCAATCCATTTATTTAGATTACAAATACAGATAATTATATATTATATATAATATAATATATATATATATATAAGAGGGAGGTGAATAAAAAAATGACATAGCTCTCTATTTTGAAGAGTTCCATTGTGGTGAATTGTTAAATTTTATCGTCAAAATACAACTTGAACAGATGTTATCTTCAACTTATGAAGGTGACTTTGAAGAAGGGTAAGAGATATCAATCAAAATAAAGTCATATAGATTCCCCTCTTCGAATCAAAAGTTCTACTATTCCACTCTTTCCAAACATTGCAAAAAAATAAAAATAAAAAAATGCAATGTTGAAGATTTCAATGGCATCAAATCCTACAACCGCCATTTGTCATCTATGTGACTCCTCAGAGTTTGGGTCAATCCATTAGGAAGCCTCACTTTGGCCTACCCCAAAATCCACTGAAGACAGATTGCCTCAGATGTCACCATTAATTTTGTACTTCAGGGGGTGAGGTAACACCAGAGACACTTTTCTAGAGAACTTCAACATCCGTACCTTGGCCCAGAAAAAATGTCAAAAGCACTTGGTTAGGTTTCAAACAAATTAGATACATCCGCTCAATAAAAAGAGCACCAAGAGCCATTAAGAAGCATCACCTTAGATAGGATGCCAAACATCTGAAGTAAGCTTCTTATCGATGAGGTAGTTCGACTTGACTAGCCAACACCCAATCCATGTAGGATCCGAAGGGGTATGAGGAAGTTGGTCAATTTACAAAGCAAGGTAATGTCTTGGTTAATCTCAAAAACACCTTGAAATTTGACACCAAGGTACTATCCCACTATTAGAAGTTAAAAGCGACATTCCACATGAGAGACTGTTAGTGTTAGAACATCAATCAAATGTTTTCTCAATGGCCAGTGATTGGGCACAACTTCCAATGTTAAGAGTACATCTTCCAACGTCAGAACAAAGCTTATCGTGTTGGGCAATTGAGAAAGACTATCCCCTGTGTTCGGGAAACACCCTCAAACTTTGCCATGCGTCTCTCATTTTCTTTTTTATATAAAATGATGAGTGGGGCTGGGGTAAGGTGGACTCTTTTGGCCTCCAAAAACACAAGGGTACTTGGAAAATCTTAATAAAACATGACTTATCTATTTGCAACTTCTAACATATTTTTTTGCTCTTGTTCATTGCTTGACTTGATGGACAGAGAATTTTTAGTAGGCACCACACTGGTGTCTAAACAAATAAGCTAATTAGAGTAGAAGGAACCTATCGGAAAAGGAGGAATCTCATAGAAGAGAACAACATACTGAAGAGGCGAATCTCGAGGAGTGTGTGATCCAAAAGTCAATACATTTTTTGGTGCCATTCATGGGATACGAGGATGGCATATTCCATTCCCTAAGTAGGTTTGAAAACCATTTTTTTTTCCTTTTTTCCCATTTCCCTTCCAATTATGGTTATTGTGGAGGATATTTTTTGAAAAAGTGACATGTGGCAATCATGAGACGACTTATCTGAGCGTTTGAATCAGTAGAGGAAGAAGAAAGGTCGGCTGTTGTATTCAACCGAGTTCCAAGGGTCTATGATGAAAGCTTGGAAGTTTTGAATCCCTTAAAATAGGGAGTTTAACCACATTCACAGAAATTGAGGGAAGCTCCTAAAAGAATGGAACCGTTTGAACAGAAATCAAGGAGAAAATCTAGGAATATCTAAGGGAAGAAGCCCTTGTAAATGCATAGGTGCAGGCACTAAAAGGTATGCAATTTCCTCTGAAAATACGACATACTATTTCTTGTACTAAATCCTGACTTAAGCGTCAGAGCGATGTTGTTGCAGGCACACCTAGGGATAGGAGGAGAGGAGATCGCAAGCCTTCATCACAGATCTCAAGGTAGTGCAACTTTTTTGCATCTTCAGTTATCCCCCCTAAATGGCAAGTATGAGAGGATGAGCCTCCATTGAATGTCGCGGTTGTTCGGGAATGATACTGAGATGACTCATCATCTCAGCCTCGGATAATTTCAAAAACAATGATCTCAATGATTTGACACACAATTATCACTCTCTCAATGCTTTTTTTAATCTCCACATATCAAGAAATCAACATTTTCTTAATATTTATCAACATTTCATCAATCATTATAACACCAATTATCAAATCATCAATTTGATTCAAAATCACATATTTTTTACAGAATCGATTATCTAAGAACGTAATCCGTCAAAAAAGATAATTAGAACAGATTCATTAGCAAAGTAACTCACCAGATAGCGAATCCTCAGAGGATATATCGCTATCGCAGAAAGGTTTAGGCTGGCGATTGAGAATTCTCGCTGTGTAATTGCAGGCTATGGCGACTGTAACTGCGATAGTGACGACGCCAAAGAGTCTCAGTAGCTCATCCTTAGAAGGAAATAAACCTGGTGAGGGTTCCTTTAAGAATCCAAATGAAGGAGAAGAGTTAGGGTTAGGGTTTCTTCTGTGCTTCGATTTAGGGCGTTTCTTCGGAGTGGAAGACATCTCTGCACTCTACCGAGTCGATCTTCCGAGTTGAGACTTGAGAATGAGAGACGCTTTACACAGTAGGAGACGACGACGACGGAAAAGATGAGGCCTGAGAGTGCTGTTAAAGTACAAAAACCAAAAGTGGATTAAGGCTGTCAATGGATCGGATCATACCCGAAATCCGATAATTTTGGGTCTGAATTTAGGATTTCGATTCTAATAAAGATCCAATCCAATATGCCGATCATGCTGATTGCGGTCATCCAACACGTTCAGCCTGTTTGGCGCATTGCACTAGAGTGAATAGAAAATTAGCATCGTTGCAAGCAAATTATCTTTCGAAAAGGGACCAAGGTGACCTTGATCAAAAGTGTTCTCTCAAGGCACTCTAATTTACTTCCTTTCATTTTTCCAAATGCCTCCAAAGGTGGAGTTGAGATTAGAGAAATTAATTTGGGGCTTTTACGGTATGACAAGGAGGGGAGTAGGATGCACCATTTGGTGAGTTGGAAATGTGTGACCATAGTAAGGAATAAAGGTGGGCGCAGTAGTAGAAGGCTTGGGATGGTAAACTTGGCACTTTTGGGCAAATCGTTTTGAAGGTTCGGTGTGGAGATTGATAGTTTGTGGAGGCAGGTCATCGAAGTGAAGCATAGATCAAGTTCCTTTGGGCAGGAGAGTGGGACAACTGGGACAACCCATGGTTGTGGAGTTTGGAAAGGAATCACGAAAGTCTATCTATTATTTAGAGTGAGGTCCAAGTTCAAGGTGGGAAAAGGAAATAAGGTGAGGTTTTAGGAGGATAGTTGGTGTGGTAACAGTCCGCTTATGAAGGAATTTCCTACGCTATATTCCTTATTTTCTAAGAAGGGGCAGCCGGTCCCCATGTTCAAGCGCATAGTAGACGGTGAATGGAGTTGGGATTTTGGCTTTCGTAAAGCGTTAAATGACTGGGAGGTGGACACGGTTGGAAGATTACTCGAATGCACTCATTCGATCAGGCTTGATAAGGAGATTGAGGATGTTCGGGTGTGGAAGGAGAGCAAGAATGGGGAGTTTTTGGTTAGATCTTTCTACAATTCACTTGTGAGTGATGGCCTTGTGACTTTCCACGAGAGCACAATTTGGGGATCGAGTGTAGTGTCGAAGGTAGCTTTCTTTAGTTGGACAACTTCATTGAGAAGAATACAAACTATGGACTTATTGATGCGTAGAGATTTTTGCGGGGAGAACGTATGCATTTTGTGCATGAGTGATGCGGAGTCTGCTGATCACATTTTGCTCATGATAAGGTATGATAAATATTTGGTCATACTTTTTTAGTTTGTTCGGAGTGGCGAGTTGTATGCCTGGGTCGGAGAGGTCACTATTCAAGTCTTGGCATGCTGTAGGTATGCTTCTTCTGGGATTAAACGAGTCTTGTGGAGCATCACACACTTCGCCGTTTGTTGAGGTCTTTGGTTGGAATATAACAATCACACTTTTGTAGGCAAAACTTTCAACTCTCAAGATATCATCGTCTCAATCTTGGGACTCTTTTTTTTTTTTTTTTTGTGGTCTACTGTCTTCAAAGAGCTTTGGGGTGTGGGGTTTGAAGACTTTGTAATTAATTAGGAAAGGGTATGTTGCGTTATAGGAGGTTAGTATGTTTGTATCTCGCTTGGTTGGTCACCTAGGCCAACCTTGCTTTCATTTCAATTAATGATATATTTTTACTTATTAAAAAACGCTTTTCTTACTAAATAAGTTTCAATGATTACTAAGGTCCTCGGGCCCAAATGGATGATCACATTGGCAATCCAACACCACAACCTACTAGAATTCATTGAAAAACTCATTCAAAAAAGAAAAAGAAAAAATTGTCTTGAGCTTCGTCCAAAGTATTGAAAATGGACTGTTACCAAACTACCAAATTTAAAACTAAAATCCAACAGCGAAAGATAATTTTTTTCCAAAATTCTTAAAATTTTATCCTCCACATACCAGTGGCATCGTTCATGTTTTGGGATGATACAGTGTGAGCTAATGACCCTTAGGGTATGTTTGATTGCATGGAAAGTGACTTTCCATAGAATTTGAAATCCATGGAAAAATTGTGATGGAAAATAGGTAGGGTTAGAAAATCAAATTCTATTGTTTGATTTGACTTGGATAAAATCATAGGAAAATTAAATGAGAAAAAAGAAAAATAAGGAGGAGGAGGAGAAAGAAAGATGAAAGAAGGGGTAGAGGAAGAAGATAAGTGGCGGTGGCGGTGGCAGTGGTGGTGACGATGGCGATGGTAGCGATAGCCGCGGTGGCGATGGCGACGGAGGTAAGTAAGTAAGAAAATGAGGGCAGAACATGTTGGTGGTGGTGGTGGCGGAGGTGAGGGATGGAGAAGGAGAAGAAAAAAGAGAGAGAGAGAAAGGAAAGGTGGTCGGAGATGGTGATGACAGCAACGATGACGACGACGAAGGCAACGGTGAAGGAAACGACGACGGTGATGGTGACGATGATGAGGTTAGTATAATGATGGTGGTGGTGGTGGTGAAGAAGAAGATATGAGTTTGAAAAAATTGGAGATGGAAAATATGGATGGATTTCACTTTCCCACCCATATGGGTGGGAAAGTGAAATCCATGTTTTGATGGACTTTTTGATTGAGGTGGAAAATGAATTTTCATTTCCATGTGCAATCAAACACTTGAAAAATATCATTTTCCACCCTATTTTCCATGTGCAATCAAACATACCCTTAGTAAAATTTGAAGTCTATATTTTATTTGTCTAATTTTAAAAGCAAATGACTTTAGTTAAACAACTTAATTTCAAGAAACCCCATATGGATGGTTTTTAGCATAATTTTAAAACAAATTAACTTTAACTTTGACTCAACTTGATTGGATTTCGAAGATGTCTTGATCCCAAAATTCGATGTAAACTATTCATCGATTAAGCTTGAAAATGCACCTAGAGGGGTCAAAAACTCGACCGAGTTATATATTTGATAATATATAATATTTATTGGAGAACAAAAATTATTATTTTTATTTATTTTAAAATATTTAAAATTATCTTTAATTATTTATGAATATAGTTGACTTAGACTTGCCTATTTGACTTGACATCCAATGGACATCCAGGTTTAGTTGAGTTTTAAAACTATGATTTTAGTTTTAAGGGTAGGATAAATCCTATTTTTATCCCCATATTCAACATCTTATAAGTTATATAGCAAATAATATAATTAATTTACATAGAAATATAATTTTTTCGTTTATTCAACAAATTTCAGACAACAAGGTCTTGTGTGGATACATCTCTCTGCACAAGAGCAAAATCTCAATCTCTCCCACAAGAGCAAAAAATCTCTCCGCGGAAGAGCAGGTTCTTAGAGCTTCTCAACAAAGAGCAAAAAACCTCTCTGCGTAAGAGAAAAAACCTATCCAAACATTTGCTAGCTCCCCGCAGGAGCAGAAGTCGTCAAGAAGCTCTTACCAAACACAATGCAAGTTACCAAATAGTACACTTAATTCAATAAGTTACTTAAGCAACAACATCAACCATTTCCCTCTGCTTCAGTAAGTTGAAATAGACCCTAGATCGGATAAAATGTGAGGAAGTGTGTAAGGTAGATAATATTAGAGTTTGCTCGTATGGTGCGGGCATCCTCTTTAGGATTAACAGTGTAAAAGAAGAAAAATAATAAATTTAGTGGAGTACTATTAGAGAGCAATCTATTTGGGATTAAGGGGATAAAAGATGAAAGATAATAAAATTGGCGGGGTATTATTGAAAAAAATAGAAGAAGAGGAAAGACAAAATGTAAAGTTAAAAGGGGTATTCTTCAATGAGGGCAGACGAGGAAAAACAATAAAGTCGGAGAGCTGCTGTTGGAACCCCAACTTTTACTTATTACACCCCAATTAAAAATGGCAAATTACTATTTTGCATGCTGAATATGACGAAATTCTGGGTCCAGTACATTGGTCATTTTAATTCTCAAAACATGTTTTTGAGAGGGTTCGTTGATAGGTATTCTAATTTAAAGTGACGATCTTAGTGATAAAAAGTAACAAACTTGCTGATAATTACTAGTAATCATGTCGTTAAAGAAATAAGGATATTTGACTTTAAATTTACTAGTTAGATCATCACTTTAAAATCAATGATATTTGTTATTTAAATTTACTAGTGAGGTCGTCACTTTAAATTAAAATACTACCAACGAACTCTCTTGAAAACATGTTTTGGAAATTAAAATAAACAATGTAACAGAATCAGATTTTTTTGTAAAAGTAGCGCACATTTTGGGAAAAATCTCAAAAAAGTAAGTGAAGGCTCGAGAATAAGTAAAAGTTGGAGTGCCAATGGTAGCTCAATCTCTCTATCTCTCTCTTGTGTTTTTTGTTAGATTTCTATTTTGTAGGTTTAGGATTTTATATGATCCTAATCCTAACTGTAAACAACTTCTGAACTTTTTTGAATGTCTTATAATGTTATGTAATGTTGCTTAATAACTTGAGCCAAATCTTTGTAACATATGAATAGTGTGTTCTAATCTGTAATTGGTGTGTCAAATTAAAAATAGCCACTCTTTTAACTTGGTGGTATTCCTAAAAATGGGAGGAAGAGAAAAGGTAATAACGTTGAGATACTTTCTTTATGGGAATAAAGATTGAGACAAAGGACGGGGTCAATCCTTCTGTTGTATTATATAAATATTTTATTTAAATTTATGAAGTTTACTTATGTATGGCAAATCTGGTTTGACCTGATCCAGATCCTAATCTTGAGATCCAAAAAAACATCGATCCGAGAAGATTCTGATACTATGCTTATCAGACCAGTTTCAAATCCAATCCAAATCCTCGTCAGATTGGTACCAAATCTATTACAACCATTTTGTAGTATGCAACTATGCATGGATACAACATAAAATGGGTCGGATCCAAGTCGGATCTAAATATATTCATGTTCAGATAGAGATTTCCTATACATGTTCGGATCAGAATCCAACAAGGGTTGGGTCAGGTAATTCTGATTTGTTTTAAATTGATTCTACTTCTTTGCAAGCTGAAATAGTATTTTATTTTATCAATTAAAAACATAACTCTCTCCAATTTTCTACTAATCAAGCAGTGGGGTTGGCTTAGCGGCAATTTCGGACTGATAAACGGTTAATTCCCGTAGGTCGTGAGTTCAATGCTTAGTATGAGTGTTAATTCCTTAGAGACCACCTGCACTTACCAAGTGCGTGCCCTCACTTACCAAGTGCATGTGATGTGCACGTGCCCCAGGATTAGTCCTTGGATAAGACCATGGCCTATGGTCTGGGAAAAGCCCAAATACAAGTCCCATCTATAGGGATACTTGGTTGTAAAAAAAATAAAATTCAATAATGTATAAAAATAATATTAGAGAATATTTTGAAAATTTTAAAAATATAATTTTCAATAGGACTCCAACTTGGGTGGAGTGGCCCAAACTCAACCCGATTAATGGGCGAGCCTATGTAAAAAATAAGTTGCACCTGAGTTAGAATATCTCAACCCAACCTCAATTCAATTTGAGAGTTCAGACAACCCAACTCAACTCAAACCCGATGCTAAATACTAATACATAAATATTCTTATATTAATTATATACTTTTTTAGGGTGATTTAGACATACTCCTCTATGTTTTGTTAAATATTAAGGATACCCCCCTATGTTTTGAGACTGAAGACATGCATCCCTTGACCTCAGTCTTTTAAATAGACTAAGGGGAAAAGACTCAAATGCCCTCAACTTTAATCTATAGCCAAAAACTTAGATTTTTCTTCTTCAAAATCAATTATCTTCAAGTTCTTCGACCTCCAAGATAATTTTAATTTATTCAACCTTATTTTCATCCGTCATTTTCTATTTTGCTTCCTTTTGTAAATCATCCTAGATTTTTCTATCCAAAATTTTATCATTTTATGCTTCTTCAAAAACTATATCTTTCCTTGAGATTTGAATGTTGAAGACTTGAAATAGATACAATCTTAAGATAGATGAGGAGAGTTAAATTTTTTATTCAAAGAGGTTGAAGATGATTGATTTTTGGAGAAATGTTTTTTGATTTTTTGACTAGAGATTAAAGATGAGGGCATTTGAGTCTTTTCCACTTAATCTACTTAAAAGACTAAGGTCGGGGATGCATGTCATCATTTTCAAAAAATAGAGGGGTATCTCAAATATTCAGTAAAAAATTGAGGGTATGTCTAAATCACCCTTTTTTTTTTATATATATATTTAGCTTTTTATTCTGTGTTTATTATCATGGCTTGTGGACAATTGAAGATTATTAATATAGGCTTTCATTTAATATGATTTGTCTAAATATGATCTTAATGATGGATCTAAAGGTTGTATGCGATTTTATTTACTAATGATTTTATTTTTGATATTGTAATTTTTTTTAAATATAAAATTTATTTGCTAATAAAAATGAAATTGGGGTAAATTGACCTGCCCAACCCGACCAAATCGTCAAAACTTACCTAATTAGGGCTAACCTGAGCTCAACCCGATTTTAAAAGATCAAGCTCGGGTTGGGTTTGGGATAGAGAGCTTTGGCCCCATGGTTGGGTTGAGTTAAACTCAGGTTGAGGGTTCTATTACTTGGGTTGAGCCTGAGTTTTACCCTCCAATCAGCCCAGGTTGCAGCCCTAATTTTCAAGGCGATATATATTCAGATCTGGACAGACCTAGGGATGGATTTGTACTTGACTTGGTTCCAAGTCAGGTCTAACCAAGTCGAGTTAAGGGATATTAAACCACCTTTGACCTATTATTAGATTTAATAACAAATCACTCTGAATTTCAGGTCAAGTCCTACGCATAGATCCTTTTCAATTTGCATAGAAAATAGGCTAATGGAATTATCTTTTCAAATTGCCATTGCATGTATATGTTTTTATAAACATTCAATCATAGTTTAAACTTTCGTATACTTCCAAAATGTTTCGAAAGGACAATCCAATTTTAGCCGAGACTGAAACAATAAATTGACTCTGAATTATGGACTGATTCAATTTTCCCCAGACCTAAACATTGCTCATAACTAGGTTTTAAACCTTGCACCCTTGTTAATTTCACCCCGGGAGGGTTTGCACCTCTCTTGGTGTTTGTTCAAAATTTGGTGGTCTTGTAACTTACTCAATTGCACATTGAGAAACTTCCATGGGATTGGGGTGTTTGACTGTAGGGATTAGTCCCATCCCAAAAGGGCGTGTGAGGGGAAACTCAGTGATACCAAAACAAAACAAAAAAAATTGTAACTGAAGCCAACTATCCCAATTTTAGGTCAAATCGAAAGAGGGGCTGCCTAGCAAGTCAGGGAACTCAGTGTTGAGTGGCCCTCCCTGCAGTTACAACCTACAACAGTCCACAGCCATAAACGGATTGTTCCATACTTGGGGCCAAGTTCTTCCCCAAAGTAGATCTCTTTTTTATTGAGAGATCTGTAAACTAGAATCCAGGCCATCCGGCAGCTTCAGCTTCGAAGAATCATCATAAATACTTAATAGTACAAGATCCACAACTAAAAGAAGGTAAAGGTTCTGCAACTTCCACAATAGTTTCTAGTTCAAAACAAGTTTTCTGAACTGAAACAACAGAATTCCAAACCAAACTTCAATTGACTTGAACATCAGAATGCTGGAATAGAAGAACATCACTAAAAAGAAAACTTTCTTCAACAATCATCATCGATGTTAAAAGAAACATAAGGCCTACCAGAAAAAAGTACATTTACAAAAACAGAGAGCGAGTCCAACCAAAAAGATAACAAAAAACAGAACCTATGTTTCATAAAGGGAACAACCACCCAAAAAAATTCAGTTTTCTATGATGCATTATCAATTGTTTCCCACAACAAAAAACAGAACCTATGTTCAACAAAAAGAAATGCCCACCCAAAAAAATTTAGTTTTCTATGATGCATTATGAATGGTTCCCCATAATGCATTTAACATTGTCTAAAATACGGAAATAGTCATAGAAAAGAGCGGAGTGCTTCCCCTGAAGCCCATCTCTACTTCTACGGTTGCCACCAGTGAGATTGTTACATGGGCTTCCACCAACAATAAGATCGAATCCTCCCAATGAGTGGATCAACTGCTCCAACTTATCTGCATTCAATTGTTGCACATCTTCAAGTTCTATGAGGTTCCCCTTCTGGTTGGTTTGTTCCCACCAACTACGGAAAATGTTTCTGTTTATCTCCGAAATTTCAACAGAGACTACATTCTTCAATGGAATACCAAGTCGGTCTAGTGCAACTTCAGCACCCCCAATACCAGAGAAGAGAGAAAGTACTGAAATGCCATTTGAAACATTTTCTTTAACACAGAGAAATGAAACGCCACAGTATCAACCTGAAACAAGTTAATTTGTCGATGAGCAATGAGAATTTACTGAGTACTGAAATGGCTTATTTATAATTTAAAATATTGATCAAAGGGTTTTCGTATAAATTAGATAATAAAAAAGGATATTTTTGTAATTTTGAAAATTAAGCAATGTGATTCTAGGATTGTGGGTTGCAATTTTCTGGGTCTTTGACTAAAATGACCCTGATTATATTAAATTTCAAATATAAAAGTAGGGGCATTTATGACCACTCAAATTTTGGTGTCGAACCACTTCTACTCTGCCTATAATAGTAAAGATAAGCGAGCTAGCACAAACAGAAGGTTGGGGAATGCAAACCTGAAATGAGTTTCCGAGGGCTTTAAATCTCTCGGTCCTACTAGTTCCCCCACCCTAGTATGGTTCTTCGGGTATCCAAGCAACATCTCCATCTCGTCGGGTTCAAGAGGCGCAGCCTTGTTTTTACCAATCCAAACAAGATTCCATTTTCTGCATTCATAAAGAACATATTTTTGGGTTCTTAAAGGTGGGATCTCATCCCAGCTCTCAAGGGCCTTTCTAATCCTTTCGGTCAGTTTTGCACTAGCCATACAAGTTTGTAAGCAGTTTAGTGTAGTTCTCTGATCCCACGAAGGCCACCATTTCTTTATCTGAGGTAATGCTTCCTGAATTGTACGTGGAGGAATCGGGAGGAGAGGAAATCTGTTGTGGATCGGAAGGTTGTGAATATACCCTCTTTTCCTTGCGCATGCACAGAAGTAGACAGAGTCCACGAACTCGGGTTCAATGTCGTATAAGAAGCGAGAAATGGTACTCCACACCCCTTTTGGAGTACAAGCCACGTTTTCATAATAGAAGTAAGGAGGTCCAATTGCTGCTTCGGGAAGTGTCCTCTGGAAGAAGGGCATCGGCCTGTTTGGGACTCCGAACCCTACCATAGGCTTTGGGATATGAACTGTTTCCTCGTGTTCATGCACAAACAAGTCCTTTTGAGTCTTGTTGGATTTATTTTCCTTCCTTTTCCAAGAATCTTGTTTTCTTTCCCATCTATCTTCTGCTTCAAAGAGCTTCCTTTTCTTCTTTACTGTAGAAGTATCACAATGGTAATGGCTTGGATCTGGCTTCGAACACAGCTTTTAACAGGAAGAAAAACCAAGTGTGGTTAAAGTGGTATTACAGTTACAAAAGAAAATAAACATTTTAACCTCATATCCTATACATGCAAAGGCATATATGTGTACCTCGTCATCATCGGAAATTAGATGAGGTGGTTCTTGTAGATGAACATCAGCTGTTTTTGCCATTTGAGTGGCACAAATAAAGTCCATCAGCTCCATAATAGAGGTATCTGGATCTGCGAAAATTTTAAAATTGATACTCTAAGAATAAGTGATGAAACGGTAATATAAATGCACCGATTTCTATGCTGAACTTGAATTAACACTGCAATTAATGTCACTGTTTCACATGGAAAAACCAATGTGGGTTATCTTAAGAAGATAACATGCAGTTCAACAGCGAGAAGCTTTAACAGAGAGAACAATAGATGGGCTTCACTAGGGTGTCTTAGATGTTCAACAGTTTTAAGTAGCTGATTTCAATTTATTATTATTTTTTTTTTTAGGGAAGGGGGAGGGGGGAGAGTTGGTTTTGAGCATTCCTGCGCTAGATATAAGCATAAACAACAGCCATATATACCATCTGATGCACGAAAATTGTGAAGATATTTACAATCATCAACTTCCAGTGCAGGATACACACCACAAGCATCAATGGCTGACGAAGCCTCATCTACGAGGAAGCCCATATCCACTAAGTGCAACAATTTCTTCTCCTTGGCAGATAGATGTTCAACATCCTCCTGGCACCAAGAATCAGGAAATTTGAACCAGAGCACATGCTGTTAGCCAGAACGAATATCTTTTAAACTGCACAATATTTCCCTCATTCAATAGAGTTCGGAATGTGAAAATTTAACTGAAAGTATAATCAAAGAAAGAATGAACCAAAAAATCATTTTCTATTGCATGGAACACCTCAAATCATATGAAGAGAAGATCCGCAAGAACGAAGTCCAGCATTCTTCTCATAGCGCTCATGGGCTTCCATTGTTATCATACCACCCACACTCGTTAAATCATATTGGCATTGGAACTACCCGTCAAAGTCCTGGTTTAGAAAATTCAAGAGGCAGCAACAAGGATCTGTGATTTTCCTTTATTTTTTTTTTCTTTTCGTAGTATTTTTCTTCTTTCCTTTTTTTGAAAGGGAATGGAACAATTGAACGCATTGTCAAATAGTTAAAGACTTATAGGTAACGTCAATTGTTATATAAGCAACGAATATGGATAATCCTACTATGCAACAATACTAGTTATCTATTAATTTTATGGTAACAAACAGCCAATGCATCATCATAACCGATACGCTTCGTAACTTCACTTTGTAATGCAATTTAAATCATGAAATTAATCTAGATAGGCAAGTAAGATCTAATATTCCCCACTTATGCATTCTATATGCACAATAGAGAAGGTTTCAACCTATTGCAAGATCCCAAGCCTTTAAACAGCATCAGCACACATGTATGCCTGTTCTGCATATCTGTATAGACTAGAGTTTACCCATGCTGTAGGCATGGGCATCCTCTTCGGGGTTAAGTGGTTGAAGAGAAAAGATAATAAAGTTGTAGTGGTATTCTTGAAAAGTAATAGAAGAGGAAAGACAACAAGAAAAATTAAAAGTTATCCTCGAGATTTGTAGTGAGATTAAATCTCAACCTCTCTTTATAGGGGAGATAAGGGGAGTGGGTCCATCTTTGTGTTTTATTATATAGATTTGTGATGCTGGAAAAATATGAGGTAATTGCAATGGGCTATACAGATTCTTCTATTGACCATGATAAGTAGCTAACAAGAACAACTACCTCGTCTCCAAGACAACTTTCTGCATCTGAGAAATCATTAAGAGTAGTCTTGCCGCTTTCTGAAGAACCCGGATCAGATGGAACGAGTTCGCATTCTGGAAGAGAATTCTCAAGAGCCTGCATTAGTCAATATAATGTAAATACGGAAAAAAAAAATGCTCTTTTCTTTTGACAGGAACTAAGATATAGAAAATATGTACCCAAGATCAGAAATGTGAACTTGTTTCACTTTTGTCACCTACACCTAATTATTTTGTCATAAAAAGTCCACAATCAAAATACTCACGACGACTTCCTAGGTGGGGTCACCCATTCTAGTACGAATCTCAAACAAACACGCTTAACTGCAGAGTTCTAATGAGATGAGGTGCATTTATGATGATATGATCTCACCCGTGTGTCACCCACATCTAATCAAATATCAAAGGTTGGATATTATAGCTTTTACCAAGTCGCATTAGACTTTATGGTTCATAAAGGGTTTCAGGAACGTCACCGCCTCTTACTTGGATTTATGCGATACAGGAAATACAAGAATACATGACACATTTACTTTTGAGGAGTGAATCAGTCCCGAAGAGTCTTGGATAACAAAAACCAAACTGACAGCAGAAGCGGCAACTTTGTAAGCTAACAGTTTCGCAATAAAACTCTAGCTTTCCCACAAAACAAAATGAACAAAGAAAAGATCAAAAGTGAGACATTCATGATGAAATTTTTTTCTATCATTCATTTAGGTAAAAATATCAACTGGAACATATAAATCCTTCAACTAAAGGAAGTCAACAAAGTAACTAACATCTGTATAATGAATATAAGGTGGAGTTATATTAACTCACCGAGTATGTGAGGAGAGCCTCCAGTATTACTTCAATGTCGTCTTCTCCTACATGTAATAGAAGTATAAAACAAAAAAAATCTATGTGCAACATTTTAAAGCAAGGACTCCAACTTGACAGAAGTAACACTACATGTACCATTTTCCTCAATTGCTTTAGCTACCATGTCTTTAGAGAAGCCCATTCCGACAAAATGACAAATCAAGTTGGAGCGAGAAGGACCTGCTGATGTACTTGCCTGAAACAAAAGAAGGGAAGTCAACTGGACGTTCTAAGAATAAATAACTCTGTACAGTCACCATGTTATAAGCATTATTTGAAGCAAAGTTGTTTCTCAGGAAGACTAAAAAAACCGGAAATAAGTTATAAAAGCATTAGAAAGCTCTTGAAACATTAGATGCTATACCAAAATCAAGCAATTAGGTCAGGACGGATCCAGATCTGGATTAAGCGAAATAAAAAAAGATTCGGATATGGTTTATCTAGTAGGATCCGAGTTGGATTTGGATCCAGATACATAAATTCGGATCTGAATATGAATATACTCAGATCCGAGCTGAATCCTACATATTTTAAGCCCTACCAACAAAGAGGCAATTATAAACCCCTTATCAGAAGTAAATCTTTAAACCTTGAAAACTTAGTCCACACGTTACCATGGTTGAAAATATTGTACCGTATGAATCTTTTACATTATTCGTTTAGCAGACCCCAAATAATTGGAATAAGGCTTTGATGACGATGACGATGATGGGTTTACATTATATGCTACTAAAAGTTTTAATAACTTACTAGTAATACGCACACAGTAAATGTCTATTAGGATATTATATGGAAATGTTTGTAAACAAGTTTTATAAAAGGTAATATTAAAGCAGTGGACAAATGTTTTTTAGCTTATTCAAGCATTAACCAATTCTAGTGTGGTGTCTCTTTAAGTATCACTGCATATTAGTGAAGAAAAGTGTTTTTATAAGGTCATTGAGGTAGTTTAATTGCTTTAATTTTCATGTTTTCAGACTGTTTACACATAAACACAGTTGGAATAATGAATGAATGCAAATGATATTGTG
Organism: Akebia trifoliata; assembly: GCF_017979445.1. Taxonomy (NCBI): domain Eukaryota; kingdom Viridiplantae; phylum Streptophyta; class Magnoliopsida; order Ranunculales; family Lardizabalaceae; genus Akebia; species Akebia trifoliata. Next base: position 36,581,836 of record NC_141385.1, on the reverse strand, counting down.
ATCTCTCCAATGTATCATACTGTTTGGATCATATAATACATAGTAATTTTACAACTTACTAATACATTGAACAATACCAAAAATTCAATTATGCAAATTATAACTTAGCCCTGTTTTTTTTTTTTTATATTTATAAAACCTTATTGCCAAGTGTTAACTACCAAAGGCTACTGATATGTATTTATTTTTGGATAAGATAAGATGGGTTTATTAGTTAAAAAAAGGAGAGGTCAAGGTGAACAACCCAGAATACAAGAAAAAGGAATACAACAAAGGTCCCCCAACAACCAAAACCACACAAAACAAATGGAAAACCCCAACTCAATAGCAACTACTCTGTACTTAGATCATAAACCCCTGTCACATCTAGCAATAAAATCTTCGAAAAAAATCCCCTTGAAATTTAGCAAACAATTTACTCCAAAAAAACAAAGCCATAATAGAAATAACAATATCTAGAATAGGGAGCTCTTTTCCTTCAAACATGCGACTGATTCTTTCCTTCCAAAGGCCCTAACAAGCCGCAAATGGAATCAGGCCACACAAAATGTGCTTCGATTTCAAGAACGAGCTTCCCAAGTCAGCCAAGACGCAAAGAGAACTTGCACTGAGGAGGAAGACAATCTGACAAACCAGAATAGAGACAAGAAATGTGACCATATCTGATGTGCGACACAACAATGAATAAGAATATGATCGGCTGACCCTCCACTTGCCTAACAAAAACTACAAAAAATTGGAGTTTGAAGCTCTCTCCTAATCAATTGATCAAGGTCAGAGTCCTCCCAATTGCTGATGCTCACACAAAGATAGATATTTTCAATGGCACCTTCCCTCACCGAATAAAAGAATGAGGGAAGTTTCTGGTACAGTCTGGAAACCTTGTATGAATACAACAAACTAACCGAAAAACATCCCTCCTTTGTCCCATCCCAAATCCTAAGGTCTTCTGATTCTGCACTGGTTGGAGACTTGGAGTGTCCTCAATGTTTGAAGTAAACCTCCCCAAGTTCTCCACCTCCCAGTCATTGCATGCTCTTCTGAAAGATATTTCTTCACTTCCTAGAAGAATTATTATTTAATATTAAATCCCTATCCTATTTCAATGTATTTTTCTTTGCCTTAATGTCACCCTTCCTTTTCATTTGTCTAAATAAGCATGTGAGGGAATTCAAGCTTTGAACTTTGGAATTTAAGTCTTTCTCCTTTCTTCAAGCTTTGCTATTTGGAAAATTTTGAGGTTGTAAACCATCCCAAAATGATGGGTTGACTTAGATAATCTATAATGCTTCTCTTCTAATATTTTTGAAAATTTAAGTTTGACTTAGATATATGGTTTAAAGTTTTAAACCATCTAAAAAATGTCTTGACTAAGAGAGCTTGATCTTGTCCGAGATTGGAGTGAAAGAATGGTCCCAAAACATTGAATGTTTTAGGATTGTCTCAATCAGCATGTTTAAAAAATTTCTCCTGATCGAGACAAATGATTCAAGATGAGATTTTACACCTTGTTTGATCAAAAGCCAACAAAGAAAAAAAAAACAAATAGAAGAATTAAAAAAAAGGAATAAAGAGATTGCAAAGGAGCTTGAGAAATAATTTTCACCTCCCCATGGCTTTTGCAAGCTTCTTGACCATAAATTGTTAGAGCTGAACAGGTGGAGAGCGGCAAAGTTTGAATTTCAAATTCATCTCCATTGTTCCAGTTGTCACTCGGGTAACAATCAATAATTCCATCCTACATATGTGAAACAAGTTATGAAGATGTAGAGGAGTTAGGTGACAAATGAAAATATGACTCATGGAAAAACACATGATCTGAACTGTTACAACACGAAATCCAATGGTTGGATTTTATCATAGCGATATGTATAATTGGGATACATATAAATCCCGACCATTGGATTTTGTGTTTTAATGGTTAGGAATATGCGTTTTTCACATGCGCACGTGTATGCACATGCACACACACACACTCTTACTATATAGGTAGTAAGTACTATTGATCAAAGAAAATAAATAAAAAGAATAAAAAAAAAAGAAATGGAGAGATTGCACAGGAGCTTGAGAAATAATTTTCACCTCCCCATGATTTTCATGAGCTTCTGGACCATAAATTGTTAGAGCTGAACAGGTAGAGAGTGGCAAATTTTGAGTTTCAAATTCATCTCCATTGTTCCAGTTGTCACTCGGGTAACTATCAGTAGTTCCATCCTACATAAGTGAAATAGGTAATGAAGAAGTAGAGTCGGGTGACAAATGAACACATGACTCATGGAAAAACACATGATCCCAACTGTTAAAATACGAAATCCAATGGTACGGTTTTATCATAGGGATATGTATAATTGGCATAAGTATAAACCCTGACCATTGGATTTTGTGTTTTAACGGTCAGGATTATGTGTTTTTCACACATGCATGCATACCCACATATACACGCACAAGTTTTATTGATTAAATAACAATTTTGAAAGAAAACTAGAGAACTCACCATTTCTCAAACCCAAAATTTTATCCACTTAGATTCATAGCCTGTTTAAGAAAGACAGGGCTAAATAAGTACTCATTGAGGCATCCCTTCCAAACTGGGGGAAAATCTAGACTTTAAAAAAGCAATATTGTAGTTGAAAACAAGAAAATCAGTGCTGATATATTACAACAAGATTATTACTTAATACTCCTCAATGAACCACAATTTCAGAGAAGTCTCTTCAAATCACATGCTATTAAATCATTACACTATGCCATACATTTGAACAAACATATAATCCGTCAAGTGTGACAGCATAGAAAGGCAAGAAAACAAATCATTAGTAACAAGTAACACCAACAGTAACAAAAGTTCCTTTTAGGGGATGGGTTTTCTCAAATGACACCTTTAACATCTTGACTAGAGTGGCAGATGACATCCCTGGTTGGCTGCTCAAGCCCCATAAATAATATACTCACATCTCCAATACTGAAAATTTTATCCCAACAGCACTCTTCCGAGTGGCAAAAAGAGGCATTCTTCTTTCACCTTTTTCGTCTAAAGAATAAAAAAAGTTCAATATCTCCAGTTTGTAGGGAAAAATACAACATATTGTAGGATATTGGCATGATGTGGACAATGGGCGTTTCCACATGGTCAATACAGCTGGTTAACTATCAGATGGGGAGTCTAGATTAATCATTGTCAGTCCTTCACATAGAAAGAAAAGTCCACCACTCCCGTACTGTGGTATGGATTGCCACTCCATAAACCTTTTCCCTTTTTTGAATCAACAATCTGCTAAATTATATATCTTGATGAAACTTCACCCATACAATATATGAAATGGAAAAGCAAGAATATGATCACTTTAATATCAAATATAATCAAGACTATCACGTAACGTCACAAAAACACTATTTTTTCACATATTTCTCTAGATCATCACCAGAGACTAAATAACACTCGATCAATCAAATGCTACGATAAAAAAGGCAAGGAAACTAATCATTTCACAATTTTCACATGAAAATTATTGCTCAATGTCCACAACAAATACCAACTTTACCACAATTCATTTTAGGAGATGGGTTTTCTCAATAGACAACAAAAATCTTGACTAAAGTGGCAGGGTATTTTTACATGTTGCAGCTGAGGCACCGGATGGCCAGACCCAAAGTGTTTGACACATTTCACCACCTCACCATCTACCCAGTATTTTTTTTAAGTGGTATAAGGGGCCAATGAGGGACCCCCATGGAGTCAGCCATCTGTACATCAAAATGTGCCTCCCACAACAATTTTTGGAATATTCTCCCGTCAAATCACATAGACCCCATGTCCATGTGTTGTACAATCAGTCCCTGGCTGGCCCCGCATCGCCATGTAAAGAAGCTCAACAAGAAGCTTAACAAAAACACCAGCCTTAAATCATGTTTGAGGCAAAGCATCAAATGTATGGCTAAGATGGGCAAGATATTCCAATGGGTTGTCTGGAATAACAAATTGCTATGAAGTCGGTGTTTTTCTCCCATCTCTAACATTGTTTGAGGCTAGAAAAGTCCAAAACTTAACTGCATCTCCCCTGTTATCAGGTTTAGTTCAGTAGCATTTTGCCAAGCTGGAAAAGAAACATGTTTCTTTTGCCTTTTTTTGGTTCAATAAAGAATATAAAATGTTCAATAGCTGCAATTCATATTAGAAGAATAAAATGCATGGTAGGCTATGGTTATTATGTGAACAAGGGAACTGCGCATGCGGTCCATGGTTTTAAAACTTTGTATTTCATCTTCTAACAATCGATCCCAAGTCAACTTGTTTGAGTCAACTCGTCTCTAATTAAATAAACAATTTAATTTGATTTACAATTATTTAATAATTGTAAATAATTATAATGTTTTTTATAAAATAAGGTGGATTAGAATATGCTTAGTCATGAGATCATTTTTTATTTATTAAGATAATAAATATTTAAATTGTATAGAAATTAATTAATTTAATAAAAATTCAAAAAAACCCATATAGTTCAAACGAGTTTTACAGACTATTCTCGGTTCTCAATCGAGACAACATGCATGAAGAATCACATTGAATATCCTGCTCATTCTTGAACAATACCAAGATGACTCAGGCACGCCATCTCAGTCTTAAGTGTCTAAGATGGCCACGTCAGCCCTCCACGTGGCAAGAAAACCCCACAATTACTGTAAAAAGTTTTGGATTGTCTGTCCAGACTACCTTTTCATCTTCTTCGTTCATAATCTCCCAAATAATACTTAATCTATCAAACCATGCAACCTAAAAAAAAAAAAAAGCATTTAAAAGAATGGCTTCATGACCGTACGTTACAGAGAGATTAATCGCTTAAAAGTAAAAAACCCTCAAAGAAACACCAAATACACAGAAATTTCTTCAAATCAATGACCCATTAAACCCTACAATCAAACTAGATACTGAAAAAACACTCAATCGATCAAATGCAGCAACAAAGAAAAAACAAGAAAACGAATCAACTCACGACCGTACAACTATTACCAACTCAACAAACACTAATTCTAAAAATAAATTTCTCTCAATCTCAAGCTGATAAACCCTAAAACAACAACAAACATTTAGTTCAGAAAAAGAAAAAAAGATGCATCAATGTTTACGTTTGAATCTTGGAGGGATTTTACCTCTACTGTTCGAAAAATGCTCAAGCTTAGATCGATCTCCTTAAGAAGATCGATCAGGAAACGAAGAAATAAGACTAAAAGCTTCGGAATGGTGGTGGTGGTGTCAGCGGAGAGAGAGAGAGAGAGAGTGGAAGCTGAAATGAAGGTGGTGTCTGTAGTCCGTACGGGTGTTTACGGTTGGTTACTGTTAGAGAGAAAGCAGTGCATCATACCTACATCAATATAAACTGCTTTTGTCCCCACAAAATGCCACGTGTTATATAATTTTCTTTTAAAATGGCCGCAGTGGACGGTCGAGATAGGGTACATCGACAAGACAGTAAAATATTTCTCTTTTAATTTTCAGTAATATCTGGAGCATGATTTTTAAACTGGTCCGAGACCGAGACGTATCGTCCGAGTTAACTCGATATTGAAGTCTAACGAGATCAACTCACAATGTGTCATGAGACGATCGCGTATCGTGAAATAAGTGAGTCATTTCGAACGATATTTTCAAAAAATTTCGACGATACAAACGATATAAACGAGACAACACAGATTTTATTTTAACTCGTGAGATAAACGAGTTGTATTGGACGAGATTTTCAAAATCTTGTCGAAATTAATCGAGACAATCGAGTTTTGCCTCAATCTTTAATTATTTCACCCATAAATCGATTTTCTTTCATTATTTTTTCATCTTCTCCACCAAGTAAACAACCGAGTTTTTTTAAATTTTATATATTTTATATTTTTTTGAAGCGTTTCATGCCATGCCTTCAAATATTAAAAAAAACATTCTTATAAGTAACAAAAATGTGTAAACATTTATGGATTGCATGCTTTATTTCTAAAATATAAGCATGTAATATATTCTACAAGGTTAGAAATACCATTTAAAGAAGCATGACAAACAACACTGCAGCTGTGATTGTTCATCCATCAATATAATAAACACCTTTTTTAGAAAAAAAAACATAGAATTCAATTTATTTTGATAAGTATATTATGATTTTTTTTTAAATTTTATATTTTTTAATAGGAATCATTTCTGAATTTTTTATTATTTTTTAAATGGTTAAAAATCATTGTCTCGATGTCAAATGAGACGACTCGAATGAGACGAGATGTATCGTTCGAGTCAACTCGATATCAGAGTTGAACGAGACGAGATCAAATACCGAGTTTAAAAACCATGATCTGGGGTGACATTTGATTTTCAAAACCTTTCGTCTAGGTTAAAAGGGTTTTATTTTGAGAGCTACTATTGACACCCAATTTTACTTATTACACCCAATTAAAGATTAAAACACACAATTAATTTGGCTCAAATTATTATCTCAACGTTACAAAACATTTTCATTCAAACAATTTCATTAAGTGTTTGCAATTATGATTAAGCTTATTTAAAAACTTCAACCAAAAAAATAAAAAAATGAAAAAGAGCTTCTATTCCCACCCCAACTTTTACTCATTCTTAATTTTTTTTTTTTAAATTTTAAATTGGAGTGTAATACCTAAAAGTTAGGTGTAAGTAAGTCTCGTTCTTTTAATCTCAACTATAGGCCATACCGAGGGTGATTTTTTTTATAAATGCTATTGGCACCCCAATTTTTACTATTTATTATAGGCAATTCTATCTATGTAATACATAATAATTCTCAAATCCCCTGGTTTGTACTGTTTTGAAATTTATGTGCCAAATTGATGAACCAATTGCATTGTGCCACTTGTATTAACAAAATAAGAGCTATTGGTTAATGGAGAGAAAAATTTGGTACAAAATTTCACCTCGTCAGATTTTACTAGCTTTTTTTAATAAATATGGCACAATGGCATTGATTAATCAACTTAGCACATAAATTTCAACGAGAACTGTTATTGGCACCCCAATTTTTATTTATTACACCCCAATTTTTTAAATTATCTATCACACCTTAATTAAAGATTAAAACACCCTCTTTAAACATTATCATGGCTCGGTTCAAATTTTAATCTCAACATTACAAAATATTACAACACTTGTTCAAACCATTTGAGTAGTTGTTTACAATTGTGATTAGGCTCATATAAAATCATAAACACAAAATATAACAATCTAGCGAAAAAAAATAAAAAAATACAAGAGAATTTCTATTGGTACCCCAACTTTTATTCTCAATCATTCACTTATTTTCTTTATTTTTAATAAAGGTGTAATAAGTAATAGTTGGGAAGCTAATAGCAACTCTCATTCAAAATAATAGATCTTCATTCTCTAAAATAGTACAAATCAAGGGATTAGAGAGTTATGTATGATGAATAAGAGATATATTATATGCAATTGACTCCCTTGCAAAGGCCATTTTTTGAATTCTTACACGTAAGCCATTCAATGTTCTATTTTGGTTGTTTTTATTTATTGGGATTCTTATTGGTGTTGTTTGAGAATCAAGTCCTCTGAGGGATTTCATCTTTTGAATGACTAATTGTTTTCTACAAGACTTTGATGAGTGAGACTAGAACAATCCAAAAGCCTAGGATCTGATACTTTGATGCATTGTTAATTAGTTGATATTGATATTGGACGGTGGATAAGGATATGCTAATGTTGCTTGGTATTCAAATATTTTAGAGAGTCAAATGAAATAGTTTGGATATATTTAATTAAGAATGTAGACATGAGACTCCAGCTGATTAAGGTCCAAGATGCAATGTTTTAGTAGATTCAAGCCCGAGAATTGTTGCTCTGCAAACTCAATTAAGGTTTGAAAAATAAGACTTCAACAAATCTTAATATGAAAAATAAAATTTAGACACTTCAAATCCAATCCCAAGAAAAAAAAGAGGTTCAAATAAGTCCAAGGATAAGTTATACTTTAGCATCACACCAGACTTGTCGTCCAATCAAGCCACAAAAATGTTGTGTCATTTGCTTTGGCATTTGGATACCACAATGTCTGCCAACATAATTTTTTTTGCATCTAATCTTCTTATATCCTTTGCAAAAAAAGGGCATATGTAGACACCTCATTTTTAACATTTGTTTGATTACTACTTGTCATAGTAATCATCTAAGAGCTCTGAAATGAGCTTTAAACTATTGTAAATGCTCAGAGATGAGACATAAACTATTGTACACTCCAAGATAAGGATAAACTGACCCATTCTCCAAAATAAGCTAAAATTACATATAATCTAAGAAGAGAGAGAGAGAAAAAAAAGAGAAAATTAGATAATTGCCAAACGACTTCCGTTTCAAACAAAACTCAACATACAAACCCATCATGAAACATAGAGAACATAAATCTAAGTCGCACACTCGAAAAATTATAACATAGGAAACTATGAAAATATGCTTAAGACCTCATCTAACTAGAAAACACTCCAAACAACCTCGAATTCTGCCATGTAACATAGAAACCTCTCATTTAGGGTCAAAACATCCAAACCGTAGAAAACAACTAAGCCTCCAGGAATCCTAAGATTTATGAAAATTATCGAAATTTGACGAAAATAATAATTTGAAAAGAACACATGTCAAACGATTTCTCTTTTCGACAAAACTTGAAAAATTATTACATACGGAGACACAGAAATTGAAAACTTTTTTTTTTTTTTTTACTAACCGAGTGTCCGGGCCAGCTTGCGCGCGAAATCGAAAACTTATATCCCACACTTTGAAATAGCATAACAAAAAATTACAATAATACCCTTGGTGGGACCCACATATTTGATATGTTCCTAAAATAAGAAAAGACAACCCCAAATACTTCAAAAACACTACCTATGCTGTCGAATTGAGATTTCGAGTTCAGTGAGACCAAAATCGTCGAAATTGGAGAAGTTTCTGAAAAACCCCAAAGAATCATGATACGAAAATACCTTTAGCACATTTTGAATCGACATTAAACATTCACTTTTTGATAAAAATAACTGCAAAATTATATTTAAGCCTTAGGAACGACTATAGACAATCCTCCAAATTCAAAATATTTTTTTTTTTCAAAAATACCCTTGACAATATGTAAGATTACCGAAACGCCTTCCAAATTAGATCCAACCAAGAAACTTTTCCAAAAACTAACCTAAGACATAACTCACCAACTCACAACAATCAATTGACCACCCCTTGCATTTGTCTCACACGTGGCCTTCATGTTATCTTTTCCCTCCAAGTCAACTTAGCCTCAAACCACACATGGACTCTTACCATCGAACCCAACTCATTAACGACCAACTTCTAACACCATTCGATTCTCTGACTACACATGTGGCCCCCATTCCTCTTTTCCCTTCTTTCACCTCATTTCCACAAAAGAAGTAACTGCCCCCCACCTCCTCTTTTCGCTCTAAATAAGAAATATCAAGTCTTAAGGGCATTATACTGGTCACTAGGACTCAGGGGAAGACGAGAGATTTGCAAACTAGCCAATTAGACCAATTATTATAGAACTTATACTAATTTTTTTAAAAAAACCTAAACTAGATTAATTACATCCTATTTTCTATAACTTTTTAATTTAAATCTATGAACAAACACAAAAGACTAAAAATATAATAATAATAATAATAATAATAATAATAATAATAAACACATGAGAGAGGTATGAATTCTTATTCAACAACCAATCCCGCTAACGGCGTCAAAAACTTGTTATTACTAAAATAATGTAGATTAAATGCCTCACATGTATGGTTGTAGCGAAGTAATAAAATCTCGGGATTTTGAGGTCGATCTACGAGGATTGTGTAAAAGTTGAACGAAAACATGTGAGAGGTGAAAAAAGATTACTTAGACTATGAAAAAAATAATTTTTCCACACTTTCATATGGAATAAAAATTACATGATTTAAAATAGAAATTAAAAGTGCCAAGGCATCAAGGATCCACTCAAAAATTACAATTTTATTTCATTCAATTTTTTTTTTTATATTAAAGATTCTCCTTAACCGGATGATATAACAATTAAATCGAAATTTTATTTTCTAAAATATTTTAAAAAATCTAAGGTTGCCACGTGTAATACATTACATATCACATGAATTCTCTAAGTAATCAATGTAAAATTTATCCATGTTCGATGTAGATTATCAATAAATTAATGAACAAAATATTTAAATCTTGGCAAATAAGGATCGATCCACAAAGATAGTGCTGATTCAATATTTCTTTCAATTCAAAATCGATTGGGAGTCGAAGGTAATAAGTTAAAACAATTTTTAGGAAGAATTGTAAACTAAATTCAAATGGAATATAAATATTATAAAAGAAATGTTAGATGAGTTAAATCCATGGAATATAAATATTGAGATCAGATTAGGATTTCTAGGGTTTGAAATCCTTCCGTAAATAAAATAACTTTCAAGTCCTTTTTCAATACGAAATATTTGTATCTGTCAAACTCTTATACAAATCTTGAGGAATTATCCACCGACACCACCACGCCGTCCAAGTTGACTAAGGCACCGCGATCCATGTGGGCCCAATGGTCTTGCATTTTTGTCCTTGGTCTTGTTTTGGATCCTAGACCACAATAAAATCTTTGAATTTTTTTGATTCGCCTTAAAATTTTGCGACTTTCTCCTGTTACACATAAATAACTGTAATTAGGTCCGAAATACATAATTTAATTGAAAATAATAATTATTATGAACTAACAATGAATTATATATAATTAGAGGATTTACTATAGACTTTATCCATAAAATCTATGTAATTAGAGCTCTAGAAATTACTTCTAAATCTTAATCAATCCACAATAAATTAAGAAAAATTTCCAATCATTCAATATGGTGATCATACACAAAAACTAAAATTTTATTTTATAGATATTGAATCAAACCAATTAATTAACTCATCTTATATCAATAAAAAAAATATAAAAATTAATGTACCATTGTTAATAGAAAATAAAATTACAATATTCAAGTCCGACTCTTAGTCTTAAACAGAATTTTAGCCTACAATCTCCATAGACGAGTCTAGCAAAATTATTGAATAAAAAAATTAAAAAAATAAACTAAAAAAAATTAAAGAGAAAACTAGAAAGAGATTGAAAAATAAGAAGAAGAACAACGAGAGGCCTAAAGAAAATAAATAATGATGGAAGATTAGACAAAATAGAAATAAATAATAAAATAAAAGGTGAGAGATACGAGATGAGAAGGAATTTAACGTGTGGAGAAAATAAAGAGTGAAATAGAAATAAAAAATATATGGGAAAGAAATATGTGATCTTTTAGAATAATACAACATAGTAATGAATATGTTTTGTGTGGTACATAAAGCATGTGTAGAGATTCTTTAGCTCTTCATTTAACTTGTCCCATAAGCGCTCAACCATTTTGCATGTTTTCTTCACTAAAAGTCCATTTTTAATATTTTTCTCTCATTTTGAACCTCCAACACCTACAATAATGAAAATTCAATTAAGTGGTCCATATTGATCAAATTAATATTAATTAATAATCATAAATTGGGGATAAATATCATCCGTTTATACAATTATTAGCCCTATTGAATATACTCGCGTTTATAATCAACCAAACGAGTAAAAATTTACCAAATTGTCATTTGCATTTTTTGCACATATGGACAGAAAAACCATTCAAAACCTAAAGGTCATGTTTGTTCCCCTTATTATTATTTCTAAGTCTTGAGGTCCCATTTTCCTAACGTGACGAGATCTCTAGGTCATTGAAATATGTGGCAAACCTTAGCGTACATAATTCTTATATTCTGCGTACCGAAAAAAAATGGAATCACGAGGAGTGAGAAAGGATGATAGAAGAAGGCCTCTCACAAGCTTTCGACTTCTTCGCATATTCTACGCTCATCATTAGGAATCCACAGTAATCGGGTGACGGATTGTCAGATCAGACAGATGCAAAATGGGGTATCTATAGATGGATCCTCATACTATATTAGTTATTTCATAATTACAAGAAATATCCCTCTCAATAAGAGTTTGAAGGTTAATAAAATACAATCAACCTCTAATATACCGATCCCAAGAGTGAAATTTATACCCATTTCTCAAAGCAAAGCAACGCACTAATTAGTTTTTCTCCATTGATGCTGAAAAGAAATTACCCCGAGCGAAGATTTTGAAGATACAATTTGACAAACCAAGTACTTATCTCCAAGGAGTTTGAACCCTCCCCAAATTACAATTTAGAATTCTTTCTGAATCAGAAACAATAATAATCATTGGGATGCTTCGACCCCGTAAAAACTCATGTCCATCTGTGATAGCTTCGAGTTCTAATTCATTTATATCAGTAAATGTACTTGATTCATAAGTTGCTTTATAACAACCGCTAAGAAGGTCCCTAATTATCCAATGAAAACCAACCTTACCTTCATACAAGGCTCCATCGTAATTCAACTTTAGGGGGGGCGACATCTGGAGGCTCACATTTACAAAGAACCGAATGAAATTAAGTTTGATTACGCACCTAGATTATAGGAGTAAGGATTACGATAATATCTTGCTACATAGTAGCATTATTAGTTGATTAGGATTTAGATTAGGTATTAATTTTATTACATTTGGATTATGATAAATTTAGAAAATAAAAATAAAAATAAAATTGGGATCAACATGAATTTAGAGTAAAATCACGTTAATTAGATTATGATTTTTATCTTTTTTTAATAATAAATACCCATTATATTGTGATTGAAAAAAATGAGGAAATTTATCAAAAATCCTTTTGGTCATAGGAGATTAACCATCTCAAATCATTCGAGACCTGATCTGTCTCAAATCAAAACAATCTTTCATACTTATTTACCTTTTTTTTTTTTTTTTTTTGTTGTTGTTGTGATTTTATCATCACTTTATGATCAAGGTCATAACAATTGGTATCAAGGCAGTGTTCCTCAGATTTATTGAGAAGAAATTCCAATAGGTCGTGCTTTCATAGTCATTACACATACTCAAATCAAAGGAGAAAAAGTACAGTTTGATGAAGAACATGAAGTCAAATGAGACATGCAAGGAAATATTGGAATCAATGTGTGATGATTGGAAAGAAGTTGGTCACTTAATTGAAGAAATGCATGCAACAACCAAATTTTACCACGTATCTAATGATAGATCATTTTTTGGATATATATTCAAATGCCATCGAAGATGATCACGTTATGGAGGGATTTCAAACAAATATTAAACAATTGGTATCAGATCATTCCTTACCATCATTATCCCAGGAGCAGAAATAAATGTCAAAAGCAATGAACATATTAAAGATGATTCCAAGTATCGAATAAATTTGCTTAAAATAAATTGAAAATCACATTAGCTAGTTATGATGGTCTTATGGAAGGATAGCCTCCCTTTATCATTAAAATGTTTAATTTTTTTTTAAATTGATGCCACAAAGTAGTTCCTTTGGTAGGCCACAAAGTAGTTCCTTTGGTAGACCACAAACAAACAAGCAGCAGCTCAACTCGATTAATATTTTTTATTTTTTCAAAATTTTCCGTTTGGAACGGTTTAAAACTGTTCCTAAATCTTAAAGATTTTGACAGATTTGAAGCAGTTTATATCTGTTCCGAAACTACAAAATCAGAAACGGTTTATGGCCGTTGAATACGAAATGGTTTATGGCTGTTGAATCTGAAACAGTTTATGACAGTTCCAAACTATAGAGTCTGAAACGGTTTCTTACTATGTTACTTACTTTGCGATGCCTCAAAGTAAGAAATTGTCTATAGCCGTTTCAGACCTATTTAGGAACCGTCCAAAATAGCTCCGAATGACAATTTTTGTTGTAGTAATTTAGATATAAAATGCTCAGATTAAAATGCAAAGGATATTTCAATGAATAATAAATTTCAAATGAAATCTATCAAATAAAGTACAATGGTAGACCACTCTCAATTACAATTTGTGGGGGTATAGAGATTTTGACAAAGAATGGGGTCCGCACTCACTTTATTGCCTTTCTTCTTCTCCACTCTTCAATTTTATTGTCTTTCCTTTCCTCTCCATTTTTTTCAATACTACCTCTAACTTTACTATATTTCCTATTTTACTCTTCACCTTTTTAATAATACCCCTCTAACTTCATTATCTTTTCACTTTTAACTCTTCTTATGAAACCTATTTAACTTTACTATATTTCCTCTTTTACTCTTCACCTTTTTAATAATACCCCTCTAATTTCATTATCTTTTCACTTTTAACCCTTCCTATGATACCTATCTAATTTTATTATCTTTCCCTTTTTACGTCTTTACCCCCAAAGAGGGTGCCTGTGGCATTGGCATAGACAAAATCTATTATTATTATAAGTATGCGCATACAATTATGTTTGTTTTAATTATTTTAATAGATTAGTAACTTTCTTATATATTTAAAAGATAGGAAATACGTATGATAATGTAAGAAATATTTTTTTAATTTGATCATAATAATGAGAGAATACATTACATAATAGTTAACTCACTTAAGAGAAAACTATTCACATATTAAAGTATTTGCCGTTAATGAAACAATATATTATAATTTCCATGAACCATGTTCTAGTTTTTTAGGTCCTAGACTCTTTAATACGTCAATGTGTGGTAAAATGTTAGTGACCTTCATTTCCATAATTAACATAGGGTTAGAATCCCTTGACTCTTAAGAATGACTCATGAAAAAAACACATGATCCCAAATCTTTAATGCAAAATCCAATGGTTGAGATTTATAATTAGGATAAGTATCTCCAAGATTTGTGTTATCATGATACCTATAAATCTGAACCATTGTATTTTGTGTTTTTTCATGATTCATTCTTAGGAGTCAACGGATCCCAACCCATTAATTTATATGGCTGTTTATTGTAGTTTGATGTCTTATGATATGTTTTCTAATCCACATTATCATTTCTTATATTTTTTAATGAAAACTTTCTCAACACTTAATTCTATCATTTTCATGAAAATTGACTGGTTTCCATATTGGTCAAAATATTTGGACGAAATGTTTTTATTTTCAAGATGACCTTAAGATTGTTAATGTATACAAACATAAACAATCTTAAGTAAATGTTCCGCATGGACCTATTAAGATTGCAATCTAGGTTTTTATTCACTCACTGATCTGATCAGTAGTATAATTCATTGGAATTATATCCTTTAGTAACAAATCGTTTGCTTTTAAGGAAACTTACATTATAGATTCATGAGTAATCCTAAGAATGATACTTATGGATCTTATGGATGTATGAAAATTATGAAGCATAAGTTGAAAGAAAACATGAAAGATGTGGCAAGTTTAAATTGAATGACAATAGGATTAATGCCGGGCATCAATAGATGGTTAAGTTGAAAGACAACGGAGTCGTGTTGTGGAAGTGAGGTATGAGGTACAATCTTGACGTCACTTCAGCATTATTCAAAAAGAAGAAGGCTCTCATGAGTTAACCTAAATGCACAAATATTTTCCTGTACATAGGCGTACTCAAGATTTAAGAACATTGTTTTTTTTTTTATGACCTAGAGATGCATGCTCAACAATTAAAACAAGGATTTTTTTTGGGGTCCAATTAGGTTAATTGGACACCCAATGTCCAACAAATGGCTGGGTTGGGAAGAGAAATACAAGATTCCTTGCGATTAGTATAGGCTTCTTAGTGATCAGTTTCCCTAGGGAACAATTAGCTATTAATTAGACACTCGCGTCCAACGTACTTACATCCTAGAAAAGTCCTTATACCAGGGGCAAAGACCCACCATTAATAAATTAAATTTGAACAACTCATATTAAACCAATCAAATTGTATCTGGAAGATATACACTGATTTTACTCATATTCTTGTATTAAAGACATTACCTAAACTTACACAAGGGGAGCAAACCACTATTTACACTAAGCAGCCCAAACAAATTACGTTAGATAATGTGGTATTAAATGCTAAAACAAGGGGAACGGCCCACTGTTTAGACTAAACAACTCAACTCCAACCAATCAAAAATCAATTGAGAAGATTTACAACAGATTTTATTCTATGTAAATCACCCCAAAAAAATCCTTGTTAGATATATATAATGTGGTATTGAATGCTAAAACAAGGGGAACAACCCACTGTTTATACAAAACAATTCATCTTCAACCAATCAAAATGATTTGTGAAGATTTACACACATTAATTCCACTCATATTTTTGCATTAAAGTATTGGCTGCTAAACATCCCCTACTTGCCTATATATGCTTCATGCTTCAATCAGTTTTAGCATTGGAGTGACTGAGAGCCTCCTTTCCCTTTCTACTTAATAGTAGTAGTAATGCTTCCCCCTCTTCTCTTCTACAATTTTTTTGGTATTAGAAAATGCCTAAGACCTTGGAGATGTTGTTGGTTGATTAGGAAGATTAGTCCAACAAAGTCTTTGGGTAGGCTTGGTTCATTGTTTATGCCATTTCATGTGTATCATACTTGGATCACTGTAGATGATACCAATGTGTGGATTAGATCAACGAATCGTTAGTTTCCATGTTGCAAACTCACATCTACATGGTTGGAAACTGTGTAAGGTAAGAAATACATACTAGTGTAATATAGATTATTTTATATTTCCACTACTTCCGAACGAAGTAGATAATTATCATATAAAGATGACTACATCTTCTAAGGACTAGTGTATTAGCAACATTATTGACCAAGCCTTTGAGATGAGTTTTTTTCCCTCGATGTTGTTTTCATTGTAGTATTGACAATGTTAATAATTCCTTCTCATTGTGAAAGTATTTTTCTAAGGGTTTTGCCGTCAAATTTGTTTTGGTCTGTCAAGTTTACTTTTTACCAAAACAAATTTGATGGCAAAATTCAATCACACTATCTAATAAGTTGGTTTTCGACGGGGGAGAACCTTTGATTTCACACTTTTTCATCTAGTCTATGTAGTAGCATTATTACAAATTCAGCAAAATCTCTAAAATTTAGAATAGACTTATTATATTTGTGTACCTAGAGACAAAATTAGAATAATAATTAGGGATAGTTATGGAAGAAACATAGTTCTTGAGGTTGTTAATGTCCCATTGAATTCTTTGTACCATGGATATCCCTACCCAATTACATGTATCCGTATGTCAACCTTACTCTTTACATTGTTGTTATTGTATCATTAGTTGCATTTACAATTTTGATGGCAAAAGTCGATCCCTATCGAATAAGTTCGTCTTTCGACAGAGGAGAACCTTTAATTTCACACCTTTTCATCTAGTTTATGTAGAAGCATTACTAGAAATTCGACAAAATCTCTAATATTTAGAATAGAATTTCATTAAACAAAATAAGATAAAATTATTATGTTTTTGTACCAAGAGACAAAATTAGAATAATCTTTAGGGATAGTTGTGGAAGAAACACAGTTCTTGAGGTTGTTAATGTCCCATTGAGATGACTAAATCTTCTAAGGACTAGTGTATTAGTGGCATTATTGACCAAGCCTTTGAGATAAGTTTTTTTTTTTCCTCGATGTTGTTTTCATTGTAGTATTGACCATGTTAATAATTCCTTCTCATTGTGAAATTAATTTTTGAAGGGTTTTGCCGTCAAATTTGTTTCGGTCTGTTGAGTTTACTTTTTACCAAAACAAATTTGATGGCAAAATTCAATCACACTATCTAATAAGTTGGTTTTCGACGGAGGAGAACCTTTGATTTTACACTTTTTCATCTAGTTTACATAGTAGCATTATTCCAAATTCGACAGTCTCTAAAATTTAGAATAGAATTTCATTATACAAAATAAGATACAATTATTATATTTGTGTACCATGAGACAAAATTAGAATAATCTTTAGGGATAGTTATGGAAGAAACATAGTTCTTGAGATTGTTAATGACCCATTGAACCCTTTGTAGCATGGATATCCCTATCCAATTAGTTGCATGTATCCTTATGTCATGGAACCTTACTCTTTACATTGCTGCTGTTGTTGTTGTTGTTGCTTTTATTTTATTTTTTTATTTTTCAGTTTTTGCTAAACATGAATCTGATTTTTTATTCTAATCAATGGTTTCCTAGCTTGTAAGAAAGATATTTGGACTGAGGAAGCAGAGTAGATATCATCAAGCCAGATAATTATCGAGATGTTGATTGTGAGAAGAACTCATGACAGATCCATTAAAAATCACTGGAATTCAATCAATGGATCCAAGTTTTTATTAAGCTGGTATGGGTAAGCTCGGTCCACAGATCAAAATTCTTGAATCTAATAATATTTATTGATGACGACATGTTTATCTTGGTCAATGTATTTATCAAGAGGAATCACATTTTTATTTATTTATTTTGCTAACCAAGAAAAGGTTTGTTCCTCTCAATGAAAAATCTTTTTGTCGATGATGGTGGTGTTGTTGAGTATAAAAGTGAGCAATTCAAGACTGTAAATCATCTTGTCATGTAGTGCCACCATCTTCAATCTCTTTTATTTCTTTTTCTTCGGATATTATAGGATCCTTTCTTCGTTCAAATGAGTCTGAGGGTTGGATAGATCTTTGTAGTGTTAACCTAGTATAAATCTCAATGAGAAATACCATAATTGATACTTTATTTCAATCCAAAGAAATCTCTTCTCTTGTTTATGAAATTTTTTTTTTCACTAAGCAAGCAAAAGTGTAAACCATGCAGAAATATATTTTGTAAAATGAAAATGGGCCACCTGAGATTGATTGCTCTTATGAGTTTTTGCACAAATTAACAATTCTTTTTATATTGATGGTGCCAGCTAGCTTAGTTGATAAATTTTATAGGTGATAATTAATGCCACATATCTGGGTTCAATTCCCGCCATAACTAAGTTACTGATCATACCAAAAACAAAAGTGCCAGCTAGCTTGGTTGGAAAAATTCATGGATGATGATCCCATCGACCTTCAATTCTCTTCATCACCGAGTTAGTTATCTCATTAAAAAATAGGCTTATCGATCAAAAAGAAATAAAACCCAATTCATCTTCTCAAGTCCATTAGGCCAAATTCATTATTTTTGTTGTTGATATAATTACTACAAACTTAATCTTGAACCGGCTTTCTAATGAAATTTGGTAAGACCCGATGGGAGCATAGATCAGTTTGGTGTTAGAACACTCATAAAAAGATGAAGGCTCTTAACGAAACTAAATTTGAGGAGATCATGCAAATTAGACAGAAAATGAGAAATATCCAAATCATACTATTAAATTCGACATATTTTCACAAAATGTACCAAAATATTTTCATCTCCATGAGATTTGACACAAAATTTAAAAGACACTGTATATATATATATTTATTTATTTCAGTATAAATCACTATTTATTTCATGGAATATTTCCATTAGTATGCACATACAAAGATATTGGTTCGATTTGCTTGTGCTTGGGTTGGACCTCACGAAAGTTGCCATCCAAGATAGTCACTTATTAAGCACATGAGGTTAACACTCTCAGCAAATTGTTTGACAACTTAATAACATGAGAATATTTAATCATTCCAAAGCACAATTTATCACGTGTAAAATTTGCAATGCATGGATACAATATATTTGGCATTTAATTATGCAGTATACCTTGTTTTTAATACTCATGACAATAGTTCCGCTCAATGTTTTAATCAATACTAGAAGGTGGCATGTCCTATGAAAAACTATGAAGAGACATGATAGAAAATATCACAAATATGGTTCAAGAATAAAGATTAAGCTCAATGCAAAGATAGGATTAATGTTACGGGCTTCAATACTTGGTGTTATGGATAGAAAAAAACAAGAACAAGACTCTCATAAATAAACCTAAATGTGCAAATTATTTTCTTTGGTTAAAGACCAATATTGATTCCAATAGATATTAATTTGCTTGGCAATTAAAACAAAGACGTACTTTTTCGATGTCCAATTAGGTTGGACACCAATTGTCCAACAAATGGCTGGGATGGAAAGAGAAATGCAAGACAACTGGGGATTAGTATAGGCAATTTCCTTAGGGATCCTTAGTTAGACACTCATGTCCAACGTCATTTGACTCTGAAAAAAGTCCCTAAACCAGGAGCGCAAGAAACCCACTATTTAAACTTAAACAACTCATCTTCAACCAATCAAAATGTATCATGAAGATTCACACTTGTATTACTTATATTCTTTCCTTAAATAAGCGACCTAAACTTCTAAATATTCTGTCAATTATTTAATGTGTTATTAAGTGCTACCCGACAAACTATTTAAAATTAAACAACTCATCTTCAATCATTCAAAATGTATCATGCAGATTCACACTTGTTTTACTTATATCCTTTCCTTAAATAAGCGACCTAAACTTCTAAATATTCTGTCAATTATTTAATGTGTTATTCAGTGCTACCCGGCCCACTATTTAAATTAAACAACTCATCTTCAACCAATCAAAATGTATCATGAAGATTCACACTTGTTTTACTTATATTCTTTCCTTAAATAAGTGACCTAAACTTCTAAATATTCTGTTAATTATTTAATGTGTTATTAAGTGCTACACGGCCCACTATTTAAATTAAATAACTCAACTTCAACCAATCAAAATGCATCATGAAGATTCACACTTGTTTTACTTATATTCTTTCCTTAACTAGGCAGCCTAAACTTCTAAAACTTCTGTCAATTATTTAATGTGGTATTAAGTGCTACCCTTACCGTCTTTGTCTATATAAACTAAAATGTTTCAATAGGTTTTAGCATTGGAGTGAGTGGAAGAAACCTTTCATTCTCCTTTTTTTTTTCTACTGTAGATGTAATGCTTCTTCTTCTTCTGTATATTGTTGTTTTGGTGTTAAGAAATGTTTGATGTTATTTGAAAAATGTTGGAGATATTGTTGGTTGGAAAGAGAGGTTAATTGAAGAAGTGTCGTTTGTTAGATTATTACTTGGATCATTGTTCATGTCATTTCATGTAGAAGTCAAGGGTTCGTGTAAGATCCTCAATAGGTTTCAAAGCTTCACTTCGAAGTACGATTTTTCTCATTTGGATAGGTCCAATTTAGAACCTGGGTCTACTTAATTGAGAAAATCGGGCATTGGAAACCCACTGGATCAGGTGATAGAGTAAGGCAGGCTGATAAATTTGGCTCTTGACAGTCAGGAAGATCAATCACCGGACTCGAATTTCAAGATCACCTTCAACACCCATCAAATATGTATCGAAGAGATTTCTCTAAAATCCAAGAATTTTTTGAAGTAAAAGAATTGTTATGTTAACAGTTTGTCCAATATATTTGTTAATATTAATATGTTGCGCAAAGGTGTCTTGTATTCAAACGTTTTTTTTTTTTTTTTTAAGTGTCTTGTATTCAGTTTTTGAGGGTCTTGTTTATGTGAAAAACTTAAGAAAATTTGGCATTTATAGTAGTCCCAAATTTAAAACCACTCATGTTGGAGCTCCAAATTTGCTGGAGATGCCCATATGGTGCCAAACACCAATTGTGCCAAAAGGATTTCTCATTTGAGTTTAGGGTGGTCTCAGCAATCCAACTTTGTTCCGATCCTTGATTCCTCTTTGCCCCAAACCTCCCTCAAAAATAGGCTGACATACTTTACCCCAACTTATAGGTTGAAAAGACTTTAGTTCCTCTAAACTAAAAGATCTCAACTCTCAAGTGTGAGAAATAAATATGGCTGTCATCATGCTCATTGTAGACCTTTTTTTTTAAAGTGGTTTGGGTAAATAAATTCTCATCTTGGTTTTTGTTCTCTTCTTCGATAAATTGTTGGGCAGAGGTCTAGAAAGTGTAGGTGTTTTGTGGTTTTCTACTCCAATATATGGGATAAGGTATTATAGAATTTGACACTTACTAAAAAGAGTGTTTCATCATTGATCAAGTGAGTGGGATAAGGTATTATGGTGGTGAATTCAGTTTGTTGGATGTGTTACTAACATATATTAGTGGTTGGTACAACGTTGGTCTTAAAAATTCACATGGTGAATTCAGTTTGTTGGTTTTGTCATTAATCTACAATTCTACATAATTAGTTGGTATCTCATAGTAAAATGAAAGTTATGGTGTTGTGTCGCTATAGGATGAAAAATAACATTGTGGATACAGAGGCAAATATAGAGCAGTCATTGAGAAGGTGTTAAGAGAATTGTTTTCTCCCTGATTGATTGATTTCCATTATTGATCATATAGAAATCATTCACCTTTTCTTTTGCCATTGCAGATTATGTCTGCGCAATCACAAAGTTAACCCATCGTTTTTTGAGATGAAAGAACATATAGAGAAATTGCATCGCACCTGGAACCTTCTGCGTAAAGTTCAGGTGTCGCATTTAATTTAAAATTTCTCAAGTGCCTACCTATGTTTATTGAATTTTGCAATAAATTCTTATAATAAAGCTGAAATGTCAACCAATATTTAATTATCAAAGCTTGGAAACAACCCAAAAGATGTACGTGGATTTGATTGAATGGGTTCACTATGAATTTGATTGAACAACTATGAAACTATATATCACAATTCACAAGGAATGTAAATTTTTCTCTTTTCATTGCAGTAACTTGAGAAAATTCATGATGATTCGATCCCTGTGAATACTTGAATAAAATCTTCTTCTTTTTTCTATTTTAGTATTTCCTTTCTCTTTCCTCTAATGTTCCCAAGTTTGTCTTGGAATGCCCTGGTGGAGACAGTATTGGTTTTTATTTTTCCTCAATTAAACCTTTTTATACTTCCTTGATTGCACATTTGTTACAAAGAATCATATTTTTTTTAAGAAAAGTATAGATAGGCTAAGATACGCACTAAGGTACATTAGACTAAAGCTTGTTTAATATGTAGATATACTAAATTTAAGCACAAACTATCCTTTTTTTTCCTTAAATGAAAAGGGAAAAAGCATTCCGAATAAGTACAAATTGTATATATTATCAAGGTGGCCCTAAAGAGTAAACAAATGTAATGTTCCACAAACTTAGGCATCAAAATATTTTTATAGTTTGTGTGCAATTGCTTTATATATCACTATAACTTAGATGATAGTTCATCTAAGTTCTGGTGTGTTGGTCATATCTGATTTACCACAAACTTCTTCTTTTGCAGAACGGGCTACTGTTCAAAGGGCACAAGTCGAAGCACGTGAAAGGGCAGCATCAGAGGCAAAGGAAAGGGCAGAAAGGATAGCTGCAGAATCTAAGGAGAGGGCAAATGCATAAACAAAAGAGAGAGCTTCTGTTGCAAGGGCTGAAGTAGAAATATGTCTTAGAGCAGAAAGAGCTACTGTTGATAGAACCACTACAGAGGCTTGAGTAAGGGCAACTGTTGTTGCAAGAGAGAATCAAGAAAAGAATGAAAGTGATCTTGAATCCTTTTTCAGAATGGGTGCTCGACCAACTAGTGCACCTAGGACAAGAACTACAACTCCTATAAGAGCGTAGACCAGAGCCAAGTTTTTGTAACATTTGTTGATTATGTTATTTACTTCTTGACTTTATGCTTTAGGATGCTGGATTTGATGGCCTATTTTAGAACAGGGAAGTCCCTAAAGTGCCTCGGTGGCCATCCACAGGAACCCCATCTAGTATGAGGAAGGCTTATTCCACAATGAAATTTGGTGATGACCTTACTTCAATTTTTGGAGGTAACTCGTTAAAAGGAAACTTTTACATCAGCTACGTAAAATTCTCCCCTAATAAATTGATAGGAGAAGATCCCTGGGCATTTTCTATGATGCTAATTGGTTTAACTATCTTTGTTTGTGAAAGGTACTCCATCATCTGAAGACTTTCAGGAAATTTATGGGGAAAGTGAAGAAAGACGAAGAGCCAGATTGGAATGCCACCAAGGGACTCAGGAGCATGCGTTACGTTTTTTTTGTCTATTTCTTTTTATTACTCCTTGTTCAGTCGACCCAAAATCTTTTAAGACAAGGCTTTAATGGTGATGACAATGCATTTTATTACTCTTTGTTTTCTTAAATGTAGAATAACTATATATGTTATTCACTCGTAGTGAAACTGTTCATTACTCAACCTTGTGATTTAATTTTATTTGATCTTTTCACAATCTGGTTATACTATTTTTTTATTATTGAGTTTGTATGTTCAGGCACAAGCACTAGCTGTGAAAAATCAGCGTGACCTTCAAAGTTAGAGGGATCAGGCAGAGAGACATGTAAGTCATGTGAATCATGCAGTGTTATACTGGCATTGTGTAGTATGGGAGTTAATTTAGCACTGGCTTTCTCTAGTATGCATTGGTACTTTCCATCCTCATCATATTTGTGAGTGTTGGGTTTAAGTTTGGTTTTTGGTTACTCCTGGTTACATGATACCTCCTTCAGCGCACTTGAATTAATTGTCACTTCTCTAATTTTGCTCCACACTGAATTCAAAGAATTGTAGAGACGATAAATGTTGAGATAAGACAGTGGGCCGTAGGAAAAGAAGGAAATTTGTGTGCTTTGTTATCAACTTTGCAATATGTGCATTTTTTATCTTTATCTTTTATTTATTGCATCCTATCTTATAACATTTCCTTTGGTTAAAAAAAGATATGCATTATTTCCTCCCTTTGTTTTGTGTCCTAAAGATGACTACTCTTTTAACGGTATATGCGTAAAGAGATGATCTAAATCTCTGGGTGGCATGTCTGATTTATTTATTATTTTCCATCAGAACCCATTGTCAATGGTAGCTCACTACTTATTAATGTCAAAAATAGCAGCAAGAATGTTATATATAGACATACATGTTAAAGTAAAGTGGGTGCATTTATTAATTATAGAATGGGAGAGGCAGGTGTACACCTTCACCTAAAGGTGCTCAAATGAGGTGTATGTTGTTTGAATGCCATTGATTCATTGCGTACACATCCAATGTCTCTGAGCCTTTCAGTTGCGCTTCAGGTCCTTGGGTGCACCTCGTCCTGAGGGACTTCTTGAGGCATACAACCCTATGGCCTTTCAAAACACTGATTTATATCACAATAATCAAATATGAAATATGAAGCATCATACCGCACACAAGTGTACCATCACAAAATGCACAATAATAAACACTAATTCTTGAAATCACTTTTTTTTTTCTTTTTATAGGTTAAGTGTGAAGGAGGGATTTTGAACCCATGTTTGTGGTATTGTCACACAGACTTGACCAATGAAAATAATGCAATTTTGGTTTATATAGATGTATTGGACAACATCCTGTAGAAATTCCTACTTGGGCTCAGTTATGACTTGCCTTGCTTTCCAAATACAAATGCCTTTTAGTTATATGAGTTGAAATAAATACTTCCTAAAACTAACAAAACCATCTTAGACATGGAATTTTTTTTTACTTAAAGCTCTAAGAAAAAGCAAAACAAACCAAATTGGTAATCATGCTATGGACAAGCTAACGGAAAAAGCTTCCTATTTGACATACAAATTGAGGCGTTCAAAGATTTTTTACTCAAAAGATCATGACCGCGAGTCATAGCTTTTTTCGTTGTATTTTGCACAAGCCATTCATGTATGATGCACGTGATGCTGTCTTCCTTTGTGTATCATAAGATGATTTGCTCCATCCTTTTTGTACGTGTGTGTGTGTGTGTGTGGCTGCATCAGGGATCTTTTTCTAATTATAGTATGTTTGAGATTTGGATTTTGTTTGATGAACCAAATTATTTTCTTTCTTAAAATGATTTTCAGTTCTTTTTGTCTCAGTAACTGTAAAATTCATGGTTTATCTTGATCGTTGTGCATATACCTATCTTTGTACACACCAACTAAGCACCTATATACAATGTATACAATGAATACCAATGGTAGGTACTTTGGCCAGAATGTGGGTGGTAGACAGTTTCCTTAATTGATTTGATTGTCGCTGCTTCAGTGAAGAAAGTCTATAGAAAGGCAACCTTGTGCGTCCATCTTGATAAGGTGCAACAAAAAAGTGCTAGTATTCAACAAAAAATATATAGCAGAATAGGTGTTTGACCTCCTTAAGGTACGATATTAGTTTAAAATCAAATTGAATATACATTTAACTTTCACCTGTATTTATTTATGGTCACAGAAGACCCTATTTATCAAGTGTTGTTCTACTTAAATTTCCAAAATATGGCACACTAATGAAAATAGGTATTAGAGGTTGAAAAAATGAGACACATTGATTAACACCAAGGTCGATACCTTGTTTCGATGCAATGTTTCAATCAAGAAAAAGAAATTGAAATGATCTCAACTAAAACTTTCCTAAAACATTATGAGGCAATGTGAAACTTTCTCAACCGAAACATTCCAGAATGGCACAAAATTTTAAACCATGAATAGCACACACACACACACACACACACATAACATATAGGGAAGGATACCATAGTACTTCTGAGATGAGAGTCGTATCATGTCAATGGTGTTCCTTATTACTATTTACTATCTCTATTATCCTATGATTCTTTTCAATTGCGAGAGTTACCCAAGCATTTAAGGATCAATCTTTTGGAAAAGAGATGTCTCCTGAGTTCTTTTGATTGCAGAACTTGTTGACTGAAAGAAATACTCCCACCTAATGATTTGTTGATTATATAAAATGGGAGTGAAATTTGACCAGGCCATAAAAAAAAGGTGACCATGCGCAGAGAATTGGAAATAAAAGGTTTGTGTTATTTCTTTAGTTAGAGTAAAAAACAGAAAGGATCATGTAGAGATCCTCCTCCTCCTCATCTATGGCTTATTCCAACTATTGGGATCTAAAACATTTATAGATCATCCAAATCCATCCTCATCATCATCGATGCATTTGTCTTGCAATGAACATTAAACATTATAGCTCTTGTGATGATTATGATGTTGTCAAATACAATTATCTGAGTTCAGTTTATTGTGTTTGCTTTCACTTTTTTTCGAAGAAAACAGAAAGCCTGGAACAAGTTCAATTCCGAAGAGCTCTTCTAAATTGCTTAATGCATATTTTCCAAGCTTTAGTTCAATAGCCTAGTGCACGAGTTATCGAGAAGATAATTTCACGAGTGATATTAGCAGAGTTTTTGCTTTGTATTGCTGCTATCTTGAATCTTTAGCTGTGTTGCATTAAATCAGTTTGTAAAAAGACTTATTCCTTCCTAAGCCATTGTGCTGCTCAAAGAACTCTTTCTGTTTGTCTGTAAATTTCCCAGAAAGGTACAGGTTTATAGGTCGGTTTGTATTTGTAAGTAGAATAGCTGATTGATCGTGGAGTAGCATTACTGTGATGATGTTCATCAACCATTTTGGTCAAGTTGAGATCTTTATTTGCTAATTCTTTTTGTTTTGTTTTCTTTTTTACCCTCTTAAAACCATGTCTAATTTAGATATCGATTTTGTAACTGATGCCTAAAGTCTCAAACTTAGGACATCAATCTTACAGAAATCGGATTTTAAATCGATGTTTACGTATATTTTTTTGTTATATAAATGTAGATTTGGAACAGTTTTAAGCACTTCCAAATCTTGAGATCTAGAATGGGTTCCACCCATTTAAATTCATTAACGATGTTTCAATAACCATTTCATGCTTGATTAGGAACGGTTATAAATAGTTCCTAATTTCCATATTTGTTGCAGTGTTCCATTTTTAAAATTTTAAAATTTTTGTGATATATGACAAACTTAATGCTAACAAAAGATTCTCTTAGATATAAATAATTTTTTTTTTCAAAAGTTGTTTTTTCAACTATTTGACAAAAACATAAGAATCCCAATATTTAGCAATGTGTATGTAGGGTAGGAACAAAACCGGTCTCTCATCCTATAACCTCTACCCATTTTCTCACGCACCAAAATCTAACAGCACATGTTACTAACTTTTGTTCTTACTAAATAAGAATAATTTTCTTGAACCCAATCTCGTGTCGTCTCCACATCTATATCTCCTCTTAACCTTCAAACCCAATGTATATCTCTCTCTCTCTCTCTCAACTTGACTTTGGTTTCTTTATTATTGGAAAAGCATCTGAATCTGAAGAAGTCTGGGTCGCACCAGCCATGATACCTCTCTTCCAAGCTATAGGGAATCATAAAAAACACATCAAACCCTCTCTCTCTCTCAAACCTCGAAACTCATGAGTTTCCTCTCCTTCAATTTATAGCCTGGACGAAGGGTATGACGTTTGATGAGACTAGAATCGTCACAGTTTCGTTCTTCTTCAACAAGTTCTCTCTGTCTCTCTCTCTGTCTCTCACTCTCTCTCTCTCTCTCTCTCACACACACACACACATAATAACTCTAGTGTGATTTCTTTTTTCTCATAATTTATATTTGGATCAAGAAAATTGGATTGACAGAATCTAATTAATGGCTGAGATGCAACAACGGACACCAAGTTCAATTTTTCGCTTAATATTCTCGTTCAAAAAATAGAAAATAACTATACTACATTTTAAAGTACTATCAATATATTTCGGAATCACTGGCTGTAGCTATGCTATTTTTGAGTCCAAAGATCGACACTACGTGGATTTGGAATCGCCACCATACGTTTCTAGAAAGAATTTTAATAAATTGACGCGATTTTTGCCGAACGTGCCTAACACCCCTTTCTCTCTCCTGCCCATAATGGAAAAAAAAACTTTCTTATCTGATCACCTTGTGAAATTCAAAAACATTATCAGATGCAATGGAGTTGTAAAGGCCAAAATGTATGAAGTTTAAAAATAAAAAATTTTAAATAATTATTTTTCACTGTTGAATTTGATTTTTAAATTTGGGTGCTCAATGGCCATCCATTTTCAGCACCTTAGATCAATATAGAAAAATAATATTTTTTTAATATTTTTTTTAGTATGAATATTTCATGAAATCTAAAAGGTTGTGTTGTTTGATTGTCAATGAGATCATCAATATGGGCCCAACGACTCTTTTTAAAATTTTAAATCTAAAAAAATAAATATTTGGACAGCGGGCAAGAAAGAGAAGTTCTCTCTATTGTTGATGTCACTCACGCAACATGTCAAACGTTTGTTGGACTATGAGCAAACACTTCAGGAGGCATCAAGGCCGTGCCCCAAAAACTACATCATATTATCAGCACTCTTTTAGAAAATGGTGTGAATGGTCACCCGAAAAGTAATTTTAAAATTTTAATTTATTTGGGTATTATAGTGACTCCCGTGCAGATAAAGTAACCAGCTTACTTAAAATCTAGATAAGGGGTTCGATTAGATATCGGGGAAGGTATTAGGCACCCCTATCTCTCCATAATCTTGAAAAAATGACTATTTTAGGAAAATTATAAATAAAATAAAATTCGAAAAAGCGACGATTTTGTATCCTTAAACATAAGGGAATTTTGATGTTGGCCTAGATCATGAGAATCACCTCATTGAAAGAGATCATTCTTACTCATGTCTTGGCTTAAGAACACAATTTTGAAAAGTGTTGGCTTCTTATGATTATGGGCCCACTCTTATAAAATGAGGAGGGGCCAATTTCCTTTTGCCTCAACATAGGTTTTAGCGGCGGGTGCATAAAGTGTTTGAGATTTAAAACAATTTTTCTTTTGAAAATTATTACAACCCTAACTCTTTCGATCGAATTGAAGTCCAACCTACCGGGAGTAGGTGATGGTGTTCATTGCATTCTAAGGCCTCTTAAATTGAAATTAAAGAAGGAGAGGGGTAGAAGAGTGTGATAAAGAAGGGAGAGGGGGCTACAATTAAACTATACCCTAATCTAACACACCTTGAAGCTTTGACTTCTTCTTATTCTTTTTTTCAGTCCTTGATTAAATTTTTTTTGTTGTGTTTTAAGATATAAAATAGAGAGTAAGGAAGTAGAAAAAAGTATGGGCTTTAGTTAACAATTTGTAAGAGCTTAGGATTCTTTTAAGGGGATTTGATAGTATAGAATTTTTTAAAGGGAGAGGGATTTTTTATAGGTGTGAAGTGTTTCTTTTAAGGTTAAAAATGTCAAAATTAGAAATAAGTCATGAAATAGAATATGGGAAGTCATGAGTTATAAACATATAAGTTGGAAAAAGGCTAAATGATGTTAGGGAGGGGTAAGTGTGGTAAAAAGGCTAAATGGATCCAATTTTCCATATTACAAGATCCATTGGGTTGAGTAAGATTAGGCAAATTAGGTGTGGGTGTTTAGGTTGAGAAAGTAAGTTAGGTGTGGGTGTTTATTAAAAGTTATGGTTAATTTGAAAAATTAAGTTATGTAGTAAAATTGAAAATGTTGAAAAAGTTGTATGGTTAATTAAAAAATAGTGAAAATGTGTGGATTTTTATTAGGAAAATGATAGTTGTATTAGCTTTTGGAAAGTAATGTGAGATTGGATGATAAATTTAGGTGGTTAATATGGAATGACATCCATAAAACAGAGGTGCCCATTGTTCTAATTCTCAAGAACCGAATGAGAAAAAAAATATTTCAAATCAATATAAAAACTATTCTACTTTCAAAAAATTAATATATTATCTACAATTATTACCTTAGTTATAATTTGTTAAACTAAAGATATGCGTTAATGATTTTTTTTCAAAAATAATATTTCATCTTTTTCTTTTGATGGGTAAGTTGGATTTGAATCCACGACCTCAAAGTTGTTTTGCAATGTGTGAAACCAATTAAGTTATGGGTCTAAGCCCAAAAAAAAAGTTTATCTAATTCAAAAGTAATAAATTTTTAGAAGAGATAACTCATTTTAAATTTCAATCTATAATTTACATGAAAAATTGAAGAAATTTATATAATATGCATTAATTTTGAAATAGAAAAATACTTTAAATCATCTATAGTATAAAAGAAATGACAAAATAAATCGATTATGGGTACTCGTTGATTAGAACCTAATGGTTCTTGTTCCTATATATCAGTTCGGTTTCATTCGATTCCAATAAAAAGGAAATCAAGACTAGGATTTTCAATTCCAATTTTAGTTTGGTTTCAATTAAATGAGTACCCATTAACACTCTACCCATAGTTTTTTTACAACTTTATAAAAAGTATTGAACATTTTTTTTTTAGATAATAAAATAAGGAATCAAGATAATCTAACTTAGCCATGTGGCATACTCAATTGACACCCCCAACATGACAGGCTTGGAAATCATAGATCTGCTCTCCTAAAATAATTTTTGTGGTTGAAACACCAAGCACTAACGTAGAACTATCTTGCAAACATATAGGAATTCCAATAGCACACGTGCATATATTAAAAGGGTAAAATCGGTATTTCATAGTAAAGTCAACTGGTCACGAGTTACGACTTTGTTCTTGCTGAATAAGAAAGGTTATCTTTTCTCTCACGCACCAAAATCTAGCAACACATGTTACTAATTTTGTTCTTACTATATAAGAATAGTTTTTCTTGAACCCAATCTCATGTCGTCTCCACATCTCTATCTCCTCTTTACCTTCAAACCCAATGTACATCTATATCTCTCTCTCAACTTGACATTGGTTTCTTTATTATTGGAAAAAGCATCTGAATCGGAAAAAACACATCAAAACCCTCTCTCTCTCAAACCTAATCTCTCTCGTGTTCAAGTCTTTGGTTTCTTTTATATTGGAAGGAAAAGGATCTGGATCTGAAGAAACCTCGATCGCACCAGCCATTGCGCCCTCCACGTAATATCTATGGAATGAATGGAAAAACTACACTCTACCCTCCCTCAAACCCCAAATGGGTGTTTCCTCTCTCTCTTCCAATTTGATGTTACGCGAGGGGCGTAATGTTTGATGTGAATCGAGTCGCCAATACATTCATTTTCAACAAGTCGTCTTTCTCTCTCTATCTCTCTCTTCCTCAACGCTTTTCAAGAATCGTCAAGATAAACAGATTGAAATGGGCTTTTGGAGGACGAAACGAGGCGGCGGAAATCTGAGGCAATTTTCAAGAATCGTCGAGATAGGCGAGAGAGTAGATGGTTGGGAGGCGCTTCCAACGGTCATTTTGTGAATCATCATTAGAAATCCCAAATCGAGGCTCTGCCATTACAGAGATGAAGAAACAAGGCGTCTTCAATATGGTGCCTTCGCGGTCTCCAATTTGACGGTAAGTTTTTTCTGAAAGTTGAAGAAAAAATAAGATAAAGAAAAAGAAGAAGAAAGGAGGTTTTTTTTTGTTCAAAACCCAAATTTGTCTAGTGTTGAACAAGTAATTTTTATTTTTATTTTTCCCCTTTTTGTCGGTATCAATTGATTTTGAATGATTTTTTATTTTTATTTATCATTAATTGGTTGAAGAAATGAAACTGGTGAAATCAAAATTCCTATGATTATGTGATCTTCATTTATTCCCTTTGTTCTCAATACCTTGTGGGGGCTTAAAAGTGATGTGCATGGAAAATAATTCTTTTTATGCTTCTTGAAGTTCTCTTTTGATTATATTTAATTTAATTGACAAGAGTAATTCCATCGAAAACCATTTCCTCTACTCTTCCAATAATCTTAGCCCATGTATTAGTATCTCAACAATTTCCAACAATTTTAGTTTGGTTTCAATTAAATGAGTACCATTAAAACACTCTACCATGTTTTTTTACCAACTTTATAAAAAGTATTGAAAATTTTTTTTTTTAGATAATAAAATAAGGAATCAAGATAATCTAACTTAGCCATGTGGCTCTATCAATTGACCCCCCCAACATGACAGGCTTGGAAATCATAGATCTGCTCTCCTAAAATAATTTTTGTGGTTGAAACACCAAGCACTAACGTAGAACTATCTTGCAAACATATAGGAATTCCAATAGCACACGTGCATATATTAAAAGGGTAAAATCGGTATTTCATAGTAAAGTCAACTGGTCACGAGTTACGACTTTGTTCTTGCTGAATAAGAAAGGTTATCTTTCTCTCACGCACCAAAATCTAGCAACACATGTTACTAATTTTGTTCTTACTATATAAGAATAGTTTTCTTGAACCCAATCTCATGTCGTCTCCACATCTATATCTCCTCTTTACCTTCAAACCCAATGTACATCTATATCTCTCTCTCAACTTGACATTGGTTTCTTTATTATTGGAAAAGCATCTGAATCGGAAAAAACACATCAAACCCTCTCTCTCTCAAACCTAATCTCTCTCGTGTTCAAGTCTTTGGTTTCTTTTATATTGGAAGGAAAAGGATCTGGATCTGAAGAAACCTCGATCGCACCAGCCATTGCGCCCTCCACGTAATATCTATGGAATGAATGGAAAACACTACACTCTACCCTCCCTCAAACCCCAAATGGGTGTTTCCTCTCTCTCTTCCAATTTGATGTTACGCGAGGGGCGTAATGTTTGATGTGAATCGAGTCGCCAATACATTCATTTTCAACAAGTCGTCTTTCTCTCTCTATCTCTCTCTTCCTCAACGCTTTTCAAGAATCGTCAAGATAAACAGATTGAAATGGGCTTTTGGAGGACGAAACGAGGCGGCGGAAATGTGAGGCAATTTTCAAGAATCGTCGAGATAGGCGAGAGAGTAGATGGTTGGGAGACGCTTCCAACGGTCATTTTGTGAATCATCATTAGAAACCCCAAATCGAGGCTCTGCCATTACAGAGATGAAGAAACAAGGCGTCTTCAATATGGTGCCTTCGCGGTCTCCAATTTGACGGTAAGTTTTTTCTGAAAGTTGAAGGAAAATAAGATAAAGAAAAAGAAGAAGAAAAGTGGGTTTTTGTTCAAAATCCAAATTTGTCTAGTGTTGAATAGGTAATTTTTATTTTTATTTTTCCCCTTTTTGTCGGTATCAATTGATTTTGAATGATTTTTTATTTTTATTTATCATTAATTGGTTGAAGAAATGAAACTGGTGAAATCAAAATTCCTATGATTATGTGATCTTCGGTTATTCACCTTTGTTCTCAATACCTTGTGGGGGCTTATAAGTGATGTGCATGGAAAATAATTCTTTTTATGCTTCTTGAAGTTCTCTTTTGATTATATTTAATTTAATTGACAAGAGTAATTCCATCGAAAACCATTTCCTCTACTCTTCCAATAATCTTAGCCCATGTATTAGTATCTCAACAATTTCCAAAAAGGGTGTTTTACTTTTATTCTTTTGTAGGGATATACAGAAATAATTTAAAATTAACATTTGTACATATAATATTTTTTTTTTCAAACTAAAGTTTGCGACGGCTAGTAGTAAATTCCATTATATTACAAGTTCACATCATAAGTGACCTTGTTATAAAATTAGCTCATTCGGTATGGTGTAATTTTTTATAATAAAAATCGCTTTATCAATAAATATTTTATTGGATAGATTTTCACTAGATACCGAAATCTATTTGTTGTAATATTCAAATGGATGCCTTGACCGAGCTGCTAGTGCTCGAGAATTGTAGCATATGTGACCTCAACATTTGTAAAAAGGTTATGCCTAGCTAATAGGTTGAAAGAAGATGGCTTAGAACTTGGTGAGTTGGGGACGGAACCAGAAGTATAAGGTGTGAGAATTCTTTTGAATGTTGTGCCATCACAGATCACACCAAATCCCCCATTTATAGGGTTTTGGGGGTGTATATAGAAGGAATTTGTAAGAAGAAGGAGTGTAAAATTAAAAAAAAAAAAAAAATCTAAAAATAGAAAATATCTAACAAAAATAAATTATTTAAAAAGAAAAAAAAATCCTAATTATGCAAGGTTACTCTATTAGGATAAACATGGATGTGGAAACATATAAAATGAGGGATTCTATCCCACACTCTATAAAAGTACAATTCAAAGGTATGTGATCTCTCAGCATTGCAATTTGGTTAAAGACCCCTCCACCGGGGGTCCCAAAGAATTAAAATATAATTTAATGAAGAACCCTCCATTAGGTGGTTCTCTAAAAATAAAAAAAAATCTTTCATTCTACGTTAAATTTAAAATCTTAATTAAAATACTTAACCTTATTTTGAAGAGACTTAATCAAACTCTAATTTCTCAAAAAGCTCTATAAAAAGGAGCATCCATAATCTAAATTCGTTGGTCAAGAAAAATCATAGAAAAGAAATGACAAAAACTTTCCCAAGCCTTTTGAAAATCTTAAATCTAAAGTCTCAAATCCCTACCTAACACCCAAACCTCATTTTTTACTCAAAAAACACCTAGAAATTCTTAAAAAACACCCGTAAACCCTCAAAACACTCAGAAAAGTCAGAAAATATTCATATCTAAGAGGAGAATACCTCATCTCAGATATCGAAAGCGGGTCTAGTGACAGAAAAAAAAAAAAAAAACAGAAAGACTCGTACGAGGAACACTCTCCACTAGTTCTGAGGAAATCGATCGTCGCAATCACCTAGATAAAAAAAAAGGTATTGTTTTAATTTTAATTTTTAGGTCGTTATTTTTGCAATGTAAATGTTTTGAAAAGTAGAAACTGGCGTTCGTAGGGCGGAATTGGTGCCTGACACCTTCCAATCTCATAATGTGATATCCAGACCCGCTCTTTTCATAGATCAGTACTTTTTTATCCTTTGTGGGTTAAAATTTTTGGAATGAGCTGATTTTTGGTGAGGATGATCTCTATGGCTAGGAGATCAAACTCACAAAAAATCAACTCATTCCAAAATATCTAACCCCATCAAAAGTGCTTTACAAAAAAATGAACAGTCCACTATTCTTCAAATTGTTTCAATGGGGCTAGAAGTTTCAAAGTGGACTGTTTTTTTGTGAGGATGATCTCCTCAGACAAAAAAAATAGAAGATCATCTTCACCAAAAATAAGCACATTCTGGAAACTTTTAACCCATAAGACAAAAATATTGGTATATGGAATGCTCGGGAAGAACTAGGGTGCTTATTTTCAAATCTATAATTCGAGCTAGTTAAGACCAGGGTTCGTATAAACTTTTTAAACCTTCTTTGGCAACTCTACATAATCCATATTTTAGACTTTACGGTTGATACAAGTTTTTCCTAAAAGTTAATTTGATCCTCTCTTTTAGAAACATAAAATAGAATAAGTCCAACCAATAGCAATGACCATAAAATAGAAGAACAAAAGTAAGTCAAACCTCTTTCAAAAAAAAAAGTAGTTGAACTTGAAATGAAACCCTTCAAGAACAACCTTTATGAACTAGAATTGGCCCAGAGATTTTGTTGTATTCAAATTAGGTCTGCAACTTTGGTGGGTCAAACACGAACCCGAAGGGTTCAACGTGACTTTGGGCCACGTTTGGCACAGTTAGCTAGGGTTCGGACTCGGGTTGGGAAAAAAAGGTTTTGACTGAATTAAATCAGTTTGGGTTCAAGCATATAGACATTAGGATGCCGACTTGTCAGAACCCAAACTTAATATGGTTATAAATTAAAAATATTTCTAAAATACCTTTGTTTTTTTTCTCATTCACAATTCACATTGTGAGATATTTATTAATTGGATATATTTTATTTGATTCATTTGGATTGCTCATGATCAGGGTCTAGAAAGTCGTTTCTAAAGCCTTAATTACATAGACTTTATCAATGAATTGAACACTAAATCCCCTTATTAAATATAGTTCATTGTTAGTTAATAATAATTCTTGTTTTCAATTTAATGATGTAATTCAGAACTAATTACTGTTATTTACGTGTAACAGGAATTATTCGCGAAGTTTCAAGGAGAATCAAGAAAATCTGAAGTTACCACTATGATCCGGGATCCAAAACAAGACCGTGAACCAAAATTCAAATCAATTGACCAAAACTTTACCACGGTGCCATAGTCAACGGCAACGATGGGGTCAAAAAAAAAATCAAGCCTCGAAATTCATATTAAAACTCAACAGCTGAAAGAAATTCGTATTGAAGTAGAACTTTGATACTTTTGTAATCACTGAATGTTTTCGAAACCCTAATTACCCAAGAAATATTAATTTGATCCCTCTAGAAATATAAGCCTAGATTAAAGGATATGAGATCTCCAATCTCTCCCGGAGGGATCTCTCATTTCCTTGGAGATCAATTTCTCTTCTTTTAATTTTAGATTTTTATTTGATGTTTCTTAATTTATGAAAATTGTAAGGAAATTCTATCGGTTTCAATTCAAGAATCAATAAAGATTTTTTTTCTCTCATCTCTACTTTTTCTTTTCATGTTTTTTTTGCTTTATTTTTTACTTTATTATCCTTGCGATGACTGTTGGTTCAATCTCAGTTAGATCGATTGAAGAAACCGGAGCAAGACTTTGTCAGTGTTTTGATTGTTCTCGTAATAGCTTAATAGTTTATTGTGATATTGTTAAGTATTTATTATTAGGTTGAATATTGAATGTTTCTCAAAGTTTTGATGATTTCTTTCTTTGATAAGTTCAAGAAGAACCATCTCTCATCTCCCTAGAGATCAACTTCTCTTTTTCTATTATATTAGTTTTAGTTTTGTATTTTTTGTTTCTTAGTTTTACGAAAGTTATAAGGAGACTCTGTCGATTTCAAGTCAAGAAGCAATAAAGATATTTCTTTTTTTTTTACTCTCTTCTCTTTTACATGATTCTTGTTTTATTTTTAACTTTAATGTTCTTACGATGACTGTTGGCTAAATCTCCGTTAAATCGGTTGAGGAAGCTAGAGCAAAATTTATTAATATTCTACTGTTCTTGTAATAGCTTCATAGTTTTATTGTGATAGTATTAGGTATTTATTATTAGGTTAACCATTGAATGTTTCTTAAAGTTCTGATGGTATATTTCTTTGATAAGTTAAAGAAGAACCATACTTTACAGATAACACTTAATGTTTATCTAATAGTTTTGACCTAATTTATTGCATACTTTTGATATTGTTTCTATTATAACTGTTCGATATTTCGATCCACAAAGATTAGCTTTGTTTAATGGATCGAGATAAACAGATAATCGAAATTCATTGATAAAACTCGTGAAGGTGGATCCAATTGATCTACACTTCTCTATCGTATTTTTAAGTCTTTCTTTTAGTAGTTTATTTTAGATAAATCTCTTTCAAAAATTATTTTTAATTATTTCCATAAACTTGAATTGGATTGAAAGTAAAAATACTTTAGATTAACGTTGTCTCTATGGTTTGACCTTTTCTTACCAAAGTTTTCTTTTGTTCTTATTTTATCATCATCTACAGCATCGAACAACTCATTATTTCAAATTGACTCAACTCTATAAATCCAATTTAAGTCAATTTTCGAGTTTTAAAATTAGGTAAAATATTTTAAGCCCATGGACTTTTACTAGTTCAAATGTTGAGGCATGACCACAAACTAAGATGGATCAAGCCCAATGGAACCTAGACCCACATAGAGTTTCACAACCTGATATTGGTAGGCTTGAGAATAAATTGGTGGGGCAAAGGCTTGGTCCATTCCTTCTAATAACTTCAAATATTACTTATTAGGTGCACCTACCACTTGGCTTTGTTATGGAACCAAAATGAAGTAACCATATAAAATAAAAATATATTTAAATAAATAAAATAATATTAAAGTAAATTTTATTGGGACTGACTAGTTGCACAAATTGCAACCTAGTTTAAAAGCTCAAGCTTAGGTTGAGCTTGGAATAGTGAACTCAAGTTGAGGGCTTTGTCAATTGAGGTGAGCCTAGGTCTACCATCCAACCACCTAAGTTGTGAAAGCACCCTCAATCTGCGAGTACGGATCTGTTTTTTTCTTTTTTAGGAGTTACTACCTAGTTTTTATGGTCTAGGAACCAAAAAATGATTCTAAACAAATAAGGAACATAAAACTACAAAAAAGATTATAGGTGCGGGGATCACGTTACGGGATTGGAAGGTGTTAGGCACCAATCCCACCCAAAGAAAATCGGTTTCTACTCCTCTCAAATATTTACATTACAAAAAAGGCTTAAAAAATAAAAATTATCTTTTCTCTATGTTCTTTCATTTTATTTCATATTGATCTTGTGATGATGTGTAGATAATCC
Organism: Akebia trifoliata; assembly: GCF_017979445.1. Taxonomy (NCBI): domain Eukaryota; kingdom Viridiplantae; phylum Streptophyta; class Magnoliopsida; order Ranunculales; family Lardizabalaceae; genus Akebia; species Akebia trifoliata. Next base: position 36,542,929 of record NC_141385.1, on the reverse strand, counting down.
CTCTATTAGAGAGGTCGAGGAATCTCTGAGCAAGATAATCAAAGTTAGATGCCTTTAATCTTTGTTTCATGGGAGTGTAAATGCATTAATTGATTCCTTTTATGTAGTTAAATCTCATATGTATGTTGATTTATCTTAACTTATATTAGATCAAGTTAAATCATGTTTTACCAAGATGATTAATCGTTGGTCTTGTGAGTTTTTAGCAAAAGGATTCATGGCTTTTATTAGATCTAACGTATTTTTATTAATTCATATTTTGATCCATATCTCTAAGTCTTCCATTATTGTTGGTTGCTTGTTTATGGTGGTATCGATATCTCTAAGTCTTCCATTATTGTTTTCATTAATTATGCACTCTTGATTCCTTAGATTAGTTGAGTTAATCATTCAAAAATATTTTAAGACCTTTTAGTTTTACATCAAAAACAAGTTGAACACTTGTTGTCTCTATTGATTGAACCTTACTTGCCAAAGTTTATATTTATTTGTTCTGGACCATTTTAATAAGCAATCTACAACGAACAGATGACACGAAAGAAGTTACATTAATTTGTGATAATCTCTTAATAAGATTTGAGATGAAGGAATTCGGGGAGCTCAAACACTTTCTTGGTTTAGAACTAAATCGATCTAATAAGGGAGTGTTCTTGTGCTAAAAAAATATTCTACAGACTTGTTAGGCAAGTTTGGGATGTATGACTACAAGCCAATTTCAACTCCAATAGAAATAAGTGGAAATTTGAGAAATGATGTGGGAAGGCTACTAGACGATAGAACCATTTATCGCTAGTTGGTCGAAAACTTGATTTACTTGATGTTAATACTGCCAGATATTGCTTATGCAGTTGGAGTAGTAAGCTAGTCCATACAAAGTCTGAGGAAGCCACAGTTGGATGTAGTTCGACGCATTTTACGATACGTGAAAGGCACAATTGATTTTGGGATTCTTTATGAAAATGAAGTTTCATGTGTAGTTACGCAGGTAACTTATCAACATGAAGATCCACTATTGGGTACCTATAAAGATTGGGTTCAAGAGAACCTCACTAGACCAAAAGACAACAAATAGTGTCAATTTTAAAAACTAAAGCCAAAAATAGAGCATCAACAAAGATAGTGCAAGAATGTGAAGGGCTCATGCAACTAATGTCAAACATCAAGCAATAGTGTAACTATTTAGTTGGGCTATATTGAGATAATGAGAGTACAATTCGTTTGGAAGAAAATGCAATGTTTCTCCCTTGTACGAAGCATATTGAAGTACATCATCATTTCATCAGAGAGAATGTACCGAGAGGTGATATCAGCTTTCCCAATTAATACGAAAGAATAGATGACGCACATCTTCACAAAAGAGTTATCTTTCCAAAAGCTCTCCAAATTTTGATAGCAGCTTGGTGCCATGAATAAAGAATCGACACTGAGGGGGAATGTTAGAGGCATCGTCGACTCTACCACCACCGGAGGGGTAGGGCCAATGAATTATGAATTTTTTATTTAGTTTAGTTATATTACCATTATTTTAATTGGTTTAGTTTACGTAAGAGTTGGTTTTCAAATTAGATTAGGACTATTTTTAAATAAAGTTAGAGTTGTAATTGAGTTAGGATTTTAAGATTTTATTATATATAAAGGCACCAAAGCTGTGGTTTAGTATGTGTTGAATTTTGTAGAGAAAATAATAATATTGTTTTTATTTTACTTAGAAGTGTGAAAACTTCTTTGAATCTCTTCTCATTCTCTTTTACTTGTTGGTTGGTCCTTGTTGTTTTGGACTCACATGAAGTAAAGCCATTGATAATTAACGTATGTTTGCGAAGGAATCTCAAGAACAAAAGATTGGCAGCAATAGTTACAGTGTTTGGATCACAAATTATGACTCAATTGTGGTGTAGAAACTTCAACAAAATCACCTAATGAGCAGGAGCATGAAAAGAAGAAGAAGCAATAGCATCAACTACTATTGTAGATAGAACTTGGTCAAATCACTTTAGTGTTTGAGAAGAAGGCCGGCCATTGTAGTCGAGCGTCTGCAAATCGAGAGGGGGGCCAAACATTGTGTTTGAACCTCTAGCAAATTGAGAAGGGGTCGGACATAAAGAGGGGGGACGGACATTATGCATGACCCTCTAGTGAATTAAGACTAGGTCAGACAATAAATCCGCACCTCTTGGAGAGATCAACAAAAAGGTTCAGCCAAGGTGGCCGAACCTCTCTATATTTTTTGAAGTAAGTCTATGGGTCAGATCGGGGTTTATGTGGATCCAAGCATCTGAATTTAGCAATTTTACTAATCCCTAGGAAGTAATATTTTTGGTTCCTACACATGTGATCCTCATCTATATAATATACATTAATTCATAAAATACAACTGTGCATAGTCTTTAGGCAATAGAGAAATTCCCAAAAAGGTTAAGAAAAGTTGAAAAATTCCCAAACAATAGACTATTAATTTTAATTCCCAAAACAGTAAATTACTATTTTCACAATTATAAAATTTTGGTTAAAGTGGAAAGAAAAATCTATTTTATAGAAGTGTGAATACTTTTCCTATTAAAATTTTGTGTGTAAACGGTTAAAAGAAAATAATGTTTTATAAAGTAGTAAATTTGGTCTCCACTTTAACAAAGTTGTTTTAATTCCAAAAATAGTAATGTACCATTTTTTCTATTAAAATGAATAGTCTACTGTTTTGGAAAATTCTCAATTTTCAGTGCGTGTTTCAATTTTGATTCTTGTTAATTCCGGGTCTAGTTCCAAAATAAATGGAACCAGAATAAAAACCTCCAAAAATAAAGAGGTGCCCATTGTTTTGATTCTTAATAATCGAATGAGAAAAAAAAATATTTCAAATCAATATAAAACTACTCTACTTTCAAAAAATTAATGTATTATCCACAATTATTACCTTAGTTATAATTTGTTAAACTAAAGATATACGTTAATGATTTTTTTTCAAAAATAATAGTTCATCTTTTTCTTTTGATGGGTAAGTTGGATTTGAAACTACGACCTCAAAGTTTTTTTGCAATGTGTGAAACCAACCAAGCTATGGGTCTAAGCCCAAAAAAAAGTTTATCCAATTCAAAAGTAATGAATTTTTAGAAGAGATAGCTCATTTTAAATTTCAATCTATAATTTACATGAAAAATTGAAGAACCTTATATAACATGCATTAATTTTGAAATAGAAAATACTTTAAATCCTCTATAGTATAAATGAAATGACAAAATAAGTCGGTTATGGGTACTCGTTGATCAGAACCTAATGGTTCTGGTTCCTATATATCAGTTCGGTTCCATTAAAAAAGGAAACCAACACCAGGGTTTACGATTCCAATTGTAGTTTGGTTTCGATTAAATGAGTACCCATTAACACCTTACCCAGAGTTTTTTTTTTTTTTTTAAACTTTGTAATAACACTGAACATTTTTTTTGGGATAATAAAATAATGAATCGAGATAATCTAACTTAGCCACGTGGCATACTCAATTGACACCCTTGACATAACAGGCTTGAAAATCGTAGATCTGCTCTTCTCAAGATAAACAATTATAGTTCTCCATAAAAAAGTACATTTTTGTATCCCAAAGAGCACATCAGGGGTGTCGATTGAGTATGCCACGTGGCTAGGTAAGATTTTCACCAGTCTAAAGTAATTTTTGTGATTCAACCACTCTCGGACTCCAAGCACTAATATAGAATTATCTTGCAAACATATAGGAATTCCAATATCACATGTGCATCTATTAGAAGGGTAAAATCGGTATTTCATTGTAAAGTCAACTTACTAAAGTTCTGGAAAAATAAAAAATAAAAAACACATATGTTAGTATGTTACGAGTTACGACTTTGTTCTTACTGAACAAGAAAGGTTTTCTTTCTTAAAAATTAAGCGCCTTAAAAAATAAAATCTGTTAAAATTAAACAATAAATACCCTTTCTCTCACGCACCAAAATCTAAGAAAAACACATGTTACTAACTTTTGTTCTTACTAAATAAGAATAGTTTTCTTGGACCCAATCTCGTGTCGTCTCTACATCTATATCTCCTCCTTACCTTCAAACCTAATCGCTCTCTCTCTCTCTCGTTCAAGTCGTTGGTTTCTGTTATATTGGAAGGAAAAGAATCTGGATCTGAAGAAACCTCGATCGCACCAGCCATTGCGCCCTCCACGTAATATCTATGGAATGAATGGAAAACACTACACTCTACCCTCCCTCAAACCCAAAATGGGTGTTTCCTCTCTCTTTCAATTTGATGTTACGCGAGGGGCGTAATGTTTGATGTGAATCGAGTCGCCAATACATTCATTTTCAACAAGTCGTCTTTCTCTCTCTATCTCTCTCTTCCTCAGCGCTTTTCAAGAATCGTCGAGATAAACAGATTGAAATGGGCTTTTGGAGGACGAAACGAGGCGGCGGAAATGTGAGGCGTTTTTCAAGAATCGTCGAGATAGGCGAGAGAGTAGATGGTTGGGAGGCGTTTCCAACGGTCATTTTTTGAACCGTCATTAGAAACCCCAAATCGAGGCTCTGCCATTACAGAGATGAAGAAACGAGGCGTCTTCAATATGGTGCCTTCGCGGTCTCCAATTTGACGGTAAGTTTTTTCTGAAAGTTGAAGAAAAATAAGATAAAGAAAAAGAAGAAGAAAGGAGGGTTTTGTTCAAAACCCAAATCTGTCCAGAGTTGGAACAGGTAATTTTTGTTTTTTCCCCTTTTTGTCCGTATCAATTGGTTTTGAATGATTTTTTATTTTTATTTATCATTAAGGGTATGTTTGGTAACACTTCTGAAGTCTGGAGTCTGAAGTCTGTTTTCTGAAATCTGAAATCTTATTATGGAAAAATTGTTTGTTTATCATTTTTAAAATCTTCTGGTTACAAATAGAATTTTAAAACATGATGACCATTTTGACAATAATACCCTTTTATAATTCTAATAAATTGTTAATCGAAAAACATAACATGTTATGCATAATAAAACCATCCACACGTTTAATTTCGATTTCTAATACATCGAACACCCAAAAAATATTATTTTCAATTTTAATTCATACTTGAGAAATTATATCCAACAAGATAATACTCAAACAATAAATAATCATTTATTTTCTAGTTGAAAAATATAGGATTTTTAATTATGAAACAAGAGAAAGGAGAGAGACTTTGACAATACAGTTGTAGAGGAAGGAAAGGTAGAAAAGAAATGAGAGCTAGAAAAGTTCAAAATAAGGATTTTAAGGCTCGTATAAAGAAATGATAAGTGATAGAAATTAAGGTTTTGAGGAGGGTATTTTAAAAATAAAAAAAAATTTAGATTTCAGAAGTTTCGTCCAGCATCTTTCCATCACTAGTTCAAAACTTCTGAATTTTGGTTCTGAAGTCTGAAATCTGAACTAAAACAAACGGAAATAAAGCTTCTAAAGTCTGAATTTTAAAGGTGGACCACCTCCATTCAGACTTCAGAAGTGTTACCAAACACACACTAAGGTACAACGCAAATTCGAATTCTTTTTTTTTCTTTAGAAAAATTGATTTACAGTATTTTGTTGATCCTAGAGAACTAAATCTCCTAAACTTTTGTTGTATTGCTCACTCTCTATATATCATGTAAGTAGTCACCCTTCTTCTCAAACCCTTTCTTGTTCTATTTTTCATTTTTATGTTTTTTTTATATAATAATTTTTATTTGCTTCTGTTTGATCGCTTACTGTGAAAATGTACAAATTTTTGGGTTCCGATTTTCTCTTTTCGTGTTGTTTTTGGCATAATTTGTAAGGTAATTTGTACTGTTTTTTGAAAAAAAAAAAAAAAAAATCAGAGGTGTTTGAATATAAAATATTATAATGTATTGGAATATAAAATATTATAGATGATATTTATATATGTAATGTACATTAAATCTTGAATGTATTTTTATAAAATCGAATAAAGATCAAATTGGGACTGATAAAAAAATACTATTTTTTCTATTGGATAATACTTTATTTTGGAAATCTATTTCTTTTTTTCATATTTTTGTGCTTGGGTATAATATTTTTCATTGCCACTATTAAAAATATGAGGTTGGAACAATAGATTTTTTGTAGCTTTTCTGACATAGATATGAGAAAGGATTTCCAGTTTTGTCGTCGTAAAATGCCATTGGAGATGCTTTTGTGTTCCCTATGTACTCAACCATCTCTTATACAATGTTTGTGTGGCCATTCTAACTTGAAAAGATCAACATATTGAATTTTTTTCATAATTTAATCGTTTAATAGAATGCCAATTTATATTGTAGTGGATCTGCCCTGTTGCGTTGAAAACTAACATTACTAATCAAATCTGCCTTGCTTCAAATGTCCAAAAACTTGAAACTATGATAGTCATACGACACAAAATGAGATATTTGCTCACTGAAGGAGATCCAGGAGTACAAAAGAAAAAAAAAAAAAGGAAATGTTTGAAGCTCTCAATTTTCACTAATCAAGCATGGACGAATTGATTTATCAGGATTTCTAGCTGCATGTATGGTATATTTGAAGGATGGTACGTAGATGCATTTTCTCCTAGCAATCAATTTCTTTGGAAGTTGCTTCCAAATGCTTTTTATTTATTTATTTATTATAAGTAAAGATAGAATTTTATTAATGTATCAAAATGGAGGTTAAGATGATCATCCTTAAAACCAAAGCCAAATCCTACAACAAAACAAAATACTCCTTGCTAAGATTACAAACAATGTCCCACCTTACAAGAAAGTTCTTCCAAATGCATTTTTTCTGAGCATATGAAGGAATGTACACAGTATGAAAGCCAGTATAATGTTAAGAATGTGGTCATGAAGGTTCAAGGGGTGACGTTCCATTGGACATTGAGCAAACAAGTGATGAAAGGAACTCATTTTAAAGACCTTGCTTAAGCATTGGAATCAATGCGGAATAGAATCTCTCTTTACACGTCCATACGAAAGAAGTGCTTGCCCCTCGCACAACTTTTGTGATACAAGAAAGAATGCATGGCTAACTTTCATTTTAGAATCACTTGTATGTATGTATTTCGATCTGTTTATTCAACTGTGTTGTGAATCCAAAAAGAAATCTTATTTGGTTTACTTTACCTATTTATAGATCTTTGGAGATGGAGAATTGACAGTGAAGTTGAACATAAAGGCCCGAGCCTTCTCAGCATCGGCTAAGGAAAAACTCGAGGTTGTCGGTTGTACTCTCACCATATTGCCTGGCCGGAAGAAATGGGTAAAACATTCGGTTGCTAAAAATCTCGCTCTTGTTGACGAGTACTTTGCCAAAAAGAGAGATGCTGCTGCTGCCACTGCTGGAGCTGATCAAGCTTCCTCTTGAACCACATTGACAACAAGGTCAGTCGTAGCTTTTCAATGCATGTTTCCTCTCTTTTTTCTGTAAGTTTTCGTATTATTGTATTGGATTTTGATTATGAGACCTCTTTCCCAGTGGTGAAGAATTGTCTTTTACGGAGTGACAAATCACCCCAAGAAAACCTTCCCATGATTTGTTAGTAATACTTATTGAATTTATACGGGAGCGAAAATGGATAAATATAGTCACTTATTGATGTATTCAAGTTACAAAAATGGTCGAATATCTATCAATGATGCTTCTGGGAAGACAAGAGGGATATGCATTTTTATCACAATATCAAGATTGGACAGCTAAGGAGGAAATGGCTGGTAGTTCTTCTAGTCTTTCATGGTGGAATCTCGTTCACCATCTAATGCAGACTCTTCCTCTTCAACATAGCTTGTATTCTGATCCTCTGTTAGTCTATATATTCTTGATTTGTTCTTATACATCCGTACCCAACCTTAGTGAATGATACCCTAGATCATCTTATTCTCCATCATTCTTGATTTGTTCTTTTTCTTTTTGTTTGGTAAGTCGGGGTTGATAACTTGATCAACCCAATTCATTCAAACTAAAATGCAAAGGTTGTAACATCTTAAAATTATCGCACAAGATATTTGCCAAGAATCTTTCGTTGACTTGATGAACAATATACCCTAGATCCTCATATTCTCCGTCAACAATCCTACTTTTTGAAACCCTAGAAATCTTTCACATTTTATTTTTCTTTTTGATCGGTGTTGATGACTTAATCAATCCAATTCATTCAAACTCAAATGCAAAGGTCATTACATCTTAAATTATCACACACAAAATTTTCTAGAAATCTTTCTTTCGTTGTTTCTTGCTTCCTTCATCTTTATCATCCTCATACTTAGCACCATAATCAACGGTACCCTTTGAATTGGGCAGACACCAGTTCGGTCTGATTTTAACAGCAATGATCAAAATTCCATGACATAGACCAAAGAGGAAGTAGGGGTGATGATCGTTGCGGAGTAAGTACAAGGGAAGACCGAGATTTAAAAATGGGTCCAGAAGTACTCAGATCAAAATTAAGGACACAATGATAAAAGGGGCAAATTTCAATGGAAAGGAATGTGTGTGAGCTCAAGTCCATGATGAAATTAATGGTTGAATTCAATGGCCAGAAATCACCAATCAAGTTGATTTATGGGGTGTTTTATGTGATTATATTGTCTGGATTGATTTCTTTAAATTTCCATTCCATTTCTCAATTTTACAGATAAGGCTGTGATGATGATGATGATTGCTGTATGCAACATAAGAGAATACAACATGTTGATTATATCAAAATTCCAAAGGCACTAATAATTATAGTTGATCATCGGTATGTTTTGGAAGTTGGACTAGAGTGCCGAGCAATTTAGTTAGGGCACCCAGGCCATAGCCAAAGTTTTTTTTGTCCTATGTGGGTTAGAAGTTTTAGATTGAGCTAATTTTTTGTGAGGATGATCTCTATGGTGTAGGAGATCAAATGAACAATCCACTATTCTTCAAATTGTTTTAATAGGATAAGAAGTTTCAAAGTGGGCTGATTTTTTACGAGGATGATCACCTCAAAAAAAAAAAAAAAAATCATCCTCACCAAAAATAAGCATATTCTAGAAACTTTTAATCCATAAGACAAAAACATTGGTATATGGTATGGGCAAGAAGAACTGGAGTGCCTATAAAAGTACCCATTTTTAAGTCTGTAATTCGAGCTTAAGACTGGAGTCCGTATAAACTTTTTAAACCTTCTTTGGCAATTCTATATGATCCATATTTTAGACTTCACGTTTGATATAATTTTTTTTTTCCCAAAAGTTAATTTGATCCTCTCTTTTAGAAACATAAAATAGAACCAGTGGAAACAAGAGCAATGGCCATAGAATAGAAGAACAAAAGTAAGTCAACTTCCTTCACAAAAAATTAAAAAAAAAATAGTTGGACTTGAAATGAAACCCTTCAAGAACTAATTTTATGAGCTAGAATTGGCCCAGAGATTTTGATGTATTCAAATTAGGGTTGCAACTTGGGTGGGTCAAACACAAACCCGAAGGGTTCAACCTGACCTTGGGCCAGTTTTGGCACAGTTAACTAGGGTTTGGACTCGGGTTGGTGGAAAAAAAGTTTTGACTGAATTAAATCAGTTTGGGTTCGGGCATGGATATTAGGATGCCTGACTTGTCAGAATCCGAACTTAATATGGTTATAAATTAAAAATATTTCTAAATATATTTGTTTTTTTCTCATTCACAATTCATATTAGAGATATTTATTAATTTGATATATTTTTATTTGATTCATTTGGATTGACTCATTATTTCAAATTGACTCAACTCTATGAATCCAAATTGAGTTGATTTTTGAGTTTTAAAATTAAGGTTAAATATTTAAGCCCATGGACTTCTACTAGTTCAAATGTTGAGGCATGACTATAAACTGAGATGGATCAAGCCCAATGGATCCTGGATCCACATGGAGTTTCACAGCCTAATATTGGTAGTCTCGAGAATAAATTGGTGGGGGCAGAGGCTTGGGCCTTTGCTTCTAATAACTTCAAAGTAACTTATTAGGTGAACCTACCACTTGGCTTTGTCATGGCACCTAAATGAAATAACCATAGAAAACAAAAATATATTTAAATAAATAAAAGTAAATTTTGTTGGGACTGACTAGTTGCACATCACCTAGTACTAATTGCAACCGAGTTTAGAAGCTCAAGCTTGAGTTGAGCTTGGAATAGTGAACTCAAGTTGAGGGCTTTGTCAATTGAGGTGAGCCTAGGTCTACAATCCAACCACCTAAGTTGCAGTCCTAGGTAGGATCTATTAAAATTTAAGAGTGATACATCTGAGGCCCATCATTTACTTCTTCCCTTTTTAAATTTCTTTAAGGGACTGATTAGTTGCACACCACTATCTCTCGGTTGCACTTTAACCTTAAAAATGTTCCCATTTATTTTTAAATCTATATCTTAACATATTAGCACCATTCTTGTATTTGCACATACTTCTAGTCGACATTGGCTGCCCAACTTCCATCGAAGAAAACTTGTTCCCCATCTTTATGATTGTGTAAATGCATTTCTATTGTTAATTTGATGATCCCAAAACATTTAGGTTCATACTCTACTTTTCATCGAGCATGTTTGGAAACGGGAGTTGGAGTTCCAACTCCCATAAGAATTCTAATTAGTTGTTTGGTTCACTAATCTCATAGAGCTGCAACTCCAAGAAGGTCCTCAATTCCCATTTTTAAAAGCCTATTTTGGAGAGATTTTCAACTTCGGGTAAAAATCTTTAATCCCAAAAATCAAGTTGACTCACTTGAGTCATCTAATATATAAATCATTCAACTCACTTTATATTATTTATGATCTAGATTCCTATTTAAATAATAATAATATTTTAATAAAATAAGGTGATTAGAATAAGGCATAAAATGAATCAAATTTTATCTGAAATTCAAACGATCTAAATTTATCAAGTTTTGGACCCTTGGAGTAGGTCCAAATAAAGATATGGGTTGATGTCCTTCGATCCGAGTCGAATCTAGGTTAGATACGAATCCATCCCTATATCTGCCTAGATCCGAATGATATAGAGAGATTTACTAGGCAGACCTATCTATCACAAATTTTTTACAAAAACTGCCTTCGTTTATCAACTTTGTTACTTGAAAAAACCTTACTTTATGAATCAGTCTAGCATGACTAACTTAGTAAGATTTCAAATCTTACTAAGGGTTGTTGGGCCAATCCAACACTATAAACTTCAAGATTTTATAGAAAATCCCATATTTAAAATAATAATAAAAAAAAGACCTTAATGAGTTTGATCGTAGGTGTTGCAAATGGATGGCTACTGAAGCCCCAAATTTAAAACTAAAATTTCACAAAGAAAATTAACTTTTTTTTATTTTATTTTTTTCAAAGTTCTCAGAATGTTTCCTTTTTTATAATCTTGTGTCATCAGATCATGTTTTTGATGCCACAAATTGATGTGGTTAGAATCCACTCCAAGGTATGTTAAGCAATAAATTAACCGCAATAATTTGAATTTTATGACGTAGATCCTAACTCCAAAGTTTGTTGAGTAACAAACTTGGTAATATGGGGTTTGTTGGTAACAAACTTCATAAAGTTAAGCTCTCTTGGAGTTGTTAGAACTCCAAGGGAGTTTTTGTAATTAAAATGCAACAATTAGGTTTGCCAGGTAAATCTCTCAATGATATATTGCTTTGAAAATCATTTTTTTTTTACTTTTCAAATTATCTTTTATTTACAATAAATAGAATAATAAAATGAATAAATAAAAATATATTGAACAGTTCAAAATTATTTGAACCAAATTAAGTAATTCGATCGAGTCAGATCCAAATCTAGATTTAGTGAAATCAATATGGTTTGAGCACGGTTTTAGCTAATAAGATGCAAATTGAATTTAGTTATCCGAATAAAAAAATCGGATTTGAATATTGATATACTCATATTTGACCCAAAGTCAACCTATTTTGAGCCTTAGATAAAAATATGTTTCACAACAAAATTAATCATATTTATTTAAGATAATACATATTTTAATTATTAAAAATTAATTAATTAATTTATCAAAATATATAAAATCTAATTGACTCGGTTGAATTTTATTGATTATGACAATATTTTCTAAGTAATAAAGGAATTGTATCGATCTGAGTCAAATGTGAGAACAATTCATCAATTGAATTACCATAGGAAACCAAACATTGGAGTTCATTTAAGGAGTTATGATAAATTCAACAACTTCAAATCCAACTAACTCATACTTCCAAACACACCCTTAGAAGTGATTAGTTCCAAAAGATCAACAATTATCTTTTTTTACGTGCATATGAAGAAGAATAAGGGCAAAAAACGAATTTTACCTTCCTTTTTTTATTTCTTTTAATGCGAAGTGCGAACACACTGATGGAGTGCAACTATCAATGGGTGATGTGCAACTAGTCATTCTCCTTCTTTAACCTCCATCTATCCCAAAAAGTGGCAGGGGGAATTGAAACCCTAAGATTCAGGACAAAAGTATTTTGGAGAAGATTCTTCGATGTAAGCGAGCTCCTCTGGTACAATTTCAAATTGATTTTTTGTTTTATTCTCCAATTTCTTGGAAAGAACTCGAGATCGATTAAGCGATCCGTCTTTCTGGTTCTCGCCGAAGAAATGGGAATTAGACTCTCGATTTTTTCTCATTGTTGATGAAATCTATTTTGAAATAATGCTTCTCATATTGTTGATTCTGGGTGTTTAGATCGTTAGTGATTGTTAATTTGTTTGAATTTTATTTTAAATTTCCATGTTTCAAATGAGAAAAGTCTGAATTTTTGCAAAAAAATCAGATATTGGACTCTTATTTTTAATATGTTTATTCGAGTTGTTATTATCTTTAAATTTTTTTTTTTTTAAAATTAATTTGAGTTTTATTCTAGTATTTCATGTTTTAGATGAGAAAAGTCTGAATTTTTGCAAAAAATCTGACATTAGACTTTATTTTTTATATATTATCTGTTTGAGTGTTAATTATTTTCATTTTACTTGAATTAATTTGAGGAGATCTTGCTTAACCATGAGAATTGTTGAAAAGAACTTCAAAATTATCTAAAAATACAAAAGATTAGCTACGAAAATTGAAAATAACTGAAGATATAAGAATTGTGGTATTCAGTGAAATGGTAAACTAAAAGAACTAACCCCTCGTTCTGAAACATTCTCTGTTCTAGGCATGGATCTTATAATTCGTACCATCAGCAAAACAAACCAATCCAATGGTTGAGCCAAAGTTGGCAAAAAAAAAAAAATTGGTAATTTAGGTATACCCCTTACATTGCCTAATCACATACCCTTGACAGAAAATGAGCAAAATGCCCTCATCTTCAACCTCTTTCCAAAACCTCTTGATTCTCCTGCTAAATTCCCTTTGTCTTTAACCTTAATTGCATCTTCATTTTCAGTCTCAAGATTCTATCTTCAAATCTTGAGAACAAGATAAGATTTTCAGGGAAGTTGAAGAAGTTCGATTCTTGGGAAGAAAATTCAAGGGATTCGGGCAAGAGTTTGAACGTATGGTTGAAGACGATGGATTGCGTACAAGGTAAACTAGGCTAAGAACAATGTACCCTAGTGCTTGAAGAGTTTGATGACAATGTTTTTTGGCTAGAGGTTGAAAATGAGGGCATTTAAGTTGTTTTCTTTTTGCCTATCAGAAATGATTGTGATCAGCTACACGTCACCAATTTGAAAACACAAGGTATCTCACATATCCATCAAAACTAGGAGGGTATGCCTTATATACCCATTTATTTGTCATCAATATTTTGTAGCATATTTCGTTTTCTTTGTTCTCTAGTCTCGTGCCTACCCAACCCAACGTTTCTGGTAAACTGTGATTATTCGAGAAATTAAATTATTCATAAAAAGAGAGAAATTGCTCAAAAGATTAGAAGAAAAACAAGGAGGGAGAGATTAAGTGCAGTGTCATTTATATATTTGAAGCCTAGTGATTGAATGAAGATGTGTTTCCATTGTGATATGTGACCAATGCATACTATGCAACCTTAAGGAACATTTTACAAGATGACATTAGGACATTTAATACTTTATGAAGCAAAATGTTGAGCTATGAAGAAACTAGCAGTGCATGAAATGAGTGTAGCCAAGATGGATGAAATTACTAGAAGGGGTACACCTAAAAAATGAGTGCAGCTAAGGAACTTAGGAGTCGCTCCAATGGATGATAAATTGAAAATTTACAATGAATGAAATTAGCAAAGATTGGTGATGTGGAGCACATTGGTGCAAGTTGCGTTCTCAAATAAGAAGAATAGGATGTTTAAAGGATCGTGGGCTCTATTAAAGATGTTGGATTTGTAGGCATATGCTTTGATTATGAATGAGATCTTTAATAGAATGGGATGGCAAAACATGATTATTGGTTGATTTCAAAAAGTTGGGACAATGCATAAATGGTGATGATAATCTATTGATACAATTTAATTTAATAGCATGTGACCTAATAAGTACCCTGTGTGAACCTTATATTACATTTTAAGTTTGAAATTTATTTGATGGGTCGTTAAATTATAGACCATGTTTCACATAAATTTCTGGAATAGTTATCATGGGGGATATTCCATTCTACCTTACCTCATTTCATTCTTGACTCATATTTAACTTTAATTGTCGATAGTTGTACCTCCAAAGATTATTTGACAATCAAGCTAGTGGAGATTTTAACAGAGTTTACGCTTTGGGTTTAGAGAATTGTGTACCTTTGCCTTTAAATGAGTTGTCATTTATAGGGAAAGGGCTTTTGGATTAATAATATTTTGTTCTATTGTTATCTATTATGTTGGGATTGTTGCATGATCATTGTTTGTCCTTGGGCATAGTCTTCTTAAACGGTGTGTGGTTTGTCCTTATTCACGTCATACTTTATCGGTTGTCTATTTAATGTGTATGGGTCATTGCGTCTCTTAGTCTTAATATACGAGACTAAGTGATTTGATGTGCATTAAATGTGTGTGTGCGAGGAAACATATGTATTCTCAGCAAATAGGTCTTAATGATATAACATTTGATAGTTATTTAATGTGTATGCTAAGTAATGTACTTCCATTTTTTAGAAGGTCATGGTGTTAGGTGTGCATTTAATGTACACCTCTTACTATTGTTTGTATTTCTTTGAATGCTTTCTTCAAGTTAGCTTTTCATAAAAATCGACTATACTTTGAATCCACACTTGGCCATTTGTTAAACTATGTACAATAACTTTGATTTTGGCCTTGGACCCTCCTAATGTCGGATCAAGAAAACACTTTCGACTATTTTCCAATCAAGCTTTAACTGGTAGCATGGATCTTAAGATTCTATTGTACAGTTGAGATGAGGTAGATTTTATTTACTTCACATGAGAGGAAGTACAAACACATCAAAGGTGTTTTTAAAAGAAGTACCCATCTTATTTATAAAGTAAGGAAGGTATTGAGGTTCATTGCTTATCATAAAAAGGAAAATGATTCGTCTTGAAGCTTAGGTCTTGAATAATCCAAATGACAATACAAATTAATGTGGTTTCATTCGATGCACCATTCAGAGAGTAATGCATGTCCCACTACCAAAGGATAGGTCGTGAAAAATGATCATGTCCCACCACACCGAATTTCAAGTGACGTACAAACCCAAATCAGACACATGTTGTGGTGTTTTATTTCTTAGCCTTGTTTGGAGTCAGATTGTTTTCCATGGGAAATGCTTTCACTTTTTCAAAGTTAACTATACCTCGCTGCTGGGATTGGCGTTGTAAGAGGGTGTTGTGTAACATCAATCCTTTTGTTATTTGTTGGGACATTTGCGAGAAAAAAAAGTGCGAGCCTTTGAAAGCAGGTAACAACTTATTGACGAGATGATCACCTATATATTGGGATTCGTATTCTTTTGGTGTAAATTCCATTAGGAATTTAGGGGACCTTTTGGGTAGGTGGGATTGAGTTTATAAAATTTCCATTTGATTTACTCACTAGGTTTGATATATATTTCTCTCTGACCTCCTTGTGTAGTTGTATTATTGGCTTGTACATGGTCCTTCACCTCCTTCTTGAATCTCACGAAGTTCAAAAATCCTCACCCAAGGTACTGTTTTATCTCAATATGTGAGACCAGAGTCTCCCATCTCGAGAGGGGGCATTTACGGGAACAAATAAAATCTACCTCATCCATATCATAAAATGACCCCTCGAGATATATGCTACCCATTAAGCCAACTTGGAGACAAATAAAATTGTCTCCCAACTTGACACCAAATGGGATCTGAAGTCAAGAGTAAAGTAATGCATCCTATTCCAACCAATAACAAAGTGTGCAGTCGTGGTACAATTGACTTTCTTATAAGGATTTCTTGAGGAAAACACTTAGAAAAATACATATGATAATAGGAGTATGCATTAAATGCATACCTAACACCATGATCTTCTGAAAAAGAATTGGCACATTACTTAGTGTTCATAATAAATGTAGTATTAAATATAATACCACTCAGACCTGTTTATTGAGATTGACATATAATTCCTCGTATGCATTTTTAATTACACACCAAATTACTGTCAAAACGGACACATGCAATTACCCATGCATGTTAAATGCTCACCGAACAAAGTCTAACATAGTGAATCATGACTAACCACACACTACAATGTTACAACACCTTGCACTCAAGAAATTGAATTATGTCAAAGGACAAAAAAATGAGTATTTAATAATTATAGTTAAATAAATAACAATAGAAGAAAATATAGTAGCTTCAAGGATCATTACCTTATAATTAATAGTTCAGTTGAAGGTAAAGGTACGCAATTCTCTAGACCCAATGTCTAAACTTTATTGAAATCATTACTGACTTGATTGTCAGAGAGTCTTTACAGGTGCAATCACTAATAGTCAAGAATGAAGAAGGGTAAGGTAGAAAAAAATATCACCCACACTTCTTATTGGGTTTATTTACTTAGTAATAAAGTAAAGTGATTCTATTCAAGCAAGGTATTAATGGCCAAGTTTAGATCTTGGTATATATATATATATATACAAAATAAATAATAATTACAGCCTCATATACATCACATATGTACTCTAAAAATAGCCTACTGTACGATGTTCTTATGCCTAACAATCCTTAAAGGGTACCTTAGTGAGTTGGTTGGTTGAGGTTGATAGCAACCATAAAGATTCATCCTTCTTAATGGGTGATTGGTGGATTATGCTTCAAGCAACTACCTTCTTTTAGTGAATTCTCACCAACTCTTTCTTGGTGGCTTAGAGAAGGATTGTCGAGCTCTAGGCTCTATCAATAGTTGGCCGAATGTAGTGTCAATGTGCTTAACTTGACTTGTTCAATCACGAGTTTCCAAAAAGATGCCAATCATTCTTTCATACATCTCGCCAACCTACATTTGTTTTGTTCCCTCTTCAACCCACTAATTAGTGGGCAAAGTCTCTCCTCACTAATATATTCTAGAAGGTTAATCTTGAGTTTTCTAGGATCCAAGAACAATTGGAAAACCAGGATGAATACCCTCTAAGAAGTATAAGTGAGTCGGGGAAGGAGGGTTGATGCATAGAGGATGGAATGCAGGCACGTTGTAAAGCTAATTCTTTGAGATTCTAATCAACTAAGGCATGGAAATCAGTTAGTATGAATGTAATTTACTGTTTATGGAATTTATTCTGGTAGCCGCCCCCCCCCCCCCCCCCCCCCCTCTTTCTTCTCTCCTGTTTTGCAAATGAGAATGAGAATGATCAATGTTGGGCCTTTTCCACTAACCATAACTTTTAGGATTTTTCCCTTATTTCTTTTCTTCTTCTTTTTTAATCCCTTGATGGTTTTCTGGTGTAGATGTATATAAGAGTGTTAAGAATATGAGGAAGGAGTAGGGAAGGGAATAACGAAGAGACAACTAAGAATTCAAAAAAAGTTGAAAGGGAAAAGATAGGAGTTAAACAACATTTAAGATGACTAAAGAAGGGAAATAAGGAGAATGAAGAGAAGGAAGACGATCATGATTTGGGTTTTGACCTTGGGACTTGGATCGTCTAGAGTTGAAACCAAGTTGGTATAGACAATCAGGATGATCTGGGGTTGAGTCAAAGCGAGCCAAGACAAGAAAAAGAATCCCGTCCTCTGTTTTCTTCCATTTTTTTTCTTTCGATTTTTTTCTTTTTCAGCTAAGCCCATAAAAAAAATTAGAAGTGTTTGGCTTTCTCTGGCCTAGGTTGACTTTGTCATAGTAGGCTCAGTTACAACTCACAAACAAGTCAACTAAGTCGAGAGAAATTGATTATCAATTACGATTCATGCATGGATTTTAACCCTTGCTCAGATGAGACCTAGATGACTCGGGCCAGTCAAATCAATCTTAATCAAGAGTTAAGCACTCAAATAAGGCAAATGAGTGGAGTAAGAAAAGTTGAAAAGATGAGCTAGATAATGGAGAAGAAAATAAGAGATGAAGAAAAAGGGCAATCATGTTAAGATATGGAAAAGGTTTTACTCCAGTTGTCAACCTTACGTATCCTTCATCTTGGCTCGGGACTGACAATTTAGTGTAAGAGAAACACTATGCAGACGGAGATGACGAAGAAGGTGATTGCAAAGGTTATAGTGATCAAAAAAAGCCTGCACTGGTTGAATTGCAATCACACAAGGATCAGAGGAGGACCACAGCATATTCTGACTTGGGATCAATTGGTACAATAGAATGAATAAGCAAACTATAGCAATGATCTTATCTCTTTTTATTCTTCTCAAGTTGACTAACCTTTCTTGGTTTTAGAGATCCTTTATTTTCTTCTATGAACTTGAGCTTTGTACATTTGTATTTTATTATTGTTATGGAAAAACTCACCAAGCATCCTGTTATTGTTTTTTATTAATGCAGATCATTTCTATACCTTTCTGTTGAGATATTTTCCTTTTATTTTATTTTTCACTGAAAGATGGTACTAATGGAAGATTTTTTCGTATATAGCCAAATAAGCTCTGCCTTTTCCGTTGCCCCCCTTTCCAGTACTTTCTATACTGTGAGCCAATTTAGATAATGGCAGACTTACCAGGTTATGTGGTTGCTTGCTTGCAAACCGGCAGACTTGCTTTCTTGGCAATTTTGGTCTCTTGTGGAATTGTATTACAGATTCTGGTTAGTAGTCCTCATTCTTGTTGATCGCCCATATATGTTTTGCATATCAGCAGATTGATAGCCAAATTCTTAGGTGCAGATGTTAGATTATTCTCTAATACAGCATGTGTGATGTTTACAGGCATGTGCTTTGTACCATAATTGGTGGCCAATGCTAACAGGTAATGAACTATATAATTAACATTGTTGTAAATCATTATCAGAAATCCTTGTGCAAGGGGTTGTCAACAAATCTACGTAGAATTTATACTATCTTTGTTGATTCTAGGTTTTTTTTTTTTTTTATATACTTGGAAAGTTAAAACTGAAAAACATGATACATAATACGAATTAACCCAACTAATTTATATACTGAATTATGGGAATAAAAAATTTCTCGAAAAGCATATATTCTTGCAAGGTTCTTATAGTCTTTGTTGTCAAAAGCTGCGCCTAGGCCTAGACGATCCAAGCATCTAGGCCTTACCTGCATGAAGCGGGTGTTTCAAAAACTGGGGTTAAAATGATACTTTTATAAAATAATTTTGTATAAATTGTGTTCTAAAGGGGTATTAAATCAATTTTAGAATATAAGGTGTGTCAAATATTTAGCTAAATTTGATTTATTAAGAACTAATATTTTTTATGCTTGATTAAAATATTAAAATATTAAAAGAAAACTAATATTTTTTAAATCTTAGATTTTCATATTTTATCATTTATTATATTGTGAAGGTCTTTTTGTAATTTAAAATATTAACTAAAGTTACTTTGAAGATAACATATAAAAGGTTATTTCTATTATTTTAAGAAACTAAAAACTAACTAACGTGATTACAGCCTTACAGGATCGTGAGATTGTAATTTAATTTATTTTGATAAAGATGACATTGATAATAGTAAGTGAGATGTAAAAGTGGGGGCATTTTTGGTCTTCCAAGTTTTGGTGTCAACAAACACCTATTCAGCCTTCTTTTATTATAACAACAAAGATTTTTGGACATCAAATTACTTAAATATTTGTCGTTACCTTATTTTCATTTTTATACTTTTTTTTGTGTGCTTATCGTGGGTATCCCCACCCTTCGGATGAGACTAGTCCCACAATCACACACACCACCCCCTTGGATAGTTCTCCATGCAACTGGTTGAGTCGAGGGTCAACCTGACCCTGGAGGGTGGCTCCAAGGAATTCATTGCTTCGTGGGGTTTTGAACTCTTGACCTACTCTTCCTGAGGAGCTTATCAAGCTCGGCTTGCCACTAGGCCTACTCCTTGGGGTTATTTTTTTACATATTGTGTTGACTTACAAGTTGGCTTAGTAGTTGGTAACTTTGGATTATCTTGGTAATGACATTTAGATTTTCTTCTTGCTCCCTTTTTGCAAGACCTTTACCATATATAAATATTTAAACATAAAAAAAAATTAAAAAATAAAAAGAAAAAGAAATTGTTGCTTAAGCCCCATCTAGCACTTTGATCAACCTTGCTCATAGGTATAATGAAAATTTCAATTTTCAATTTCAAAAATGACAACACTAGATTTCTCACTGTTACCCTGACCACAAGATAACTCTACTAGTGAGCATCTTTGGTAAAGAATGTCTATGGGCCACTTTCCGCTTGTTAAAGTGAATAGGTAATCCCCAACAAGAGATTCACAGTTTTTTATGTATAAGATACCATTCTAAATGCTGAAATTCATTCCATGCTGGATTTGCTATATCCCGGCTTTGATAGATCATGTGAGAAATTAAAAACTTTAGGAAAAATTACTTAATGGTCCCTGGTGGAAGGTTTTCTTTCTAATTTGTCCAACTTTTAGGGGTTAGCAAAATAGTCCATTTAGTAAATCCCTAATTTTTAATCAGTCCCTCAAACTCATTTCCCTCCATTGTTCAACAGTGAAGTAACGAAAATACCCTTTTTCTATATGGAAGTCTTTTTGGTCTCTTTTGGCACTCTTCTTCTACCAAGAATACACATTTGCTCCAAGTCCGCCATTTTCCACAAGTTTTCTTCCTCTTGGACTGCATACATTTTGAAGTAAGTAATTATTCGATTGTTTACCTTTTTTATTAGGATTTAAGTAATCTAGCTAGGTCTTATTGTTTTCCAGTGTTTTACAAAGCTATCATGGTTCATATTTGCCATTAGAAGCAAAAAAACGAAGTTTGTATCGTGTTTTCGCAAAAACCCAAAAGTCGCAAAATTGGAATTTCAATGTCGAGCTTGACAATTTTTTATATATAAATTTTTCTCGAGCTCACAATTGTTTTTATAATTGTCAAGTTCAACAATTCTGTAGTTCAAACAAGAATTTTCGAGCTTGACAATTTTTCTAAATAATTGTTGAGTTCAACAATTTAATTAAATTTTTGTCAAACTCAACAATTTATATATATAATTGTTGACTTCACCATTTTTATATAAAATTCGACACTATAAATCCGAAACGTCAAATTTGTTTTTCAATTTTTTGAGTAAAATACATGGAAAAAACCTTTAAAAAAAACATGGTAAAATAACATTATTACAAGATTTCGAACAAAATGAACCAACTTTGATGGATTTTATTCAAAAAACAAAGCAATAGATCAAAAAAAAAAAAAAAAAACCCTAACTACAAAGTACCTCATTAAAATACCTTAAAAAAAACCTTACCAAAATTGGGTTTTCTTCCTTCTTTCCCGTTTTATGTTGGAATGCAAACTCCAAATCACGTTTTTCTACAGGAAATTAGACGTTTATTCGTAGGGTTGCAACCTGGGTGGGCTGGCCCGAACTCAACCCGATTGATGGGTGAGCTGGGCCGAGTTATGTGGAAGATGAGTTGAGCCTAGGTTGGAATATCTCAACCAGATTTCAATTTGGGTCGAGCTCTCAACCCAAACCCGATGCTATATACTAATATATAAATATTTTCATATTAATTATAGATTTTTTATGTAGCTTTTTTTATTCCATCTTATTATGACTTTTATTTTAGTTAATATTAATGTGAACTTTGGTTTAGTATGATTTGTCTAAGTATTATCTCAATGATGGATTTGAAGGTTGTATGTGAATTTATTTACTAGTAGTTTTGTTTTTTTTTATGTTGTATATCTTTTTTCAAAATATAAAATATGAAACTATTTGCTAATCAAAATGAAATTAGGGTTATTCAACGAGCTCAACCCGACCAAACCACCCAAAATTATCTAACTCGGGCTTACCCGAACTCAACCCAATTTTAAAAGATCAAGCTCGGTTTGAGCTTGGGTTAGTGAACTTAGGCCCGATGGTCTGGTTGAGTTGAGCTCAGATTGAGGGTTTTGCTACTTGGGTTGAGCCTGGGTTCACCCTCCAACCCGCCCAGCTTGTAGCCCTTAGGGTAGTTTAGGAAATTTGACCGAAAAAAAAAATGAGGGAAATTATTTTGAGGGACTGATTAGAAAAGATGGGTTTACTAAATGGACTATTTAGCTAACCCCCAATAGTCAGTGACTAATTAGAAAGAAAACTATCTGGCAGGGACCATCGTGTAATTTTCCCAAATTTTTATTGTTCATCTGAACACCATGAAAAACAGTACAAGACAGGGATAAGTTGTACAATTCATGTATATTTGCAAACAACAAAACATGAATCCTTATCAGATGATGGATCAGGTGATTCCTGGAGTTCCAATATACTGGCAGATCTGTTTAACCATTTTGTCACATTAGGTCTTGTTCCAATACCTGTCCGCCCTTTTTGTTCCTGCCAAATATGACCATGTGGCACTCTCTCTTGGCCCAGTGGCCCATGAACTTTAGGCCCACCCCTAGATGGAAGTTCACACCAAAAATCAGCTTGATTGATGATTTCTAGCCATTATGAGTTTTTCATCAAGGGCAGATCTTTTGGCCCAAAACATTAGAACTCTAATCCTTGATGAAAATTGCTCAAATTCAATGGCTAGTTATTATCAATCAGGCTGATTTTGAGTGTGAGGACCCAAGAAAGTGTGGGCCAATAGTAATGTAGTGTGAGGGACAAAATGGTATGCTATGTGGCAGAACTGGATGTCCTTCTGACCAACATGAATATTATAACGTGCTTATCTGATTCTGTCGATTTCATATGTTAATTTAAAATGCAGTATCATGTCAATTTTAAGATTATTGATTTAATGTTGGAATTTTGTCTTCCTGCAGTATTAATGTATGTTCTTCTTCCCATGCCTTTGATGTTTTTTATGGGATCCAATACTTCTTCCTTATCCGAAAGTGGGAATGGGTTAGTCTTTTTTATTCAAGTTCTTTTATTTGTATTTTTTCTCTACTTTTCTTTTTTCCTTCTGGGTATTATTTTTCAGTGGCGTTCAAGGACCATATAAGAAACCAAACATTTATCATTATGTGGGTTAGAAGTTTTGGAATGGGCTGATTTTTTGTGAGGATGATTACTCACCATAGAGATCTCCCTCACAAAAAAAGAATCCATTCCGAAACTTCTAACCCATATATGTATTAGAAAAACCAATCTGCTTCTCTCATTTTTTTTTTCTTATAGGTAATTTTGATGTACACCTTCAGGTTTTCATGAAAATTCGAGAAGAACCCCCCCCCCCTCAAAAAATAATAATAATAATAATAAAAAAAAAAAAAATTATATATATTCAAGGGTCAAATGTTAACCTCAAGAGGTTAAAGGCGATTGATTTTTTTTTGTGTGTGGGGGTGGGGGGTTGGGCATGGGTTTGGTTTCTGATAAGAGGTTGAAGATGACCTAGGATTTTGTGTAGATGGGATCTAGTTTTGTAAAGAGAAAGTATAATTGTGTCTTCATTGTATTCTGGAGGCCACCTTGTCCTCCTTATTAAGAAAATTTTCACTTCTCAAAAAAAAAAAAAAAAAAAAAAGTGGAAGAAGGCATCCCCGTTTTTTTTCTTCCACTTTTTTTTTGTTTTTTTTTGTCCCATGGAAGACCAAAGTCGAGGGATATGTCATCAGTTTGAAAACACGGTCGGTGGGGTATCTAATTTTCACCTTTCCTTGGTGGTGAATTTAAACTTGGTAACTGGGTTAAGGTGCATACAACGTGATGATGAGTACAATCTTTGTGGATAGAAATAATGAAATATCAATTGAATTTGTTATTTTCTTAGCTTTCGATGCTTCTTATAACAGCTGGTTGGATGCTGCCAAGTTCTTGACTGGAGCTTCAGCGGTAGGTAGCGTTGCAATACCAGTTATCTTAAAGCATGCCAATGTTATCGGTTGGGGAGCCCTGGTAATGGAACTTTCATCCTTTTTCATTTTAGTGACGGCTATACTTTGTTTCCTTAATATGACTGAAGAATCTGAATACAACATGTTCTGACTTTCAAAATATTGAACCATATCACTTCTGTGTCCCCCTTCCATTTCAATTGTCAGATCCATTTGTGAGCTTCTTTCCTCTCTGTTTTATTGTAAAAAATAACATAAATACTGATTAATTACATGTAATTCTTGGTATGTAAATGAGTGTTTTTTTTTTTCGAGGAACAGGCACTTACCCTTTGTTCTTGGTATGTAAATGTTATTTCTTTGTGGTACCCATCTTGGTTTCAATGAAATTTGAGATACCCCTCTAAAAGACAAAACTCCAATGGGGATTAATTGAAAATATAATTTATTGGAGTATGATAACCTCTCAAATGAAGTATTGGATGTTCAAAAAGTGATTTCTTTAAAATGGATTTTGGTAAGTATGTGAGCAAACAAGATGTTTTGGACAAATCCTTTTTAAATACATTGAAGTACCTTTCTTTCTTTCTTTTTCTCACTACAATTGCAATTTGAATTATTAATGGCAAATATTTAAGTGAAATTGGACTACAAGTATCGTCAATTTCTCTCTTGTTTTCTATAATTCTTGTCAATCACTTCTTCCAACCTTCGACCTGTATGTATAGGTTGGATTAGGATCGATGCGAAACAACTAAACCCTTCATGTGCACACCTTGAAACCTATATCTAGCCATTGGACCATATGGATGTTCACACATTAAATGGTAAGAACTGAACCAAATTGACAGACATTTGTTCATTTAAAATGTGCTTCAAAAGCAACTGACAGCATCATGCGCATGCATGCAATCCTGGTGATCACACCTATAGCTCATTTGCTCCCCACATTTTAAAAATAAGAATAATGGGTAAGCACCCATTCATTAGTTGGGGAGAAACTCTCTTCCTGTCCCATGTAATTAGATATTTTCAAAATTCCCACAAAATAAAAAGTCTTTGTAGCTTTAGAAGGAAAAAAAAAATTAGAATTATGGATTAAGTCACCGGGGGTTAGCTGAGATGGTAAGGAGCGAGCCCCTCTACATAAATGTGGCTATTTAAATGCGTGTGGCCCCAGGTAGATTAGTCTCACCAAAGGTGGGGATACTCCTTAGGCTATCAAAAAAATAATAATGATTATGGATTATAATTTTTACAAATGCATAAAAAGGAAATAAACTACCAACACCATTGGTGAGATAGGGATGATAGCATTTGCTGGGTTGGTACGAGAGAAGGGGTCTATTCGGTAAGGTCTATGTATGCTACGGAGCTCCCTTCTTCCAACTCCACATTCCCAGTTTCTTTTGTTTGGGATATTAAGGTACCTTCTAAAGTTTCTATATTTGTGTGGCAAGCGTCGTTTGATAAAGTCACCATGTTGGATCAATTGATCAAGAGAGCTCTTCAAATACCAAATGGTTGTTTGCGTTGCTCAAGGGGAGGGTGAGACTGCGAACCATTTGCTCATTTATCGTGATCTTCCTTACGAGGTTTGGGTTCATTTCGTCGGTCTCTTCGGTATGAAGGGTTGTTTTCCAAGGTCAATAAGGGAACTTTTCGCAACTTGGGGATCGTAGGGTAGCCCCTTCAGAGGCACAAAACGGATTCTTTGGAATTTCATCACATTCATCATTTGTTGGGGTATTTGGAAGGAGAGAAATAATCGTACTTTTTAAGCGATAGAATTCCCGATTCTTGATTAACTATTGTCAATTTTGGGACTTTTGTTCCATTGTGACAAATTATATAAAGTTTTTAAAGGCATCTTCTTTGAGGATCTCCTTGTCAGGTGGGATATGGTTTGTAATTTAAAGGATCCCTAAGCAGGTCTTGTCCTTTTGTTAAGTTTATTCTTCTAGGCCATCTTGTCCTCTTTTTAATAAAATTTAAACTTATAAAAAAATAAAACGAACTACCGACATTATATTGATCTATTCAAATAATGATAAAATCAAGAACAAAAACATAAGAAAGCATTAAGAGGACAACTCGTCGAGTATTTGTGAAGAATGTATAAATTCAATCCATCAACCATGTTCATTGTATAGAGTCTTGATTATGAAAAATTTGCGACGTTTAAATCAAAATGTTACACACCACAAAATGAGGAATGTTGACGGTAAATTTTATTATTGGGACAATTATTTTCTCTTCAATAAACACAGACAAAACTTTGACATAAGGATTTTTGGTACAAATTGATAATTAATTACCTTGAAGACTATCACCACACCAACTTTTACTAATGCCACACCAATTCTTATTTAAATCACCAAAGAATTGCACACTATTGGTAAAAGTTGGTGTGGCAATAGTAACTCTATTAAATATTGGTTTCAATTGAAAAATATACAATCGTACTGGAGTGACCCCAAGTTGGAACCTCATACCGCACTTCTTATCATGAAAGTAGAAAGGAATCATAGATGCTTTTCATTTGTTGAAGTGTGATATGAGATTCCAACTTGAGGTCACTTCAACATTATTCAAAAAAATATTGATCGACCCCCACAAGTGGGAGTAAAAACACAGAATTTGGACAACAAATAAGTACTGTTATCGCTTTTATATAAAGAAAAATCTTAACACTCCATAGTCGATACTACTAATTGTTTATAACACACCAATTAATGAATATATGAAACATGGGAAAAAAGAGAAAGAAGGAATTATTATGATATTAATTCTACAACAATCAACCTTCAATTTCTTCCTTAGGCTGGTTTTTTCGTTGTCATAACAAGTCCTATTTTAGGTCTCTAAGAACTCTTCTCATCTAGTATCAAGGTCTGATTGAAAAAGAGAGCTGCTATTAGCACACCAACTTTTACTCAATACACCTCAATTAAAAATAAAGAAAATAATTAAATAGTTGTCAATAAGTAAAAGTTTGGGTGCCAATAGAAGCTCTTTCTCATTTTATTTTTTTCTTCTAAATTTCTGTTTTTTGGATTTAAGATTTTATATGAGACTAAGCATAATTGTAAACAACTCTTGAAATTGTTTGAACAAGTATTATAATGTTTTGTAATGCTTAGATAATAATTTGAACCAAATCTTTGTGACGTTTGAGTGACATGTTTTAATCTTTATTGAGGGTGTGATGAGTAATCTAAGAAATTGGGATGTAATAAGTAAAAGTTGGGGTGCTAATAGCAATTCTCTTAAAAAGTTTAAAAATGATAAAAATAAAATATGGAAAAACAATGCCATCATTAAAAATTAGTATTAATAACATTACTTATCGGTTCGGATACAGCAATACTTGAATCTAAATCTGAATTTTTATCTGATATCCAAATTCGAATTTGAATCTGACGGATATTTCAAAACTCTATCCGAATTCGAATCCGATTATCTTACCGGATATCGGATAATATCTTATTAGAATTTGAATAATTTGTATATAAAAAAAATATATAAATTTTCCTTATCCAACTGATTTTTCATTATTAAAAATATATATTATATTATTTGAATAAAAAATTAATCAAATAAAATAATATATATCATATATTATTTCGAATCAGATATTATTAGATTCAAAATGTTAATATCTGAATTTATATCTAATAAGGATTCAAATATAAAAACTATCTAAATTCAAATCCGATACTCAAAATTTTTGGATAATATCTGATTTTTCGAATTCGGATCGGAGTCGAATTTTCGACTATCTATTAACACCCTTATCCATGATAGTTCATGTGAATGGAGTGCTCTTAGCAAATGTTGGTGTGGCAATAAAATATTTCTTTCTCCACGTCATCTAACCTAAAACCAGTCTCTATTTAAACTATAGCTCCAGCAGCGGTTGTTTTTCTTTTGGAAAGAGGCTTCTCAAAGCCCTAATCCGCGCCATTGCTGAACTTCTCTGTACTCAAGTCAAGCTCTACTTCTGAAACCCTAACCCTAGAATCACAAAATCTCTCAGTTTTTGCACTTTTTGACTATAAAGATCTGAAGAAGCATAATCTAATAAGCTAAAATGGGGATTCCAGCATTTTATCGATGGCTGGTCACAAAATACCCACTTTCAGTCGTAGATGTGCTCGAAGAAGTTCCAGCAATCGTTAATGGCGTTAAGGTTCCAGTTGATACAAGCCAGCCAAACCCTAATTGCATTGAATTTGATAATCTGTATTTAGACATGAATGGAATTATTCATCCGTGTTTCCATCCCGATGGACAGGTAAATGTCAACTTATTTGAATTAAATTAATGCATTTTTTTTATTTTTTCAAATTTTTATTAGTAATTCATCTCCAGACTGCTCCGAAGACATATGAAGAGGTTTTTAAGGCTGTTTTTAAGTATATAGATCGCATTTTCGCAATGATTCGGCCTCGGAAGCTTTTGTACATGGCAATTGGTGAGAGATTCTCTTTCTGAAACCATAAAAACATGTTTTTTTTTTTTTTTTTCAAATTTAGATTCAATGTTGTTGGCGCTTAAATATGTGCAGATGGTGTTGCTCCACGAGCGAAGATGAATCAACAGCGTGCAAGGAGATTCAGAGCTGCGAAAGATGCGGCAGATGCTGTGAGTCTAGTTTTACTTCTTAGTAATTAGTTATTGAATAGAATAAAGTAGTGATGATAATGGGGAATTTTTTTTTCTTTTTCTGAAGATTCTGTGTGGAGTTGGGGAACTGGACTGACAGGGCCAATCAAAACCATCCATCTTTTATTAGATTTAAAGCCAAAAAAAAAAAGAGAGCCAAACAAGCGGAAAAAAAAAACCAACGAAAACATGAGGATTCTATACTCTTTCATGTTATTCACCAAATCCCATCGAACAGAAAATCCTCAAAGGAAAAAACTTTCGAAATCCCTTGAAAACTTGTCAATGATGAACTCTTGCAAAGATTGCTCCTTCCCTTCAAGCACCCTACTTTTATCTTCCTTTTTTTTTTTTACATAGGAAACACGCTACTTACTGTTCCTTTCTTTCCAAAAGCCCCAACAGATGGCAAAGCGAGTAATCCTTCAAATTTTCCTTGTAGCATTCGAAAACACACTAGACTACCTCCTCTCCATTAAGGATGATACAGAACTAGGGATACACCAAGAAAGATGAAATAGGGATAATAAATGGAACCAAATTTCATGAGCCAAATTGGTGAGATGGACAGGATCATGTCTCAAGAAGCTGAGGTCCTGAGCTCAATTCCCTCCCTTGGTGGCCACCATAGTCACCAAGTCAGGGTTCAGGAATAAGTCAACGAGGGAAAAAGTCGAAAAATACGAAAAAATCGAAATAGTGTTAGGATAATGTATTTTTTTCTACTAAGTGGTATTATCATTTATATCGTCAAATCCTACTTTAAACCATAAGAAAAAATGGACTGCAAAAAAATCCCTTTTAAAAAGTGGTGATGAAATCACTTTTTTTTGTTTAAATCATGACTTTTTGAAAAAGTCGTGCTTTAATCACCAGTCTTTAAAATCGTGATTTAATCACAACTTTTTGAAAAGTCAGTGATTTTGGTAACTATAGTGGTCACCCCTTGGAATTTATCCATGTGCACTTGGTACATTTGGAAGGGGTGACATGCATGCCTCGTGGTATTAGTCGGGAGCTCTAAGAGGCCCAAAAACCCAAGGTATCAAAAAAACTAATCACGAAGCAAATGACAATGAATGAAATTGTATTGTCTTCTTTGGCTTTATTGTTTTATTGGTGTAAATTTCACAAAGGTTTTAGGGGTGTCTTATTTGAAGACTTCCTTCTTAAGTGTGTAATCTTAGTGAGGGGTAGGCTATTGGGGTGGTTTTTGGTCTTTTGTTTATTATATCTGTTGCTCTCGGGGGGGGGGTTTGCCCCCCCACCCTTCTTTTTTCTCTTCAATAAAACATCTTTATGTATAAGAAAAATGAAAATGAATGGACGAATAATTAACGCACTTGCCCTTTGTATTGGCCATGTGAATAGTTTTCGTTTCCATGTCATCCCTTATATTATATTCTACCATGTAGTGTGTGTGTATCTTGCAACATTTAGCATCCTTTCTTTTTTCTTCCATGACTGCATAAGTGCAGATTGTCACTTTGGAAAAAGCTTTCCTCTTCTTCAATACTTACTACTTTTGATGCTACTTCTGTTAGTGTTACTGCTAGTACTTTTTTTTTTTTTTTTTAATTTGTAATTAAATTCTCACAGGCCATGGCAGAGGAGAGGCTGAGAAGTGCCTTCAAATCAGAAGGAGAAAAATTAGCTGTGTTGGAGCAAACTAAGATGTTGGATTCGAATGTAATCACACCAGGAACTCAATTCATGGCTACCCTGTCATCTGCTCTTCAATATTACATTCATCTGAGAATGAATTCTGATCCAGGGTGGCGGGGCATCAAGGTAAATCCAATATTTTGCTGTACTTGTCTCTGCTATGTTATTTTCATGGGTTATAAACAATGAGTTTGTTTGAATGTGAGTATATTGGAATTTTGAAGGTCATTCTTTCGGATGCCAATGTGCCGGGTGAGGGAGAGCACAAGATAATGTCATACATCCGCTTGCAAAGAAATCTGCCAGGGTTTGATCCAAACACACGGCATTGTTTATATGGTTTGGTAAATATCATTGTCTTTTTTTAATCTTTGGTGTTTAGTTGTTAAAGCTAGTTCCACTGCTAGCTTGAGCTTATGATAAGTGTTTGCTTTGTTTTTCTTTTAGGATGCAGATTTAATCATGCTCGCATTGACTACCCATGAAATACATTTTTCAATTCTTAGAGAGGTGTGTGTTATATGAGGATTTGGATCTGCTCTCTCATGGACTTCATGTTGGATGCCTAACATGAATTCTGGTTTTTTGTATCACAGAAAGTTCTGTTAGCTGAGTTTGATTTGGTATGTTGTGTAGGATGTCCGCAAGGCCCAAGCAAATGACAAAAAGCGGAATTTTGGGAAGAATGCACGTGTTAATCAGCAGGAAAAAAACAAGGAGTTGAAGCTAGGGGAAGTGGAAGGAGAGGACAACATTGACTACATCTCGAAGCAGCAATTCCAGGTTGGTGCTGTTTTTATTAAAATATGGACTTTGTAGACTTGTTCAAGCTGTGGATTATGAACTCACGTAGGTATCTGCCTAATGACTTGGGAATCAAATGAAGGTTGCACAATCAGCTGGCAACACTGAATGCTCACGGATGGATATTGCAAGATGGAAATAGAACTTACATTGATAGGTTATAGTTGATAACAATGCATAGTTTACTAATAAAAAAACATAATAAATCTGATCGGAAGTAGTGCCCATAGTTATACCTTGGGGATGAGGTTCCTACCAATGGCCTTCTAGTTTAAAATTGAAGAATGTTGATGGATAGTTTTATGAGTAATAAAATTGGCTTTGGCAATGAGTGGTGTCTAGTAAGAATGGGGATGAACAATCCATAATACTATTGTTTCATCCGGCCACGGTTTAGAAAATATTCTCTCAAAAGGTATAAATTTAGGGTGGGAAGTGGTGATAGCATATGCTTTGGTGAGATTTATGGTGTGCAGTTTAGACTTTAGAGATTGAAATAATGAGGATTCTTAGTTTCCCCATTTTATTAATCTTCTCAATTGATTTTATGGTAGTAACAGTATGAATAAGCAAACAAGGATGCTTGATTATAGTGGTAGTTCTTGGTCAAATTCTTTCTTTTGTACTCCAGCTATTTCTTCTTAGGCTTCTTGTTTCTCCTTTAGGCAATGAAGTGAGAAAAGGTCCCATATTGTCCAAGACCTTATACTTAAAGAGAGAATAATTGTCAGTGAAATTTATCATTTTTAAATAGATTGAGGTGTCCCATTTTTTCCTCTTTAATATTGGAAAGAAATCAAATTTATTGAAAACAGGCCAACGAGGCTAAAAATATGCACAAGAGTGCTAATGAGGGAGAGAGTCACAAAGGACCAAACAAAAATAAGCCTACAGAATAATCAAGGCCCAAAGGAAAAAAACTATGAGCCTTACTATTTTTAACTTCCACTTTATGGAACCCATATGGATAAAATTTTGGATGATATAATCACACACTAATTCATCTCAGTATAATCACCAAAAATCAGCCTATAAAAAAAATACCAAAAATCATGTAACTTATTTTGTAGTCTTGTAGTTGTTTTTGTGACCAAGTGCTACTCTGATAATATGTATGTGCTTAACTTTAAGTTTTCCCTATTTTCTATTACAGTTTCTCAACATTTGGGTTCTCAGGGACTACTTAATGCATGACTTGAGAATTCCTGATCCAGCAGTGACAGCAGATTTGGAGCGTTTGATCGATGATTTTGTCCTCATGTGTGTGTTTGTTGGAAATGATTTTCTACCCCACA
Organism: Akebia trifoliata; assembly: GCF_017979445.1. Lineage (NCBI taxonomy): Eukaryota > Viridiplantae > Streptophyta > Magnoliopsida > Ranunculales > Lardizabalaceae > Akebia > Akebia trifoliata. Next base: position 36,510,222 of record NC_141385.1, on the reverse strand, counting down.
TGCCATCTTTGGAGATCTCTGAGGTTTGTGAATGGTGGAAGAGGCTAATCTTTTTTATATTTCTCACACTAGCTATTTCTTATAATTATGCATGCATCCTTCTATTTTAGTGATCTTTTATGAATGGTTTTCTTAAAAAGAGTTAGTATGTTCCATCCTCAATACACTGTTACATAAAGTTGTTAAATGTTATTTATGGTCTTTTCTTTATATTTATTAAGTTATTAGATATCTCTAAGGTATATTTTTTTATTTATTTTTTATTTTTTTATGTATTTTTTGCTTATATTTATTTTGTTGAAACGCTTATTATCTTATTAATTTTTTGGTTTGCTTGAGAATAAGTTTTGCTGCAAGTGTGCGATTCTTGTTTTCTTTATCATGCATATTGTGATTTGGGAACGACCCAATGGACAAAGCCATTTTTTTATATTAAGTTATGACATATTTTTGGTGTTCACTTCGTAACAGGGAGCAATTGATCTACTTATGACTGTTTACAAAAAGGAATTTGTTCGAATGGGTGGTTACCTGACTGATTCTTCTGAGGTAAGCATACGATATTTTGTATTTTTCTTGATGTCATTAGAAGACATAAATTCAACTTTTAGGTGTTCAATATGGTCAAATTGTGATCGCGAACTTTGTTGTGAATATTCCTCTTTCTGACCAGACAAAGGCATAAAGCTTGCTATATTCTTTCAATTATTCATAACCTAGCTAGTAGTTTGGAGGTTTATATAGCACGATATTAGCTTCTAGAGTATGTAAGTCGCTCCATCCAGGGGCAGAGCCAAGAAGGGGCCAGTGGGGGCTATAGCCCCCACTCACCTTTTTGAAAAAAATACAAAATTGGTTATTAGCCCCTACACTTCAATCCATATTAAAAATAGCTCCGTCTTTTTCAAACTTACGTTATGTAAAGCCCCACAGCCATTGCACTCTAAAATGTTTTTAGAGAAACACTTTCCTTACTAACTTAAATCTTACTAAGGGTGGTTGAGCTCAAATGGATTACCAAAATGGCAATTCAACCCACAAACCTTCTAGATTTCATGGAAAAACTCATATCCAAAAGAGAAAGTAACAAAAATCAATTTTTTTTATATTTTATTTTGGGCTTGATCCAATGTTTTGAAAATGGACCACCGAAATCCCACCGAACCTCTAAACTTAAAGTTAAAATTCAACAGTGAAAAATACGTCTTTTTCAATTTTATTTTTTTTCAAATTTCATCAAAAAAATTTTCTCTACATCCTTGTGGCATCAGATCATGTTTTTGGATGCATCAAGGTGAGCTCAACGACACTTAGTAAGATTTGAAATCTAGGTCATTGACGAACCTAAGATATGTATAGAAGGAAATCGAGTTTATTGGTCGACCATCGTAAGCAATTAGCCCCCACTGGCCAAAAATCTGGGCTCCACCCCAAACTCAATGACATATGCACTTGTAAAATTCAAAGGAAGGAACTTATGATACACGTGCAGTGGTTCACTCCGGTTCTAGGGAAATTGCTAGACCGCGCAGACAAGTGGGCAATGTCCCCGGTTCTTCCACACCTCATGAGAAAACATTTTTGTATTTGTGATCTATAACATAAAAAAGGGTGTTATTGAAATTGAGATCAAAAGTGAAAGTAAGTTACAGGAACTTGAGTTTATACCCTTAAGAGAGCTTCAATGAGCAATAGTTGTATTCAAATGCTTGCATATCATTAATCTATGCTTATATGCATACATTTCTATAGGTAACAAATGTGTATTATTAAAACTATTGAATAGTTTCTCATTTGGCCACTTGCGCCTGAACCATGTTGATGTTGTAAGACTTAGGACTTATCGCATTTTCTTATTTATAGTCATAAATTCATAATCACAGTCTTCGATGCTTAACTACTTGTGTTATTGGTACAGGGCAGCTTTTGTCTCTCAGAGTTCATATTGTTGGTTTTTGTTGTTACATTATACTTATGCATGTATTTATAGATTATCTATTACATGAAGCGGAGCACAACAAAATCTTTATCTGTTGTATGTGCTTCATCTTGACACTGTTATCTTTTCTTTTACTTATTTATTTTTTGTAATGTACACTTGTTCTATTCTACAGGTGAATTTGGAACGTGTTCAGCACTTCATACAACTTGTGGGATCTCATGAGAATGCCATCTTTCGGAAACGTAACCAGGTTCTAGTTTTACACTTCATTCTTCCCGTTAAGTTGATGTTTTATATTGTTGGCCCTTCAAGAATTGGCTCCTTTAATGGTTTAAAACATAACTGACTGGCTTTTTTCAGCCGATGTTCATGCTTGTTCATTTTATCCTTCCTTTACGTCAATTGTTGAGGATTTGTAGAGGAGACCTAATTGTTCCTATTGGACGTCCTTTTTAAATATGGAAATTGAACCAAAGCCATCCTTGAAAAGGGTTACGAACTGTGAAGATGATAATTGCTACCAAGAAAGGCTCCTGTTGATGCATTTCTTAAATGTGGGGCTATATCTTTTTTTGTTTGTTTGTTCAGGTACAAAAGGAAAGAGAGAAAATCTTTGAGCGTTTATCAAATGGAAAACGTGGGAATGGCAAACAAAAACAGAACTCTGGGAAACTTTGGTACTCAGACCTCATTCCATCTCCAATTTGTTCAACATCTCAAAGTGTGAGTATCCAATTGATATTTAAAAATTACACCAATTAAGACTTGTTATTCATGGAAAAGATACAAGATGATCAATCATGCAAGTCTCACACTGATAACCCATGTTGAATGTACAGTCTTGTGCGAAGGAATCGCAGAGCCCCATCAACAATACAAGACCTGATGATGCAATTGCAGTGGTCGACAATGTTAGTTATCTAAGCTTTTGTTTTTCATCCTATTTTAGAAGTATGTGGTTAATCTCTGTAGCCTTTCCTGGGACTCAATCCTAATTTAACAGATAAAACTAGGAGAAGAAGGGTGGAAAGAAAGATTCTATGCTGAGAAGTTTGAAGCCAACACTGAAGATGAGCGTGAGAAAATTAGAAGACGTGCTGTAAGCAAATTCTTATTTTCACATTTACTACCTTTTTAATTAGAAAAGTCTGCATGGGTAATTTCTCTTACTCATGTCCTCAACGTTGCAAGTTGCAGCTCTTCCATCTTGACCACTACATCACGGGGCCAGACCCAAATCATGTTACTGACTTTTTTTTACTTTTATTGTTACTGCATGAAGTGAACCCACATAAATGGATTGACCACATAGATGAAGATTCCATTTGCTATAACTTTCTGACATTAGATCACTTTTGCATGCCTTCAATTTGCAAGTATCAGAAGGAACTCATTTTTATAGGATGGTTCCTTGGAAACTACTATTTCTATTCCCGTTCCTTCTGGTATGGTTTTTTCATGTTTTTAATTCGCAAAAATGAGAAAGAAAATGTTTTTGTAGGGGATGGTTCCTTTGGAAACTGCTATTATTCCTATTTATTTATTTTTTCTGTTCAATCTGATTTGGTTTTATTCAATTTTAAACTGTTTGTATATTTGTAATATCTGTAGGTATTGAAATATATTGAGGGAATTTGCTGGGTGATGTGCTATTACTACCAAGGAGTATGCTCCTGGCAATGGTGTGAGCAACTGTGGTTCACTTATGATTTTTCCAATTGGATGGTTATTTATTTTTTATATTAAATTTAGAGAGCTTCTATTGTCACGCCAACTTTTGCTAACGCCACCCCAAATGTGATAATTCTTTGGTGATTTACATATGAATTGGGTTGAAGTCAGTAAAAGTTGGTGTGGCAATAGAATCTCTCCAAATTTAGTCTCGTTATATTTATATTCTTGAAGAGACTTCTATCTTGATCCATACCTCTAATTTTGTCTCCGATGGTTAATGATTTATTTATTTTTATCTTAATTCCACAGGTTTTATCCTTATCATTATGCTCCATTTGCTTCTGATTTTTATCATCTTGATCGGCTGGAAATCCATTTCACACTGGGGGAACCCTTCAAGCCATTTGATCAGTTAATGGGTGTATTGCCTGCTGCAAGGTTCTCAACTGACTTTGTCCCCCTTTTTCTTAATAATCCCTCCAGTCGTCAACTGAGGCCTAATTTGTGTTGTGCATCCATAGTGCACATGCACTTCCCTTGTTTTACAGAAAATTGATGACAGATTCATCATCACCGATTTTGGACTTTTATCCCGATGGTAGGATGTTACAGTAAAGATAAACTTACATTCTTACAGTAATTAAATGAGGCTCTTCGGTAGAAGCTCACAATGACATTTTGTGCAGATTTTGAGCTTGACATGAATGGAAAGCGTTTTGCATGGCAGGTAATGCTTTATTCTATACTTAATATGCACACTAGTTGTCATGTGCAATGAAGGCTAATTACAGCCCCAATGAGGGAATGTGTAAGTTGAAGATTCCAAAAGGTTGAGAGGAAGACCGAAAAGAACTTATATTATTTGTAGTAGAAGCACATGACGGAGGAACAAGATTTGTTTAGCCGACCTCAAATTTTTGGGACTAGTCTTTGATGATGATGATGCTTAAATTGGATGATATGATTCGGCTTCATGACTTTTTACTTTTCTATGGATTGACAGGCTATTTGTAAATTGCCATTTATCAAGGAATCCCGGCTTCTTGCAGAGATTACAAAGGTGGAGGACACCTTAACGGTAATACTCTATTTTTGGATGGTTATTCATATTTCATGCCTCTATTATTTGAGTTAAATTTTTGGAAGTACCATCTAGTCTGTAACAGAGCCTTTTGTTCTAGGATGAAGAAAAGCAAAGAAACAGTTTGGGTTTGGATGCGCTGTTTATCCATGTTTCACATCCTTTAGCTGCGAAGATTTTTTCTTTTTGTAAGCGAAAGAAAGACCATCCAAAGTTGCCTAAGGCTAAAGTCAAGCGGAAAATTAATCCAAAATTCAGGTTTGTAGTCTAAGATATCATGGAACAATAGTAGATGCTTTTTTTAAAGTCACATTCAGAATGCAAATGGTTCTATCATGTATTTTTTATGCTATCATTTAATTCATTAATTTGTTATGAAGGTTGAAATTAAGTTGTGACATTTGACAAATTGAAGGGAAAAATATCCATTCGATAAAGCATTGATATCTGTCTTTAGATCCTGAAACACAATGAGAAGGGAAAAATGTCACTGAACAATCCAATTTCTTTGAAAATTGACTCACAAAAAGAAAATTAAATGGAAAGTTAGGATCATAAAATACACAAGACAAAGAAATACTAGGATTAGGTTGTGAAGTTCCTAACCCAACAGCTTTTGAAAATGACTCATCAACTAATTTAATGTTTTGACAAGAAGATGGAGAAAGAAATGATAACAGGTGAGAATTACCTGTCATATCATCTGATGCACCAGAATCAATGATCTACGGGATCGTAGATGATAATAAATAAGTGGATGCCTTACCTGTCTGGGTTAAAATAGCAGTAGTTGATGAGTTGTAGACTAGTTTATTATACTCCTCTCGAGAAAGGACAATGGATTCCTTCTCAATACTCTGATAAGATGAAATAGTAGGCTACACAACATCCTGAACTAAAGATAATAATGCTTGAGGAACAATCGGTCTCCCATGAAGATCCCAATGAAAGTCAATAGTGTGTCTATCCTTACCACTATGGGTACACTTTTGGCTTCCACGATCTCTCCTTGAATCTCTACTATCACCTCTACCTCCACGACCACCACCATATCCTCCACGACTACCTCTGTAATCACAACCACCACGATCTTCAAGAGTAGCTAAAACAGAACGATAACTCGTGGGTTGGTCCTATCTAATAGAGCGACTCTCTTTAGCCTGGAGAAAACATATGTCAAGGAAAGAAGATCAGGACTTCTTTTTAAAATCTAATACTTGATTGCATCATACTCTGATCAAAGGGATGAAAGAAGACGAATAACATCCATATCCTCTCTTTGCTTATGCATTTGAAGGATGTCACTAGAAATAGGTTGATATTGATTTAGTTCTTCACGCATACACATCAATGAAGCGAAGGTCTGATCCAGAGGTTAATATTGATTCAATTCTTCATGCATACGTAAGGAAAAATACTGCTGAGTGATTTCATAAATTTAGGTTATATTGTTGGATCCTGAATACATGTGCCTCACTTTTTTCCAAATCTCCTTCGCTGTATCCAAAAACATAAAGTTAACACTAATGTGCGGCTCCATACTATTCCACAACCAAGTAACAATCTAAGCATCTTCCTGTTCCCATACATCAATGGTTTTTTCATCAAGAGAATCGGATTTTGCTTTGGTTAGATGAGATCTTTTATCTTTCGCCTTCAAAAATATCTCCACTACCTTCGACCATTGTATGTAATTATTTCCACCTAAGCAAATAGAAGTCATTTGAGTTCCAACCAAATCAGTAGATATACCCAAGATAGTCTTCTGCTCCATGATGAAAATTGCTTTATAATTTTTGGCATTTTCCCCACAAAATTAATTTTCTTTTCAGATATTTTTGTGAACGATTTTCTACTACCAGAAAATCTCCTCTACAAAAATGCCTTATAGCCAAGATCTGCGAAATACATCCAAAAAAACATAGAGAAATCTATCCTAGTGAACTCGGAAGTTTCTAAAACTCCTCCAGATAGAATCCCAAGGTTCCAAAACTCTTTCCAGATAAAATCGCAAATCTCCAATACCTCTTAAGATGAAGTCGTAGGGTACCTTGAAGGCTAGAAATACAATCTGAAACCTAACTACCACACCATACCACAACCAACCACTAATAACTGATGAAAATCCCTTGACCTATGATCACATTAGAGATATTTTCCAACCACAAAAATAAAATCCTCCAAATAGAGGATTTTAACCACCACGAAGATAATAGGTACAAATCAAATATAAAAAAATCTGGTTTATACCAAGAGAAAAGAAGAAGAAAATGCGAAAGAAGAGGAGAGAGAACCAAAATTTAATCACTAGAGAAGCTCTAATACCATGTACAAGATCAAATTAGGGTTTAAAGAAAAGAATGGAGAAAGTGGGAAGAGTCAAACTTAACTCTCTTACTATAAACCGTGGTCTATATATAAAACTAGAAAAGAAATGAACTTAACACATATGCCCTTATGACACATATATAAAATACCGATATATCTAACAAACAAAGGTCGTGTCGATGAGATTGTTCTTCACAAGGGAGATTTCCCTGGTAGGCGTGATTTGAAAGCTTTAGTTGTGTCCATGGTGGCTTGCTTCACTTGGATGGCGCTAAGGATAAAATTCTACTTGGAAGTTTTAGAGAAATTAAGGTTTGGGTTTGCTCAAGGAAGATGAGAAAGAAAGAAAAATAAGAGGAAGAAGATTAGGGAAAATTAGCTTTTCTCCTTACAACATTGATGTCACGGGGTCCATGGGTCCGAAATTTGACACCTATGGTCTAACTTACAAATCCACGCCCGAGGGTGAGGTTTAAGTATTAAATAAAATAATGTGGCAAGGGTTGTAGTTTATTTTTACAATATGGAACGTGAACCAAGTCTGGATCAATTTTCAAGTGTTAAACCCAAAAACTAGGTTGCTGGATTTTATTTTATTTTTTTAAGAAATTGCACTGCTTGACCTTTGGTCACTCTAAAATTCATTACTTAAAATTTTTATCTTGAACGATCTTAATTCTTTTTCCTATATGCTTTTAACTTGATTATCTAACAATAAAAAATACAAAAAATACTTACAATTTTTAGTTTCGGATTTATACATACTTTTTAATCAATGTTTAAAAACCCCGATTTTTGTTTTAAAATATGCAATTCCAAGTTCGCAGATTTTTAAAATGATCAATTCTGGGTGAAAGGGGATGTGGCTTATATGTTTGGAAAGACCAAGAAGTTAGGTTTTTTAGAAAATACAAAAGAATGATTTGTTAATCAATTCTTCGCCAACATCTCCTTTTATTTTCTTCGTCGATTAAATATCTGAAAATTTTTAATTCAACATGAGTTTGAAAACTCAATAGGATTTCCTTCCCGAAAATTTCAACGATAAAACAAATGCATAGCATATTAACATGCAAATCACTCAAGCATTTCATCGTTAAAATATAGTAATACATTCAACATATGGCTCGATTTTCACACCAGCTTGACCCTACTCTCATCTTTGTCCAGTACACATGCACCAATGCATTCACACATAATCTATAATCATCACATTCAAGCATTAAAATCCATGTTTATTCATCATGCATTCATTAATTTATAACTAATACCATCATATACACATGCATCCAATTTATGGTTAAAGTTTTAGAAAAGGAAATAACCTACTTGATGCTTGGGTGACAAAAATCACTAAATCTTCAAGCTTCTTTCTTCTGATTCGTGTTTCTCTACTTCTACCACTGATCCACGAGCAAGAGAGTGTATATTTTGAGTTGATGGCAAATTTTCAGAATTTTGTTTTTATTTGTTCCAATCAAATGAAGGGAGATGATGAAGTGAGAAGGTGATAATTGTGATGGAAAATTGAAAAGGCCATGGTTTTTTAAAGTAAAAAGTATCCCTACATTCAACCCATAGTCCAAGTTGCCACCTATCTCTCACATTGTTTCATTAGTAATGATCAAAATAATTGTAGAGTGGCAAGTGTTTAGAGCCAAGTCTGAATCAGCTTTTGAAATATCAATAAAAAATTATGCTAATGGGTAATAGGTTAGTGGAGTAGTTCTCTTCAACTTTTGCATAGTAAGAAGGCTACCTCTTTAATTGAATTTGGCTAGTAAGCTAAAGAAGTAGGTTGGAATTTATTCCCCTACTAATACGTAAACCATCCTAGTAGAATCTAGACAAAAGAAAACATATTTAATATTTTTTCAAGGTATTACACTTGATGTATATGCTAAGTCATGAGTTTACTCAGTTTTTAGTTGTTTAAACATATAGTTGACCATGCTTCTACTAAACAATCAGCATTTAAGCGGGACTCTTTGTTGTTGTCGTTGGGTAATTGTTGTGGGGTTGGTTGGCCTTGGGCCTTTTGTTTGTCTTTTTTTTTTTTTTTCTCGCTTGTGTTCTCTTGTTGTGGGGGGCATCTCAGCCTCCTTTTTTCTTTTTCTTCTTCTTTGATTTAATAAAATTTGTACTTACAAAAAAAAATGTTAGAAGCTATTAACTGATGGTTACTTCTGACACATGCAGCGATGGAATGAATGGATACATCTACATATCTGATAAACCTGTTTGGCCGCTTGAATTCCATTCACCAATTGATGACATGGAGATAATAACAAACAGTAAAGTCATGTAAGTTTCTTCTTTTCGGGTTTGTTTGGCCGCAATAAAAAAAATTTTACATATCCTGAATTGGATTTTCCTTGATCTTGTTGCGAAAATTCCTTAGCTAGATTGACTTCCATATTGTTTGTCTGACATTTATCTTGACATAGGGTTAAACTACATGTTTTTCAATATGTATTACAAATTGCAATCTTAATACAATATCTTAAATAGTAATTAAAAATAAAAATATCTCATTGTCATAATAAATATTTTTCATAATTTAAAAATAATAAATATCCTTAAAAAAATTATTTCTAATTGAGCTCCATCTTAATTTGTTCATGTTTAATCTTTGTTTAGTAAGATTTTAAATCCTTTTAAGAGTTGTGAGCTCACATCATGGCATCCAATACCATTGGGGGATGCACAGGAAGAAATTTTAAGAAGTTTGAAAAAAAATCTACAAAGAAGTTATTTTTCACCATTGAATTTTATTTTTAAATTTGGGAGTTCAGTTGCCATCCATTTTTCTACACTTTTGATGATGCTCAACATATTTTTTTTTATTTTTTTCTCTTACGAATCTATGGTTTCCATGAAATCTAAAAGGCTGTGTTGTTGGATTTCCAATGTGGTAAGTCATGTGGCTTTGGTAAGAAATTTTTTTTTTTTTTCTAGAGTCGATGAGATAATAGAGACATGTGGGGGAAAGGAATTCTCCACCCTTTTGGTGGGACTCCCCTTTCTGGGTTTTCTTGGCTACGCTCTTCATGTGTGTGACCTGCTAAATTAGTTAAGTACTTATTACGTGTGAGACAAATGCAAAATGCCTGGATAGGGTATCTTACACGGTGATTTGGATATTATAACAAGGGAAACAAACAAGGCCTTCAATTCTTGCTCTAACCTAATTGTCAATCACTCTTCTTCTATATCTCATAAAATTTTGTTGTCCCATTCTTTTTGCAGATCTGTGTTTTATAAATACCCTCTTATTCACCCTCACGTCCCCAGGCCACCAGAGGGGGTCGTCATGCCTAGGATGGTATGTATTATGATTCTTCTTTGCTTCTATCTTCAATGACTTCATTCGATGTTTGAAAACTACGGAAACTAACCATGGACCGAGCCCACTTAGTTTTGAACAGAACCCAGCATGCTTTTTTAAGACTTGGATAAGTACATATAGTTCTTCTGACGCTCAGCAAGTGAGCTATGATTAACTATGTTTTTTTTGCATCACTCGTTTGATGATTGAAGCTAGACCTTCAAATTGAAAGAGTTTGTTCGAGTAGATTTTCTACCACTATTAATGGCTGTTTTATTAGTGCATTTACTCGGCCTAGTTAAGTAGCCTAGATGCAGATGTGGAGCCTATATAAATAACATTTTAGATGATCCAACTGTACAATTAATTATCCATATCTTGGAGCCCATTCTCATAAATTTCAATCCATTCTAACAATTTTAACCTCATTGAAAATTGATTTAAAATTAAAAAATCTGGATTTTTCATTTCAATTGTTTTTAAAGATAATTTTTTACAGGGTTAATAATGTTATAATGGATTTATTCTTTGTGATAATGATTATTATGTTTAGAATTGACCTAACTTACAGTTGGATCGTCTAAAATGTTACCTATATGTGCCCTACAAACAAGAGTATCCCTGGACTGATTACATATCCCTAGACTGATTATTTAGATAAGTACAACAAGAAATGAGAAATGGTAAGGTAAAGGTATTCATGTAGTATCAAATGTCGATGCTGGTATTGTATTATGTGTATGCATGTACACTGAGCATATTATATTATCTGGATATTATAGTGTCCAAGGTTTAAAATGTTGTGACACGTACTTGAAGTGGTTTGCCTTTGTGATGCTTTGGCAAAGCATCAAGGAGGTCTGAGGCATAAGCCTTAATCTAAACTGAAATGCTCTAAAAATTCTAAAATATAATAACAAATTTTGGAAAAATTAATTCATCGTCGAGAAAAAAAATGAATAAAATAAGTGTAGTGTAGTCAAGGCCAGTGCCTCAGGCACACCTCAAGGCGGGGCAGACTGAAGAAGCCTTAATAAATGTGAGGTGAGCCAGTGTAAGTGAGCGTACCAAGGCGCACGCCTTGACTGCACCTCAGTCAAGGTGCAAGGCGCACGCCTCACTTAAAATTGAATAAAATAAATGTATTTTATTTTTTTAGTCTTTACATACAAAAAAGATTTATTTGGAATGTACATTTTCTACCATTAAAAATATTTAGATTTACATTTTGTCATTTGTATTTGGCCCAATTCCATTAGGGTTGGATTAAGGTTTAGTTGACTTGGGCCCACTAGGGGTATAGGGCTGATCTAAGGTACAACCCAGCTCTTTATGGATGGGTTAGGGCTCAACCAAGCCGAACCGAACCCACCCATTGTAAACCCTAATTGTTGTCATGTTGTAGTTGCAACAACACATGTTGTTGACTTGCTTATACTAACCTTTTTCTTGTTCATCCTCTCTACTTTTTCTACTACTACTGACGCTTCTTCTTTTTGAAGTATTCAATGAATACTTCACTATATTTACAAAACTCATATTTGTACATGTTATAATTGAAAAATATTTAAAATCTATCTTTCACTATTTATTTATTTTTTGAATATTATAACCTATAATTTTGTAATTTTATTGTGCCTTGCTTCACTCAGGCGTGCGCCTCGCCTTGCACCTCAGGCACGAAGAGACCTTTGCGCGTTTCACCCATAACTATACTGAATAAGCATATTTTATATTATTTTCAGATTTACCTTAGCAAGTGGCATTTTTTAGCCAAACACTTGGTATCAACAGTCACCAAGTTAGGTTTCGGGAATAAGTCAGCAAGGGAAATTTTCAAAAAATTCAGTAAAATCAAGAACAAAATTGGAACCAAATCTCATATTAAACCACAATAATAAATCACCAACCCCCATATAGATATCATCCTTGCATTCAGAACAAGTAACCACAAGTCCCCAATGCGTTCAAGGTTTGTATTATTCAAAATATAAAAATATTCAATGTCATCCTCATTAACTAATTCTTTATCAATAAAATGGTCACCACCATTTCCATCAAGTTCATCTTCTCTTACTAGTGCTTCAGTTTTTGTTTTAATTTGATTTAATCGCAAAGTTTGTGATTTAATCACGAAGTTCATAAAAGTTCAAATTTATGAAAAAGTTACGATTAAATCGGTGAAGGAAAAAAAGTCACGATTTAATATAAATCGGTACTTTTTCAATAAGTCAGAATTTGGTGACCATGGATATCAATGTATTATCACATTTAACCCTTAAATAAACATAAATTATTAGCCAAATGCTATTTGTTTAAATAAGGAGCCGAAATCAAGTATCCTCTAGCCCATGTTTTTCCAAATCCATCCACCATGGTCTTACAAATATCAAAGAAGAATAACAAGAACAAAACAACAATATAGATTTTGCATGCTTTTGTGAGCAAAAGGGAAAACACCAAATTTACAATTGCAAACCTCAAAATAAAAGTAAAAAAATAAATAATAAAAATCTACCCTCATCCATGGGTTGAGGTTTTCCATCAACATGACTGTTGGGATGTTAGGGATTCCTAAGAAAATGTATCCCTAGGAAAATATGTGTTAATTCCTAGAAGATTAGAACTGATCTCTAGGAAATCAGTGATTTTCCTCAAGTCCGGTCGTGTTGATGGAGAACCTCAAGTAAGTTGAGGCTATAAAAGACCTTGAAGTAATGATTAATTGCTTGTATTTGGTGAGTTTGTTGCAAGAAACTAGGAAGGAACGGAATCGAAAACCAGTGATCCTATCACCACTTGTGTCTGTCTTGCATGTTGTTTCAAAGTGTAAACCTCTTAACCATCTTGTGGTGCTCCATTTTAAACCTTAGTAGCAACCAGTTATTACATGACCAGCTTGTCTAGATATCTTATCAATTATCAAATCTGACGTAATTATTTAATCTCATCCATCTGTTATTTATGCATGTGGTTTTATTGTTTTTGTTCTTAGTCTGTCAGAAAGCAGGATATTTTACCACCACAGCCGTTATGGCATGAAGAATCAGCTGTCCGTGGACGAGTATTTTTTGAAAGGTGATTGCTTCCAACTAATCCCCTTTTACTTGATGAATAAAAATATAAAAAGCCCAATTATCATAAACAGTAATCCTCAACAATGGATATGAAAATAAGATACATGGTGCACATACATGTCAGAGCCCACAATTCAATATTTTCCCACTTAGGAGATCCCCTTGTTTAAAAGTGTCCATATCAGACAACCTAAATTGGATGAAAGAATTTAGTCGGTCTATGGTACATGTTTCTCGACTGTGACCAGAATTGTTTATGGATACCAGATGAGTGCAGTAGATTGAATGGTTAAGATCATCTAATTGGGTTGGTTATTAATGTTCCGGAATTCCTAGATTGGACCAACCAAATGTGGGTTCTGACACCTCTTGTTTGTGTGCACATGTACATAGAGTTCTTAGCTTAAGTCATAATAATCTGTTTGAATTAATGCATGAACCTAATTAAAATTAATTACTTGGTAATATTTCAGTATTACAGAATACGAAAGGCAACTTTTGTGATATAAAAACCATTTACAACTCTTAGATTGGACCAACTGAATGTGGGCTACACCCTCATTTCTGTATGTGTTACATGTCCTGGGATTTTCCACTTTATGTCATTATGGCTGATAATAGTCTGGACCTAGCTTTTGAATTCAACTAAGTTCATGCTAATCATAACAATCAGTTTGAAATTGACTTTCTTTTTGTCGTTGTTGGTTAAGCTGGACATGAATGCACGATTGCACCATTGCATTTCATTATATGTCAACCCAGCTATGGCTATGGGTCCTACCCTCCAAAGTTGAAAATTGACAATAATGTATGGATTTTTAAAAAAGAAGTTAAATCGTTATAATTCAGACTTGGTATTACAATCCATGTATGGAGGTTGCTTTAGTCTTATGAACACCATTTGGATTTTAGGATGACATTGGATACTTTTTAGTTTTTCACCATAAACATCTACTTCTAAACATATTTCAATCTTGTGTTGTGTAATTAGATCTAAAATTTGTTTGTAATATTTTTTTAGAAAAATATATTCATATTTGATAAACTTTTAAACAATGTAAGTAAACATATCTAACAATAAGAAATGTAGTGGCTGATCGGTTAGATGTAATTGTCAGATATTAGTGGAAATAAAATATAATAAGATAGTTACCTAGTTACAATCTTCTTTTATAATAAAAAGAAACTTTTCATTAAAATATGAAAATTTAAATAGATTAGAAATAATTTGGAAGCCTGGAGGCACTACATATTGTGGGCTTATTTGAGAATAGATGTGCTCTTTTACAATTTAAATATGAATATTCATATTTTAGAATTTATTCAAAATACTTTATTGATGGAAATAAATTACTACAGTAATTATTATCATTTTTAAAAAAACTTAAATTATGACCTGGAGCAAGTCTATTCTAGCTCTCAAATAGTTGTATTGGAGTAAGTATAATTTCATTTTCATTATGTTCTGAAATTTCAGTGTGATTAATGCATTTTTGCAAGAACTCCCTAACTTTTGTAAAGTTCCACAAATTAGCTTCAATTTATTACTGACTGAAGTTCACTGAAACCAAAGTTTAGAACCTTGCTGGAGACTGTTTTCTCTCGAGACGTGTTCTTGCTTTCTTATGTTCTTTTATACTCATTCTATACATGTGCACTTCACCTTGTGCAGACCCGTTCCAAAGTCCATCTCGGGCTCTAGTTTGTCGCAGATGTCTCATCGGCTTGTATCACAACATTATCTCGTGCCAAAGAAAAAAACTGGGGGGCCTGCAGAATTAGATGGCCGTATTACCAGAAATGTCTCATCACATCAGCCGAATTCACAAGCAATGATTAATGTGAAAAAGATGGGGGATGGTAAAGGAATTCAAATGAATGGCACCAAACTTGGGAAAAGGAAACAGGGTGATCGAAGCATTGAAGGACAGAAACTAAAAACTGCAGAGCCTGCAGAAGTAAACGGTCACATTTCAAAAGTGATGGTTCATGAGAAAAAGATGGAGAATGGTGAAGGAATTCATGTGAATGGCACCAAACTTGGGAAAAGGAAACAGGACAGTCCAAGCATAAAAAACAAGAAGCTAAAAACTGCGGGGCCATCAGTAACAAATGGCCACATTACTAGGGATATCACATGTCAGTTGAATTCAAAAGAAATTGTTCACGAGAAAAAGATGGGAGTATGATGAAAGTCACAGAATGACACCATTTCTGGGAAATGGAACAAGGCAATGATGGGCATGGCCAAAGCATCGAAGGCAAAACAAGAAAACATCACGAGAAGTCTTTGGAACAGTTTTGATAGATTGAGGTAATCAGTTGCTTGAACTCGTCAGTTTTTATGTTTTTAGTAATTTAGAACAAGCCAATATAGAGTGGCCAAGGCTGGTCACATGGGTTTTTATGTTTTTAGTTACTTAGAACAAGCCCAATATAGAGTGACCACGGCTGGTTATAATGTTACCTAGGCATATGGCATGGGTGCCACATGTCAAGGTGTCAACAAATGTTTGGCATCTAACTTTTGAAAAATTCAAATACGGTGATACCACCGTACAGAACATAAACATGCATTAAAAATTATATTTGCATGAATACAATTCAAAATATTTATAGATACTCCTGTATTGAGAGAGAGCATGATGGAAGCAGGCCAAAAGAATAAAATATGCTAAATGATTGATGTGTATTTTTCCAAAAGGATACTCCCATTCTAATATATTGAGACAAGACACTTCGAAGATTTCTTATGGTTTTTTTGTTTGGGGGGCATATGCTTATAGAGTTGAATGTCAAGATTTATTTTCTTAAAGAGTGGCTGTGGTACATTAACACTCTTATTAATTTTCATCTCGTTAGTGTGTGCTTTAGTTCCAATGGAAAGCCTGCCCCTCTGGCTTGTAGGGCTTTGTTTATTTTGTTGTCGGTGTCAAGGAACAAGTGGAATAAAATCGATCACTTTTAGATATATTTATAAATAAATAAATAGTTTTCATACCCTTAAAATCAATAATATTATTATTTTCTCAACACAAAAAAAAAAGATTATATATAACTGAATAAGTTGGTCAAGTTTTTTATTGGACTTTGGGGGGGGGGGGGGGGGGGGGGAAATCTTATGAGTAGTTAAACAATATGCAAATCCCAACAAGAAATAACCGCCAAGCCAGTACATTTTTTGTGCAACAATACTGTTACCTAAAATCGAAATCTTCAAAGACGATCCGTACTTTGGAACACTTGATCTTTTGCATGGACCATAATTAATAAATTTGCGATTGATTCATGAATTAGACATGTATTACTCTTTCCGATCAAAACTATCATTGAATTTAAAGATTTAAATTAATTCGTGAATCTTTGAATCCCTACGATTAAATCGTGATTTGTACATATATTTCGTAAGTACTTTATTAAAATACGTTGTATTTCCCTGTTCTCACTTCAAAACTCAAGACTCAAGAGAAGGGGAAAAAAATCCTAAGTTAAAAATTGCCCCTACTGACCCATCGTGGAGTTTACTTGTTAA
Source organism: Akebia trifoliata (assembly GCF_017979445.1). Lineage (NCBI taxonomy): Eukaryota > Viridiplantae > Streptophyta > Magnoliopsida > Ranunculales > Lardizabalaceae > Akebia > Akebia trifoliata. The sequence goes on along the minus strand of NC_141385.1, from coordinate 36,493,260 downwards.
ACGTCTGTTGTCCAGTAAAATTTGTCTACTTTACATTAATAACTTTTTAGAAACGACAAGAATTTTTTTTTAATTTAATTAAGTCATGGAACATGATGATTTTGGCATTAATTAGTATATCATATTTTATTTTTTTATTTACATTGATTATTAGATAAATTAAAACTCAATCTTTAATTGCAAATATATATTTTATTAGATAAATGTGATTGTGGATTGTTTATTTTTTTACGTAAGGTATTTTTAATTTAAATATTGATAATTTGATTAATAACTTAAAATTGTCAGGTCATATCATATGTTATATATATCCGAAATTTTGAAAGTTTTATAAATTGTTGGATCCAAATCATTCTCGAACTATTTCTACATCGTATTTTTACCGTCCTACGTTTTTTTTGCCAAATTTTAGAACAAACCGGTGCATCACTATTTCAAATGATACCCGATTTATTTCCGTACCGTTTTTTTCCCATCCACCGAATTGCTAATTATGGCATGGACAATAGTCTAAAATCAGACAGATTATTGAATAAGATTTTAAATTATATTTTTGATGCAAAAAAATCAGGCATTACCATCGAGACGAAGTTAACTCATCCGAAACATCTGGTCTCATATGAAAAATCATTTTCAAACATATTAAAAACATGTATTTATATTTAAATATTATAATTACTTTTTTTTAAGTAAAATTTAATTAGTAAATGTTCAATCATAAAATATCATTTTATACAATTACATTTTACAATTTTAACACATAATTTAGTCACATGAAAAGAAAATCAATGAGTTTCCAAAACAAGTTCTCCTTGGACTGATACTGTGACACTTCTTGATTCACTTCTGTGACTATTTTCAGCATTTTTTTTAAGGCTGCTATTAGCACCCCACAACTTTTACTTATTACACCCCAATTAAAAATAAAGAAAGATTGGGTGCCAATAGAAGCTTTCTCAGGGTTTTTTTTTTTTTTTTTGGTAAGATTTCTATTTTTGGATGTAGGATTTATTGAGCCCAATCATAATTGTGGACAACCGCTGAGATTGTTTGAACAAGTGTTATTATGTTTTGTAATGTTGAAATTGTAATTTGATCCAAACCTTTGTAATGTTTGAAGGGTGTGTTTTAATCTTTAATTGAGGTGTAATAAGAAAAAGTTGGGAGTGCCAATATTAGCTCTATTATTTAATTGGACAGATTAAATAAATAACCCACAATTACTACTAATTATTAAGAACATTGAAGCACAATGATAATCATACAACGGCATGAGCTTCATTAACATCAACTACAACTTTCTTATATAATAAGTAGAGAGAGATGTATGCTGGCATGGAAACACACGTTCTCTCTAGTAACATTATATGTGTATTATATATTAGCACAAGACTCAAGTAAACCCCCAACACCTGCAAAATCAACATCAAAACCCATCTCATCGTCTAAAGCTTTATATTAAACAAGATTCAAATCACAAATTCTCAGGAGAAAGATAGAATTTCATAGGGAAAATTATTGAACCATTTATATATATATATATATGCCAACTTTTACTAATGCCACACCAATTCCTACATAAAATCACCAAAGAATTGCACACAGTTGGTGTGGCACTAGTAAAAGTTGGTAAAATATTTTTAAAAACATCCATATATAAGAAAATTTGTTTTTGCGGAATCAGTTATTTGATGTATGGCCATTTTTGGTCAAAATAAATAACTACAAAATTGGGTAAAAGGGAATTTTTCATATTAAAAAAATTTTAAAAATTTTTAAAAAAAAAAGGCTGGTTCAGTAACTTTTGAGGAAAATTTAAAAGAAAAAAAAAAAACTCTAGTAAAACAACTAAAAGAATAACTAACCAGCAACAAAGGTAACAAAATATGGAACTTTCAGATATACCCAAACCTCAGCTGATAAACTAAATAAGAAAATATTTAAGAGCATCTTGTGGTAATTCCAACATAATCCTCCATTTTCAAAATGAAGATATGCCCTTCAAGAAAATGACTGAAATATCCTAGTCTAAAACCTTGTGCCAAAAAATAAGGGTTTGAAGGAGGAAATCTTGAGGTTCCTAAATATGAATCCATTTTCCATAACAGGAGTTAGCTCTGGAATAGCCTTGGGATAAAAGCTTTGGCTTTGTTGTTGTTGTTGACAACTACTGTATTTTAGGGTGGGGTTGTCTTTGGCAAGACATTGAAGGTGCCAATGTACGATGGTAGTGGTAATACCAGACCTGGGATCAAAACAGCACCTTCACAGTCGAACCTAACTAAAAGAGAGTAAAGACAAGGGGCACTTTGGTCAGTTTTTGTTAATCTCTCTTGAAAGATCAAAGTCAAGGGTGGGTGGGGGGTGTACATCAACAGTTTGAAAACCTATAGGGGTTCCTCTAATTTTCATAAAAACCTATAGAGGTACCTCAAACTTGCCCTATTTTTCAGTGAAATTCTTAGCACCTTCATCAAAAAGATATCCCATTTTCTGTTTTTAAAGAAACTTTATTAGCCATTGAAGTAAAGCTCGGAGTAATGTTTATCAGTTCTACACAAGAACAAAGCTACCTGTGCAAATCAACATATTTATATTTGTATGCATGTAAGCAAAGTATATCATTAGTTTTAAAGAATTCTCAAAGTTGTGAATTATGTGTTACCTCAATCCAGGTTATTCTTGGCATCATGGGTGCAGTTGTGATATCTATGCAACCTGCAGAATCAAAACAAACAAGAAAGAGAGTATATTCAGTTAATTGTGTACGTGGAAAGTTTATATTCTGGATTGGTTGGTCAACAAGTCAAGGTAGTATTATAAATTTGTCATTGGAGATTCAGATAATTAGGTTCAAGTCTGTTTTGAACTTTTTATAGCTTACAGGATACCACAATTCATAATCCCCAACACCGTGTTTTCTGTACTGGGACCATAGTCACCAACTCCTGCGAGTTAATAGAAAAAAATTGCAATTAAATCGGGAAAAACGAAACATAACCTCAATGCCCTACCTAGTAAGAAAGAAGATGAACCCACAAAGCATCAAATAATGAGGATAACATTGAATTTGAACATTTGAGAAATCCAAACTTGGATTCATGATTGTAAATTTTAATAAATATAAACCAATGAATGTGTTGTGGACCAGTAGTTACCTTTTGTGGATGTATGGATGATATCAATAAGGAATTTAATTTCATTGTTTGGTGTGTTAAAAAAAAGGTTGGTGAGGCAATATAATTTCTCTTCGATTATGGCTTCATGAATGTTAGTCAAGGGATTGGCACGAAGGAGACCTTTCCATGAGTAGAGAAAACTTTGTTGACTTCCTCACAGACCTCTTCAATAGGCTTTCCAGCATCAATCTGACAAGAAGCAATACCAGTTAGTAGTTGAAATCAAAACATACATAACTTAGTGAAGAAGGACATGTAAACAAGAAATTACCTTTCGAACCTTTCCCTTCGAAGCATAATACTCAATCACAGGGAGACTGGATTCCATAAAAACCTTGAACCGTTTCCTTATTGTCTCAATGTTATCATCTTCTCTTCCCTTCACTCCCCAGAAAAGAAGAATAAATCAACCACAAAAAATTTTAAAAAATGGGGAAAATCGAAAGATGACTGAAGCTATCAAGAACACATTGTGACTAAAGTAGTAAAAAAGAAAAAAGTTTTGTTTGCCTAACTTGGTTCCTATTCAAAAGGCGCCTCTCCATCTCCTCTTCAGGACAATCGAAAAACAGCACAAACTCTGGAACAATTCCCGTCTGCCAGATAATCCAGAATTATCCACAAAATATTAATTAGAAGAACTCATAATTATAGATGAACAGCGAAACGATTCATGTTGCTGAGTCTAACGGTGGTTGGGATAAGGCACTGTGAATGATGGATAATGATCATGAATCAAAATTAGCCATTCCATTTGTCGCACTTCTCTTTCATAAATATGGAGCTACTATGGGATCCAGATTAAGTGTTAAATTGTGAATTCATGACAGTTGGCTTACAACTTTCTCGAAAGCAGATCGGTTTTCTTCGTTACGGGGGAATCCATCGATAAGGAATTTGTCGTTATCACTTTCAAGCATTGCCCGTTGGAGAAGTCTAATTGTAACCTCTGGAGGGACAATCTTTCCTTCGTTCATCATATTCTGGATCATGGTACTGCAAAAATATCCAAAACATTTAGAGACCAACAGTTTCAAAATCAGTATTATGTACAGCTAGAGCAACATTTAATGAAAATCGAAATTGTTAATGAAGGAAATAACTTCCAGTTGCAAAGTCAAAAAAAGGACGAATACTTGAATAAGGGCATCAACATCACCAACTTGCCAAGATGCAGATCTATGAGTGGTATGAAACATGAATAGGGGGAAGAATCGAACAGAGAGACAAGTTTCTTTTAGGCTAACCCGATTTTTTGGATAAGGCTTTGTTGATGATGGTTAGTTAGGAAGTAGGATCATCTATCTTTTAAGTTTCAGCCGAGCCATCCAATGTTGGATGCCTCAAGTGGGAGGCCCTCCACTTGAACACTTCTCATATAATGATATCTGACCTTATATATGTTGGATGAATTCATCTAAGTAGGTTTAGTACTGATAAATCTGGGGGTCCAACTCAAAACCAAATGGCAATGAGTGGAGACGCCCAAGAGCTTATAAGGAGAGAGACAAGGCAATGAGTGTCCGATGTGGTACTAAACTCAACACCCCTCTGCACGTGTGGGCCGGATTGGACCAAAGCACGTGAAGATGTGAACTGGGTGACGTGGAGGAGAGAAAGGCATGCTCTGATACCATGATAAATTTGGGGCTCCAACTCAAAACCAATTGGCAATGAGTGGAGACGCCCAGAAGCTTATAAGGAGAGAGAGAGAGAGAGACAAGGCAATGAGTGTCCGATGTGGGACTAAACTCAACAATTACAAACTTTTAACTATAAGTCATCTATAACTTTTTGTATTGTTGTCCAACAGATATCAGTGATCAGAAGTGATCACAGTTTCCCGTGTTGCAAAAGAAGCTAACCACAACCATTGTGTATGTAACATGGATGAATCGGAAAAAATTACAGAAATAATGCATTGCTATAGTACCCATTTTCAGAACCAGATTTAATCTCTGCTCGAAGAAGATCACCAGCACTGAGATGGGTGAACCCAAAGTGTTGGACAATATATGTACATTGGGTACCCTTTCCACTGCCTGGACCACCTGTTCAAATGTAATCATAACCAGGATCATCAAAAGTGGTTTACATATTAACGGTAAAAATTGGGAGTCCACGATTCTTCAACTTGTAAACTGCGGTTAGAAGTTTCAGAATGGGCTGATTTTTTGTGAGGATAATCTCCTCACCATAGAGATCATCCTCACGATAAATCAGCCCATATAGGACAAAACACTTTGCTACGTTATTTGCTGTTGAACCTGACCCTATATATGCATATATATAGTAGTTTCAATCAATTAGGTGATTCAAGTCAGAACTGGTCATAATTTTGAACTGTGATGGATAGCAATTTAGCATCGTGGGTGAGGCTCAGACAACATAATACATTCTTTCATGTCATTAAATTTGTAAACCACTGTCGACAAACACAAGGGACTGGGAAGGAATCATGTTCATTAAAATATCATCTACAATAACAACCAGTGTTATAGTGGTAATAGTATAAGTTGAGTTATAATAGAAGCTTAGTTTGTGAGAAGATATTGTAACATGTACACGCAGAGACTGAACGACATATGATTAGTTGCAGAGTGAATTATAACTACGCTCAGAATACTTAAATGCTCACCGAGTACAAAAACAACTTTGACCTTCTTCTCGTTCAACAAACTTCTGCTCACATCCTTCAGGGAAAAAAAACAGATAAAGGACAAAATCAAGATGCAAGCCTGATACTTAATATATCAGATAATGGACAAATATCCTAATAAAGGTGTCATGCATGATTCCCTTCAAAACATTTTTGTTATTCTCATAGAGCCATAGCCACATTTATTTGGTTATCTATCAATAATTCAATATATTTTTGCAATAAACGTTCACATATACCTAAATTTGGGAAACTAGTTGTTCAAACTTGCAATTAGGAAGGTATTAAGCCTTACAACAGCGAGTTAACAGCATGAATACATCATAGTCTAGTACAGCATTTTGCTAGTCCATGTGACTGCTTAAACTGAAGTGATCACTCAGATTTTACAACTTCTAAGTGGCGTGGATGTTTCATATCTACACGATAATAGCACTATAAAAAAATAATAGCAGTATAGCACTACAGCCTCTTTCTTGGCTCTGGAATTCAGAGACCATCTCTAGAAAGGACCAAAACATGTTCTAGACTTTAGGGCTGTCAATGGATCGGTTTCGGACCGGATCAGGTCAATTTGGTACCAATCCAAAAAGAATCAGATTGGATCTGGATCAGACCAAACCCAATTTGATGTATAAAATCTAAATAAACTTCATATATTTAAACAAATATATAAGTTATATAACTTTTTAACATTTATCGGATCGGGACATGGTCAATCCAGATCTGGTCCAATAGGATATCAGATAGGAACCTTGTCCAATCAGATCCTTATTGGAATCTAAATCATCAGTCCAGACCCAAAGTTATCGGATCAAAATAGATCAGATTTTGGATTTTGAGTATGATCCGATCCATTGACAGCCCTACTAGACTTCAATGGTCAGGACAGTTCTACATACTTCCTAATTATTGTGCAATAAATCAGGAGAAGAAAAACAGATTGGCTCTTTGTTCATTGAACACCTTAAAGTGTTTGGCTGCTCCTTTGGTGGTGGATATTAGTTAGGCTTACATCAGCAAGCATAAAACGCCCAAAAAACATTGGAACTATTGGACAAAGTACAAGTCAAATGTGATCATGAAGTGGGGCGGTCAAATAAGAGGCAAGCAACGAAAATGCAAAAACATCCTAGACAGTGCAGCAAAAGGAGTCTGTCAGCCTAGATATGGTAACACCTCCGAAGAACAAGCAAGAAAAAGAGATTTTCCATGGTCCATTAAGTAGATCCATGCGTGAAAATTTCATGCGAAATATTGCATGAAAGATGCTAACAGAAGATGAGCTTTAATAATTTGGCAACGTAAAACCACGAAAGTAAACTAAAACTAGGTGTACAAGATCTTCTGAAAATGAGAGGCAATCATATACATCTGTTTTTTTGTACATGTCAAAAACTTATCATTAGCGCTATGGGATCTATTTTCTTTTGGCATAAATCCTTCAAGGAATTTAAAGGTGTTTTCTTTGAGGATTTTTTGTTACTTGGGATCGAATATTTTCTAAAGACACTAGAGGAGTAGCTCGAGGATTGTCTTCTCTGCTTTACGTTTTTTCTTCTCTTTGCAGGTAGATCTCTCGACCTCCTTTTCTTATATTAATAAATTTTCTGTCCATAAATAAATAAGAAAAAGAACCAGTCTCATTGACGATATGATTGTAAGCATTGACTGTTCAAGGACTCAAAAAAAAAAAAAAAAAAAACCCCACCTTCCAAGCAAATAGGCATATATATGTATAGATCTTGTTGTGAACAAAAGGGTAAGCATAATAACAGACTCCGTGTCACTTAATTCAGCTGGTAAGCCACTTTTCATCCATTCCATGTGATAAAGCATTAATATAAGTCCGACGGGATTGGGCTCTCAAAATTCATGAAAGAGAGATGTTCCACTTTAATTTTTGTTGTTTTTGTTTTCTGATACCATGGGTATCCCCACCCTTCGGGTGGGACTAATCCTGCAGTCACATGCACCGCCCCCCTTGGAAAGTCCTACATTCAACAGGTTGAGTCGAGGGTCAACCAGACCCTGGAGGGTAGCCCCAAGAAATTCTTAACTTCGTATGATTTCGAACACTTGACCTACTCTTCCTGAGGAGCTTATCAAGGGTCGGCTTGCCACTGGGCCAACACCTTGGGGTTAATTTTTGTTGTTAAATGTGCATAGATTTACCTTCTAACACTTGTGTGGCGGATAGATTTCATATGCTAATATACATGATGCAAATTACAATTGTACTTCAGACTCATATTAAGGCAGTCATTTCATGGCATCAGGGTGGCTGTCAACATATCAAACATCTCGTGCCAAGCTAAACACTGAGGAGCTTAACTAGAAAGTCAAGCTACCTCTTCATATCACAAATGAAGAAGAAAATTGTAAATTGGTCAACCAAATTTTCCAAAAGCAATGGCTATATAGCTAAATTTATTATACACAGATTGCAGACCATGCGAAGATGAAACATATTTGAACACCGGAAGATACCTTTGTAGCATCAACAGCAGTGTCCATGGTTGCCAACTAAGACTAATGTGTTTGAATAAATTATCTGCATATAATAAAAAACATTAGAACATATAAATTTTTACAACTCAAAATGATTGTAACAAGATCTTTAACGAAAAACATAAAAAATAGAGAGATTGGTCATTAAAAAAATCGTAACTGTTTATCATTGATCTGAATATTTTGAGGATGACTTAGAAAAGGATTCTCTTTCATAAAATAAATTTGTTTAAGTTTAAAGGCCTTTCTGGATCACCATTTTTGCATCAAAATAAGATACTTTCTGCATGAACGGTAATTGAATCCACAATTATTATTTTTTTTTTAAATTTCCAGGTTGAATCATAATTGAATCCATGAATTCAAAGACAACCGAAGAAAAAAAAAAACTTGAGTTCCGATCTTCATAGATCAAGCTGTTTCAATTGGATCCCTTGATTCTTAAGAAATATTGAAGAAAGATCACACAACATCTAATCGAATTCACTGAATAAAATTCAAATCATTTGATCTACAGCATTAATAGGAGGACTTAGAAAAGGATTCTCCTTCATAAAATAAATTTGTTTAAGTTTAAAGGCCTGTCTGGATCACCATTTTTGCATCAAAATAGGATAATTTTCATAAATGTTTATCATCGATCTGAATATTTTGAGGATGACTTAGAAAAGGATTCTATTTCAGAAAATAAATCGGTTCAAGTTTAAAGGCCTGTCTGGATCACCATTTTTGCATCAAAATAGGATACTTTCTGAATGAACCGTAATTGAATCCACAATTTTTTTTTTCCAGCTTGAATCATAATTGAATCCACGAATTCAAAGACAACCAAAGAAAAAAACTTGAGTTCCGATCTTCATAGATCAATTTCAATTGGATCCCTTGATTCTTAAGAAACATTGAAGAAAGATCACACAACATCTACTCGAGCTCACTGAATAAAATTCAAATCACTTGATCTACAGCATTAATAGTACAAATAACACCATATCTGCTACAGAGAAACAATAAACATCAACTCTGCGAAAGATTAATCCGCAAAACTGCCGAGATCCACATTAAAACTAGTAAATCAAAGAATGCTATGTTCTAATTAGAATAACAAACCCTTGGGAAGACAGATAAGAGTTAAATTTTAACTGATATTGCTCCTAAAAAATAAAAGAATTGAAGATTGTATCAGATGGGAAGAAACGTAGATCGAGACGATAGAAATCCGAACTTAACCTGATCTGCAAATCTTGAGAAACAAAGATTTCAAATTTGGAGGTTTAGTGGAGAGAAGAGCAGAGAGAATAGGAAGAAAAGAGAGGGAAATGAAGACTTGAAGCTCGAAATTAGGGCTTTATGTAGAGGTGCTCAAACGACTGCCTTCAGAATTCCCAAATTCCCATAAATATTTTTTTTATTAAACTTTCTGATTATGGGGAAAATAGCTCATGTTGCAACTTCAAATTTTGATTATAACAAATGAGCCCCAAACATATATCTTAATTATATTTTCACCCCTGATATAGTGAAAGTGTGAGAAGTATCTCCCTCCCATGTACTTCACTTAATTAGCAAGGATCATTTTCCATGAGACACTTGTAACAAGACTAAGTTAAAGAAAATAGGTACCACTCTGCATCCTCGAGAAAATCAACGATAATATTTATATTGTGGACTTATCGAAAGATATGCACATTTTTCCTTACCATCCCAATGATAGAATTTGTTTATTTGTGTTGAACTCGAGAATGAGTTCTTTTCAAGAACGGGGGCTGATGTATGACATCTACAATTCTAATTAAAGGGTCAGGTTCAAGGGCCGTCTGAGAAACCGTCTAAGAAAACTTTCGACGGTAAATAAAATTTTAAAATATGGGTTAGAAATTTTGGATTGAGCTGATTTTTTGTGAGGATGATCTCTATGATGGGAAGATCATCCAAAAAAAAAATCAGCTCAATCTGAAACTTCTAACCCCGTTAAAAGTGATTTAGAATGTGGACCGTCGATTTTTTACCACTTTTTATCACTAATTTGTAAATCACTTTTGATGGATTTACAAGTTTCTGATTGAGCTGATTTTTTGTGAGGATGATCTTCTCATCATAGTGACCATCCTTGCAAAAAATCAGCTCAATCCAAAACCTCTAACCCTTATTTTGAAAAACGAAAGTTTTCTTAGGCGGTTTCTCAGATGGCCCTTGAACCGCCCCCCTAATTAAAAGGTCTTAAGTCAATTCTTGATTCTAATAGAATTTGTTTTTTTTTTTCTAGTTATACTAGGATTTTTATTTCATAATTACTTTGAGGAATACTATTTGTTGTTACTTTCTAATTTGTTTTGTAAGTTTTTTATTTTATTTTTTAAATTTATTTTTTTATACTATAATTAAAAGTACTTAGAAATGTCCAAATTGAATTATAATAAAGATTAGAAAGTTGTTATTATGTTATAAATAAATTAGAAAATTTATTTTTTAGTATTTTAAAAGAATTATAAGTTGTCACAATGAAATTATCTATAAAAGGAACTTCAAAAATAAAATTCAATACATATTAATTCAATTCTTTTTGAAAATTTTATTTTCCCTTAGTTATTTAATTTGTAGTTCTTTGCTTTATAATTTTTAAGTTATTATTTGTTTATCAATTAAATCTATTGATTTATTTACTTCTGTTTTATCAGATATATAGTAATTATAATAAGTAAAAGTTGGGAAGCCAATAAAAACTCTCTAAATTAAATATTAAGGAATCCAAAAAGGAAAGTGATTAGTCTTCTACAACAAATCCTGATAAAATAGTTGCTCCACAAATCCTATAAATAAATGATGAGTCTTGTTAACATGTGCCCTTATGGCACACACTAAAGTGCAATAAATACACTTTGAAAATTGGATTTTGTATCGAATATGATCTTGAAAATTTTATTTTTTACCAAAATACCCTTAAATTTCAATTTCCAAAGCATATTTATTGCATTTTAACATGTGCCCTTAGGGCACACGTTAACAAAATCCATAAATGATTATTTCTCAATAATAAAAAGCACTAAACAAGCCACAACGATACATAAAAATCAAAGTAATAATCATTATTATTTACCTTTTATCATTTTGTTCTTCTTTCTTAACTTCCATATGCTTTTAAATCTTGAACTTGAGGGTAGAAGTAAAATTAAAAAATAGGGTATTTTAAAAATACTCTTCTCTAAAATTTATGATATTAGATTTACCCCCTTGACAATAAGTCAAATGTTACTTTTTCTTGATGATTTAATAGTAGAATTTTGATATTTTTCAAATTTTGATTTAGTGATATAAGTATTTAAAGAGCATTTTGAAAGAAAAAAATCAAAATTTCACTGTTAAATCATCAAGAAAACACAATCTTGACTTACGGTAAACGGGTAAGCCTAATTTTATATTTTGCAAGGGAATAAACCTAATATCACCAATTTTATAGGGAGTATTTCTAAAATACCCTAAAAGTAATCCCAATTACATGAAAATAAGTGTATTTATTAAAATTTGATCTCGATCACACATCACATATCACGAGAATATTTACATTATGGAGAACCTATTACATTATTCTTATAGCTAGTGATTTGGAATCCAATTCCAAAAAGACATATTTTTTATTATTGGATTCCAAAGTAAGTCCATTTGGTAAGAATATACTCTCTTTTTTTCTTTTTCTTCAGTTTAAAGTTACACCTTAATTACTATCATGCCATTGTGTTGTAGTGGTGGTGATTGGTCAAGTGTAGGATTAGATGTTGGCCCAAATTTTGGATTCGGTTACAAAATCACTGTTTGGGATTGTAGTCAGTTTCTATAGCTAATGGCAAACATTGGAAAAAGAAGCTAAGAAGTGTGTTTTACATGATTTTTAATCTCATCCGCGACCGAGTTGATTTGTCCGAGTCATCTTAGCATTGTTCAGTAACAATACAGAGATACACAGGGTCTCAACGTTTGCATCATCTCGTGAGATAAACAAGATGTCTTGACGATATTTTGAAAATCTCGACTGAGTCAACTGAGATTTTATAGATTTTCATTAGAATAATTTTTTTTAAAATTAGAATTTAATATTTATTATATAAATAAAAATAATTTATGACTGAACACATTTTTATCTACCTTATTTTATTAAAAAAATTATAATTATTTTAATTCAAATCTATGTATTTCAATCATTATAAACTGAGTTAAATGATTTGTCTCGTCTAAAATGAGTTGACTCATTCGAGACAACTTGACTTTGTCCATGGACAAGACGAGAAGTCGAACCGAGTTTTGAATTGAAGAAGTGTTGCATATAAAAATCAGCAATTATATTTTTTAAACAATTGTTTCCGACTGTTGGATTCTATTAAAATGATCAAATGTCCTTATATGAAGAATGAATCACCATATATTTTTAGGACCTCCTAAGGCAAATACTATATTTTTTTGTGTCTATTAATTAAATTGATATTTTAGAAACACAACCTGTTAAATTGGTGATATTAGATTTATCTCCTCACAAAATGCAAGATTAGATAACCCCCTTTGACCACAAGTCAAAGCTACTTTTTCTTGATTATTTAATAATGAAGTTTTTTTTTTTTTTTTTTTTTTTTGTGAGAACGCTCATAAAATACATAAATTTGAAAAAAAAATTCAAACTTTCACTATTAAATCATCGAGAAAAATAAAGGTTGACTTAAGTCAAGGGGGTAAACCTAATATCATCAATTTAACAAGGGGGTGTTTCTAAATTATCATAATTAAATGACATAAAAATATTTTATTTTATATAAAAATAAAAATATAACAAAAAAATAATTATTTATTTTAAAAATTAAGTACAATAACCCTATGTAAGCACAATAATTATAAATAACATACGAATTAAAACTAATATTCTTTTAGAATGTATAAGATATGACATCCTAACAAGGCATTTATAACTATAATCCACTTTGGATTCATGGCTCAATTGGTTTTATAGACATGAGATGTCTATCATAGAATTTCAATATTATGTTGTTTGGAGTCCTCATCATTCTTTTTTGGAAATCAGTGTGAATAGGCACTTGAATTAAATTTTTAAGAAAATCATTTTTATGGCATTGTATTGACTTTTGTTCACGGAAAAGAGTATGATCTACCTAAGATCTATGTAAAGAGATTCAGTTAGAGAATGGAGAAGGTATTAGACACTCCATTCTCTCCACATAGGGTGGTTACATTTTTTAACTTGACCATTTTTTTGGATAATTACATAAAGGAACAACAAAATGCATAAGACTCATGAAGGGGTGAGTGTGTGCACATGATAGGAATGTACCTATTTTAAAAAGGATTTAATGCTAGTGTTAACATGTGAAAATATTATATAAAAAATGATATCTAATGGAGTCATCACATTTTATATGAGGTGAAATGTTGGTTTAAGATTTTAGAGAAATTTCATAGATGAAATCCCCTTAAATTTGTAATCTTGATGATACATACCTAACTAGAAACTTAATGTTTCTACCCTATCAAGAGGGTTGCATATTTCTTCATCATGGTCAAGCATGTGTGGTGTGTATGCATAGTGTATATTATGATGTTGAGAGATAAGTGGGTTGAAAAAAAGTTTCAACATCCATTATTTTTGCCAAACCCCCCCAAGCATCTCATACCCAAAATTGAGGTTCAACCTACTCGGGATGAAAGAAAGTTCTCCATTACATCCTAATAATTTAAAAAATAAATAAATAAATATGATAAAAGAAAATGTAAGTACTTAAAATAAAACTAAATCTTAACCCACATTGCCCTTTGATTGTCTTGAATAGAAGAATTTGAAGTTGAGAGCTTTGACTAAGAATTGAAGGTAAGAGATGAGTAATGGTTTTTGTTTAAAAGCTTAAAGGTTGAAAAATGATTGAAGGAGTTGAGTAGGGATTTTGATAAAATTTAGTGTTGAGAGAGATGGATTTTGGAACATGAATTGGTCATAGGAAATGGAGATATTTATAGAATTTTTTAGGATAAAGTGATCTAACCTTAAAAATAAAAGAAAATAGACATAAGATTTTGATTGTTTCTTTTGAGATTTTTTATTTTTATAAGGGTAAAAGTAAAATTTGTAAAATTAAATCCTAAAAACATCTTTTATCTTTGATTTTTTAATAAATAAAGGTAAGAGAATAAATGTGTCAAGTGGCAATTATTATGCAATATGAGCTCGTTAAAGAACTTTAGACCTTTGATCGAAATTAACTTGAGATTTTGAAGATTTTGACTTTTCCTAATAAGTTCGTGCAAATTGGGATGTCTACAGATTGGACATACTGCAACTTTGAGGTAATGGGGTTAAGTTCAACTCAATTATCTCAAAATGAATGTATGTATATAATTCACCTTTTCAACAACAATTTTTTCAATATTTGATTGTATGTATCTTTATTACCTATCTTATAACTTCAAATAAATGTATGAATATGATTTTGTCGGGAAAATAATGCATTTGCTTAAATATTTCTACGTTGATAATTCAAAGTCCCAAAACTTAAACCATAAATCTAAATCTAAACCCTAAATCATGTGAAGGTATATAATTCAAAATTATTTTGATTAAATCTAAAACCTCATAACCTAACCTAAATTCTAAATCTAAGTCTAATCCTCAATCTTGATTTAAATATGGAAAGCCTTTGATGGCTTTAAAAGAGTCGAACATTTTTCAAAATAAGGGTTAGAAGTTTCGGAATTTGCTGATTTTTCGTGAGATGATCTCTATAGTATAGAGATTGTCCTCACAAAAACTTCTAACCCTAATTTACAAGTTGAAGAACTGTGAACAGTCCAATTTTTATAAATCACTTTTGATGAAGCTAGAAATTTCAGAATGAACTGATTTTTGGTGATAACGATCTCCTAGAACTTCTAACCCATATATTAGAAAATTGGTTGCATAATGCTTGGCTCTCTATAAGGCCTCCGAACACCACCCTTTTAAGTATTGGTATCAAATGGACATCTACCCTACTTGCACTGAAATTAATGTATGCAGCCAAAATATGATCTTGACACTTTAAAATACCTATCATGACATTGTTCTTCCTGATAGATATTTGGAATCCAATTCCACATGGACCAAGCACTTAATTATTGGATTCAAAAGAAAATCGATTGGTGGATAAGAATATAACTTTCCAAAAACGACCAAAAGTTACACCTTAATTACAATTGTGCCCTTTTGATCAATTGGTGATCAAGTGTTGGATTAGATGTGGGTCCAAACTTTTTTCTAATATTACCTGTCTGCTTTGGGTAGTGTGCAATGTAACATTCAAAAATTGTTCATTTGAAGCAAGAGAATCAGTGACTAAGGCTTTCTTTGGTTTTCCCACAAATCCCTGCAAAATTGCAAATTTTCTTTTATGAAAGTTCGTTGACAATCTTGAGGGAAAATTTTCCGATCAAAGTTAACAAAATATTCCTGAAGTGTTTATTCCTGTTGGGTAGTGCAAATTTTTTAGAGCTATGGGCAACTAGGCACCTGCAAAAGTTTGCAATAAGCTACAACCTAATATGTAGGACTCAAATAAGATCGGACCAAACCCGAAATCCAACACAAACATAGGATGATGGATCCATTTCACAGAATTCATTATGTGATTTCATCATAATTGCCAAGGTAAATCTCAAGGATGAGCAAACTAACCCAATTATTGTTATAATCTCATACCATAGCTGAATTAAAATTTCCCCAATCTAACAATCATCAGAATAAATGAAATCAAACCACAATAATGGAATCACAATCCAAACAATCACTTTTATATTCTTGTAGAATCGTGCAGTACAATCTAACTCGATCCATACATGATGATGATGATGTTTCCATTTGAAAAAAACGTGTTTTCCTTGCTCAAATCAGCAGAAGTTTTAAATAGCTAGAATTTACAAAATGAAAACGAGTAGCAAGTTCCCCACCAACACAAGTCAAAAAACCAAAAACAAAAAAAAACAAAAAAAAGAGATAGATTTCACAAGGCATATTTATTTTCACCTTAAGACATCTCGCGGAACCTAGCAAGAGCTTTCTTTTGTATGAGAGTCCGGTAACTATCTCCCGCCTGCATCTCCAAGCTCGGGTCCACCTTCCTCTGCTGACTACCAAGTCCTGCTCTATCTTCCTTGCCTTGTGCTTGAACTGGCTCTGTTATACCACTCCCATCCTTCCCTAGTCCCTGTGTCCGTCAAAACAAACATAAAATGTAACTCAAAATTCATCTTACTTAACTAAAACCACCTCCTTGTCTTAAAACTTCAAACCATGATAAACAGTAGGGACCACACAAGCTTGTTCTATTCGTGTGTGTAAAGCAACACAAGTGCCCTCTACATAGAGCAGATGAATGGCATTCTCATAATTTACAGGGCAGTTCATGGTGTGCAAATTTACCATAACACTTTCACCAGGACACGTGTTCAACAGTACTTTTTCCTACATGCATGTGTCGTACTAGCGTTTCAGACTGCCTAACGCAGGACATGGGAGTTTCAGTAGTTTTTTATCAGAACCAAAACCAAACATTTTTCAACACACAGATGAGAAGTTTTGGAATGGGCATCCTCATCAAAAATCAGCCCATTCCGAAACTTCTAACCCATAATACATTGAAAAATGTATGGCTTTGTGTGTGTATATATACATATATATACAGAGAGAGAGAGAGAGGGTACCAAGCCTTCTTGCCAGCCCATGTTGCGGAGCATCCGGTTGCCGACATTGCTCTCATCAATGGCTCTGTCAGACGTGATCACCTCATAACTCTGAACATTGTTATTGACATCTCCTGTACTGCGTCCTCCTCCAACCCCCGGGGGAAAGGGCATATCCGACAAAGTACCCTTTCTGACTGCCAAATCTCGATCTTTGACAAAGAAAGCATAGTAAAAACAACATGTCTAACAAAGTTAATATGGATCTTAGATAAACCAAGCAATGAACCTTTGCACTCATCGGACAAATTTTTATCCAGAAGCGGATTTTAAAATATTTTTTTTAAAAATCCTAGGCTATCTACACTGGCAGCACTTGTAAGTATTCCCTTAAGCTTCAATGGTGGGTTCACGACCTTTTGAGGGATCGTTACGGTATTATATTCAATACCAATTCCTAGAGTGAATTGCATTACATGACACAGAAACATGGGGCATGGAGTCCTTGCAAAAGAAATTAAGCACGCTTACTTGAAACCCCAAGCCCAAGATCAGACAGATCGTCTCCAATAGAAGAAGAAGATCCATATAGGCTCCTCCTCTCAGCAGCACGGTCCCTGTATGTTGTTGTCTGAGGTTGCTCCTTATGAGTAGAAGCCTGCTGTGGCATCTCAGAAAACCTCCTCTTACCACTCCCACCAGTCATGGGTGACACATAAGAGCCTAATGCAGACAAGTCTGTTCTGAAAGGAGTGACAACGTTCGGATTCGGAGTCTCTGGATTTGCTGATGTTGTTCCTGCAGAGCTCGAAACAACAGTTGCAGAAACCCCACCCAATGATCCCGAATACATTGTATCAGATTTCACTACCCCTCTTCCAGATCCTCTAATCACCCCCATTAGTGTACCCCCTAAGCTGTTACTAACAGGCCTTGGCTTAACCAGAGGATCAACAGAAATTGGCGTGGTTGAGGTATTACTAGCCCCGCGACCCAAAGATGTGGATGTAAATCCCGAGCCGGTTGTAGCATTAGCATTATCCTTAGCAGTCACAGTATCAGTTTTGAACTTGTTTTTAGTTTGTCCTCCAGTATTGGCCCGTTCATCTGCTGAAGAAGACAGTTGATTGTCGTCGAGAACAACACGAGCAGCCTGACCTTCGTGATTCCTTTGCTTCCACATGGTTAAAACATTACTCATCTTCTTCTTACTAGCTAATATACTGCTCTTCGATGCTAGTCTTATCTCTTTCAACTTCTCCTTCTCTTTCTTCTCTGCAGCTAATGCAGCAGCTGCAGCGGCTTGGACCGCATCTGGTAATGAGGCAGATTTCTCACTCAATGTTATGGTAGCTGCAGGTGCAGATATCACTACTTTTTTGTTACTGGTGCCATCCGATGTTTTGGAGGGTTCATTCGTTGGCTTTACGGATGTCTTGTCATTTTGATCAACGCAAGGGACGTACTGCTGAGTTTTTTGATCGTAAGAATACCAAGCTCCATTGTTACCATCATAATAAAGACCTGCATTATAGAGGCTCAAGACCCAATAGGAGAACTTGCAGTCATTCCAAAAATAATATTCTATGACAATTTCTAGGCTCCTAGTCATGTATTATGCTCACTCTCCATAGAAGAGAAGAAATGAGAAATGTACTCTTAAACATAAACAATAATATAGCTAGATTAATTAAAGCCTAAACAAGATTATTTCCCTCAAACAAATTCGAATTTCACTCACTCTCCTAATACTATCAATGTGTGTCAAGACTCACTATTAAAAGCACCCCCTCCAACTGAAATAATACCTGCAAAGCAGATTGGATTGAATTGCTCTCTTTCCTGAAACCCAAGGAAACTTGCAGCATCACCCACAGAAAAGTTTCACACATAATTGAGATTAAGATTACACAAAGGAACATTTTTGGCATCTTTTTTTTGTTTTTTGATGAGTAAAATTGTTGTAGAAAAGCAAGGGAAGGCCGAGGAGACCATCACATCAAGAGAACAAGTTCAAAAGCAACACTATATTACTAACCCGATCCCGAACTAGAACTAGGAAATCTTTTATTTTTCTGATAAGTAACTAGGAAATCTTCAAAAAAAGACCCCTTTAAATGCTTTAAAAACTTAGGCAATTTTTTCTCTTAAAACATGACTACCAACTTATCAAAAATAAAATAACTATCAAACATTATCAAGTGTAACCATGATTCTCCGAGCCTCAAATGTGTTGCAGTGTATACCACTGGTACATGCTGTTGTGCTTCTTATTCCAGCAGACATTTACGGTGGTATAAAGAGTGTGTTCTCATGCTTGTTTAAATATTTCTTAACATGCATGTTTCGTGCGGTTTCTTTAATTTCCCAAAACTTAATAAAGTTTCTCTGCATTCCCATGGCCTTCACAACATATTCCACTTCCAAAGGGAGCAAAACATCAAAGACACCTACATTTAAAACCCATCATGGTTTGTCCTAAACAAAGTATCATTAAAACTCCAAAAAAACCATTGTATAATTTCTGAGATGAGAAAATTCACTCCAAAAATAAATCATGCAGCCTAAACGTCAAACTGTTTTCTTAGCAAATTCTAACTACGCAGCAAAAAGCAATTTTATACGACAGTACATCATAAGAAAATAATGCAGACACTTGCCACAACAATAATAGACAAAAGCCACCATATCGAAATGGCATGATTTACTATTGCGGATCCAAAATAAAAATGGCACGCTTTACATGTTTATAACATAACAGTGAAATAAAAAAATCCAAGTTACATACCAATAAATGTTTTTTTTTTGCCTGTATAGTCATCAATATTTCCAGTATACACTAGATTGTGCTGGAAGATTGTTCATAATTGCCATAAAAAAACAGCAACTAACCTGAATTTCCGTCATAGTAGAACCCAGAAGCAGCATCATAATAGTAGCCAGATGCTTCATCCCATACAAAACCAGATTGAGGGGCCGAACCATCTTTTTCTCCACTGCCTTGCTCCTGCCCACCGGCAGATTGTTTCTCATCCGGATTATATTCTTTTGGCGCCCATCCAACAGCATCATACTAGAATGATAAAATAAAATTTTAAAAAAAAATCGTGGGTATTTAATTTGGTGTTTCATTCATACTTTCCTTCTGAAACATTTGAAGACATTCATTCAGTTAGCCTGCTCGCCATTGTAAAGCTCACAATTGGAAAAAAAAATGTTTCATCCTTCTAGTACAATCCTCAACATCAAAAAGTAGCAGTAAACAAAACACCTATACCCACCCAAAAGACAAAGAAACACCCCTACTAGATCCATAGAATAATGGGAATCATTTATTCAATTAAAAGCTATTCGTTTGGGTGAGCATTTCACAAATGTGAAGGATCAAGCGAAACTTGCCTACTTGGTTGTATTATCATCAGATTCAAAAGAAAAACCTAGTATAATAGAAAAGAAAGAAATGGTGATTTTTTTGCTTTATATACACACCCCTCTGGAAGTGGGAGGAATCCTTGCGGAGACACCCAAACACCACAAACAAGAGTATCAGGTTAAGTGGCAAAATTTGGCTATTTTGATCCATTGTCCTTTGGTGCGTAAAATTTGGATTCATTTCTTGTATCTTTTCAATTGTTCGTGGGTGCTTCCAAATTCAGTATCGTCTCTTTTCCAAGTTTGGAACCAAAATATTTTTTGCGGGTAAGAAGAGGTACCTATGGTCCATTACCCTTTTTGTCGTGTGCTGAGTAATTTGGCATGTAAGAAATCGAAGAGTTTTCAAAGGGAAGGCTTTGGAGTTTCAAGACATTATTTTGGAAGTGCTAAGTTACATGTTGTTTTGGAGTAAATTGGAGCAGGAATTCAAAGGGGTGCTCTTTGATGATTTTGTATTTAAATGGGATTCTTTGTGCAATAATTAGTTGTGTAAATTTTCTTTTGTGACGTATGTATCTTGCTGTATTGTGGCTGGTTATCTCAACCGGTCTATTTTTCTTATTAATACAATTGATCTACTTATCAAAAAATAAAAAAAAAAGTGGCAACTCAAGAGTCTCAGTCTTACATCCCTGGGAGCACACCCAGGTCGTTGAACCACTGCTGCACCACTCAGATTGTAGCTATGGTGGATTCAGCAATGGATTGATGTATCTGCTTAACAATTTTCATCTTGAAGGATGGTGAGGTTGGGGGGGGGGGGGGTGTTTCTCTCAAGGCAATTACAGTAGATTCAAGTTCATGTATACATCCATGGAGACTTTCCGGTGTTAGATAAAACAAGGTATTAAGTCTTGTGAAAAATGGTAATTACACATGCCACAGCACTGTATAACAGAGGTCACCAACAATGAAAAGTAGGTACACCTATTGAAAACTTGAACCCAAGCATCCAACATACGGAAGAACCTGGATAAGTTAAACTGGTAATATTGGTGCATGAATATCCATGAAAAAGAAAACCTGCTGAGAAAATGCTGCAGCCTCAATAGCAGCAGCAGCAAGGCTACTTGAATGTGAAGCCCCAAACGCTCCTAATCCTGGTCCATGGATACTTTTTGCATATGCTACACGTAAGATTTGACCGTTTCTCTCAAGGGTTGTTCCATTTGTTGTTTCTAGAGCTTTTGTAGCATCTTCCACCTAAAAGAGATGAAGATATAAAACAAATACAATAATACTTCATAAAAATTCAAATTGGGAGAATAGGCACACAATAGCAAGGCAGGCCTACCGAATGGAAATGGACAAATGCAAACCCCCTAGAGACATGGGTGAATTTGTCTCTGACAAGGCGAAGATCCTGCAAAGAAAAAATAGTTAACCATCGGTGATAACGTGACTATAACAGTACAACAGCAAACCAACAAAGCAGTATTGAATACCTTGATTGGAGCATGTTTGGAGAACTCGTAGCGAAGCATTTCTTCGTCGGCATTCTCATCCAACCCACGGACAACTAATACATGAGTAGGGCCTGATCATGGAAGAACAGTAGTCATTCAGAATTTATATAATGCTAAAACATATATTGCATGCCACTGGAAGTAGCAGACTAAACGTACCAGCCTCCGATCCTTTCTTCCCTAGAGGTGTAGGATTGGACGATGCTACATCAGCTGCAGGAGCATCATCACTTCGCGCCTCGTTACACTGCATTTGCAAGCAAGGTAATACTATTTAGATAATTGACTCAGTAACTATGATATTGAGAATTTTTTCATTGGAGTGATGATTTATCGATCAAAACATAGGTGTTATCGAATTAATCCTACATGAACAACACATAACTCCACATAAAATCAACCCTCCACACATGTACCTTTTTTGGTGGCAAGATGCCATTATTTAACTAATACAAGTTATAAGAGCAAAGATTAGTCCTTATCAGTGTTAATGTCATTGAGTTACAACAACCTTTCTGAGGTAAAATGGGAACTCGCATAGTTCATTCTAACTACTAAGTACGATATTCTCTGGGTATAGAAGTATGAAAAATAAAATCCTATGCTGTATTAGTATCACCTATATCCATCGCAAATGAGCGATCATGAACAATTAATGATTTTGCAAAATACCAAATGAATAATCATTCTTGGGTAAATTTGTATCACAGGTGTCCACCACAAATGAGCTATCATGCTGAGAACAAGGCCAGAAAGGAATACACGAAAAGGTTTCTTATTGCCAAACTTTTGCTTTTTGTGCAAATCAAACGGGGAATCAGTGGACTATATTCTATTCATTGTCCTATCTCCTCGTCTCTTTGGTCTCATTTGTTGATCCTCTTCGATTTCAGTTGGTTGGCCCTAATACTGTGTTGTCTCTATTTCAAAGTTGAGATCATTCTTTGTTTTCTAGAAAGAGAAAAACCCTTTGGACACTTCTACCATTTGCAGTGTGTTTTGGAGACTTCTACCATTTGCAGTGTGCTTGGGGGGGGGGGAGAGGATTTGATTGGAAAGGAATATGAGATTTTTCAAAGGCATGATATCGTCGACTCAGTAGATCACTATAAATGTCCTTGTTTTCTTGTTTTTTTGGTCTAAACTCTTTCCAGAGTTTAAAGGTGTATTTTTTGAAGAGTTTGTTCTTAGATGGGAGTCCGTTTGCTCCACATAGGTTTTTTCTTTGTTTGAGGTCGCTCACCTCAAAGGCCTTGTGTCTCTTTGTATTTTATTCTGTCTCTTGAAATAAAATTATACTTATCAAGAAAAAAAAGGAATACAAGAAATTATACACAGTATGAGCATCTTCAAAATAAAAACAAACCTGGAAACAGGATGTCCGTCGGGCAAAATTCACACAGCCACAAATGGTGCACATCCAATCAGAAGGTGGTGCAACGCTTCTGTTCCCATGACTTGATTTCCATGCATTATCCTGCCCCAAAGAAGGTGCACCAGTCCCACCAGTTGGCTTGCTACTGTAGCACAAGAAAGTTGTCAGCGGCAATGAAGGATGCTTGTACATGGAAGATATCATAGGAAATGACAACATATATTCTGATTGATCATTTTAGTAACGTTTCAAAAAATATTATTGGCAGCAAATATTTATAACTGCATTCCAAAATATATTCAGATTGATCATTTTAGCAGTGTTTACAAAAAAAATATTATTGGCAGCAAACATTTATAACTGCATTCCAAAATAGTGGCAACAAAATGGAACTTGGCTTGCTGCCTTCAATTTTGAATTAGTTTCTCAACACACCAAAGGAGAGGATCTTCATTTTACAGAGGACATACTAAGACAGAGGGTTCTCCAACCTAGTAGGAAGATAAACAAGTGGGAATCCACACGATGAATGAAAGCATCGAGAAAATTATGGATGAATTAAAGATGAAATTCATGTTCTTATCCATTGACCTTTCACTAGAGAAGTTTGGACCATTAGGATTGATTGAACCTCTTTCACTCGTATGGTTGAACCCATTAGTATTGAAAGTATAGTGGTACTGCGGAGCTAGCTAATGTGTTCCTTACTTTAATAAAGTAGTTAGTTATAAGAGAACATAAACCAAATAGAAAGCAATGATAAATCAAACTTTTCAATGATGACCAGCACATAGACCTTGTTATCTTTCTTTTCAATATCACATACCTGTACTCAAAGAATAGCTTTCTGCCATCGACAACGAGACCATCATCTCCAATTCCATCAATCATTGCACGTGCCGCTCCCTGGGTCACAAGAATGAGCTTTCTCAAGATGTCAAACTTAAAGTGGAGAAGAAAACAGTAACTAGTTATGCACGGTGGGTACCACAGAAGGAAAATCAATAAAAGCAAATCCACGGGAAAAGCCAGAATTTCGTTCTTTAATTACACGCACGTGACGAAGGGGTCCCCATTCAGCCTGACAATAGAAGCCATTCAGAAACAAATGATTCATGAGTAAAGCAACAAAAATCATGAGAACAAATAAATTCAGAATATGGAGTTTTAAGAAAAAGTATACAAGAATCTGATATAGATCTTCCTCACTCGTCTTCTGTGACAACCCCTTCACAACAACAGTAGCCGATGGGGCCTATAATAAAAAAAAATCCAGCTCAGACCCTTTAAAGTACAAGTACCAGAACTATAATACAATAGAATACAAGATTGTGCTTTCAAAATACCACTGAAGTATGCTCGTGGCTTCGTTTTTCATCACGATCCCTACGTTTCTCACTCCTCTCATGTCGACTGTCATCATAGCTATCCTCTCGATGACTTCGACCATGGCTACGACCTCGAGGAGACCTTGATCTCAGTCGATCATCATGCCCGTGAGACCAAGATCGTTCGTGCCTTCTGTGTGGACTCTGATCTCTCTCTCGACTAGGACCTCTCTTATCAGACTCACGATCACGAGACTCGCGCCTTCTCCAACTACTGCTTCTCCTACTACCTCTTTCATAATCAGAATCATAACTCGACCGGCCATAATCATAATCTCTCTCACGGCTATCCTCCCTAATTTGATGGGGCCGATGTCTATAGTCATATTCATCAACAGAGAAATCATCACGATCACGTCCTCCAAACCTAGCAGGTCTATCGAGCCCATGATCACGATAGCTATCAACATTACGATAGCTATCCCGAAACTTGTCAACTTCTTTAAACGTATCAATTTCACGGTACTTGTCGGCTCCACGAAAGCTATCCATCTCATGATACGAGTCAAGATATGGCTTCTCATGTCGTCTAGATTCCCTAGGGAGTGTGTATTCTTCATCAAAACTTCTCCTTGGATGAGGCCAAACACCAACAGATGGTGGGGGGGGATAGTTATCCCTCTCAAGTGCTTCTCGATGGAAACCACTCCTTGGATAGATGTTGTCCCTTGGGAATCCCTCATCAAGAAATCTCCTACCGCTATATGAAGCACCAACACTGCCATTATCATTTGAAACAAGGGGGGAAAGAGAAACATTGTGATATGACAAAATAGCATAGGTAAAAAAACTAATTCACATTGGAATAAAAAAAATTAAGAAAAAAAATTCATGAATTTAGCAATACAAAAACAGCACATTTAGTTAAATTAAGTATAGTCTTAACAACTACACAAAATATCTACCAACTTAACTCATGCAAATATCATCAGAAAAAAATTCAATACATGTTTCACCCAAGCAACTAAAATACCCATGTTAGGAGAATAATCGCAGCACTCACCGGAAGTCTGGCTCATGGACTGCTCCATATCCCTCCAAAGCCTGTGCATTCAAGAGAATAAGTGAAGTCAGCAACTAATATCATGGTATGGGGTAGGAAATTCATTTTTCCTCACTGGCCCACAGCTTTCTCTCATTGTCCTTTTAGGATGAGATGCCAGTAAAAATGGAGGACAATCACATGAGTCCTAATTTCTTGTATATCATCCCGGATAGGTGATTAAGGAGGAAAACTGCATTTACGCTGTTATTATCCCATCCTTGCTGAAGCACATAGCGTCCAGGATCCATTACTCACAAAGCCCACCAGAGTTACCCCTGCAAGTAAGGCTCTTGACAATCTTTCAGAAGTTTTGATAGCAGGTTGTTGGGAAAGCTTTCCTGTAATGGATGCACAAATAGTCATATTTACGCCAAAAAACAAGAACTAGTTCTCACGACTTGGCCACCTTTTCATGGAATCCTCAAAAACCAAATCCCCGCACAACTCTTCAAGTTCTCACAACATACAAATTATATGGTCTTGACAGAAGAAACCACCATACAACAAATGAACAAGTCCAACCAAATATATTAACATGGAAACAGGAAACCAATCTCAAAAAATCAACTTCGAAACCAAACAGATGTGAGACATGATGCTTACTGCCATAAACATGGCTCCACAGAGAATTCAAAGAATGGAATACAAGAGCAGTGCTTCTTCGGCAGGAAAAAAGAAGGCAAGTGGCTCGAAAGATCATATACAACAATATATTAATAATTAGGGTGTTTTAGAAACTTGGTGATATTAGGTTTACCCCCCTTGCAAAATGCAAGATTAGGTTTACCCCCCTTGATCGTAAGTGAACGTTGTTTTTCCTGATGATTTAACAACAGTGACATTTTGATATTTTCCAAATTTTGAGTTAGTAATTTAAGTACTTAAAGAGCATTTTGGAAAAAAAAACAAAAATTTCACCGTTAAATCATAAAGAAAATGGAACTTTGATTTATGGTCAAGGGGGGTAAGCCTAATCGCCTTTTGCAAGGGGTAAACCTAATATAACCAATTTTACAGGGGGTGTTTCTAAAATACCCTAAAAATTAAATCCTGCATTATCTAAATAATTTTGAACCGGGCATGAGAGTTGGTGATATTCCATCAATTAACAACACCTTGGATCAAAGAGTCCTGCAACTACATTTCAAAACTGCCAAAAAACCCACGAAAAATAACCAAAGTAAAGAACACTCATGAGCAAAATAGCAAAACTAGCTTAGGAAACAGTTGCTATGCAGTAAGAGGAGATGTTGCCATAATAAGGGTGCCAATGTGTACCCAATTAGCCAAGATATCAAAAGGGAATGAGCCAATTATTCATGTTCAGGCCTGAATACCCTTCGTAAACAAATTTTCACAAGTTTCCTGCTCCTAATGCCCAAGGGCTTTTTAGATCTTACTCCATCTGATCGGGTAGAGTACAAACTTTCATAGAAACCCAGTAAACGGGTTAGGCTTGGATATGCCAATACCCAATCCAGTGACACTGTTTTTGTAGGCAAATTACCGCTATCACTCCTAAACAAAAACCTGATAATAATTGAATTCCATTCCAGTGACGTTGTCTACTGTGTTAATGGACTTCAGATAGTCGGTTAACAAACAATACAGGTCAACGTAGCAAAACATGCAACAGCTAATACAGCATACTTGGAGATGCCAATACCCATTCGACCATTCAATTGACACTGCTTTTGTAGCTAAAAGTCGGTTAACAAACAATACAGCTCAATGTAGCAAACGAGTAACAGCTAATACGGCAAACTCATCATATCTCTGCCCCCCCCCCCCCCCCTACATATTGAATAAAAAGAAGTATGTACAAAAGGCAGTCAAGATGACTGGGTTTGCAACAAATAACAAAAAAAACTAACTTGAACACAAAGCATCCCACCTAAATACAAACTCTTTTTGAAAAAAAAAAACACCTTTGAAATCTATGAACACTTTACACCAAAAGAAAAGTAACCCTAAAATATTAATAACAAGCTCCCGAGTTGAGGATTCCTCTCCTTGGAAAACTCTCGTGTTCCTCTCCAACCAAATCCCCCAAAACAGTACAAGGGGGAGAAAACTCCAAAATATTTTCTTCCTCACAAAAAAAACAGAGCTTGATCCCAACATTGTAAGACAGAAAAAACCGATTGAAGAGGTCTAAGAAGTGGGACTAATGAAATGAGGTAAAGGGGCAATGCAGTAAAATGCGGTCCACTAATTCTCCATTAGACTTTCAAAGGAAGTAAAAGTTAGGCATGAAGATGCCTCTTTTTTTCAAGCCCTTAATGATCGAGGCTGGAAAGTGTTTATGAGGTTGAGGGGAATTTTGCAAAGCTGAGAACAGCCTACCCAATCTTTGTAGCCTAACCCATAGTAATCCAACATTTACTCTGACTATGATCATCTAAACGGTAAAGCAAGCACAACCCATAATCATCCGTATATCAATGTAAAGGAAGAAACACTATAATAACATAAAGGTTAAGAAATTCAACAAAATAAAACACGCCCTGCCATCGCAATGAGCTAATTACATCAATTCCTCTCTATTTTTGCACCAAAGTCTAATCTTTCAATAATTAGGTGAATCTAACCAACTAAAACATACCAAAAAGAAATCGATCAAAAAACTCAAACGAATCAACAACAACAACAAAAAAAAAGCAAATTTGGCGAGAAACAAACGAAAAAAATAATTCATAAGCGCATGAATAACTATAGATGAATGAGAGAACAGAGATACGGAGGGATTGGACTTACAATCACGACGGTCTTGATGCTTAAGTTCTCTTCTGGCTCCTTTAACGAGAAGATCTGATGCAGAGGAAATTAGGGCAAATAGAAAAAAGATCGATAGAAATTAGGGCAGAGAAAGAGAAGAGAGATGGAATTTTTATGAAGAATCTTGGAGACGGAATTAACAAAATCCAAACCCTAGGAATGAGAGAGGGATTGGGGGAACGGAAATAATATTGTTGATCGGATATCCACACAAATGTATATATATTACTTTGGGTGAATTAATTAATAGACCTGTGGTACGGGGTTGGTTCGGTTCAAACCGATAACGAACCACACTGATAACTTTGGACTAGGGGTGCAACTTGATTCGGTTTGGTCGATTTGAGGTCAAATTAAAATCGAATCAAATTCCATTGGAACCAAATTAAAGTTGACTTGGTTCGGTTCGATTCTACGAATTGCCAATATTTTATAAATTGTAAGTAATATTTTTTAATGAAAAAACAATCATAAAATTTCATACAATAAATCACAAATCTATTTAGAAAAGATCACTAATTTATGTCCTAACCCTAATATAATTCATAATAATTATTATATACATATATATTTATTTATTGCATAGGGGTTCGATTCTTAGTTTGGTTCGATTTTATATAAGCTTGATCCGATAACCGAACCTAATTGATCGATTCTCCGTTTTCGTAACCTGGAACTGAACCGCAACTTGTTACAAACCGAACCAAACCACCCCAAAGCTATTGGTTTGGTTTGATTCTCGATTTGAATTGGACCAAGTCGCACACCTACTTTGGATTGGTTTGATGCAATTTGGAACAAATTGATGTTTGGTTCTGACTTAACAAATGGAAAATCGGTCAATTCGATTTAGTTTTTAATTCAAAACTTGTATAGAATCGAACCAAACCAATAACTGAACCTTAATAACTTACTACTTTTTAGGAGTGTGAAAGTATTAATCACTTGTTATATGAATTTCATGTTATTTAATATATAGGTCCCATTAAACGACCAACGTTAGGAAGTCAATGCCTTCGTAAAAAAAAAAATCAAACGAAACATTATGTAACTTAAAAAAAAAATTATTGAAAATAATTAAAACTAAGAAAAGCTTACAATTTAAGAAAACTTATGGAGAATAAATCTACCTGGATAACTTAATTAAATTTAATATTAATATTCAAGTTATTGCCAAATAACTCAAATAAAAAATCCAACTAAAGAATCTTGACTATAAATATTTTTTATTAAAAACCCTTGAGAAATAGATCTAATTAATTGGTCAAAATTTTATCCCTTTAAAATATTTTATTGCACAATGATTCTCCATCACGATGAGTATCTGATATAATACATTTTTTTTCAATAGTACCAGACCATGCCGAACATGATGGATAAAGAGAAATAACTGAAGAATACTTAGGATCCAAGTTGTTGAAGAGAAATTTATTAAAAACTTTTAAAACACATGCAAGAACAAAAAAATACTAAAATTAAATCTAACTTGTTTAATGTAACTTCATCAATTTCCCTAGAACGAGAGATTAGTTAAACATGATCATAGAGACACAATAACAAAAATAAAGAAAATATGTATCTTTATTATTGATGAATTTTGTGAAAATTCTTGAACACAATCTTCATTACCTTCCAAAATTATAGAAAAAAATAAAAATAAATTCTGGAGCAAAAAGATGAATAAAGAGATTAGAAGATGAGAAAAGAGAGGGATCGAAGAGAGAGAAAAGATAACCAAAAAATTAGATAATTTGTCTTTTTATAGATAAAACTAGATTTGCTTTGACAACAAGTTTTCATTATTTTTTCGTCTAAATTGTCTCTCATTCGCGAAATAGATATATCTTTCTCTCTCGATTAGAATTTTAACCCCACTGATTTTGCTTCATTTTAGTAATTGAATCAAAAGTTATGTCCAAAATAATGAAAAACAACAGATTTTAAATCTTTGATTTGTCACACGCTTTCTATCAATTCAAAGTTCAAAATAGCATTTTCTTCGTTAAATATGAATTTATTATTTTCTAAATCAATTTTTTAACCCTACCAATCTCATATTATTTCGATAAATGAATCAAAAGTTAAAGGCAAACTAGTATGATGTGTCCAATTTAAAGTGAAGAAAATTTTAATTTTGTTAATCTAGGACCATCAAATATCTTGAACCATGCTTTCACTTTGACTTTGATCTTGACATTTGCTTTTGACTTTGGTAGTTTTTATACTCTTTGATTCTTCAATTTTCATCTATTTGCTAACATAAAATTGACATATAATTAAACCCTTGAAATCTATGAAAATACATATAATTTAGTTAGTAAAATGTAACTTGTAATGAATTAATTATTATACATGATTTAATGGAAATTTTCTAGTTCTACTTTAGAAAATACGGTTAAGTGCTTTATAAAATAATGAAAAAATACATTCTTATAGACATGAGATGTTCGTTATGAACCTTAATGCTACATTGTTTGGAGTTGCCATCATTCTTTTTTGAAATGAGTGTGAATGGGTACCTAAAATGATTTTTTGAAATTGATTTGTGTCATTGTAGTAACTCTCGTTTATTGGAAAATACATGGTCTACCTAGGATCTAAGTAAGGAGGTTCGATTAAAAAATATGGAAGATGTTAGACACTCCATCCTCTCCACCAAATGTGATTACTTTACTTGACCATTCTTTTTGTAAAATTAAATAAAGCAAATAAAAATGCATGAGAATGCATGCTAAGGTGGTGTGTGTGCATTGAGTGAAATATTATTTTAAACAAAGGGTTGGATTTTAATGTGACATTAGGGGCATCTTATGGACAAGGATGGCCCATGTAATCACATTATTTATATAGATATGAATATTGGTTTTGAACCATTAGAGAGAATCCATGGTGGAGTACCCTTGAGGCCACAACCTTGATACATGTATGCATAGCTAGAAATTTAGTATTTCATCCCATCAAGAGGATAACACATTTATTTATCATTGTCATACATATATGAGTATGTGCATTGTGTACAACATGATGCATGAGATATGTAGTAAAATAAGAGAAAAAGCTTCAACCCCCACCTTTTCAATTGAACCTTAGTCCAACCTACCGGAGATGGGGGATGATATACATTACATCTTAAGGGATTTCTAATAAAAAAGGAAGATTAGAAGTAAAGATACAATTTAAAAAATAAACTTAAACTAACCCACCTTGTCCTTTGAGGCTCCTTAAATGAACTTGAGTCTTGAAGGGCCTTGAGAATTGAGTGTTTGGGTTGAGGGTAGATCGTTAGAAATGAGGGAGTTTGTTGATTAAAGGTTGAGAGGTGGATGAAAGTTCTTGAGTAGAAGGTTAAGTCGAGAGAATGTTAAAGTGAGTAGAAATTTGAGTAGAGTTTGGGGTAAAGAGATGGGGGCTTGAGAGCATGAATTCTTAATAGAAAATGAGAATATTTATAGAGTTTTTAGATAACTTTTGGGGATAAAGTGTTACAATCCTAAAAATAAAGAGAATGGATATGAGGTTTAACTTATTTCTTTTTGTATTTTTCATTTGTATGAGGGTAAATGTGACATTTGTAAAAAACCCTAAAAGTATTTTTTAATCTTTAGTTTTTTGGTAAATAGAGGTGAGAGAGAACAAAAAGTACTTTTGTAAGGGTGAATAGGGGAGTGACATGTGTAAATGTAGAGTGGTAGGTGAAAATTAGACCTTGGTTCATTTGTAAATAACTCATAAAACAAGGGTAGAAATACATTTTTGAAATTGACTAATGGAAAAACAAAATTACTTTTGGGTGATTAGGGGAGTGACATGTGTAGAAGTGAAGTAGTAGGTGAAATGTGGCGTCCCGCCAAACGCTAACATAAATCCCTATGTCAGATCTCGAGGTATTAGGTGGCACTTCGAAATTTCGGCATGGTATCCTCTGTTTATGTTAGCATTCCAAGGCGTTCAACCTGCACCTGATAAACGACATACAATCATACATATAAACAAATAAAATATAGTACTAGCGGAAGCCTATATACGTCTAATAACGTACGATAGATCAGAGTGCGGAAGAAGAAATTTATACACAGGATTATACAAAAATTTCTCGCTCTAACAAAAATCCGAACGTTCAGAACAAAATCTATAATACTTTCGGACAAATCGATACCACTAGGGGGTCCCAATACTCACCAAGTAACGGACTCTGACTGTCTATCTGACCCACCAGATGATTCTCACTCATGTTCTACACTTGCTTCGCTAAGTTTCGGATCTGAAATTTAAAAAAAATGGAAAATGAAAGGGTGAGTAACAATGGTTACCCAGTGAAGAAATAAACAATTTCTGCCAATAACCTCTTATAGCATAAACGAATAAGCATACTAAATCATTTTAACATATGCAAAGTTTTACAGAATAAATTACGATTAACTGGTACCTATAACTAGGGATAAGCAACTAAACATTTTAAAACTGATATTACATCAATCAACAGTACTCACTATAGCATTTTCTTTATATACAAATCTAATTGACCAAATAGAAACATTAAATATGCATTTCATTTTATATATCAAAGTAAGCAACAGATACATAATACATTATGGTGGAGTATTGGAATTAGAGAGTTGGGATTCACGACTGGATCGCTCCTAGTCGGGACATGATATTAGAATTCTTCTCTGGCTTTTAGTTCCTAATTTTGTGGCCGATCGTTGTACTTACCACACTTGGTTGACCATTTATCTAGCTCAGGCTTGCCGTTTGACGTAACTGTAAGCAATGAGTCTCTTTTTGATGTGTCAGAACGTTCTACTACTATAGATTATTAGTGATCACTGACTAATCATCTTCGTCTATGCCTATCTAAATCGTCTCGACCCGTTTTCTACCAAATGGTGAATAGGGGTCTGATTTGTAAATTGGGGATTTTTAGAGAATAAGGAGTCGCCATCTAGTTAGGTCTAGGAACCATAAATAACTCCAAAATGGATCGGATCGGTCCACAGATCAGAGAAATGGGTAAAGGTCAAAGTACGGGATTTCGGAAGGTGTTAGGCACCGAACCCGCCCAATCGAGATGATCGGTCTCTACTACGATCCAAACTATCTTACGGTCAACGGGTAGAGACTAAAGTCAATATTATGGTCCAATCATCATCATCATCAAATTATATTGCATGTGCTAAACGAATCTTAAGGCCAATATTCTCCAAATATCGCATAATTCTCGAATTCCGCACAAAATGAAAATATTTGAAAAAGTCTTGATCCCGATCTATGCTCCAAAGTTCACGTGGTAATATTTCAATTACAAATCCGTATCCGCAAATAATTTCCCAATTAATTAAAATAAGAATTTGCGAAAATTTTATAAGTTAGAAAATCATGAATATGAACTTTCTAATTTGGTAGTTCATGGAGTTTCTAAACTCGAAATTGGAAATTTCCTAAATTGGGAATTTATGAAAATATGAGAGATTTCTAAATTGGAAACTTAAAGAAGTAAACTTCTCAAAATAGAAATTTATAGAAATGATTTCCCAAAATAGAAAATTACCCACATATGATAGATTCCGAAATTAGGAATTCACAAATACAAATTTTCCAAAATGGATATTCATAAGTATGGATTTTTCAAAATAGACATTATGAATATGGGTTTTTCAAATTAGCGACTTGCAAGTATGAATCTTCTAAGATAGAAAACTATGAGTATGCATTTTTCACTTCTACTTTGGAAGACAAAGAATCGATGGGAGTGCCACGTACCAATTGTATGAAAAAACTCAACTCTAAATCCCCCATATACACAAAAAATCAGTGAGTTGACTCACATGGCAAGTTAATAAAAAATCTAATTTTAAACATCTTATGTGAGCAAAAATCAGTGAGTCGACTCACGTGCATATTATTTAAAAAGAAAAATCAATTTGAAACCCCCTGCACGCATAAACTCAATGACTTGATTCACAACCACGTTATTAAAAAAATCGATTTTAAACCCTTATGTGCACCAAAACTCAATGAGTTGACTCGCGTGGACATTTTATTAAAAAATTGATTTTGAAATTTGCAGTGTGTACAAAAATCAGTGAGTCGACTCACATGTTAACTTTATTAAAAAATCAAGTTTGGAACTTCTAAGCACATAAAAAAAAAAAACAAGTCGACTCATGCAAACTCACAAATTAATGTTCATGAATGAAACCATCACATAGAATAACACCTAGAGGAGAGTAAGAAAAGGAAATAAAACGGACTTACCACTTGCAAGAATGTGGTTACGCAGAGTTCCTTCAAAATTATTTGATTGCTTATTGCTCGAATGTGTGAGAAAGGGGGGGTTGCTATGTGAAGAAGAGGAATACGATAAAAGCTGTAGAAACACATGGCTAAGAAGAAGCGAGATGGGGGCTGTTTATAAGTGGAAAAACTAAGTAAAAAAAAAATGTAATGAAACGTGATTAGTGGGGGTTGTTTATAGGCTGAATATTTGAGAGAAAAAACGTGATGAAGATGGCTGAGAGATGTGATTAATGGGGCTACTAACAAAGAAGAAGGAGTTTGGGGCTGTCAATGGCTCAAGGTTGGGGCTGCTTATAGAGGAATTTGGGGCTGCTAATGGACCACGGTTGGGGTTGCTTACGGCCACTGCCATGGCTGAAAATAGAGGAGGAAGGAGGTGGATGTACGTGATGATGTTGGAAATGGCGAAAGTAGCAGATGGTTGTGTTGAAGACGTGGAGAGAGGGGTTGATGCAAGGCTATTTTGAATGGGGCTAAAGGTGCTGCTACGTTGGGGTGTAAAAGAGGGAGAGAACAGAATGTTGGGGAAGTTGTTGAAGCAGAAGTTAGGCAGCAATGGTACAAGGGTATTGAAGTAGGGGACGAGAGGAATGAGTTGCATGTTTTAATGGGGGATGGGACAATGGACAGCAGTAGGACGTGAAGGCTGTGAGAGAGGTGAGGCGCAGCAAGGGTGAATTGCAGTGGGGTGGGAGTCAATGGAGAAGGAGAAATCCAGCCATCCTCTTTTTGTTTCTTCTCTTTCTTTTGTTATTCTTTTCTTTACCTTTTTTGCTATTTCAAGAATGTTTCTCCCTTTGTTCACTTGCTGCCGTGTGAGAATTGTGAGAGAACAAAAGATAAAAGAAGGTAGCCTCCTTTTTGTGTTCTTTCAAGGATGTCAGCCCTCCTTTGATGGATTCCAAAAAATGTCAACCTCCCCCCTAAGATAACATAGGATTCTCTTTTTATAGAGTTCACTTTCTATTTTTCTCTTTTTCTAAACTTTCTCTTTCTTTCCTTTTTGATATTTTTATTTAATTTTTTTCTTTTTTATTTTAATTGCTTTTTTCTTTGACCGAATAAAAAAGAGAATGTTTCTCTTTTAAAGTTTAGAAAGAATGAGACCATGATCCCACACTTCGCAACCCGTGGTACGTTGGTGATGAAGTTTTTATTTTTAATTTTGATTTTGATTTTCATTACGTTAAAATTTCAAATTAATTAATTTTTAATTTTTAATTTTGATTTGATTAAGTTAAAATTTTAATTTGATGGGTTAATTATATTTCACCTTTCGATCTTGATTGGTTGATTGAGTTTTGATCTGAATATTGATTGGTTGATTTTAATGTTAATGGGTTGATCAGATTTTAATTTTAATGTTACTCGGTTGATTTAATTTTAATCTGGCTATTGATTGGTCGCTTTTAAATTTGGTTGTTGATCAATTGGATTTTATTTTGATTGTTAATTGATTGATTTAAGTTTTAATTTAAATGTTGATGGGTTGACTAAATTTTGGATTGAATGTTGATTTAAAATCTTCAAGTTGATCGTTTGAATTTTAATTTTTGTTTTAATTTAAAAAGTTTCAAGTTGGTTGTTTTATTTTGATTTTCCTAATAGTCAAGGTCTCTACGAGC
The DNA here is from genome assembly GCF_017979445.1 of Akebia trifoliata. NCBI lineage: Eukaryota > Viridiplantae > Streptophyta > Magnoliopsida > Ranunculales > Lardizabalaceae > Akebia > Akebia trifoliata. The sequence continues at coordinate 36,456,799 of NC_141385.1, read as the reverse complement.
AAATTGGACATCAAGGGGCGTTTTGGTCAGTTTTTGATTTTTTTCACAAACTTCTCCAATTTCATCGATTTGGGTCCCGTTAGACTTGAAATCCGAATGCAATGAAGGTACTTTCGAGATTTTTCGGAGGTCCAAAATTCATGAGGGGTATTTTCGACATTTTATCGATTTTTATCAATTTTAGTGAATTTTGACGTGAAGTTTTTTTCAGTCGCAATGTGATTATTTCTAAGTCTCGAGGTCATGTTTTTCCTATCGTAGCGAGTTCTTTAAGTTATCCAAATATGTAGCGAACCTAAGCGTACGTGCTTGCTAAGTCGAATGTAAAGTGTAGCGATCCTAAGCGTGCGTAATTCTATGTCGCGTGGTCAGGAGAAAGAAGATAATAGAATTAAAAGACGGAGGGAATTGGAAAGAGGCTTCTCTCAAGCTTTCGAGTTCTTTGCGCTCATCATTAGGAATCCACAGCAACCGTATGACGCATCGTCAAGTCAGGCGGATGTAAAAATGGGGTGTTTACACTATCAGGCGTGCATGTGATTCCCAAATGTACAAACCATTCGTATACGACCACCTTTACATTACAAGTTCACTAGTAAAGATAGAAAGGAATAACTCGGATTCCAGTTGTGACTCCACTCTCATATGCGTCTCATACCACGTATGAGCTTGGTGGTCCCTACCGTACATCCCAAGATAGTACATCACTCCGGATGATATGACGCACTATCTCTTCAGGCATTCACAGGCTCTTTAACAGCTCACAAAGTAGCTACATATATATATATATATTATTTTCATTTAAAAACAAAAGAAAAATTAACAATACAAGATTGAGAATGGATATCCAGTTTTCTACCATGCAAGTGTGGCCAACCGACCTAAAATAAATAACGGAACGAAAACGTAAACAGCGCCTCACGCTAACAGAAAGTAAATAAACATGCAACCAGTAACATTATCCCTGGATATCCGTTCACCAACCTACACACAACACAACAATGTAAAATGCAGACATCACCCCTTGGGTGTGACTCTGACATTTTACCATTTTCATACCCTTTTTTTCCTTTTTTCGAATTTTATAGTTTTAAATCTCTCAAATAAAATATCCACTTTCTGATATTCATCAACTCAATATAAGTTAATTGAATATCAAATCATTTTTTCAATTACGAAATTCATTTTTATCAATAACATTGAAAAATTACAAAACTTAGATCAAAACGGGGTCCGAGTAGTGCACAGGACCCAACTGACGGAAATAACCCAGTGAGATATCCTACTCACGTATATTTTCTTATAAAATATAGTTAAACATATCAAACATGCAAGTTCTGGCGTGAATTTGAAATAACCAATTGAATTTTATATTTTTGGAAACTCACCATAAATTTTTAATAAAATCCTAAATGCAATTTTCACAATCTACGATTACTAATAGAAATTGAGAGTTTCTTACAATTTCTAGGCTACGGAATTGAAGCACGTGCATGAAAATCGAAACGATCGGCATGAAAATCGAGGTAACTCGTACTTCGAGACTACTGATTTTCGAAATCAGCCCGGTGATTTCAAAGATCTCGATGTTGTCGTCCTTTCTCCCTTCTACGACGGAGGATGGTTTGACCCTAAAACGGATGAAATCCGAAGTCGAAGTTACAAAACCCCTGTATATATATATATATATATACGACTATTTTTTTGATGATACAGGGTGAAAAAAACGAGAAAACAGAAGGAATTTTGGTGGATTTTCTAGAAAACACGACTGTAGACGTTTCTCCTTTCTGCGTTGGTCGATGACGACGAGCCGTTTGTCGTGGATCTGAGATTGAAGAATCGAGGGAAAATCCAAATTTAAAAAAAAAATGTTGGTTGGTTTGGACGGGTTGGGGAAGATGAAGTAAAAAAAAAATTTATTTATATAAAATTTGGGACGAAATTGGTATTTCGTCTATTGTTTCGATTGACGATAACTTGACCGTTTGGACCTCAAAAGTGACGAATGAATACTCTATTTCACCTAATTTTTCGTTCCGGATCTAATGGTGTGGTCAATTTCTTTTGTCTCTAACCAAAATTTACATTTTTTGCCTGAGGTAACCCCTAAAATTGACGTCATTTTCGTTTTTGAAGATAAATCGACTTTCTGTGCTTCAAAAATTACAAATAAATAATCTATGTTCAATAATTTTTCGTTATGAACCTAATGGTATGAACGAATTTTAAAAATTCTTACTTTATCAAAAAGTTACTATTTTAGCCTGGTCCAACTCGATAATCGAAGATTTTGTAATTTTTCTATTCGGACTCGTACTTGAGCGTGTTTACAGGTTAAAATATGTTTTTTAATCATTTTGAATCCAATGATGAGGTCAGATTCCAATAAAAATGATCAGAAACATCCTAAAATTTTATCCCTAAGTCCCACTTTCAAGATTTTCTCAAAATTTCATTATTTATTTTCTCCTTGAGATACAAATTGAAAACTTGGGATTTTACATGAAAAGTAGACCTTGGTTCATTTGTAAATAACTTATAAAGAAATGATGGATGTATATTTTTGAAATGAATTAATGGGAGAGCTACATGTATGTGTTCACCTTTTGAGGGTATGATTGGAAGTTCTTTCAACTTTATATATTATTATCAAAGATCAAAGAACCTTTTTTGGTTTAACTATACTTTTTGATAATGGTATTCTTGAGTTTTTACAAGAGAAAATTGACTCTCTAATTAGATTAAAGCATTGGGTATTGATGGCTTATGGGAGATCAACATGTGTCATCCTTTGATGGGGGGTGGGAGAATGGGCTTAGTGGATGGACTTGTGCTATGGTCTTTGGGTTAGGAAAGATGGACTTGATTTATGGATAATAGGATTAGGGTTATGGAATTTGGGTTAAGATCTTAGGGTTATGGGCCTTGCTTATGGATTTGGTTTGAGAATAGGTTTAAGGTATATATCGATTAATAGGGAATGGATATGGATCCGAGTTGGTTCATGATAGGGGGTAGGAAATTAGAGTGGATTAGGGATAATGTTGAGCATGCAAAATTATATGATATGATGCATCCATGAAAGTGATGTTAAGCGGCAATGCGGGCCCGTTAAAATGTTCGAGTTCTTAGTTGGAATCAATTCGAAAAAAATTGGATTTTCCTAATTGGTTCGTGCAAATTGGGGTGTTTACAACGCTTTTAGGCACTTAACAATATATACATTGTGGGACATGTCAAACATTTACTAATACACTAAATCTGGTGTCGGAGCTATGATTTGATCTATAATTGTTATTCGAATAAAAATGATCACTCCAATGAACACAACTCAAATAGTCAAACCACCACTACTTCCACCATTAACAGCTAAACTATCACGACAAGTTAAAACCATTTAATGTTCACCGCCACCTTAGTCACACCACACTCACTAAACACATACGTTATTTATCACATAAAAAGAATATACTTCTAATTAATGGAAAAAATGGACATGATACATCAAAGAGAAAATTGTACATTCCCATCATCGATTTGAGTTTAATAACACGTACATCCAATAGACCCTCCCACAAAAATGATATTCTACAATGATATGATTGGTTTTGCCAAAAAATTATCATTTATCAACAAAAAAAAAAGTGGAAATCATAGAAGTTAAGAAGGTATTTACAATTATGTGACTTGAAGTTTAGTTTGACATAATAATTTACAATTTGTGCATGAAAACATGAAAGAGGATTATAAAAAATATAAGGATAAGCTAAGAAAAATGGGATAATTATGTATTTGACATCATAACCTATAGTTAAGACCACCAAAATATAATTTAGACTTTTGTCGGAAAACACCCAACAAATATTTATGAACTATAGCTTTACATAATAGGACATGTTTGTTGATTTGTTGTATAATTTTGACATGGTTATGATTATAGACTTGGATAGGATTGATTACTATAATAGGACACGTTTATATAGACTTGCATTACCAGTCAAAGTCCACATGGATCCTTGGGGATAATACAACATTGTATGGTAGTTGATCCTATGGCCACTTTACTTGGTTTAGGAGTAATGATTTGTCCACCAAAGATAATTTAATTTTTACATAGTCGTAGTGTTCTATTTGCTTGGCATCTTTGTATAATCTAGATTTTGAAGTTCGTTGATAATAACTGATTAGAAGATCACTATTATATTAGAAAATACGATGGATTTCATTTACTCTTTGTGAAAAGTTGAAGCACCTAGTCAAAGTGTAGAAGGTGTTGTATTAGAATGAACATGCATTGTTGTGGATTCCAATGCAAAATGCTCCTCATTGAAGTTGTATTTATAGGTTGGGCATGTATTCTTGATCTTATGGCGACTGGTTTATTGATTGTCTTTATCAGTAAACTTACTAACATTGTGGATAGGTATGTTTTGCCTTTAGTTTAAGAAAAATACTATTGGCATCCCAACTTTTACTTATTACACCCCAATTAAAGAGAAAACGTCGTTCAAACAGTACAAAGGTTTGACTCAAATTATTATCTCAACATTGCAAAACATTACAACACTCGTTCAAACAATTTTAGAAGTTGTTTACAATTATGATTAAGCTCATGTAAAATTTTATATCCAAAAAATAGAAATCTAGCAAAAAAGTGAGAAAGAACTACTATGAGAACCCAACTTTTACTTATTCTCAATCATGATATATCCTTATTGTAACTACGTGATTATTGAGTCTAAAGATCATTGCTACGTGGATTTGAAGTACAAGTTGTGAGTAGAGATTAAATATATTAAAGTTTTATTTTGAAACAGACTTCAACCCCTACACTTTCGACCGAGTCGGAGTCCAATATATTGGAGGTAGGGGAAGGTTTTGAGAGGACAAAGTTTTTTTTACAGATGTAGATGGTTACTTTAAAGTTTAGAATGATCAAAGTTAGAAGGTGAAGGAAAATGACATGAGTTTTAGGCATGGGGTGTTTGTCATTTTGATGTTGTGGAGGGATAATTTGGTAAAGGGGATAAGTAGGTTATTTTTAAACTAAATCTGTAGATAAATTCCAATTGTGTTGGTTAGGCAATCCATACCTAGGTTAACTGTTGATTAAGGTTGAAGGGTATGCGTGTTTGGTTAAAAGAATGACTTGTGTAAGGGATTATTTAGTTATGTTTTGGGAGGGTGAATTGGGTGATGACATTAGGCCTGTCAATGGATAGTTGAAATCCGAATTCGAATTCGAATTCGAAAAATTGGATATTATCCGAAATTTTCGGATATCGAATTCGAATAGTTTTCAATATCTGATAACGTTTCGGATACGAATTCGAATATAGGTGAATTCGAATTCGATAATATCTGATTCGAAAATATAATATATATATATATATATATTTTAAGTATAAAACATTAAAACTTCGGTTCTGTCGAACAGAACTCAGCCCTCAACCCTCAGCCCTCATGCTCATCGTCTTCAACCCTCATCGACAGCCCTATGGCTGGCCTGATCTGGTTATGACAACCCTCGTGTTGTCTTCAACCTTCATCGACGGCCCTCACGTGCTCAACCCTCAACGAGACATCGACAACCCTCATCGTCTTCAGCTGAAAACACTTGTCATCGTTGGAATCTCTCTCAACGGCTCACCTTCGGCATCGGCATCCATTGACAGGCTGAATCGGCATCGGAGTCTCTCTGTCTGTCTGTCTCTCTCTCTCTTTCAAAAGCTTTTTACAGATCTCATCGTCTTCCACGATCTCAACCCCTCGCGGTCACTGTCGGAATCTCTCTCAGCGGCTCACCTTGGGCATCGGCGTCCATGGATAAGCCGAATCGGAATCTCTCTCTCGTCAGGTTAGGATTTTTTTTTTCCGATAAATTTCAGATAATTTCGGATAATGTTCGAATAGTAAATAATTTTAGATAATTTCGGATAATTTTCGGATAGTAAATTTCGGATTCGAATCGAATAATATCAGATATCTGATAATTTATTCGGATACGAATTCGAATATTCGTTAGTGGTATCCGATCGGATTCGAATTCGAATACAACACTATCTGATCGGATATCTATCCGTTAACAGGCCTAGATGACATGTGACAAATGGTATTGAAATGAGTGCGTTAGGTAAGTTGATTAAGGAGATAGGGTGTGAGGATGGCTTGTGATGAGGGTTTGGATGAAATGATGAGATTTGATGATGAGAAGTGGTGTGACTTGAGGTATGGGTTGTGTAACTTTTGAGAGTGATGATTGGGTTAGGTAGATTGATTTTTTCGATGGCGGTGATGACAAACACTCCCCTTTGTGAGCACGAGCTTTTTGAGGGCTTGTGGATCCTGAATAGACACTAATGGGGCTTGGGAGGTAGGGCTTATGGATAAATTGGTTTAGTTTTAGGAAGGGTTGTATTGGGCCTTTGTAGGTTGGGCTTAGGATTCGGTTGTGGTTTAGGTTAGGAATTTGCTTGGAATTAGGGGATGAGGTGGGATTAGTTTAGGTTAGGGCTTGAGTTAAGGTAGTATTAAAAAAAAGTATAGGGTAGTTTTAGGAATGGCGGGTTTTAGATAGGCTTGAAGATGGGCTTAAGACTAAGTTTTAGATTTGGAGTTAGGATAGTGATGGGTTGAAGAGGTGGTTGGATTTAGATGATGAATTAGTCTTATGGTAGGTCCCTTGGCTATTGGAAATCTTAGGGCCTTTGATTTGAGAAAAAAATTGAATTTTAAAGATTTGGGCCTTTAGGCCTGTTGATTAATTGTTTGATAAAAATATATTTTTGTAGATCCTTTTTGAGTGGGGGCTGATCAAATTGGGATGTCTACACTTATCACTTCATGACTAATATTCCTTTTGGTAAGTGCAATTGAAAATGCAAAAAAATTGTTTAATTTGTGACTCACATATCCCTTGTTTCCTTGCAATCAAACAAGCCTGTCAATTTTTATTTGAGGAGATAGTCGGGCCAGCAACCAAGCATACCTGAAGACAACGAATGATACAAATAATATTTTGTATCAAACAAGATTGGAAAAGAGAGTAAAATTCATTTATGCAAAACTGTCACATTCTTGTACCATATAAAAAATGAATGAGAAGGAAAAAAAAAAACCTCTACATTTGAGGGAGTACAAGAATACCTCTAAAAAGTGATAAAATACAGGAAAGTTATTTGAGAAGTTTCAGTCACTTATATTGAAAAAAAAAAATTTGGAAAAAATAATAACAATATCAAAATTAGAAGAAGAAAAACCATCAGTTGATCTTTTTCATAAAGTTCAAATGATATAGTGGTTGAGGAATACTTACATCAATAGTGCATGCTGTAAGACCTGATTTCTAATGATAATCAACTATGGCATAATTAAGAACAATGAAAGCTCCAACATACCAGGGAATGGCAACAAGAAAGAAACTAATTACAAACCTTGCAAAACACAATTATTATGTGATCACCAATTTCATGTAATAGGCACGATATTCACCCCTACATGATGGAAAATAGTAAATAGGTCACCTAGTATGGTTCTTAGCCCACCAACATTTTTTATAAGTATAATTATGGATTTCAAAAACATCAATTTTAATGATTAAAAAACATTGCATATAGATTTCAATGCAATAGATTATGTTCTAGTACATATGAGACGTGCTTCAAAGATCCACACTCAAGCTACAAGGCCACGGTTTGAGAGTGAAAATGTCACCTAATTCATCAGAATGCCAAATAAGACACATGCATGTTGAATGACAATGGTTTAAGTGAATGTGAAGATAATATATATATATATGGGGACGGTTCGAGGGACGTTTTGAAAACTGCCTTGGAAACCCATGACTGACAGTCGTCGGATATTAGGAAAACAATGGCTTGGATTTCTAATTGGAAACAGTTGGAGTGAAATTGCAGTTTTAAAAAAGTGTCTATGCATTTTCAATAAACTCCCTCTATTTTTCATTACATTGAAATTAAATCCCTGTTTTATCTCAAAACTCCGGTTTCTTTCTCTCAAGTATGTTCTCTCTATAGAGAACATAACAGTTTCATAAACTCCATCAAACCCTTCTCTCTCACAAAGCTCTCAATAGGAAACCCTCTTCATAAGAAAATGTGGGATGCTAAGAACATGATGTGTGTAGCAAATCCCCGCCATGGCCGTTATTTCACAGCCTCAGCAATGTTCAGGGGTAAGATGAGCACCAAAAAGGTGGGTGAGCAGATGATAAATGTGCAGAACAAGAACTCCTCTTACTTTGTGGAGTGGATCCCCAACAATGTGAAGTCGAGTGTGTGTGATATCCCACCCACCGAGCCGAAGATGGCATCAACATTTATTGGGAACTCAACATCAATCCAAGAGATGTTCAGGAGGGTGAGCGAGCAGTTCACGGCTATGTTTACTCGTTTGGCAAAAAGTTGTTGATTTGTTGCAACTTACCCATTATCGTGGCTTAAAAACAAAGGAGAGAGAGAGAGAGAACTAGTTCATTTTCGATCGATGGAGTCGAAAACGAAGGATGTTTTCTGTCGAGAGCAGAATGAAGGGTGGTTTCTTATCTGTGAGAGAAATTCGTTTGAAATAGAGAGTGAGTTGAAAATATAAAGAAAAAGAAAAGAGGGAGTTTTTTATAAAATCCTAAAACTCCGTCTCTTATTTGGAAGAGACGTTTGAGTGCATCTCAGCCGTTGTTTCGACAAAATCTAACGGCCCTCATACATGGGCTTTTTATCTGGTTTTGAAGACGTCCCTTGAACCGCCCCCTATATATATATATATATATAGGGTCGAGTTCCGTAGACCCCCATTACGACTCACCGTTTTGTCTTATATGGGCAAAAATATTTGGAATGGGCTGATTTTTTGTGAGGATGATCTTTATGGTGAGAAGATCATCCTTGCCAAAAATCAACTCATTATGAAACTTCTAGCCCCATGTTTACAAGTTGAAAAATTTTAGACCGTCAAATTTTTGTAAATCAATTTTGATGGGGTTAGAAGTTTTGGAATGGGATGATTTTTTGCCAGGATGATCCCCTCATCACAGAGATCATCCTCACAAAAAATCAGCCCATTCCAAACATTTTGCCCATATAAGACAAATGGTGAGTCGTAATGGGGGTCGTAGGAACGACATCCAAAAATGGTTTACAAAAAATGGACGGTCCACGATTTTTCAACTTGTAAAGTGGGGCTAGAAGTTTTGGAATGGGCTGATTTTTGGTGAGGATGATCTCCTCACTGTAGAGATCATCCTCACCAAAAATCAGCCCATTCCAAAACTTCTAACTCATGTAGGACAAGACACGCTTGTTAAAGTATAGGGTAAAGCTTAGGGTGAGGAACGGGACCCATATAGGGAAATGTTCAGCACCCTAAGTTTTACCACACACTTTAACAAACGTTTTTTGTCCTACATGGGTTAGAAGTTTTGGACTGAGCTGATTTTTGGTGAGGATGATCTCTATGATTAGAAGATCATCCTCCCCAAAAATCAGCCCATTCCGAAATGTTTAGCCCCATGTTTACACGTTGAAAAATTGTGGACCGTCCATTTTTTGTAAATCAATTTTGATGGGGTTAGAAGTTTTGGAATGAGCTGATTTTTGGTGAGGATGATCTCCTCACCATAGAGATCATCCTCACCAAAAATCAGCTCATTCCGAAACTTCTAACCCATGTAAGACAAAACGCGTTTGTTAAAGTGTGTGGTAAACTAAGGGTGGCGAACGGGACCCTACCCATATATATATATATATATATAATATATATATATATATATATATATATATATATATATATATATATATATAAAAGTCCTGTTCAGCAACAAACATTTTGGCAAAACATTTCTCAACAACATGAGTTAGAGGTTTTGGAATGGGCTGATTTTTGGTGAGGATGATCTCTACGGTGAGGAGATCATCCTCACCAAAAATCAGCCCATTCCAAAACTTCTAGCCCCAGTTTACAAGTTGAAAAATCGTGGACCGTCCATTTTTTGTAAACCATTTTTGATGGGGTTAGAAGTTTTGGAATGAGCTGATTTTTGGTGATGATGATCTCCTCACCGTAGAGATCATCCTCACCAAAAATCAGCCCATTCCAAAACCTCTAACCCATGTTTTGAAAAATGTTTTGCCAAAATGTTTGTTGCTGAACATTTCCCTAAATATATATATGGGTCGGGTTCAAACGACACACATTGCGACAACGTGTTTTGTCTTATATGGGCAAAACTGTTTGGAATGGGCTGATTTTTTGTGAGGATGATCTCTGTGATGAGGGGATCATCCTGGCAAAAAATCATCCCATTCCAAAACTTTTAACCCCATCAAAATTGATTTACAAAAATTGGACGGTCCAAAATTTTTCAACCTGAAAACATGGGGCTAGAAATTTCATAATGAGCTGATTTTTGGCAAGGATGATCTCCTCACCATAGAGATCATCCTCACAAAAAATCAGCCCATTCCAAACAGTTTTGCCCATATAAGACAAAACACATTTTCGCAATGTGTGTTGCAATGTGTGTCGTTTGAACCCGACCCTATATATATATATGGATTAGGATCCTTATACACATAAAGCTACTCATAAAGCTACAACGTGTTTTGTCTTATATGGGCAAAAAATTTTGGAATGGGCTAATTTTTTGTGAGGATGATCTCTATGGTGAGGAGATTATCCTCGCCAAAAATCAGCCCATTATGAAACTTCTAGCCCCATGTTTATGAGTTGAAAAATTTTAGACCGTCCAATTTTTGTAAATCACTTTTGATGGGGTTAGAAGTTTTGGAATGGAATGATTTTTTGCAAGGATGATCCCCTCACCACAGAGATCATCCTCACAAAAAATTAGCTCATTCCGAATCTTTTTAACCATATAAGACAAAAACGTTGTAGCTTTATGAGTAGCTTTATGTGTCTACGGAACCCCACCATATATATATATATATAGGGAAACTAATATGACCGAGGGAATCTGGGAATAACATTGAGAATAAAAGAAAGACAATTGGGAAGCTTTTGGTCACTTATATTAGATTTTTTTTTTTTTTTGTTGTTGTTGTTATTGAGAAAAATGACAAATTGAGAAAAAATGATACTTTTTTGAATCATAACTGACATGTATTGCCTGTAAAAAAATATATGCCAAATGATAGAAACCACACTCAAGACGCTCTTAGAGGGGATTATTCATCATCTAAGAGTTTAAGCTCAATCACATAACATAGTCACACAATTACCCAGTCAATGAACCTCAATTGTAAGGAATTGTTAACGGAAACTTGCAATTCACACACATGCATGAAGTTTGATGACTTCAATGATGGTCATATAACATAATTTCACAGATTATAATTGGTATATTTTTTATGTACTATTTGAAAGAGATACCCTCTTGTGTTTTGAAACTTATGCCATGCCTATAGAAATTAAATCAGACTAACAATTCTCTTTACCCAAACCAATACCAAAATGGGTATCATAATTCCCAGATAAAACCCAAACCCATGTGTTATTTCTTCATTTAAATCTTCCAATTTCAAGAATGAACACCACAAAATCATACAAAATTCATTTATTATTATTTTATTTATTATATTTTTTTTTTTAAGAAAAAGAATGTGTAGGTGATATTATAACATAGAATCTCCTAAAAATCTTACAGTTCAAACTAACTTGCAAAAATAGATCCAACTAAAAACCAAGTAAGTTAGGAAAAAAAGTTACCAATAAAGGAAGGGAAAAAAAATTCTCCACTAAAAACTCATCACCATTAAAGCTCCCCGAATCAGATTTTATAGCTTCAAGATCATTTTATGTTTAAAAGACAAGGAGATTATAAAGAAATGATTCACAAACCAAATCTAAAGTAGAAACCCAATACTCCAAATCCATCGCATCCCAAAAAGCCAACAAACATATTTGAAAAGAAATAAAAAAGTGCTGACCTTTGAACAACCGTTTAGATTAGGAAAGAGTAAGGGGTTTTTTTTTTTTTAGAGAAAAAAAAACAACCGTTTGAACTTCGAAGAGACGTTGGTAGGTCAAGCAGATGATTTTTTCCCCTTTACATAAAAGCAAACATGTGAAGCAAACGAATCAAATTCGTTTAGATAAAGGAAAGCAGGTGAAGCACGCGGTATTCAATACATAGCAAAATCGAAAGAGGGGTGTGCTCCCCTTGTGATCTCAAATTCGATTCCCACCAGCTACTAATATCAGTGGTCACGGATCACAGGATTAAAATCCTGTTTTGCAAGCCTTGTTTGGGGAGGAGGAATAGTTGGTACACGCAAGCTGGCTCAAATACCCTTCTAATAAAAGAAATTGAAAGAGGGAAAATCACGTCTTTTGCGTAGGGTGTCACCACGGTTTTTATTTTCGGAGGAGGTGATGTCACATTCATGTTGAAACATTGAGTCGATGATTGTAACAAGATTGAATGTGACTTTTTGGATGTTAATTTCAATGATTCATGTTCAATGTTGAGATTGTTTGGGCCTTAATTGGCTCAATTTTTTAACGTTGGAGGATTCGAATCAACGGTTGAGATGAAAAGGAAGCAATGATCTTTAAGTAAAAATGATCAAACAAATTTTATCAAAAATAAAGTGGGTCTTTCACGCGAGGTTTAAATCGATATTTGCACCTCCTTGCACACAACACGCACAAAGGATTTTTTTACGGATTATAGCCCCAAACACAATGGATTTACAATCCTATGGTGCATTGGGACTCCATGTGTGTGTGAGGCACATTATCTTTCTCACTTACACTCAAGCAAGTAGGAGAGTGAGAATATTTATAAGTTGATCACAAGTCTTATATTTATCTGATGTGGAATTAAAAATTTAAGAGTTATCTCTACAACTCTCAAGAGAAAGCAAATCAAAGAATTTTCATTTTTCAACTATTACAAATAAGGAAAATACATTTTTAGCTAAAGTTTCACAAAAAATGAAAAAAATCCTACACTCACCACACTCAAGGGAAAAAAATGTCTTCAATTCAAATCTTGCCCTCAGCAAAACTCAATAAATAATAATAACTATGAATCTTACAACATTTGAAACGTCATATATTATCCAAAAATTTCAAATATTAGATTTGAATTCGGATATTAGTTTAATATTCAAAAATCTTTCGAATACAATTTGATTGTTGATACATTTCGATCTAATTTAATAAATTATATAAGTAGGTGACATGTACAAATGCACATATACCTATAAGGATCTTTTTATAATTTAAAACGATTTGGAGGATAATATAGAAAGATAACTTTTATTGCTACACTAACTTTTGCTAACACCACCCAATACGTGTGCTAATTATTGGTGATTTACATACATGGTTTTAGATCTCGCTCAAAAGTGAGATGAGTCGGTATCATCCACGAAAGAAACAAATAGACAAGGTATCTCAACTGTGCTGAATCTCAGGAGATAAATGAGATGTCTCGGCCGAGGTTTTAAAAATCTCACCTGAAACATAAAATTCAGTTGAGTAAACTAGGATTTTGTGTATTTTTATTTAAATAATTATTTTTTATAATTTAAATATATACTTACATAAATATATGTTTTAACAATTAAATATATGATTTAACATCTTCTAATCGACATTATTTTAGAGAGTTGTTATTAGCACCCCAATTTTACTTGTTACACCCTAATTTTTTAAATTATTTATCACACACCAATTAAAGATTAAAACACACTTCAACATTACAAAAATTTGGCTCAAATTATAATCTTAACATTACGGAACATTATAACCTTTGTTGAAATAAATTCAGTAGTTGTTAACAATTATATTTAGGCTCATATAAAATTTTAAACCCTAAAAATATAAATCTAGTAAAAAAAAAATTGAGAAAGCTTTTACTAAAACCCCAACTTTTACTTATTACGTCCATTTCACTTATTTTCTTTATTTTTAATCGGTGTGTGATAAATAAAAGTTGGGGGTGTGATCTGTTATTGACACACCAACTTCTACTAATGCCACACCAGTCCCACAAAGTTGTGTTTCAATAGTAACTCTTTTATAACATTATAATTGTAATTCAATGTTACTTCAGTAGTAAAACGAGATAAAAGGGCAGACAACTCGTTGAAAACATGTTACATATGATTGGAGTGGCCTTAGCAAAAGGTTTGTGTATCAATAGAACCTCTCTTTTTGGAAGTTTCTTCGTCACCCGTAGCAGCTGAAGGGTTAGTGCTGGAGCCGATCTCGACACCATTTTCTTCGATTTGAGCCCATCTCGACACCATCTTCTCCTGTGGAAATCGTTCAGGTATGTTCTCTCTCTTCAACCTGAGTCAAAGAAATCCAAAATCAAAGATCAAAGATGAGTTTTTTTTTTTTTTTCTTTTTCTAATACACCTTGAACGGGAAGGTGAGTTCATTAAGTTTGTAAAGAACTCAGAATCGAATCAAATATTATTGGGTATTCGACAATCTAATCGAATTCGAATTTAGACGTAGATTTGTAGTTACGTGTTATTAGAATCTCTAACTCTGAAATATTCATTTTTAAGTTTCTGAAACTCAGAAAGGTCGTTAAGATCAGAACCATGGCAACATCAACATCTCTTTCCCTTAAAGAATATCTAAAAAAATACGAAGCCAAAAACGAACAGGACAAGAAAAAGAAGAAGAAGAAGAAAAACAGGAAATCAAAAACAGATGCAATGGGTGTTCTTGTCGTGGATGAAGACCCGGTCTGGCAGAAACCCGTAGAACTTGGTGAAGAAGATAACTCAGATGTTTCAGCTGGTAAGCAATGAAAACCCTAACCCTAACCCTAATCTTTACTTTGGATTCAGTTAAAGAAAAGGAATTTTGATGAAAAAAATGGGTTTTTGTTGTTTTTTCTTATAGATGAAGAGAAACCCCAAGTCAACGAAGATATTGAAGTCAAGCGCATGAAGAGATTGGAGCAAATTCGACTTCAGCGTCCTTATGATGCTATTTCCCAGGATGGAAGTGGTTGGGTTTCAATATCTGATGCCCCAAAGCACTCAAATTCTAGTTTGCAAAATCCTGACATGTCCCCTCCTCGTCAGCGAAGAACTCGATACGATACACCCTCTCCAGAACCCGAACTAAAGGCTACAAGTTCAGGTAATGGAGATTCTGATCTTTCGCCACCGCGGCAGCGGAGACGTTTCACACCATCGCCAGAATCAGAGCAAAAGCGATCAAAGTCCATTAGCCCAGATCGGGATTTCTCCCCACCTTGGTTCTCCAAGTCTCAAATATCATCGGATTTCAGAAGGAAAAAGTCAGAAAGGCCTGACTCGCTTGATCTCTCCCCCCCTCGACGAGTTCATCCCCGTTCTGTGGAAGGCGATGCCTCTGTTTCTCAAGTGGAAGATCTTTCTCCCCCAAGGAAAGGAAGGAAGGAACGTGGGATGTTTGAATCAGCTGACCTTTCTCCCCCACGACGTATTCGTCGCTCCTCTCCAGATGGTGTGACAGATCTTTCTCCTCCAAGGAAAAGCAAGAAGGATACATCTTTGAAAGAGGGAGCGAGGTCTGGTTTGTTCACAGCCCAAGAAATTAAGAAAGAACTCGACCAAAAAAAGAAGGAAGAGTTGTCTCGGTAAGCCTCTTACCCAAGTTAATTTAGGCTTCGTCGAGTATAACCAAAACTTCAAATTGATAATTTGATTTTACCTTAATCCTTTGCAAGGTCTTTTATATGTCAAATTAATTGAGGAATGTTTATCTGAAAGACATGTTTCCCCAGGATGATTAGCTATGAGTATTTCTGTAGCTCCAGATCGTGAATTTGTTTACATGAAATGTTAGTGTATTAGTAAAATCTGCTTTAAGTACCTTTAGTTTAGATTGCGTTTAATTTCGTGATGAGAGCTCTATTCAAGCTGTTTTTCTGATGCATGTCCTTCACACAATGGTTACTAGAGGATATCTGGTATGCCAGTTGGAATGCCAATTTTTCGTATAAAAATTGCATTTGGGTTATCCTCTCCAAAAAATAAGTCATGTCAAATCCTCGTTCTCCATTCCATTTTCTCTAAATAAAATGTTTTCATTTTTCGGTTCACTGTACCTTAATTCACGTTCTTTTCACTTTTTTAGAACCTTCAAACTTGTAGATTACTTCTAACGTATCGATCAAAAAAAAAAAAGATTACTTCTAACGTCGCTGTTGTTGGTCTTAGTTGCACATGACTAAACAATCTCAATTGACTTTTGATGACATATTGGGACTCGTACATTTTCACAAGTGCGTTTGTTTCAGAATCCTCATCTCTGATGTGCCAATATATGAATATTATATACTTATCAAAAAAATAATAATATGAATATTATATTCCTTGACTGCCCAACTTTCAGCTCCGTAAAGCTTGTGCAGTCTTACTGCCTAAAAAAGAAAGAAAAAAAGTTCTTTATTATTAAAATGCAGCTATTTTTGTTTCCCATTTACCTTATAAGAAGTATACTAGTAATCAATGCTATGACTGGTGTACGAACCATAAATGTTTGTTTATATGCTTTTAATTTTGGTATATAATTTCTGAGGTGGGTTCATTAAATGGCTGATGACTGGATATACGATATCCTTGTAGGTATAAAGCCATGGATCCTTCTATGAGTGGAAGAGGTGCGGAACCTGTTTATCGTGATAAAGAAGGTTAGAGAAAGATCATGGTCTATAGTGTTTTTTTATTATTTCCCTTTAAATATCAGTACTTCAATTTTGGTATATTATGCCGAGAACTTTTCACTGCTTACATCTACTTGTTATGTGCATCTGACTAATCCGTACTGCAGGAAAACGGATATCGAAGGATGAACTCTTGAAATTGGAAAAAGGAGAAGAAAAGCCAAAGGTGAGTATACATAAGTAATTTTTTTCTTATCGATAAATTACTTGCATTAGTTACCGTATTTTAATTAACTGTAAGTTTCATAGAAAATAAAGAACAGGGTACATCAGGAGGCCAAGAAGACCTGTCTACAAGGATCTTACAAGAGAAAGATAAAACAAATGAAACACCTCTTTCCACAAGACATTAGCTTTCTCCTAAGCACGAAATCCTCGAGAAATAGTCCCTGAAACTCTCAGAAGTTTTGACTATCAGAAAATGAGAGCTTTAATATTACATCATGCATAGAAGCTTGATATTATAAAAAAACCCTTCTATTTCTTTCTTTCCAATGACCCCAAAAAATCATAAACAAAATCAATTATTGCATAATTATTTCCTTGAAGTTAAAGGTCATGGTATGCCAACTTTATAACAAGGATGAAACAAAGTGGGGAAGTTGACTTTAATTAGGAGTACGTTGTCTACTATTCCAACTCATTTCTTATCCATGTTTGTGTTGCCCCGGAAGATCGAATTGGAGCTTGAGAAGTTGGTTAGGGACTTCTTGTGGAATGACAGATTGGGCAATAGAATATTCCATCTGGTGAATTGGAAATTGGTTGGTTGACCTAGGAAGTTAGGTGGTCTGGGATTTAAAAGATTTAGATCAGTGAATAGAGATTTGTTAGGGAAGTGGTGTTGGCGTTTTGGTGTTGAGAGGGATGAGCTTTGGATGAAAATCATTGTCGCCAAGTTTGGGGAGGATGCAGGAGGGTGGAGTAGCTTGCCTAGTAGACTTTCGTTTGGGTGAGGTGTTTGGAAAGGCATCTTGAGATTGGGAGGAGCTTGGGGAGAACATATCCATTTTGAGGTAGGGAGAGGGGAGTGCATTCTTTTTTGGGAGGATTGTTGGTGTAGCGACATCCTTTGCAGTCTCTGTTTCTGGGCATATACTCTATGTCCCCGAGGAAAAGAATGCATGTTTCTACCTTCTTGGTCCCAAATGAGAGGGGTGAGTCTTGGGACTCGGGTCTTAGAAGAAGATTGAATGACTGGGAAATTGAAGATGCAATCTCTATCTTGGATATGCTAGCCTCAACGAGTCCTTCGATGGATAGGAATGATTGCCGGATTTGGAAAGTAAGTACTGACGGTCGATTTTCTATCCAGTCTTTTATTTCGTACTTGAAGGCAACCAAGAGGTGTCTTTTCCTTCTCTTCTTATTTGGTCTTCTAAGGTTCCAACCAAAGTGTCTTTTCTTTTGTGGTTGGTGGCTTTAAACAGACTTCCCACTATTGATATCCTTCGGTGAAAGGGCCTTGTGTTGATTGATTATTGTTGTATGCGTAAGTCAAGTGGGGAGTCAGTTGAGCATATCCTTATTCACACTAAGTTGGCTTCCACTATTTGGTCTCATTTCCTCTCTTTGTTTAAGGTCTCTTGGTGTCATCCTCGTTCGGTTTCTTTGCTTTTGTTTAGTTGGAAGGCACTTTTTCTTTCTGGCAAGGTAAAGATCTTATGGAACTTAACGCCCTTCGCAATTTGTTGAGGCTTGTGGAAAGAGAGGAATTCTCGTACCTTCGATGGGAAGGAAAACACTTTACAAGAGATTTTCTTCAATATCATTGGTTTGCTCTTTTATTGGTGCAAGCAATTCAAGGAATTTAGGGGCATTTTTTTTTTGAAGATCTTGTCTTTAGATGGTATAATGTTACTAGGGAGTAGTTGTTTTGTTCTTGTTGCTTTGCTTTGCCTCTTTGTTGTTTTCCTCTTTCTTTGTTTCTTTGTATCCTCTGAAGACTCCTTGCCTCCCATCAATAAAACTTTTACTTATAAAAAAAAAAGTGTGTGAAGGATCTACCGTAAAAACATCTTTGACATTGTCTAAGATACGTTCCAAAAGAACCCTTTTATGCACTTTTATTTCTTAAAAAATTCTGGTATTTCTCTCTTTCCAAAGATACAAAATGCTTGAAGAAAAGATAACTAAAAAAGCAGAAACCAACATTGGATATTCTTTGGAGTATCTTCTAACCTTCAAAATCTCCTCATTAAGGGTTCCAACTCTTGATCTTTTAATCCCAAGTCTTCTAAGAAGGGATCTCCAAATCCAGCTTGGATATGAACATTTAAAAAAAAAATTGTTCATGTGATTCGTACTCTGACAAACATAAGGAACAACGAGATGCCAGATTGAATCCTCTCTTCTTAAGATTATCCAAGGTCAAAAGCTTATTTTGCATCAACAACCAAGCACAAAAAGAGTGCTTGTTAATTCTCTTCTTGTGCCAATAAGTGTTGATCAAATCCCCTAAACGATTATTTTCCCCCAAGCAGATTTAATCCAGACCACTTCATCCTCTAATTCTGGAAAGGTTCTTGGGCAAGGCTTTTCAGCCAACATGCTCCATTCTAACTGTATAAGGTTGCTGTAAATGAATTCTTTGACCATGAAACACATCTGATACTCGAGCCTCAACGTTACTGCCAAACTGAAAGATAATTCTGTGTCCAAACAAGTCCACCAAAGGCTTTTCAATCCACGTATCTGTCCAAAACTTGGTGCTTTCCCCATATCCAATCAGATACTTGACCGAAGACTTCATAGTATTTTTCATTGCCACGATATTCTTCCAAACATTTGAACATCCCACAAAATTGGAATTCCAAACATTTCAAATATTTCCATATCTAGCAATACTCCAATTAGGCCAAAGGGAATCATTCTTCGAGATTAGAATCCAAATTAATTTAAGCATTCCAGCTTTATTCCAATCCTTGATCTGCCTGAGACCCAAACCTCCTTCTAGAAATGGTTTACAAACCTTTTTCCAGCTTAATGGATGAAAATAATTTAGTAAAGTAGGCCCTTTCCAAAGAAATCTTGGAAAAATAATTTCAATTTTCTTTATACCTTTGTTTGGAAGCATGAAAGCTGAAGTCCAAAACACATGATAGGAATTCAAGATTGGTCTGATCAATTCCAATCTTCCTGCAAACAATAAAAGAGCTGATTTCTACCCCTCAAGCTTCTTTTGGATTTTATCAACCAAAGGTTGGCACAAATACACAGTCAACCTTGAAGAATATAAAGGCAACCCTAAATATCTTACTGGAAGATCACCTCTATTTACTTGCAAAACATCCACACTATCCTGAATATTCCCACAAGCCAAACCATGAAAAATTTAGCTCTTTAAAATATTAGCTTGCAGACCCAACACATCAAAGAATTCATCCATAAGACTTTCTTATACCTTCAGCTGAATCTTTGGTATTTTCAGAGAACAATAACGAGTCATCTGCATAAATAAGATGATAAATACTAGGAGCATCTAGAATAGTTGTGGAGCAGTGATTTTATTTTCCCAGATTTTCCTTTTGCTGCACGCATGTAAATGCTTCCATAACTATGGTAAAAATGATAGAGGACACCCTTGTCACAGCCCACAATTAATAGGAAAATAACCGTGAGAGGATCCATTGATCAAAATAGACAACTTTGGAGATGTAATACACTTTATAACCCAAGTTATCCATTTACTGACACAACCTAGCTGGTGCAATATATTCTCTATAAAATCCCACCTCACTTGTAATAAGCCTTCTTCAAGTCAATCTTGATGCAAAATGCTTAGGTCCCGATGGGAGATGAAATTTTCTCACCATCTCATGTCCTAACAGAATATTATCTGTAATGGATCTCACTTTGATGAAAGCCGGCAGATTAGGATCAATTGTAGAAGGGAGAACTCTTTTTTTTTTTTTTTGAAAAGTATAATATATGATAAAGGAAAAAATACATGAAAACCCAAATACAAGGAGGCCGAGGAGCCTCACAAAGGACAAGAAGAAGAAAAAGAAGAAAAAATAAAAAAGCATCTCTAATTACAAAGGTCATTCCATCTAAAGACAAAATCCTCGAAAGAGAATCCTGCAATCTATTTGCCAAAAATTTCGAAATAAGTTTGTATAAAAAGTCACATAAGGCAATAGGTCTAATTTTTTTTTTTTGAAAACTTTGGCCCCTTGCCCTGTAGGAATAAGGCAAACCAAAGAAGAGTTAATGGATCTGAGCATTTGACCTGAATAGAAGAAAATTTCCACAACTTTTATTACATCCTCTTCCATAATATGCCAAAAGCTTTGAATTCTGCACAAAACCCATATGGTCCTGGAGCTTTACTCTTTGGAGAAGACAATTACATTAGTAACTTCTTCTCTAGTTATCCAATCCGCTAAAATCTTATTTCGAGCAACCAACGTGATGGACTTGAAATCAATGACTGGAATTTCTCCATTTGACTGGGGAGTATAAATATTTTGGAAATACTCTATCACCCTCCTCCCAATTTCAATCTTATTTTCCCAACTTCTTACCTTGGTCTCCCTCTTGGGGTGGATTAAGTCCAAATTGAGCTGGGACGGGGTTGTTGAATGAATTATTTGGAAGTGTGATTCTTGGTAGACTAGGTACTTGTCCTACGGTGGTAAAATCAAAAGTTCCCCGTCTGATATCCATTTTCTCCATTCTTATGTCAATTGTGAAGCAAATTTATAAATTGGTAAGAGACTTCTTGTAGAATGCTAGGGTGGTATCCTCAAATATCATTTAGTGGTAGGAAGTGTACCCGAAACCCAAAGAAAGGGGTGATTTACCATTTTGTAATCCAAATTTACGAATATAGTTTTAGTGGGAGAGTGGAGTATAACTTTCTTGCATTTGGAGGAGAGTCATTCATAGTAAATATTGGAGCAAAAACTTTGAAGGGAGAGTTATGGGTAAGAATTTCTTATGGATAAAAGGGTGTGGAAAGATATTCGAAGTGGGTTGGTTGAATTCAGCTAGGGACTTGGCTTCAAACTAGGTAAGGGCAACAAGGTACTCTTGTTCTTCTTAATATGGTTGCTGTGGTGTTAATTACATTAGGGATCATACTATGATTATTAAGGAATTTAAGGCATCTTTTTGTATCCTGATTTTTTCTTGCATATCTTTGTATATATATATCTATATTGGGCTATACCAATAGCCATATTTTAAAGTTTAAACCTTGGTCCTAATACACGGTCTGAAGCCACAAAGTTCCCATGTAAACAACCGTTAAAACTCTATAGTATAACTTGAAAACTTTGGACATTAACGCTCTGAATCCACCAGCTTATGATGAAAACAATACTTGGGATAAAATAGTTATCATTCAAGTTTACACTTGGGGGAACAGAGGGCTTTGACTGGTTGCTCTCAATTTATACATCTTTTGATTAAATACAAACTGATTATAATTTCCTTTGACCATCCTTAATTCTGTCACCATGGTACAAAGGACTCCAAACCATTTTTTCCGCCATCTAGGCTAGTCTATTCCCTTCACAATAAAAATTATTCTTAGCATTTTTCTAATAATGAGGTGTACTTTCTAGAAAGGGAGATCAGAGCTTCTGCTCATCCTTTTTATCATTCACAATTGCCTCTAGGAGCTGAATCTTCAATACGTCTTCTTGATTAGTCATAAACAACTTACCCATGGCCCTTAACACGACCTCAAACATTTGCGATTACCAACTTGTTGATTACCTAACTTCCTCACATATTAGAGAAAAAAGTATTCAATTTTCTTCTAGATCATTCTCAAAAGGCTTTTCAGTGCCCATAGTTGAATTTCTAGAATTGGTAGTTTCTTGTAAGAACTTTTCAGGTTATATTACTTACAATTGTATAATATTTTTATAGCTTTGTGACTTAACCATATTTCTTATACAGTTAAAAAATGTTCTGAACAAGACGTCATTAATATTCCCAACTTTGTGGTGGTTGTCCGATCCCTGCTTATTTTTTCCAAAAGAGATCATTCTCAGGCCTCGTGCTTTCAAAAAATTAATAACTATTAATAACCTGCAAGTTCAATGCTTATATAACTGTTTTGCTTATATTCCACTCATTATTGTTAGTGTTGAAAGCTCCATTCATTATTGAAAGCTCCATTCCTGTGAAAGCACATGTAATTTATACATCCATTCCTTCATGTTTACAGTTGATAATCTGTCATCCTTTTCTTGATCAGGAGAAGAAGTTGGAATGGGGGAAAGGCTTGGCTCAAAAGCGTGAAGTTGAAGCCAGGGAACATGAGTTAGAACTTGAGAAAGACAAACCTTTTGCTAGGACCAGGTGAATTTACACTGCAACAACCATTGTCTTATGTTTTTTTTTTGGGAGCAACTACTTGCAGATCACAAGTAACCCCCTGTGCACCTCAACCTTGAAAAGAGAGAGCTGCTATTGGCACTCCCTACTTTTACTTATTCCACCCCAATTAAAATAAAATAAGGCAATGGCTGAAAGTAAGTAAAAGTTGGAGTGCCAATAGAAACTCTCTCTCTTTTTGTGTAGATATCTATTTGTTAGATTTAGGATTTTATACAAGCCTAATCCTAATTGTAAACAACAGTTTAAGTTCTTTGAATGCGTTATAATACATTATAATATTGAGGTAATAACTTGAACCAAGCTTTTGTAGTGGTTGAAGGGTCTATTTTAATCTTTAATTGGGGCGTGATAAATAATTTAAGAAATTGGGGTATAATAAGTAAAAGTTGGGGTGCCAATAGCAGCTCCCCAAAAAAATACAGATTTTTTTTAGGTGCAAGAGACAACTTATGATCTACAAGTCTCCCAAAATTGTGTTTCGTTTTCTTCTTCCCTTCAACAAAGACACACAAAAAGATCTTTACGAGGTAATTGTATGTTATCCAAAAAAAAGAAAAAGAAAAAATACAGGGTCTGTCTCTTTACTTGCACTAACCCTCTCTTCAATTCCATATCTGTGCATCCACACTTCCCTTAGCCTACACTTCTCCATCTAATGGCATCTCATCATCACCACCGTCAGGACCATCAAACCCACTAGCTATTATTGTTGCTGTTATGGCTGCACTTTCTTCCCATCCATCGCCACCCTCTTAGTTGCAGTCCCACATCACAAACCCTTTTCTTCAAGTCATTGCCACCCTCACCTCCTTCAATCTTCACAAATTCCATCCCTTATTATCTCACGCAACTGTCGGATTGATCCCCTTGAATCCTCTCTTCACAACATTCTGTTTTCCCTCTACTCCTCCTTGTCTCTAGGAGATCCTGCTGTTCCTATCATCCAAACTCACTTCCGCACCCTCCTCGTTCGTAGATCAAATGGGCATCTGCAATCTAATGAGGCTTTTGTTTGTAGGGAGTGGTAGATGATTGCAAAGGGAAAAGATCGATTAGCTGAGAATTGGTTTAGTTCTTAAAGTTTGTTGATTAGATTTCAGTGAGAAAGCATGATATTTCTTCTAAAGCAACAAAAGCCTGAGATTTGCAGAGAAGCAAGGAAAAAAATCCTTCCTTTCTTCTTCTTTCCTTCAAGGAAAATAAAATTAGAGAGAGAAGGGTGTAACTTATTTCTTTTTAATTGAGTGTGCAAGCATAAAAATAGAGTGCAATACCGCAGTGTGTAAGTAGTTGCTCCCCTTTTTTTTTTTGTTTTTGTTTTTCCATTTAGATGTAAACATGTAATATTCTTGATATTAGAGGGCAAACATTTAGATACTTAAATCTTTTTCTTCAGAGAAACTATAACTTAAATCTTTTGCAGCATTGGCACTATCACCTCAACTCCATATCAGCACCTTAATGTTACTAGATGCATCCAGCAGGCAACTTAGGTTTCTTACAGGAGTGATATGTCACTTTGAAGTGGTCTATGGTCTTGTGGACAGTCTTAATAAGGGTTGGATTAGCCACTTGAGAGACCTTGATATTGGTTGGATAATCATGACTTCACATTTTTCCCCCAAAACATGCACTTAGAAAAACTGTTTCTTGTTCTTGGCTTACCTTATTGTGTATACACTGATCTCTAAAATGAATTTTGTTTGTAGAGATGATCCTGAACTTGACAAAATGTTGAAGGAGAGGGTTAGATGGGGGGATCCTATGGCACACTTGGTCAAGGTAACGGATTAACTTGCACTTGTATGGGTTCAACTAATGAAAGTGTTAATTTACACATGTTTTTCTGATTTTTTTTTTCTTTCAGCGGAAGCATTCTGAACTGATTTTGGAAGATTTGGGTGAGAATGAGAAGATGAAAGAGTCAGGGTTTTTGATTCCTCAGGACATTCCTAGTCACAGCTGGATAAAAAGAGGAATAGATGCCCCGCCAAACCGTTATGGTATAAGACCGGGGAGGCATTGGGATGGGGTCGATCGTAGCAATGGTTTGTTTCCTCCCCTCTTCAGTCTATAATTAGATAATTATGTTTTATCATGGTTCTCTTGAGCATTTCTTTGAACTGATTACTATCGATAAACTTTAAGGACTAGGGTTCAATTGGGATCCAAAATTTTGGATTCTTGTTAAAGTTTTTCTTATATATTTAGGGAAAATGTTGCATGGACTGAAGGAACATGTAGAGCTTGGACCGAGGTCCTAATTTGGACTGCTATGTTGGTCCAACATCACCTCAGCCCTCTAGATTTCATGGTCTAGATTGGGTTTTTAAAGAAAATTCTGTTTTTTTTTGGGGCCAGATATTGCCTTTGAGAATGGACGACCACTATACTCTCAAATTTGAAATTTAAATCCAATGTTGAAAAAAATGAGTTCCCCCCCCCCCCCCCCCCCAACACACACACACACACACAAAATATGAGTCCATCTATAGCTACTCTCTAATCATACTCCCAATTATTACACCCTATCATAGCCGTTGAGGTAATAGATCTGCTGGTGGATGTCAAAGCTGACATGGCGGTTTTTAGTTGTTTATAGATATGAGTTCATTTATAGCTACTCCCAATTATTACAACCTATCATAGCCGTTGAGGTAATAGATCTGATGGCGGGTGTCAAAGCTGACGTGGCGGCCTTTATAGTTGTTTCTTTGTGCTCATCTCAAGCCGACCCAAGCCAACAAATCTACAGCATATAAACAGCTGCACTTTATAATATTCTATTTATATAATTAAAGAAAAACACTGAGCACATTCTCCACCATTTTTAATGTTTTATGTATTCTCTCTAATCAGGGCCTTTTAACCATTCCTGGAGGTCTACTATTTTTTCCTTTTTTATGATTATTTTTTGGATTTAGAACTTGGGATTTTTTAGTTGATCATATACATGAATGCTTGGAGAACTTAGATGAGAACCGTTGAAACTTGAACAATGGAAACAAATAAACGTCAAGCTTCCATGGATTTTGGGTTTCCCATCTTTTCAATCATCATGATTGTCCGAACAACTAGACACCAATTGGAAGATTGAGAATTTAAACCCTTGTTGGCTAAAACATCAATACAAGGTTCACTAGTTTGGATTGACTGCACATGTTCTTGATGGGTGGGTAATTGTCAATGATCATAATGTTATTAGATGGACAAAGGGACTGATTTAAAAATAATAAAAATAGATGGACTAAGGCTTCTGATCTCAATTTCAGATCAGATCTGAAATTCTAATGGGCATCTCTCCTAACTGATATCTATTCAGGTTATAGATCTTTTCGATTGATGAATTTGCTGGAGAAATGGATCAGGATCATTTTGCTAGAAGAAAATATTGTCCCAGGATAGAAAGGGCGAGGTCCATCCAATGGAGTAGTTAATGCCAGGAGAAGCTTTGGCTAGTCTCTTGGAGAGGGCGGACTTGATCCAAAGGTCCCAAGTGAGTTTAGGGTTTATTAGGATTTAAAAAGAGATCCAGTCAAAAGAATTCATGTTTAAGAGGAAGAAAATCTAGTAATAATTTATATGACTTCAATGTTTAAAAAAATTCTGCATCACAAAGATCAATAATCACTTTATCAAGAATGTTACAAGAGGAGAGAGAGATAGATAGGGGTGAAGAAGGAAATAAGAAAGGAAAGAAAATGTGTAAATAAAGTTTTTTCTTTTAAAAGGGCTTGGCTAATCTTGAGCCGAGCCATGTTGAAGTTGGCTCACAAAAAATCAGCCCATTCAGAAACTTCTAACCCCATCAAAAGTGGTTTACGAAAGACCGTTGTCACGATTGTTGTCATTATTATTGTCCCTTGAACTGCCCCCATATATATATAGGGTCCCGTTGGGCAACCAACATTAGGGAGCCAACGCCTTTGTCCTATATGGGTTAGAAGTTTCGGAGTGGGCTGATTTTTTGTGAGGATGGTCTCTTTGGCGAGGAGGTCATCTTCACAAAAATCAGCCCAATCTGATACTTCTAACACCATCAAAAGTGGTTTAGAATTGTGGACTGTCGATTTTTTACCATTAATTTGTAAACCACTTTTGGTGGGGTTAGAAGTTTCAGATTAGGCTGATTTTTGTGAGGATGATCTCCTCACCATAGAGATCATCCTCACAAAAAATCAGTCCAATCTGAAACTTTTAGGCCATGTAGGACATTTTGGCTCCCAACGTTGGCTGTCGAGCGCTACCCATATATATATATTGTGTGTGCGTGCGAGATCTTTTAATTTTAACAAAAAAATTCACAAACATGTTGTTTACTTTGTTTTTGAATTAAAAGGTTTCCATCTTCTGCCAGTAGCGTAAACTCAATATTTGGAAGTATAGTGCTGTGCTCTGTGCGGGAGTGCATGCTTGACGTGTAATTTTACTTTGTTTTCAGATTAAAAAGTTTCCCTATTCCACTATTAGTGGCTCAATATTTCGAAGTGTTGTGCGTGGTCATGTGATTCTTGTTATTGATCTCTTTCTCTCTTGATAATTTTGCTCCCCATGTTTTGATACAGGAACCGAGAAGGAATACTATAAAAGAAAGAACGAAAAACAAGCTTCAGAAAGGGAAGCGTACCTTTGGTCTGTCTCTGATATGTGATGAGATGATCCAAGTAAGAAATATCTTATCGGCAACTGCTTCGTCATTGTATTCCTTGTCATTTTCAATCTAACAATGACCCTTTTGTGGCTTTTAATTGGAACTGATGCTTTAATGTGTGTTTTTTTTCCTTCAAAATCTCAAAGAATTGATTAGAACTGTATACAATTTATTTCAAAATGGCTAGATAAAAAGTTCTCAAGTTTCTTTCAGATATTTGCTTTTGAACATGTTGAAACCCATGCCAGTTTTGACAAGAGGTTTTTTATTATATTTTCATGTTTCGATGAGGAAGTGGTTGGAAGTTGGAACAAATCCCACACGAAAAGCACCTTGGGCTCCAAACAGAGTGGAATAGAGGACCAAGATTCATTGAACCGACCCCAAATCTTTGGGATATGGTCAGACAGACTTAAAACAATTCAAGTTCAAGGTCGGACGAGACATGCATCCAGTCCCATTATTGATCTCAGCCAAGTTTTTAGTCTTCCACTGTTGTTACGTCAAGTTCCTCGTATTAAGATTCCTGTCCGAGTACTATCCAAAAAGACCCTCCGACATTCAAATAAGCTTCTCAGAATGGTAAGTCTCCTGGTAAGTTGAAGAGGAAGAAGTACCCTCATTGGTTATGGATATTACATATCAACGAGTGCAAAGGACAGCAACAACCATCCTTGGTTTGTTGGCTACACTAACATGAAAATACCCATGTCTACCCAATCCAATGGCATGGACCTGACAACAAGAGTGTGGCATTGACACTAGTTGCCTTGCTCTCGAAGGCAAGGCCACAGAAATGTATATAAGGAGAACTCTTAAAAAGAGGTGGCAGTGGATTGGAGGATTGCTTCTTTCACACAAGACAAGACGAGACGACGAATTTGCTCCCCTCTAAATATTACAATATTGTCTTTGTAAATACTCTCTCTACCCTTTCACCAAATTCTCTCTTTTCTTATTCTTTGAAATGAAGGCTATTACTCCATTGACAACATCTACCTTCTCACTAGACCAGGATGGACCAGGCCAGCCTGAAAATTTCTTATACATAAATCATATAATAATTAGAATAAGTAACAAACAATTCTAATATACGATACGGGGTTGGGTTGAGTCACTCAACAGGTCTAACTTCCAAACTTGAACCTAGGTCGGACCTTGAACTCAACTCGACCCACAATAGACTGGGACAGGTCAACAAAATCTGACCCATTGATAGTCCTACCTCTCACACTATCTCAAACCGTATCCCAATACATTATTTAGTGGTACATATACAATTCTTAGGGTAATATACATGTGCTCATCTTGGTAGGGGGAGAAGTTGGCATTGGGTGATCATCAATAATCAAAACAAATTTTTTTTTCTTGCTGAACCAAATATATGCAATTGATCGATAAGCATGAATATTAATTATAGAGTAATGCCTCAGGATATGTGTTAAATTTTGAGAGATTTTATCGCCCCCTCAAATATGTGTTAATTCTTTTGCAGAATATGAATTGGGGTGGCATTAGCAAAAGTTGGAGTGGCAATAGATTCTCTCTAAATTTTTCGAAGAAAGTATTGTATGAGATACACGACTTTAGGTATTACGGCCTTGGTAGTTGGTATGTTGCAATTCATTTTCTAAAATCAATGTTAATGTTACACAATGCAAAAGATTTGCATGGATCACCTAAATTTTTAAGAAATTTTGGCAAATGATTTGTGGTACAAATAGTATTGCAAATCATTTGCAAAATCACAAGGAAATTTTTTATTGTAAAAATCACAAAAAAAAAAAAAAAAAAAAAAAAAAAAAAAAAAAAAAAACACAAACAGATTCGCAAAAAATTTCCCAATGATTACTAAATAATAGTAGATTATTCATAACAAAACATTTGCAGTGCCAATCATTGGCAAATGCAAATGATTTGTAGTGTACCAAACAGGGTTTGCATGTTTGATATGTCGTCACTTACATTGATGAGTAACACCCCCAAGATATCAACAAAGAACCGTCAGCAAGATATCGACATAACAATAACAATCTGATTATGCAAACTATAATACATAATTTAAGTTGATAAATATTCAAGAATGATTATGGGATTGATCAATATTAACCAATAATTATCCAAAGGGTTTCAAATCTTATGGATACTTACAAGGAAGTGTAGCCATTGCCATTGAGTCGATGTCCTGAGAGCAACGAATCCCCTTTGGTGAAGTACTTGGATATCTAGACTCATCTTCTCCTCCTGGATCTTCTTTCTATCTCCAAGAACTCAACACCTTATCATATCTTGTACATGTATACCATATATGGGAGTTTTTCAAGTTTTTGACTGAAAATCATACACATATAGGGGAATTGATGCACACTTAAATTGATGGAAGTAGAGGGCCTAGATCCTCTTTAAATTAGAAATCCAGCAATCACAGAATTCTAATCCTTTTCAAATAGAGGTTTCTCAAAAATTAGAAACTCTCAATCCACAACAATTCTTTTATGAGAAAATCCACAGCAATATAAAATGCAAAACCAAGGTTATAGGCTTAATGGGCCATCCAGCGGATCATAAGTCCAATAACTTTGTCTTTTATTCAATTAAGAAAATAATTAAAAGAGAATGTAATTTTGAGAGAAAGTACTTTTTAAAAAGTAAAAAATAATTTTTTCTTATTTTTCTTTTAGAAAATTAAAATTTTTATTTTTAAAAAAGTTAATACAAACAACATTTTAAGTTTTTCAACTCTTAAAAATTTAAAAAGTTACTCTTTAAAATGTATCCAAAATGATGCCTTACAATGGGAATTGTGAAATTGGATTAATTCAACTTTTAAGAATTATTATTAATTTTTATCTTAATGTAAAAAAATTCCTTAAGAATAAAAGAATGGGGTTCAAGATGACCAAGCTGAGTCCCCACTCAAGTCATTGGAAAAATCGGCCATGTCAACTGGCTTTTGTCTTTGGAGTAGATTGGGTTTTATGTTTTCTGAGGTATAATAATTTTTTTAGTGATTTAAATATTTATTAGAGTTTATCCATGCTGTTATGCACTCTTTGAATAAAAATCCATTTTCTGAAAGATCATGGTTTTCGTGCTTTGGTGGGTCATCTGAGATCCTTTCGATGATCTATGTTGTGTTGAAGGGATATCTATATGATCCGATCGATTGTGTAAGGCCTATGCTAGCAATAAAATCAGGGGAAGTGTATAAAAAAGATAGTTCTTTTCTATTATATTAGTATTTGTTAGTGATCCCGACTTGATGAGTCATTTCTTCCGTGATGAACTGTTGACACCAATCTTACATTTTTTCCCTCTGTGTATCAAGGAGAAATGTGGGGGGCTCAGTGAGAAGAGGATTGTACCATAAGAGAAGTAAGGATAAGGAGGTCAATCTGTTTCAAATATACAATATAGATTCTGGTAATGCAATGTAGTTGGACCTCATGTTGATTTGAATGAAGGTAAATTTTTGCTTGCTGGGCAAGAAGATAGCAAGTTACAAATTCTGTTTCGATTTATTTAAAACTAAGATTTTGTGTTACCATTCCACTTTATTATAAGAAAAATCATAATTATTTATATACAATATATAGTAATTTTTTTTAAAAACTAGTTTAAATGGTTTGATGTGTGTGAAATGAGATGACTCGGATGAGTGAGATATCGGGTTTTGAAACCATGTTTAAATTCTTGCTTTTGAATATCACGTTATCCAAATAGATCCACCATTAGGACTACAACTTGGATGGGTTGGGGATTAACAAACATGATTCTCTTGGACGTAACTTCCCAGACTCTGACCTTTTGCTTTTTCTAGACATAAAATCCCAAAGTAAAAGTTGGAATCTATAACAAATAAACCTTGAACTTTTATTTTCTAAATGGTCCCTCATTATTGGTGAACTTAACACTTTATTTATTTACTGTCGAGATCATCACTTTTTAATTATTGTCGAACTCGATGCTTTTTATTTACTATTGAATTCACCACTTTTATTTACCGTCAAGTTCATAATTTTTATTGTTGAACTCACCACTATTTACTATTGAAATCACCATTTTTTATTTACCGTCGAACTCGACATTAGTAAAACCCACCCATTTTCAAATTTTGAGTTTTTTCAACTAAAATACATGGAAAGATCGACTAAAATCTTAAGATAACGACTGATTTTGATGATTTCAACCTAAATGAATCATTCTTGATCGGTTTTCATCCAAGAACTAAGAAAAAAAATGAAAAAATCCTAATTTTTTATATATATTTTCAAAACGTTAAAAGAAATCCTAGAAAAAGACTTTTTCTTCCTTTTTAGATCCTTTCTGATGGAATGGAGTCTCCAAAGCTCAATTGAGATGTCAAAAACTAATTTATTTTGAATGAAAATGATGATTTCAAACGGTCAGGGCATTAATAGTAAGAATTGTAAGAGATAAGGTCCGGGACTGTTAAGAAAAGAAAAGTTTACTAGATGAATTATATAGATTCCGCCCAAAACTTAGGGACTGTTTAGAAAGAAATCTTTCTGTGAGGGTCCTTTTAAGCAATTTTCCCTAAAAGCTATGACGGTTAAATGTACAACAGTGTTGATTTGATCATTAAAAATATTGATACAGAACCTCCCATTGCATGCCACGTGGCACGTAACTTGCCATTAAGCTTGGCAATAGTCAAGACTCAAGACCCGAGCATCGTTATTATAAGGGCAGCTGCGCACAATAACACCATTTACCTTTAACGTGCGCCTCTGTCTTCATGGCGACGAGCTTGCCATGGCATCCTTTACTTCCTTCCTGCGCCTCCTCCTCAAAATCTCACGGGTACGGCCAACGACGTGTCCTCTCGACACGTCACGTAGTGAGAATCCATGCTTTTCGCAGAAGCGATTTTGATGGATTCGCGAAGCGAGTGGCTTCTGGGGAGGTGTGGAGGGACGCGTGGCGGAACGCCAATGATGGATTCGAACAACTTGTATACGACGGCAGGAAGACGGCGGAGCGTATCGACCGTCGATTTTCCGTGTCTCGTCGCTTCAGCTCTGTTGCTCAATCTGCCACTTATAGGGCCCGCGAACTCGATCGCGATTTCGAAATCGGGCGGCGTTGGCGCTCATTAACCCTAGATTTCTCTCGTAATTTCCCCAGGGTTTGTTTCCTCTTTCACTTAAAAATAAAAATATAGTGGAATTATGATATTTTTATGTGATTTATTTTTTAAATATATATATTTTTTTGTTTAATTTATAATTTTTATTGAAATTAGGAGAAGGGCATGTGTGAGTTAAAGTGAGGAATTGCATTTAGAATAATGGAAACATTCTTGATATATGGAGGGATTAATTTATTATTGAAATATTAAAACTGAGTAACTATGGAAGAAATGATTTTTTTAGGAAAGATCTCTTCAAAGAGTTTCATTTTTAATGCAAATGTATTTAGTATAAGTGTTTAACTTGAACTATCTATCAAAAAAAAGGTTTTAAGTGTTGAACTTTTGAAAAATCTCTAGGAAAATATGTTTTTAAAGGAGGGAAAATGGAGGGACCACGTGTTTTACAACATGAACTATGAAATGATGAAAGTGAAAAAGGGAGAATTCAAGTAATTGTTAGGGGGTCGCTTCAAGTGTTGAAGTTTAGGTGGATAAAAATAGAATAATGGAAATTGCTTTGAGACACGTAGTAATCTACTTTGTCTTATAGGCAACAGACGTCTCACTCTTCTTAAAGTCGAAGATGCAAATGAGTTGTTGGCGAATTTGTCTTTAGGATACAATAGAGCCCAGTTTTGCACTAACCTTGAGAGAATTTGTCACACATAATTCCTGATACATGATTGCCTCCTTTGGTAGAAAACAGAAAACAAGCTTTTTTAAAGAAGAAAATTAGAAAGATAGAGATTAAATTCTTTGATTAATTTTTCTTGACATAAATGATCTCTATATATAGAGATCAGTCTCAAAGAACACATACATTCAAAAATGGATAAAGGAACTCAATAGGTACGGAATCCATTGGAGGGTGTCCTTTGTGAGGCACCTTTTACACCGAAATCCAATTACACCTTTTGGAACGACTAGACACCCGTTTGAGTCTAAGAACTTGTTAAGTTCCCCGTGAGCCTATCCGGAACCCTTTGGGCCGGTTTGGAGCCTATCCAATAATTTGGACGGGCCCTTCTCTTTATTTCTCTAACTTTTTCTTTTCTTTCTTTCTTTTATATTATATTATAAAACCAAAAATTGTTTTATTTTTCCCATATAGCTAAAATGTAATTAGGGGCTCTCAAGGAGAGAGTCTTTGGAATGAAGAAAGAAGTGAGAAGAAACTTTTATTTATAGGTTTTAGAAACCTTCAAAAAAATTTAGAAAGCAATGTGAGATTTTAAAATATTTGAAAAAGAGAGGCAAAACCAATTTTTCATAAAACAAACTTTAATCAAAGTGACAACCAATAGAATTCTTCAATCTACATGACTTACTTTTTCGCTTTAACAAAAAACACAACAAACTTAAAAGTAATTTTCAAATGACCATTTAAAATAAAATAATTTTATTTGAATCAACACTAAATAAATATAAAATAAATTTATTTTTAACGTTGAGTAGTGTAAATAAAGAGAGCGAGGTTCTGGAATGAAGTCTTTTGTTGTTAAGAACCTAAATCAATACGCCAAAAGGCCTAGACCTATTGGATGCATCAAATTTAAGCCCACTTTTTAAGTTTGAGTCACGGAAAAGGTTACTTGGGAGGGCTATGGGCTACGGGAAAATACCCTAAGAAAAGCCCCAAGAAGTGTCCCAACCAGAGCGAAGTCGTCATGGACGTCGATTGTTGAGCATTGTCATTTGTTACGTGACTAAGTAGTTAAGGGATCAAATTTGATGCATTCCAACAGGTCTGGGCCTTTTGGTGTATTGGTTTAGGTTCTTAATATTTGTTCAATTCTACTTTGAATGATGAAACACGGTTCATGTCACCAATCCCAAATAGTTGAGATAGGGCATTGTGGATGACAATAATTTAGAAGGATCCTGTTTCATTTCTTATTCAAGAATGGACATAGGTTCATAGGTTGGTATATACTTACCTCTATTTGAAGTCCTTATTTGTAGATTTGCTAGTGGGATCCACCTGGATGTTGTGTTTGATGATCATTTTATTTATTTATTTGTTTATTTTGGGTGGTGGGGGTTGAGAAGTAATTTTAGACATTCCAATCTTATGTTATGTTGTCTTCGCCATGTTGTTCACCATCCTTGCCAAAAATCAATCCATTCTAACTTTGTTCAATAAACAAAAAATTGGCATGAAGTAAGGGTTCAATTGAGTAATTTTGTTTTTTATTCAAGTCAACTTTTCATGAGGTTTGGAATTTATGATTCGATTGATTTTCCATTTGGATTGTTTCTACATTGTGGACAATCATTGTGCATTTTGATTGTCCGATATGATATCAATGTGCGCCACAAAAGCGGGAGTATCTATAGTGATTAATTTAGACTAATACTATCATAGTTAATTGAGGCAATGTTTGTATATAAAATAATAGCGGCAGGGGTTAGAGTTGGGAAGTTTATAACTTTTTACATGGTGAAATTGGAATCTTTCTTCATAACAAGATGGATATGGAGAAATGTGGCCTAAATGGATCATAATGAATGACTTTCATTCCTCTTGCCTTAGTTTTTATAGAGTCGTTATTAACAAGGATACTTTGGTAGTGGAGTGGTTTTAATCGGCGCTTTAAAAGCATTTGAAGCATATGCCTTTAGGTGAGGCACCCCAATATGTTTTGAGGCTTATTATAAGTGAAGATGCATGTATGAAGTATTAGTAATAGAGTAATTGACTAGAGTTTTGTTAGGAAAGAATTTTGTGATATTGAAGCCCAAGACAGGTAAGTGATTGGAAATCAAAGGATGGAAGTGCCAGAGAGTGTTATGAATGCATAGTGATGGAAGGAATGCTCAACTTTAATTTTAGTGTAACATAAAGTTGAAACCCGGGGGGTTGTCCACCACTCTTGGAGGATGTATGGAAGATAAGAAAATGACTTTTTATTTTCCAATTTTCTTGAAGGTTTCTAACAATGTCAAGGTCGAAGTGGGCCCACACAAAATAATTAATTGGTTGGGACCATATAATAACTTTCATCTTTCGGAAAAAAATTATGCCATTTTGTGACTAGCCATTTGTTACCATGGTTTTGATACTGATAGTTAGAACAACACTCCCATTTCCTGTTAAAATTCAAGTATCAAAATGAACTCTTGCATTCATTATCTCTTCCATACTGATGTTCCATTATCTAGTCATTTCCTTCTCGATATACTATTTTTTTCGGCATTATAAACTTTTAGATCATTGATTCCCATTACCACAACCATATTTGATACCATATACTGTTAGTGAATAAGATGCATTGTATTAAGATGCATGAGATACACTGTATCATTGTTAGTGTATCTCATCACAAATGGAAGGTTGTGATGGAAGATATTCTAGATATTTATTGATATTTAGAATATATCAATAAGGATATTCTAGAATATTTATATTAGGTAGTTTCCATATATCTTGGTTGATTTAATGCTTATAAATACCTTATTGGGGTTTATGTAATATTCATCCAAGTATTATCCTTAAGAAATCACATTTCTACATTAAAAAAAAAAAAAAAAACTAGAATAATAGCAAAGAAGAAAATAAAAGAGATTTAGGTCCGGCGATGGTGCAACAATGTTGGTAGCGCCATCACTGAAGAAAGACACACCAAGATCGAGCTCCTAGTAGAGCTTAGTCTCCGATACCATGTAAATTTGCGGGTCTAACTCAAAACCGATTGGCTATGAGTGGAGAGGCCTAGGAGCTTATAAGGAGAGAGACAAGACAATTTGTATCAGAGTGGGCCTTTCTCTCTTTCACGTCACCCAGTTCATATCTCCACACGTGCAGGGGTGTGTAGAGTATAGTCTTACGTCGGACACAAATTGCCTTGTGCCTCTCCATTCATAGCCAATTGGTTTTGAGTTGGACCCCCAAATTTACATGGTATCAGAGATTAAGTTCTACTGAGAGCTCGATCTTGATGTGTCTTTCTTCGGCAATGGCGCCACCGACATTGTTGCGCCATTGTTGGACCTGAATCTCTTTTATTTTCTTCTTTGCTATTATTCTAGGTGTTTTTTCCCCAATAAAGACCACACCTCCTTTTATATCTCTACAAATCTCTCAATTTCACACATTCATGTTACACGATCTCATTTTTTTTCTATCTAAAATCTCTCCAATTAGAGTTATCATTTAAATCGCACGATCCTACTTTTTATGCTTTTGAGAGAGATCATGACAGGTCTGGTCTAGTAAGCTATCGGCTTTGACATACTCAAAAAGATCGGGATGCGACAGTGATGGACTTCATAGATAAATGGTGACCACCAATAAGCACGATTGACACTTCGGCAATCAATGACCATATCCATTAATGAGATCAAACAATCATTCAAGAAAATCAATTGCATATTCTTCTTCAAAGGACCATGCAATTGCAGGAGGATGTTAGAGAAAAAGATGCATTGTATTAAGATGCATGAGATACACTGTATCATTGTTAGTGTATCTCATCATAATTGGAAGGTTGTGATGGAAGATATTCTAGAATAATTGATATTTAAAATATATCAATAAGGATATTCTAGAATATTTATATTAGGTAGTTTTCATATATCTTGGTTGATGTAATGCTTATAAATACCTTATTGGGGTTTGTGTAATATTCATTCAAGTATTATCAATAAAATCATATTTCTACATATACATATTTGTGGGGATGTTCAATATTAGGTATGTGTTACTTGACACATTTGGCGGGTAGAGTATTTGAAGGTTGTATATAGCTTTATGATGCTCTACACAAGACTATTGTGTAACTCTGGTTGTATCTTCGCTTCATGTATTCTCATAAAATCATAGTTGTATTTTAACTGTGGGAGACACTTTGTCGATGTTTGACTCAAATTATATATATTATGAAATTCTGTGGAAGGCATAGACATAATTGAATACAATTATAAGACTTCGATGATTATATATATATGGGTCCCGTTCGGCAGTCAAAATTAGGGAGATAACGTTGGGTGCCAAAATTTGTCTTATATGGGTTAAAGTTTCAGATTGGGCTTATTTTTGTGAGGATGATCTCTATGGTGAGGAGGTCACCCTCACAAAAAATCAATACATTCTGAAACTTCTAACCCCATCAAAAGTGATTTACAATTAACGATAAAAATCGATGGTCTACAATTCCTCAACTTTGTAAACCACTTTTGATGGGGTTAGATGTTTCAGATTGGGCTGATTTTTTATGAGGATGATCTCTTGATGTAGGACATCTACAATCCTAACAATCCTAGTTAGAGTTTTACTAGGATTTCTATTTCTATTTCTACTTCTGGTAGGATTTCTATTTCATAGTTATATTAGGAGTACAATTCCTTGTTAGTTTTTAATTTGTTTTAAATTCGTTTTTATTATTTAGGCTATAATTAGAAGTGCTTAGAAGTGTCAAATTTGAGTTCTAATAGGAGTAGAAAGTTAGTATTATATTATAGATAGGTTAGGAATATTAATTTTTAATATTTTAGTAGGATTTTAAGTTATGATGGAGTTATCTATATAAGGAGCTCAAAATCCGAAAATCAAACACTTTAATTATCTTTCTTTTTTAATTACTTTTTAGCTTTATATTTTATTTTCTTTCAAGCTATTACTTGTTTATCAATTAAATTTATTGATTCAAATTGATTTTGAGTGTTTCATTGAATATAACTTATCGAATTTATTGATTTACACGTTTCTGTTACATCAAGTGGTATCGGAGCTTTTGCTATGATCTACTAAAACTGAATTGGAAGCCCAATTTGAGAAGTTTAATGAAGGTGAACATCTAAGTTGTGTTATTCGCAACTTATTGTTTGTACAACTTTCTTCTCGCTCCAACTCAAATATGGCAGTCAATGATATGATTGAGAACCTTCACAAGCTCCACGGACAAGTAAAAAAGAACCTTGAAGCTTCTAATGAAGAATACAAAGCACATGCCAATAGCATAGACGATTTAAGAGCTATGAAGAAGGAGACTTGGTCATGGTTTATCTTAGTAATGATCGCTTTCCTGCTGGAACTTATAACAAGACCAAGCTAAAGAAAATTGGGCCCCTTATATTTTGAAGAAAATAAACGATAACGCTTATGTGGTAGATTTTCTTGATGATATGTACATATCCTCGACATTCAATGTAAATGACATCTATCCTTATTTTCCGGAGGATGGCTTTTCTACACCTACATCAAACTCGGGGACGAGTTTTCTCAAAGAAAGGGGTATGATGTAGGACATCTACAATCCTAGTTAGAGTTTTACTAGGATTTCTATTTCTAATTCTAGTTGGATTTCTATTTCATAGTTATGTTAAAAGTACAATTCCTTGTTAGTTTCTAATTTATTTTAAATTCGTTTTTATTATTTATGTTATAATTAGAAGTGTCCAATTTGAGTTCTAATAGGATTAGAAAGTTAGTATTATGTTATAGATAGGTTAGGTATGTTAATTTTTAATATTTTAGTAGGATTCTACGTTATTATGATGGAGTTATCTATATAAGGAGTTCCAAATCCGAAAATCAAACAATTTAATTATCTTTTTTTTTATTACTTTTTAGCTTTATGCTTTCTTTCAAGCTATTGCTTGTTTATCAATTGAATCTATTGATTCAAATTGATTTTGAGTTTTCCATTGAACACAACCTATCAAATCTATTGATTCACACGCTTCCGCTACGTCATCTCTTCACCATAGAGATCATCTTTACAAAAAATCAGCCTAATCTGAAACTTTTAATCCATATAAGACAAATTTTGGCTCCCAACATGATCTCCCTAATGTGGGCTGCCGAACATGTCCCTATATAATAATAATTTCCAATTACCTTTATGTGCAAGCATATGAGTCAATTCATATTCCTACCTTTAACTATTATTGTTCTTATTTTCTTAAGGCCGATCAATTAAGGTATAGTTTTATGGACCAAAATTTCTTGAACTTTTAAGTCTATCTAAAATTTCCTGATAAATGACTATGGTGCTCTTGAAATTTGTAACAACTTGCTTCCCTCTAATTAGTAGTTGATACAATGAAATACTTTGTTGCACTGTTGATTGTCTTTATCGTTCTGCAATTGAGTTATTTGACTTTTTTTCCCTCTTAAAAGTTCAGTTTTGGTTTTTTTCAGATGTCAGCATGGTAAGTTTAAAATTCTTTTACTCCATTGTCCTTGCAGTACAGAAGACGGCTGAAAGATTTTCTGAATTCTCCACTGGGAAGAAATTTCATGGTGAGTATTTCCAAATGAAAAAATTGATTTATTTGGTGCTTCTCTTTCAATTTGTTGCCTAAGCTTCTTTTTCAGTATGTTGTGGTCTCCGCTTACGCATTTTTTTGTTGTTAAATTTTATCTCTTTGGTCTTTTGTAGATAATTTTCTTCCTATGGTTTGCATTATCTGGATGGTTGTTCCAGTTCTTGGTTTTTGCGACTTTGGTATTACCA
Source organism: Akebia trifoliata (assembly GCF_017979445.1). Classification (NCBI taxonomy): domain Eukaryota; kingdom Viridiplantae; phylum Streptophyta; class Magnoliopsida; order Ranunculales; family Lardizabalaceae; genus Akebia; species Akebia trifoliata. Next base: position 36,416,462 of record NC_141385.1, on the reverse strand, counting down.
TTCGCTGCTCCTCTTCTCATTGGGACTGTTTCCAATAACTTTCTGATTGAGGTACTTTTACCGCTCCTTATCTTGCATTGTCAATGTTGGGTTAGCCTATTCAGTCTTATGCTGTAAACTGGTTTCCATAATATAATAATATATTCATCTAATAGCTGTCTAACCCATAGTCAGCAAGTTGGAGTTTGGGAATAAGCCGGTCAGAGGAAAAAATTGAAAAATTTGGTAACATCAGGAAAAAATCGAAAAAAGTCAGGAAAAAAACATCTTATGGATTTATCCTAGGGATAAGTATCTTTGAGATTAGTGTTATCAAGAAATTCATAAAATCTCAACCATTGGATTTTGTGTTTAAAGGGTTGGGATCATGTGTTTTTTTCATGAGTCATTCTTAGGAGTCAATGGATCCCAACCCATCATTAAATACCATTTTGAATTGTAATAATCAATTATTAAACCCATATTGATTTCATCCATGCATGCACAAGAACTAACCACATGTTCACAATATAGTCAAGATTTATATCGTTCAAAATATAAAAAAGATAACTATCATTAGTCCGAGTTAGGATTCTTCAACTGATCAAAAACATCAAAATCAATGGCATTCTCATTTACATCATTATTATTATATATTTTATTGGTAAAATGGTTACCTTTATCTTCATCAAGGTCATATTCTCTTGCTAGTGCGTCCATGTCATATTTCATAATTCAATTGCGAAGTTCATGATTTAATAATGAAATTCAAGATTTAATCGCGAAGTTCGTAAAAGTTGTGTCTTATTAAAAAGTTGCAATTAAATTGGTGAAGAAAAAGTCACAATTTAATCGCGACTTTTTCAATAAGTAGGAGACTTTGGTGACTATCTAACCATGCCGTTTACCCAGACTTTCTAATTATTGCAATTCCTTGGATGGACCAAGGGCCAATTTTTTTTTTTTTTTTTTGATAAGTATAAAATATATTAAGAAAAGAGAGGAACAAATACAAGTAGAGAAGGCCGAGGTAGCCCCTCAAAGAAAAGCAAAAACGAACAAAAAATACCAAAACATCAAAGATTACACAAGGAATTCCATTTAAAAACAAAGTCATCAAAATTAGTTCCTGCAAACCCTACGTTTAGATTTGACCAAAGGTACAAAAAACCCAAGATCTCCAAGAAAACGTCATGAGAACTTCTCGCCTTACTTGTGAACACCCTGCTATTTCTCTCGTTCCACAATCCCCAAGCAATAGTTGAGGGAAGCATAGCCCAGAGGAGTCTTTTTCCGGAGGAGAAAACATTATTGGCCCATTCTCCTAACAACAAGAATTTCCAAGGTAAGACCTAGTTAATACGAAAAAGCTCAAGGAAAAGGGACCGAATATCATGAGAAAAAGAGCAGTGAATCAACATATGGTCAACTGATTCTCCATCCCTCAAATAAAGGGGACAGTAGTTGGGAGTGATCCATCCTCGAGCAATCAAATTGTCCATCGTAAGAACCCTCCCTAAGAACCAAGGGCCAAAATTCACCTTGTTTTTGTTATTCTTACCATTTGATCGATCCATTTACTTATCAAAAAAATAATTGATTTGATTGATCCATTTTCTGTGGAAAAAATCTTAAAGTTAATGGTAGTTCACAAAAAGTACATATGCATGCACATGCACAGGGAGAAACACATACATACACACGCGAGTCACAGTCCTGTTGAAAAAATGAATTCTTTCAATATGCAACTTTTCAGTGTTACTACTTTCATGCTTTGTCCTGTACCTTAATCACATGTTGTTAAGGGTCCTACTTGTATTCTTCTTTTCCGTCCTCTAAAAGCTTTTGCTTTACAGAAGTGACTTTCCGCTTCTTTAGCACGTTTCACCACTCGAAAATCATGCCCTTTCCCTCAAGTGTTCCCACAATCTGGAATCCTGTTGTTAAAATATCAAATTTGTAGTTGAGCATTACGACCCTAAAATTAGTTCTCATCATTCAGAAAAATCTTCTCCTTGGTGAAATTTGTTCCCCTCTTCTATCTTTGTACATAGGTCGAGTGAGAGGAGTCCTTTTGGTTTTCCTCGGGAGAATCATTGCATATGAAACTTTCATGTTGAACGTTAATCATATTTTATTTTTGTTTTGTTTTGTGTGTGTGTGTGTGGGGGGGGGGGGGGGGGGGGGGGGAGGGGATGGAGTCGGGATGGCGGCGATTTTTTGAGATTCCCATCCACAAACTCGAGTGGATACTCGCACGATCAATCACATCCATGCGCAAAAATACAAAACGTGGTTCATCGACCAAACCAACAACTGCATCTTCAGGCTCCTAAGAGCCAATTCATTACTCTCAATTGTATTAACATCTCTCTCTATACAAGCTATATGGCCTTTTTTTGCATGAATTCTTCTCCCATGTCTCATAGGTGAAGAGCTTTTTATTTTAAAAAAAAAAAGCCTACCCAGACCAAAGATAGGAATAAACCCCTTAAATCCAGGAGTTGGTTCTATTTCCTTGCGGGATAAATTGCAATTTAATGTTTACCTCATCAGTTATGCCACATGGGCGTCCTGAATGGGAAGGTGCATATTCTGACCTTGAGATATGTAGAAGCTGAATTTGGGATATGTGCCAGACTGACCTTGGGATTACCATTGGATTGATCTCACTGACATATTGTTTGTTATTATTTAAGTTTTTGACATATGTGATATGTACTCCAATTATGACATTTCTGGTTTGACTTAACCTTATCCGCATTCTACAACAACAAAGCCTTACTTCAGCTTATCGATCAAAACAAGTAAATCTTGTGGTCTACTGAACAGGGGGAATGTCCTGCTTGCAAGCGGCAGTTCAGGGGCTTCAAGAACCAAGTTGTACGTTGCACGAGCTGTGGAAACATTGTGTGGCAGCCGAAGGGTGACTTCTTCTCTAAAGGTGGTAAAGGCTCTTCAACCTCCGAACCTGACATCATTGATATTGAATTCGAGGAGAAATGAGAAAAACAACATAAAATGGTGGCTGGTTAATCCTTGGGGTCACAAATAATTGAAGTAAAGAGAGATCCCCAAAAGCTTATAGTTTGCTCGAGTTCACTTCTCTCGTAAATGAAAGGTATTTATAGGAAATTTTCAAAATTTTGTTGTTATATTATAATCTAGCTTAAGCACAGGAAAGAAGGGTTGTTTGGCTGCGGGTCGCTCTATTCTATTAACATCAGTAGCTATCCACAGTTTGGCATGTTATGGAATATGGGAATCTGGATTACTATGTCCTCCAAGAGCTGAATTTATTTGTGTGTGTGTTTTTTTTTCTTCCTTTGTAATAGTGGATGACTGCATTGTTCTTCACTGCATGATTTTCACTTAACCAGTGACATGGGTTGTGGTACAAACCTGCCTTTGATGTTGAATGCTGTTGTGCTGTCTAAAACAATCCAATAGGCCACCCAAAACTCCTTCGATGTTGAATTGAAGATCTCACAAACAGAAGCGTATAGTGCTGAATTCAAGATGCAAATCTTCGAATTAGCCCTATATGTTACCAAAAGCTTCCATAACTATGTGAAAAAAGGGGAAAGTGGCTCCTCTTGTCTTAAATAATTGAAGTACCAGATGAAAGAAAACACTTACCCATTACCAGAAGGACGTATTTACTTGTTTGATAAATCTTTTGTAGTCTTCTTGTTTTTTTTTTTTTTCTTTTTTCTGAATAAAAAACTGGATTCAAACCTTTTTTGAAAATTTATCCCTAAAGCCTATTCTTCTTATTATGTTCCAAAAATTTAGTTCACTTTTTCTACATCTATCTTTTTATTCTTTGAATTATGCTGTGGTGAGCTCAAGATTGTACCTCATATTGCACATCTTGATGTGATAGTGTGTAGAAACCACATACTTTTCATTGAGATATGAGTCAAAAACATCCCGGGTTCCTACACATTTTCATGTAAGAATGTGAGATATGAGGTCCAATCTTGAAGTCACTCCAGCATGACTTTTTTTGTTTTTTTTTGTTTTTCTATTATCTGGAAACCTGTTTTTAATGAGGTCAGTAACTCACTGTTGGCGGGATTTGAACCTAGGTTTCTCGTAATATCACCCAGAGACTTTACCAACTAAGCTAAGCTAGGGAGCACATGCTATATCTATCTTACCCAGCACTTGTAGATAAGTTTCTAATTTGACATCTACTCATTAGTCGATAGGGCAAAAGTAATCTAATATTTTAGAGCTCAAGATAAAATGAAGCTGATAAAGGTGGTGTTGGGAAAGTTTTCTGAACTTTGAGGGTGAATATGTAAATTGTCTTAATGTTTGGGTACATTCCGTCTGAAAGATTAATTTAGGGACCAACTAGTTGCACACCAACCTAAAAAATTCTTTATTTTTTTATAACCTCTATTTTAACCGATTGCTTGCACGCCAATACATAACTTTTTAGGGTTTTATTCTTTATTCTTACTTGTAGCTTTGTATTCTCTGCTTGTACATTATTCTGCTAGTGCTTTGTGATTGATTTTGCTCGCACTCTCTTTGACTCCAACTTTGGGTACTGATTTTCTAATCTTTGTTTAGAAAATAATATAAACCCATGTATTTCAAGGGAACATAATTTTGTAAACATGGTTCCAACACGACAAAATATTTCTTGCAAAAATTATTGAACCAATAATAATTTCTGTGGGCATGGTTGAGGAAGAATAATTTTTTTTTTTTTTTTTTAAATAAAAAAAATGCAACACTATTTAAATTATTTCTGGATGTGAAAATGCCTCACAGGAAAATTATTTTTGCTCCACTGAATGTTATTCGCCTGTGCTAGTGCCGCTCTTAAAATAATAAATTTTATTTTCCTATATGCAACCAATCAGAAGGAATTCATTTTCCCATAACCATTTTCTTAAGGAATTTATAATCTCTTAGAAATGAATTTCCTACAATCATATGGACACCCTTATACCTTTTTTTCTCATTGATTTACAAGACAACAAAACAATAAAGTGTATATAGTAAATAATCAAATCTTATGACAAATAAGTAGCAATCTTGTTATCAAAACACGACATTTTCTAGAAATGTCTGGTAGCGAGTAAATAGCTTTACGAATGAATGGATTAGATCCATAGTTCAGTTGGTTTGCCACATTGCAAAGTAACTTTGAAGTTGTGGTGGGTTCGAGCCCAACTTACCCATCGAAAAAAAAAAGTTTTGCCACTGCTTTATGAAAAATTGTTAGGTATGAATATGTTAGATACTTTTGTCTCAATTAGGTTTTTTTGGAGAGATAAAAAAAAGAATAATGATTTTTTGACGCACCCCTTTAACATACGCCCCATGACATGGCATGTGTTAGAATCATAGATCTATTTTCCCGGGATACCTAATGTGTAATTGTACATCCTAAGAAAAGATTTGTGGTTCCAGACCATGCCACGTCTGGGAGCGTATGGGGGTGTATGTCAGAGGGGGTGTTAGAAAATCACGACTCAAAAATAAAATAAAATAAGGGTTTGACTTTTGAGAAGCAGATTGAGGACGAGGGTATTTAGGTCATTGCCAATTAGGGTTTTTCTTGTCATCAGTTTGAAAACTCATGAGGTATCTCAAATATTCACCAAAATCTGAGGGGTATATTTAAATTACACTTAACTTTTAGCCTTCTTAAACTCGCGCAGTTTCTTTCCCGCAAAAATTCAAAAAAATGACCGTTATAATTAACTCCACCAAGCCTACAATTCGCTTAACTTCTCTCTCTCTAGAAAAAATCCTCAGAACCCAACAAAACCTCTCCAAACCATCTCCAAGAATATGGAACAAATACGAACCCAAAACCAACGAATTCGAACATGAAGGGGTGCGCACGTTAACACTAAACCACCCTATCCTGCGCATTTTAGAATCATGCAAGGGCACCATCCAAGAATTCAACCAAATCCAGACCCAACTCATCATTTCCGGTCTCTTCCAACACTCCTTAGCTGCTAGTCGATCCATAAAGAAACTCTGCTCTTTGCCGTCTTTGATCCCTCTTGCTATCTCTTACTTCTTTCACCTTGACGAACCTGATGCCTTTATCTGTAACACAATTATCAGATCCTATGTGAATTCGAACGACCCAAATAGCGCAATTAGGTTTTATTATCGCCAAATGATCGGACATTGTATCCCACCCAATTTCTACACATTCCCTCTTTTGGCTAAGATTTGTGCTGAGCTCGGTTCGATTCGAGAAGGGGAGAAAACCCATGCCTTGATTGTGAAATTTGGTTTAGAAATCGATTTGTTTGTGAAGAATTCGATGATTCATATGTACTCTTCGGTACAACAAATTGCGTCTGCACGACAGATGTTTGATGAAAGTTCTGAGTCAGATTTAGTAACTTTGAACTCAATGATTGATGGGTATGTGAAGAATGGGGAAGTTGGTGTTGCTCGTAAATTTTTTGATGAGATGCCTGAGAGAGATATTGTGAGTTGGAATTCGATGATTGCGGGTTATATAAGCATTGAGGATATGGAGGCTGCAAAAGAGCTTTTCGAGTGGATGTTGGTTAGAGATGTTGTTACTTGGAATTCTATGATTGATGGGTATGCGAGGATTGGAAATGTTTTGGTAGCTCGTGAGCTTTTTGATCAGATGCCAAACCCAAATGTGGTGTCTTGGAATTCGATTTTGGCGCTTTACGTGCGAAGCAAGGATTACGACGAGTGCCTGAAATTGTTTGATCGGATTATAGTGGAAGGAGAGGTGAAGCCGAATGAGGCAACGCTCGTTAGCGTCTTGACTGCTTGTGCAAATTTAGGTAAACTTGATAGAGGCATGTGGATTCATTCCTATATAAATGATAACGGAAGAATCAAACCCGATGTGTTACTATCGACTTCTCTCTTGACAATGTACGCAAAATGTGGAGCCATGGAATTGGCGAGAGAAGTCTTCGATGAGATGCCTGAGAGGAGTGTTGTTTCGTGGAATTCTATGATAATGGGGTATGGCATGCATGGGTATGGTGAGAAGGCACTTGAGATGTTCTTAGAGATGGAGGAGAGAGGACCAACGCCAAATGAAGTAACCTTTATATGTGTCTTATCCGCTTGTACCCATGCAGGAATGGTGTTAGAAGGTTGGTGGTACTTTGATTTGATGCAACGGGTTTACAAAATAGAACCAAAGGTTGAACACTATGGTTGCATGGTCGATCTCCTTAGCCGTAATGGGTTGACAAAAGATTCACAGGAGGTTATAAGGAAGATGCCAATGGAAGGAGGATCGGCTTTGTGGGGAGCTTTGTTGTCAGGATGTAAAACCCATTCAAATTTCGAGCTTGGAGAGAGAGTGGGAAAGCGGTTAATTGAATTAGAGCCGAGGAATGTGGGGGCTTACGTGATGTTATCGAACATATATGCCATGGCAGGTAAATGGGATGATGTTGAGAAGGTGAGGATGATGATGAGGGAGAAGGGGTTGGAGAAAGTTGCCGGGTTTAGCCTTGTGACGCTTCCTGAGGAGGATGACTGTGATTCTGTTACGGTTACGAGTGATGGATCAATACATAAGAAGAGCATGGTGTACTCTATGTTGAGTGAAATGGGTGCTCAGATGAAGTTGTCATGTAGAGATGTTAGGGAAACTAGAGAAGGTTGGAGCTTTCTAGACCATAGCATTCTTTGATTTAATAGAACTTAAAAAAATCATGTAATTTAATAAACATGTTATACATCTGATGAGGATGGGTTTCGATTATCATATATATATTTTTAATTTTTAAAATTTCAAGATAAAATCAAATCTAAATGTGCCCAAACAAGGGTGGTAATATGTGTGGATTGAGATGGTTAATTATGGTGTTTGAAGTATGGTTAATGAAAACTCTTATAGCCGTTTTCACAGTAAAAGCCACACATTTGTGTTACTGTACTTTCATCCTGAGAACCAAGCATGGTTTGAAAACTCGTTATGATGTCTTCGTCTCATCCATGAACGAGACCAAGTCGTCTTGGATGAGTTTTCCGATACGTTTGAGTTGTCTCATTAAACAATGAGAAAAATGAATCGTGGTTTAAATCTTGTCTGATACGTTTGACTTGTCTATCTATCTTGTTGGTGGACGACAAAGCTACATATCGGACTAGTTGTCTCGTCTTGGACGAGATTTAAAACCATGATTGAGTCTCCATCTGATCAAGTCCGATTTGACATACAAATTATAAATAAATTTCATGTATTTATAAGATACAATAAGTTACCAAATCAGGCCCCTATTGGAGTAGAAATGATTGATCCGTAACCTATCCAATAAGTTACCAAATCAGATTCTAATCGGAATCCAAATACTTGATTCAGACCCAACTGTTTGGTTTAGTTTTTTTTTTCAAAATGCTAATTTTCAATCTTTGATTTGGTTGGAAAAAATAGTATTCTTATACAGCAATAGTCAAGACTTCTATAACAATACTCATTATTAGTTTTTTTACTAAAAAAAAATTATTTATATTTTTTCCTATAAAATCTTCAGAAACTTCGATTTTCACGATTAAAGTTCCATAAATCATCTACACAGATTCCATTGAACAATGTTAACAAAATCCCTTTTTCCCCTAAAAGATAAAATAGAAATACTTTTGAAGCAAACATTTATGGAAGAAAAATGATTGTAGAGGTTGCTAATGTTCCATTGAAGTCCTATATATTGAATGGTAGCGCCACCCAAATACAAAGGCATTTTTAACAACCTCTCGCCCGTGAAGCTGCAAAATATGAGGAATACTGATCAACCATCTAAAACATCAATCTCTCCAGACAACGATGGATCATTAAAAAGTTTATGGTGAAATGTTGCGACTATGGTTTCAACTAAGACACAACCAACACGTGCATTATTCATCACTATGTAACTAGATCATAGAGCTTCCAATCATAAGGTGGAATCGTAAGAGCACCAACTTCAAAAATATGCTAATGAAGTCTAGAAGACATCCTCATAAGCCATCTGATCCAACTCGAATATCAATCTGATGGTTAATGTGACCCTTTTACTTTCCTCTTTTTTTTTTTTTCCCTTTGGGTGAGACTAATCCCACAATCACACACACCACCCCCTCAGAGAGTCCTACGTGCAACTGGTTGAGTCAAGGGTGAATCGAGGGTCAGTCGGACCTTGGAGGGTGGCCCCAAGTAATTCATTGCTTCGTGGGGTTTTGAACACTTGACCTACCCTTCCTGAGGAGCTTATCAAGGCTTGGCTTGGCACTAGGCCAACCCCTTGGGGTTCTTTTACTCACCTACTTCATCACCCTTGATCAATCTTTTTATGTCCTTAGTTTATTAAATTTCCATTCACCTACATACATTGCTTGCTTTGTAAATTTGTTGGATTAGATTCCAACAGTTCAGGACAGAGGATTGAAGAAGAATCATCTCTAAAAAAAAAAAAAATGCACACTAAATTTCCAATATAATAAATATATATCTTCCTAAAGACTTTAATAGTTTATGAAATGAAATTCTTACTTTTCTCTAAGTCCCTACAAATTCCCATCTTTAAACTATCAAGTTTTCTCTCAAACCCAACTCAACAGAAACGTTAACATCAACGGGTATTTTCATTTCCATGTGATTCTTATTTACTCAAAAAAAAAAAAAAAAAAATCATTATCAAACCAAATGCTTATTTTACATTTCTCCATCTCTCTCCTACAATTTTCACTTTTTTTTTTTCTTGAATTGTATTTATTAATATGTTCAAATAAACATAAAACGTGGCCGAACTTTTTTTAAACATTATAGAGTATCAGCAGATTGCCATCATCATTTACAAGGGATATATGAAATAATTGTAGTCTCACAAAAGATAGCTTTCAATAAAGAGGTCAGCATTGCACCAAAAATTCTATTTTCTTTATCGAACAAGAATCAGAACAATCCTAACAAAAATGATTGAACTGAGGTTCCTCAAGATTCAAAATCAAGGACATTCTAGTTGATCGATGGGGGGCATGTAAAGCAATTTTATACTTTAGAACTGTTAAATCCAGAGAAGCCCAAATTATAGAAGATCGGATAAGGAGATCAGAAAGAGAATATTTGACATAAGGAAACCCTGAAGTACCTCTAGCTTTCAATGATATTTTGGTTTTTGATCTTGGCCAACTGAGAAACCAGAAGATCATGAACTTTACTCTTCAGCTGTAAAATGCAAACAGACAAAAAAGAAAACCAGAATTAGCTATAAAACCCAATTTCAAACTTGATGTATCTTTCGTGGAAAACAGCTTTAAGAATCCCGATGAGTAGATCATGAAACACAAATCCGCTAAAATCAGAAATGTAGAGGAACCCATTTATTATGTTTTTAAAATCTGTTTTTTGTATAACTACAGAAATATGGTCAATCCAACGAGATTCTGATAATAAAAAAATTGTCTGGAATCAGAATCTAATAATCTGAACCAAATGCGTTTTCCTCCTAAGAAATTTCACACAGAAAAATTTATAGAGCTGCTATTGGTACCCCAACTTTAACTTATTAAACCCTGATTTCTTAAATTATTTATCACACCACAATTAAAGATTAAAACACACCCTTCAAACATTACAAAAGTTTGGCTCAAATTATAATCTCAACATTACAAAACATTATAACACTCGTTCAAACAATTTCTGTAGTTGCTTACAATTATGATTAGGCTCATATAAAAACCTAAACCAAAAAAAAAAAAAATCTAGCCGAAAAAATAAATAAAAAATAAGTAAAAGTTGGCGTGCCAATAGCAGCTCTCAAAATTTAAGATGGCCATTTTTTTGGTCTGATTGTCCAAAAGAAATCAATAAATAGGATCATTTAATAATCTATTAGATTTGTAGAACTTCTTTGCAGAAGTGGAATCCCTGGATAGTGCATCACAAATTCACAATATGCTTTATGTGCGCCATATGTATATTATGCCATTGGTATACCATTTCTAAAGTCTTGGCTTACTCTGTTCTGTGGGTCTTGTGGGAAATATTCTATGACAAGATCAACTTGAAGTGATTGTCTATGCCTCTATTGAATTCCTTTCCATGATCACCAAAAATGGGAAAGATTTTTTATTTTTAAAGAAATTTTTAATGGATTGGATGGTAACAGTCACCCCATCAAGTTGGTTTTTGACAGAGACCCATCAAATGGTTGGTGGCAACCTCCTCTGCATGTGAGCCATTATCTATAGATTTGGGGACGGAGAGCATCCACTAAGGGTACCCCACTCAGAACCTAGGATCATCCTCAAATTCATATGTAGTTGGGAAAAATGATGGCAACAAAGTAGAATACAAAAAGGAAAAGCAAGTGATGTTAAATAACCTCGTTCAATCCAATCTCACTCGTCACAGATACATTGATGGCACCATCGGGTCCAGCCTTTCTATATCTCGCTACCTCAAGATCTTCCGCATCACCATCTTTTGTGATGAAGACAACAGGCGACTCTTTCAACAGATCACATTTCGAGACGACGTCAATCCAAAGGTGATCACTGAATCTTTCACGTACTTCTTTATATGTCACGAACTGCACAAGTAGTTCCCATCAGCACCAGAGTTGCCATAATAAAATGCATTTTTGAGAATTTAATCATGAAAGATATGATGTCGGTTAAAACATAAGATGTGGTGACAGTCTGAGGTTGCTCACATGATCAAAAACAAATATTTCTACCAAATTACCCAGTTGACTGGTAAAACCTGAAACCCAGTTTCCAGATCCAGGATTCTCCCCATAGCAAACCTAGAAGAAATTGTGAATCTCTATTTTATCTCACAAGAATTTATGAAATTATGTGTCATTACTTATTCTAGACCTGTCTTTCCACCCCCACTTTTAATGTCCTTGTCTTTATTTGGTTATAGTTGTTGTTGGTAGATTAACTGACTTCTAGAGAGCTTTTGAAGTTGAGTAAATTAATGGCAGTTTATGTTCTTTCCTTTTACGTAGGCATTTTATCTCAATTTCTTCCCAAATACCCAACCAACATTTAAAAAGAAGGTTATTATCATCATCTATACCTTATCACAAGTTGAAACATGAATCCTTTTTTTTTTAAATTGGTCTAAGAATTACATTAATGGAAAAAAGGAGTTCAAGAGGACCAACCAGATACAAGGAAAGCAGAATAAAGGCCAAAGACAGCCAACTGAAAATGAAATAAAACACCTTATTCTATAAAACATGAACTTTTTTCTTTTCATTTAACTCTATCAAGAGCCATATCTTCAGTCAAGGCATGTGTCCTCAAATCTTGTCTTAGTACCTCAATCCATGATTTCTGACCTCCAATTAATTTTCTTAGAGCCTTCAACTTGCACCAAAGTGCTCATCTTTAGTCAACAGTCTTTGTTTCCTTGTATATGCCCAAACTATTCTCCATCGACTTTATTTTACTTCCCAAGGGCAATTCCTAGATTTCTCTAATGAACTCGTTTATGGTAACACTCGTCCATCTAAACATATTCATAGCTACTACACTGATTCTACGAACATGTTTTTTGACTGGTATTATTGCAGTCCTATACAATTTTCCCCAGTTTTATTAGCATACATTGGTCACATAATACTCTAGAACTGTGCCTCCATTTTAGCCACCAAATGCTCAAATGCTAAAAGGCTTTGGAGGCATATCTCGGAAATTAATCCCTATTATCCTTGGTCCTCACTAAAGTTGCACACATATATTCTACCGCGGTCCTGCTAATTCTTAAATCTTACCAAAGTATCCTCCATAGGTCTAGTTTTGAATTCACTCCATCCAATTAGTTCAACCAACGCTACATAATTTGCAAATAATATAACCAACACTATATCCTCGCTTTCTTTCCTTTACTAATCCAAAATCAAGAAACAATATATGCATAATTGAGTGTAAATGAGGATGCCAAGATGGAAGAATGGAAAAACTAAGAAAGATAAAATTAGAAATGAATAGAAGCGTGAAATGTAGGAGTAGCCACGATAGGTGATAAACTAAGGGAGAGCCAATTGAGGTAGTGAGAGTGGATATTTACACACTAGAATTAACAACAAAGATGGCTTTAGAGATAATTTAATGGAGGAACAAGATTCATCCAGCTAAACCCAAATTTTTGGGATAAGCCTTGATGATGATTTCTTAAGTCTGGCTGAGCCTGCTGATTTGCCACTAGATTCAACAACAAATTATAAAAAATCAATTATTAAAGAGGATATGAGGCTAGCCAAGAGACTCCATGATGGGAACTTACCCAATATCTGGGGTACAAAATCTCAATTAAATACTTTACATCATAACTCTAATACAATTAAGTAAGAACCGATTCAAATCTTTTCCTGCTAAGAAGGTTCCCCTATCTTATATTAACAAAAGTAGTTTTACAACACCCTACCCACCAAAGTTCACTCTCTCCTTGCCAACATCAAAGTTAAACATCTGTGCTTCAGAGCATGTGATATGTAGAGCCTCATACGCATGGTCATGTGGTCATTAATTTGGACCAGTTAAATGTTTAGTGATTTCATGCTGCAAGCACCGTCAAGTGGTTCATGGTGGTCCCTCTTGTATTTTCTCTTTGGCACAAATTGTACTATGGAACAAGGTTCCAGAGTTACCCAATTCGTTAGTATGGAACCGAAACCGCGAACCAGTTCGCAGTACGGTTCGCTCTGGTCGTCAAATGCAGTGAATCAAAACGAATTCCATTTTACTTTAACTTTTTTACACCCCCCTCCACATATTCATAATATTTGAGATATCCCCCTCAAATTTCAAATTGCTAGTATGCCCCTTTGACCTTGATCTTTACTAATAGATTAATTAAAAATGACCAAATACCCTCATCGTCAATATATAAATAAAAAAACGATGATTGTTTTTTTTTCCCCAAAATATGTTATCTTCAATCATTTTTAACCTACTCATCACTTCAACCTTCAAATTCCCTCATCTCTGTCAACCCCTATGAACCGGGTTCATTCTTGAGTGGTGAACCCAAATTTGAACCGAGTGAACCCACGAATCAGGTAACATAGCTCTAGAACAACTTCTTTAGTTTGTTACTGTTATATGAAGTATTTATCGAATTAATGATTTGCATGGAGCCAATGATACACTTTTCCAATGAGAGGGCACGAAGGTGCACCATACCTGACAGACTTCATGGTGTTCGCATCATGAAACACCACTCTTAAATGCTAAGCGGCCTTTTAAGGCCAACAAATTGTATGCATAATTCCACATATATTCACTTATTTGTATGCATGCAGTCCATAGGGGAACTGTTTGCACAGCATCTAGCCTTGAGCTTACATCAAATCATTCGAAATATGATGAAGAAATAAAAGAGATAGATCATACCTGATCAGAAGGTGAGGACCCACATTCTCCTGATAGGTCATGGACATATAGTACTGCGGTTGGAAGATGTGAGAGGACGGCTAGCGTTAACTTCTCCAAATTATTTCTGTCCTCTTTAGGTTAAACAAGATGAAGATGAGAGAACAATAAGATAATAGGTACCGATCTATTCACAAAAACACACTTACCATCTTGTCTCTTCAAAAGGCCAGGAGTGTCTGTCACCTGTAATCAATCACTCAATTTCATCATTTTCTAGGAGTAATTAATATTTAGCATCATAAAATAATAACTAACCTGAAAACGCTGGTAGTTTACAGTAATGTGACCCATCAGAATCCCTCTAGTTGTGAACGGATAGTTGCACACCTGCACAAAAGAAGCAAAGTGTAACTGTCAAGGGAGATGTAAAAAATAGAGGTTATATACTGAACTCCTAGGAAAAAAAATATATATTTATGCAAATTATTATACCTAGAATTTTTAGAGAGCTGTTATTGGCACCCCAACTTTTAATTATTATACCCCAATTAAAAATAAAGAAAATAAGTGAATGGTTGAGAAGAAGTAACAGTTGGGGTGCCAATATAAGCTCTCTCGTGTTTTTCTTGTTAGATTCCTATTTTTGGGTTTAGGATTTTATATGAGCCTAACCATAATTGTAAGCAACTACTGATTGTTTGAATGAGCATTTTAATGTTTTGTAATGTTGAGATTATAATTTGAGCCAAACCTTGGTAACGTTTGAATGGCATCTTTTAATCTTTAATTAAGGTGTGATAAATTATTTAAGGAATTAGGGTGTAAAAAGTAAAAGTTGGAGTGCCAATAACAGCTCTCAATTTTTAGGAGAATTGCTTTTACCACCAAGCTTTTTTAACTCTTCCACCTTCCCGGAAGTAAAAGAGCAGTAAATAACCAAATCCAGAGGGGCAAATGGCTATTTGTTACTTTAAATATATCTATATATATATCTATATATATATATATATATATATATATATATATAGCTTTTCATTGAAATCCTTTAAACTATTCTAATCCACATAAACTATCCCAAATCTTTGGGATAAGGCTTTGATAACGATCATCTGCCTACCCTTGCAACTTGAACACAGATTAGATTTTGAATACATTACTAGTATAACTGGTATGGTTCAAGCATACCTCAGGTTTTCCTGTTGAGAGTACACGGACCAACGATGATTTCCCCACATTGGGAGCTCCAACAAGACAGAGTGTTGGTGTTTCTAGATCAACTACTGGCACAGCACGCAACGTCTGCAGACCCATTATCAAGGTTAATCCTTCAAAAAGAAAATCGTAATAATAACACAAGCTGATTGTTTTGAATATCAAGTTTAGAGTTAAAGTCATCTCAATGAGAATATGGTTAAGGAGAGACAACTCAAAACCAATTGGCAATGAGTGGAGAGGCCCAGGAGCTTTATACGGAGAGAGACAAGGTAATGAGTGTCCGATGTGGGATTAAACTCAACACGCCCCCACACGTGTGGGCCGGACTGGGCCAAAGCACGTGAAGATATGAATTGGGTGATGTGGACGAGAGAAAGGCCCACTCTGATACCACGATAGTGGAGAGGCCCAAGAGCTTATAAGGAGAGAGACAAGGCAATGAGTGTCTGTTGTGGGACTAAACTCAACAAATAAATCCAACAAAGACCTAATAAAGCAAACTAGGCTCTTTGTTTTCTCTGTATTGTGGGCCACCTCGGCCTCCTTCTCTCTTTTTTCTTTCTAATAAAATTTTACAGTAATAAAAAATGCAAACTAGCGGAACTGAAATATTACAAACCCAATCCCATATCCCCAAGAAGTCTTCAAAAAATACACCCTTAAACTCTCTAAAAATCTTACACAAACAAAAAATAAAAAATAGAAGGCTCAAAATTGATATGAGTATGTCTTGTAATGGGAGCTCTCTGTTCTCAAAATGCACATATTACGCTCCTAGAGAACCCAACAAATTGCAAATGGAAAAATGCTCCAACTCTCTTAGCCACCAAAAGTGCCGACCCAGCCAAGCCCAGATCACAAATACATCTCAATTGGAATAAGGAGGGCAACCTAAAATGCCAAACATGGATAAAAAATGGCACCACACCGACCTAGCCACCTTACAATGAAGTAGTAGTCTAGTAGATGATGCACATATTCACCATCTCTTTTACACATAAACATAAAGATTAGCCATACAGATTCCCCACCTAATAAAAGCTTCCAAAGTCAGAATTTTCATTGACACTGCCAACCACATAAAAAATGACACCTTATAAGGAACTCTTGATCCCCAAATCTGAATAGATGAAACGACAAAGAAGCCAAACACTGATAATCCATGGAGTTTATAAAGGGACTTGACCAAGAACTTATATACTTATACGAAATTTTGACAATAGGATTTATTTGTAAGAATGAGGTACAACTCCTTGTTCCCATGTCCCAGATACATAGACCTTAATAAGTCATACATTCTTAAGATTTATGCCAAACAATTAAATTCATCAGATAATGTGCTTTGACATTACTAAGATGCAACAAAATGTTATGAGGGCCAGAACTCGACAATTCAAATGTTAATTGGCTCATTTTATGGTTGAAAAGGCAGTCAACTACCTTGGCAATGTTTAAAAGATCATCTACTGCATTTCCTTCCAGTTTAAAAATCTCTTCGAGCTTCTTCATACCCTACAGATAAAGCCATACATATTTTGCTTAACCTGCTAGCCAAGGCAAATATTGACATATGTAGATGCACCCGAAGATGTCTTTCACAAGGATAAAGGCACTGACCTCATTCAACCGTTCCTCTGCTTCACGTTTTGATAACGACTGCCAACAAAACAATTTGAGTTCAGTCTTGTCTTTATAGAGAGAAGAGTGCATGAGATAAAATATACTAATATCCCATGAATTATGCCTTCAAGCATGTTAGAATTATAAAAAAGAAAAAAAGAAAAAAAGAAAAAAAAGAAAGAAGAATAAGAAGAAAAGGGAAAGTAAGATCATTTTAGGAGGAATCACAGCCGTAGTTAACTCCAACATAAACTAGGAATTGACTTTGACCACTTATACAGGTTTCTAGTTTCAGTGGGGAAAGTAAGATCGTCCTCACGTGCACCCTAAAAGTTATCAAATAGTATTAGGTGTTAGCATAATTCCAACCTTAGCACAGAGAGCGGCATGTTCCTTCCCAACAGATACCACCTTCTTTTTAAGAGTATTTACCCTTCCCAATACCTGCTAAAACCATAAATAGAGTCAGAAGAACCATAGCATGAGGCCAAGAACTTCATCTCTGAAAGCTCAAAAGCTTTTAAATGTACAAAACCATATGTAAAGCAATAGATACACTAAAACACCTCCATTGAAAATCATTCAGAAACTTTTTCTATTGCAATGAACAACAATAACCAAGAATGCATAAAATGAATGCTTGTGCATGTTTAAAAGACAAGTCTTTCATAGACTTATAACTATGCATCCACATAATGGGAGGTACGCCTATTTCCAATTTTTGAATGAAAATCTTTCAAGTACAATAAAGAAATTTATCAGCATACCATCTTCAATTTATTTAGAAGAGTGGGAAGCAACATTAGGATCCTCTATTCATGAAACTTTCATATAAAAGGGAAATATTACCGCTTCATAATTCCCATCTCCAAGAGTCAACTCAATAAGAGATCGTTCATATGGGTGCACATGTCTTTTGTTTGGAAACTTTTCCACATATTCTCTCAGTGGAAGCGCCAATTCCTAAAATTGGGGGAAAAAACAAATGTTAGATGCTAGTCTAGTAGCAAATAGTTACGCATTCAACCAACAAGAGGGCTACTACAAATAAGAACTTACTTTCATTAGAGCGTCGAGTTGCTTCGCACCTCTATTTCTCTCCCGCTTTGCAATATTGGCAATGCCTACGTTACATGCAAACTAAATATCACCTCCTGCACCTGGTTCCATGGACCAAGCTTTGAGCTAATTAACATCCATAGGAACTAGATGTGTAAATATTGCCACAAGAACATGTTACTTCAATCATTACCCTTTGTAGGTGAAACCCTTTTTGCCTTCCTCAGAGCCGAATAAAGAATATCAACTGAAGGCATCACCATGGGTAGCTTTTGAAATGCTCCAACAGTCTCAAGTTCTGCAGGAGTTTTGTCCTAGAAATGGAAAATTGTATGCAAAACAGATTCCAATTGACAATGTTTAGTGCAGTCTCATAGTTAGGTTAATCTATAATCTCCAATGAATCAACAAGATATCAGGAACAAGAGCTTGGAAGAAGTGTTCTCAAAACAGTTACGACCTTAAAAGTGCTAAATAATTATTTTTTTCAATGGTTATTTTTTTGCTTTAAAAGTGTTAAATAATTCAAAACTTTGAAAATGAACACTGTCGAAGGTCTTTGAGAATTGACTTATCCTCTTTTAAAATATATATATATATTTCATTCTTTCAGACACCCTTTTCTGTAGAAAAGTTCAAGTAATATTGTAGGGAATACCTCCTTGGAAGTTTCTGCTTTATTTCGGGTTTCGGGAACATAGCTACCATTCACAACTTCATAGGTGGTGGTCTGAATTTTCCTACAAAAGCATAATGTTGCATGGATCTCTGTTCCAGACACCGAAAATAAACCTGCATTTACCCATAAAAAGTACCAATAGAGGGCATGTTATTATGCGTACACCATTATCCAAGTAAAAAAGAAATATGAATTTCAAAAAGACTCAGTGGATTTAAATTTTACTCAAGAAAACCAAATATTATGGAAATTAAGAGATAAAATAGAAAACCAAACAGAAGACCCATTTTCTGGAGAGACACTCCAAACTTTTTCACTGCAGCAGCATTGTGTTCTCTGTAGATAGCGGCTGAAGTGGCGGGTCTAAAGGGAAGATGCATTTCTCCACCTCAGGCTCATTCAGCACAATAAAACTCTATGTTTATTTTATTGAACAAAGAGTTTCATTGAGGTTTTATTTTCTGAAGATTTTGTATTCAAGTGGGAAGAGCTTTGTTCTTTGTAAATTGAGTCAGGCGTGGTTGTTTCTTTCTTTTTTGGGGTTTCTTTTTTCTTCTTTTTTCTTTTCTTTTTCTTCTTTGCTCTGTAAGGGGGCCACCTCGTCCTCATGTTCTTCTCTTCTCTTTTTTAATAAAAATTATACTTATTAAAAAAAACATCTAAAAACTAAATGGACGCTGTACATAGGGAAAAAGGACGGGACATAGTATAGGGCACAGGCATGATGTGTACAAGTTCACTATCTGCGTGGCCAAACCATATGGTTGTTTATTAGATGGACAATCTTAATTGGCCATGCCATCCCTCCACATGGGGAGAAAAAAACAGCCACCGCATATAAGAGGTGTGAAGTTTCATGAGAAGATATAAAGAAGTGTGGAGTGTCATGAGAAGATATAAAGAAGTGTGGAGTGTCATTCTAGAAATAATTACTCAATGAACACAAAAATCGGCGATACCCATTGCAAGAAATGAAAGCATAAAACATAAAAAAGTGATATATGAGCTTGCTATCAAATGGGTAACCTCACCAAAGGATAGAAAAGAGATGGATTCGAATCCACTGAACTGTTTATCACAGCAGGAACAATAACCACTCAAAATCAAGAGATATATAAGGTTGAAAACAGTAAATTTTGAGAGATAATATAAAAACAGAAAACATAAGGGGACATTTGAGCTTCCCAGAAAAATGGTAGCTCACCAAAGGATAGAAATAGATGAATTTGAACCCATTTAAAGAGAGAGTTTTTTTTTTTCTTTTTTCTTTTTAGAGATTCTACAAAAATATGCTATAGGTGTCTATGCAGGAACACACCCAAAACTGTATGAAACACGAGCAGAAGGGGTAACAAAGTTGTAGAGAAGTGAAATTTGAGCTTCCCATTATACAGATACTTCACCAAATGATAGATACAGAGGCATTTGACCTCATGTGAGAGTGAAAAATAGAAAATTTCCTACGATTCTACAAAACTAATATATGTTGGCACACTTGCACAATCAATAACACCTATCAAATGGGTACTTCATCAAATAATGGAATGAGAAGGATTTGAAGTCGAGTAGTATTAAAAATGCAGAAATGTTACCATTCCTTCACACTTATACCTATCAAAGAAAAAAAAAATGAAAATTTGAAAGATTATACAGAACTCGGTATATGGGTATCAAAGTAGGAACAAAAATCGAACAAAAATCTACATGAAACTCCAACAAAAGAGAAAATAAAAAAATGGGTAATTGATATTCGAGCTTCCTATCAAATGGGTAATAAGAAAAACGAGAGAAAATGATGCATTTGGTGCTTTCGAATGAAAAAAAAAAAATTAGTAACTAAAAATTGTGTTTATTGCTTTTTTTAAGGAAAGAACTTGAAGAGGGACAATATTGAGAGACAGAACCTTTGGAAAGCTTGGAGCTCTTTAAGAATAATTTGGTGGTGGAAGGAATCTGCCATAGCTGCAAGAGATTGGAGGTAGTCCCGCTCATCCTTCAACAGCTCTCCTCCTCTCTCTCTCTCTCTCAATTGTGATTTTTAGTTGGGGCCTTGGGGTGTGATTGAGACATACCGCTCCACTTTTTGGTGAATAACTGATATACCCTGTTTTAAAAGTAATGATATGCGTCCTTTGACCTAGGTCTTCTCTATGAGATTTATCACTTTGACCTAAATGCCTTCATCTTCGACCTCTACTCCCTGACCAAAATCCTAGTATTTTCTCCCAAAATTTGTC
The DNA here is from genome assembly GCF_017979445.1 of Akebia trifoliata. Taxonomy (NCBI): domain Eukaryota; kingdom Viridiplantae; phylum Streptophyta; class Magnoliopsida; order Ranunculales; family Lardizabalaceae; genus Akebia; species Akebia trifoliata. Next base: position 36,395,315 of record NC_141385.1, on the reverse strand, counting down.
ATCTTCAAGCTCTTTGATGTAAACCCAACTAATACATCAAATAAAAACTTAGGTATTGATAAGTGATAGCGTATATAAACGTTGTCTTCTCGACCTCTCAGTTCTCATTACGGTTTTTGTCATTTCAAATTTAAGGTTTTTGTTAGGACTCTATGTTATTAGATCTAGTTTTCTATTTCAATTAAGATTTTAGGTGTAACTTAATTATTGATTTCGTTGGTGTTTTAGTAAGAGTGAAATTAGTAAGTTGTTAAGTGTAGGACTCTTAATTTATATATAGATATAATTTCATCACTAAAATAATAAGTGAATATTTCATTTAAGCACTCAAAATCAACCTTTCTCTCGTTTGAGTGGGACGGTTAGGAATTAGGCTCCTAACAGTTTTAAACTATTTTAGTAATTTCTTAAGTTCAAGTTCAACCATGCTATTAAAAACAGTTTCAACTGCAAATAATTGTTACAAACCAAGCTTATTGGCTTTCACTCTAAATTCCACAATTTAAGATGATGACAAGGAAGACTTGGAGAGACATTGCAGACCCTTAGAAGAGGCAAAAGAGCTTCAATTTCAGTTGATTACAAATGGGCTTAATCCAATTTTATTCGCGATGTAGAAAATTGTTGAAGTGTGTTTATAGTATCATCGAATCGATGAAGCGTGAAATATGTTTGATCTAATTACTCAAAGAGATTTGGCCGCTTGGAATTCTATTATTTCTAGGTACACTCAAATGGGTTGGGGAGGAAAGCACTTTAGTTGGTTTTACGAATTCAAGATGAGGAAGGATGATGGCCTAGTTCAATCATCATTGTTAGAGTAACTCCGACGAGACTCCATAATGACTAGACATTTTATTATAAAGAGTCATTGTAGATATTCAAGGGGTATGCATTCCAACAAAACTATCCAAAATGGCCCTTCCTAAATCTGCAATCATCGGTCAACTTCTTTTGCCTATTGAAAAAGTTTCTCTAAAAAATATTTCAAAATAGAGAGTCGGATGCAGAGTACATTGGAGTCCTTTCAAAGTCCTTTGGCTCTCCAAAACGATAGTTGGGAGGGGATGTAAAGCTCGAGTGCGTTGGAGTTGCTCTTACCAATTTGTCTATTTGTGAAGATGTTGGATCAATTGTGAATATTTCAGTTTCTCTCATCAACATGTAATCAAAATGCATGTTCAGTCTATTATGACCCGGATCGGATCAATTTTGAATTGATTGAATATGTAGTCAGATCAATTTTGGTTCAACAATTTAGTGATCCTATTGGATCCAAATCATATAACATAAAAACTGGATCGGATCGGTTTGATATTGATCTGGTATTGAACCAACTCATGCCAACCCTAGTTTGGAGTTTGGACAACATGAATGTTTTGTTGTGTGTGGGAATGTATGGTACATGAGTCATGCACATTATCACAGACATGAGCACACAAAGCTTGAATAGTTTGGGTTGACTGCATTAGGAGAAGTTTTACAATCTCGAAGAGAAAAACAAAAGACATGTATGATGACCAAGATAGTGAGAGAATGATATCCCACAATTTAATACTAAAGGGTTGTTTCTTGGAACCCCAAGGGTTGGCCTAGTGGCAAGCCGAGCTTGATAAGCTCCTCAAGAAGGGTAGGTCAAGTGTGAAATCCCACAAGCTATGAATTCCTTAGGGCCACCCTCTAAAGTTCGATCGACCCTCGACTCAACCAGTTGCACATAGGACTTTCTGAGGAGCGGTGTGTGACCGAGATATTAGTCTCACCCGAAGGGTGGGGACACCCATGATAAGCAACAAAAAAAAGTTGTTTCTTGACTTCCCACAACATAGGAACAAATAACAACAAATCTTTTACCAAAAAATTTAGGACTGGCTAAATGAATCTTGCTCCTTTGTTTTCACATTTTTTAAATTCTAAGTCTTTTTTGATTGAAAGTGAGTTCATATCTCCTTTTACTTTCTTCTGAGTCTTCCGCTCACTCTTTTATGATCTTCGAGTAGAATGTTTCTTTTGGATCTTTAATTTCCTTTGACATATGTCATACATCTTGATGTAGAATTTCTAGTATCCAAGCAACCAAACAATAGTTTCATTTAATATACGTCAGATTCTCCTCTTTTTTCCTGCTCTTAAAAATATCTGAGTTTGAGATGGTGACCCAACACATCCATTGAATATCAAGTATTTAGATGTAGGATTGTTATCTATGAATTAATCCTAGTCATTGAAATTTGAATTTACAGAGTCTGGATAATGTGTTTGTTTGTAAGGCATTTTTCTTGAGTTGAGTCATGATCAAGGGTGGAGTCAGGATTTTCTTATAGTGAGACAAACTATAGTTGTCCGATAAGATTAAAGAACATGAAGATGAGTGGTTTTTAGGAAAAAATTCTAGGATTTTTTTTGGTAGAGATTGTAGAAAAAGGCATTTAGGTCATTTCTTACTAGTCTATGAGAGAAGACCTAAGTGAAAGGGAAATGTCATCCAGGAGTGGGGGCAATTGCCAAAAGCTTGTTTTTTTTTTTTTTTTTTTTTTGGGGGGGGGGGGGGGGGGGGGGGGGGGGGGCTCAAAATATATCAAATTATCAAGAGGTTGACCTAATTTTATTTTATTTTAAATGTGGGGGCAAGTGCCCCCATAGTAAATCTGCCCCCATCATGATCCCGACCATCACCCCTATCGAAAGTCAAGTTCGGGGGAGGGGAGGGGGGAACTCAAAATATATCAAATTATCAAGAGGTTGACCTAATTTTTTTTTTTTTATAAATGTGGGGGCAAGTGTCCCCATAGTAAATCTGCCCCTATCATGATCCCGATCATTAAGTAAAAATTGTTTAGCTTAGTGATGCCCAAATTAAATAAACCCTATCGAAAATCAAGTACTGAAAGTACTAGAAATAATTTTATAACCATTACCCTATCCAAAACAACAGTATCAATTGAAATTAATTAATGAGACTAATCCTCATTACGAATATTCATATTAGAATCTCGTATCGAGACACATTTATTGTTTAGCAATACAATCAAGAACTTATTGAAACCCTAACAAAAGAACAACTATACCAAGAATCCAAAACCCTATCAAATATTACAAATGGAATGAAATGAATGATCAAATGTGCATATTGGCTTATCACTCCACTTGTATTCCTGTGTCGTATACCTCCCCAGCTTTCCAGTCCTGAGGTATATTATTGGTGGGCACAGCCCATGTCTCGTCTCCTTCGTCAATATCGCTCAACAACATTCTTATGGATAAAGGTCCACTTGGGGGTGAGACAACAGTCCATACCGCTCCATAACTCCGATCCAACAGTTTGCATGAGAAGTTTTGAGTCTGCAATTTTCGAATTACCAATCGTTGTTAAAAATATTTGTCCTTCCACTAAAGTATCATTCTCACAAAAAGAAAAAAAGAAATTTTTTTTTTAATATCTAGCATGAGCTTGTTTTCCGAGTTGACTCAGTAAATTGGTGCAATTGAATTTTGGGGTCGAGTCACCTTGAAATCCAATAGAGTCAAGTGGACTATGTGAGTTTCAAAACTATAGGTTTCCGAGTCGACTCGTCTTAGAAAACTGAATTGTAGAGGAGTGGGAGAAGAATTTAACATTACCTCACATAGCTGTACTGCAGTGACATCGTTCTTGCCTTGTTGATACCTTATAACAAAGGCTAAGTAATGAGGGTAGTTGCTGTTCTCATCAATCTTTATGGTGATGTTTCTGTTTGGATAGCTGCATGAAACCCTACAACAGAGGAACCTCCCATGTCAGTGTGTTACATGCATGCATGTCTTATAGTTTTTAAGCTATGTTTTAAAACTCTGCCCAAAACTTGATGGAACCAATTTACTGAGTCAACTCCAAAAATACACTGAGTTCTGTAAAAGTCCAACTCACCGAGTTATTATGCTATATATAATGATTTTGTGGAGATTGATAAAAAAATTAATAATAATTATTAAGTATTTATAAATTTAATCATTTTGTTTGACTTGACTGAGTTGACTCAACATGATGGACATTTGAATCAAGTCAATTCTATGAGTGTCGAGTCGATTTGGAAGAGTTAAATAAATGTATTAAAATTTTAAAATGCTTTAAAAATAATTTTAACATTATAAAATTTAGAATATATTAATTTCTGTTTTTCTTTTTAAAAACATTAAATAGAAGTTGCCACCTTGGTGAGTTGGTGAAGTCTACATGTAGTAATGCCAACCTGGGATCAAAATCAAACCTATAATAATAATAATAATAACCATCATCATCATAATCATCGTGATAATCTGACTCTAGCTCTTTTTTGTACGCTCTCTGACCTGGCAATTCACAGAACCGTAAATCTTTATCCTTGTGTATCCGAAAGCAAAGGATCTACGATTGTGTGATGGGCGCGTACAAAAAAGAGAGTCGGATTAACCTGACTCTAATAATAATAGCTTAGTAAACCTTCTAATATTCAGAGTAGACTCGAGCGAGTTCGTTTTGACTCGATGAGAGTTTTAAAACATTTATGGTTTTAAGACTTTGATCTCATGTTATGCTCTTACCGTCTGTATTCAATATCAACCACGCCAAGGTTTAGTAATGACGCAGCTGCATCTGTAGTTTGAGCCATCCTTCCAAAGGCTCCTCGAGTCATTATGAAGTCAGTGCGATCACTTGCACCATGATCAGTGATGACTACATTTACTCCCTTGTCCGAGCAATAATTACTATTGGTGCATCTCACCTAGTGAAAAATAAACAAGTAATTAACAAGTTTCGTGGATAAGTAATTGTCTAATAATGAGCAAAGATGTCGTTATGCTCAAGAAGATCTATTGAACTCATAATTCATCATATACTTTTTATGAATTTCAATTAAGGACCAATATGATTGTGCATGTCAAAAGAGTAGGAAAATTATTTCATTTGGAAAATCTAATTTAAATGGCGTATGCCTGTGGTCGCTACACATGCATGTCCAAAGGAATTCAATTTTCAAATCAAAACGATTTTCCACCATATGAGGGAAAATATTTTTCCACCTCCTAATATTATTCTCTTACATTAGACCCACCCCCAAAAATCTAAAAATCATAATTTTAAAACTTGGATGTGTCCATCCTTTCATGTCAAGTTGACAACTAGAGCCGGGATATGACAAGTTTATATATATATATATATTTTAAATATTTTAAAATAAATAAAAATAATTTTTTTCAATGATGGGGTGTCTGAACCCGTCCAACCAACAAAGGTGAGGCAACTGGCCTCTTAAAGTATCATATCTCACCAAAATCCTTTACATACATGTAATACCCTAGAAATCACACCTACCAAGTAAGTAAGGATAAATCCCTATAAAGGACCAAGGGCCTTGAAGACCTCTCCTTTTTTTAGGGAGGCCCTGACCACTGACAAAAGTAGAATCGTGATAATCTAACTCTCTTTTTTGTACATTTTTTGACCTAATAGTGCACATAATCATAATTAAATCTTTTTGCTTACAATTATGTGAAAGAAGAGCACCAAGAGCATTTGAAAAAGAACATCAAATTATCATGACTTATAAAAATAAGTATCTTGTGTTCATAAAAATCGTATATATAGTCAAATAATTCCGTTGAGCTTTTAACCTAATTTAGTGCATTTAATTTTGAGTTGATAAGTTGACTTGATAATTTGCCGAGTTGGCTCCATCAAGTTTTGGTGCTGAATCACCCCAAAATCCAATTGAGTCAAGTCGATTCAGCCAGGTTTCAAGTCGAGTTTCCAAGTTTTAAAACTATTCTAAAAGCTATGCCAACTCTTTTTTTCTTTTTTTTGAATAGGTGAAAACGAAACTGAAGAATCCATTTTCTTAAAGAATTCATTTTTCCAAGGAAATCAAATTCTCAACAAAAGAAAAAAAAACCATTCTTTACCTGGTAACATGCACCACACCCTACACCGTCCCTGTAGAGATCTGATGCTGCTGATACATCCCCACCATTGATTGTTGCTCCGAATGAACCGAACCCACACGCTCCATCTGCGAAATAAATAAGTCAAAAAAAAAAAAAAAAAACCATAAAAGCCGACTTTCCTCTAATTTTTTCCTTTTTCTGTCACCTTCTGTTCCATGTTCGTCCGAGTTCGGGTAGTACGCGGCACGAGAATGAATGAAACAGTCGTTACAAGTTGCGGAATCCGCTGAAGTTCCACTAAGAATCAAATATACAAGGAAGAACAAAAAGGTATGAAGAGGGAGGAGAGACATTGTAGGAAGAAGAACTGAGAAACCTTGAAGCAATGAAGCAAAGAAGAAAATATGGTGGGGAAGAGGATGATGAGGAGAGAGGACTTGAAGTATATTTATAGTGAGTTCTCTCTCTCTCTCACACATTTTTTTAATGGTAAAACTATACTTTTGAAATTCTGTTAAGAGGTTTGGTAGAGTGGAGGAATGTTGTTGTTAATTGACTTGCAAATGAAGAAGGACCCTTAGCAACCTTCTTAGACTTGCAATTACTTTTAACAAATAAACATGATTTATTATTTTTTTTTCTCTCCTTATTATTATTATGTTTTTTTTGTTTTACCTGTTGTATTGCAATTTTCCCTCCTATGTTGAATGGTTTGGTGTCTTAACTTAGAAAAAAAAAAAAATCACTTATATAGTTTTAGAAGCTAGAACCCATTGAGTCAACTCACACAAGTCGACTTGATTGGATTTTGAGGTGACTTGACCCCATGACTCGATGCAACCAACTCGTTGAATCAACTAATTAATTGAGAAGAGTTAGCTCGAAAATACACTGATGAATTGGGTTAGAAACAGTTGTGTTACTACGCGGCGATATATTTAAGATTTTCTTGGAGAGCGAAAAAATATTATTTAATTTAAAATACTAAAGTTCTAATGTTTTAAAATTTATAACCACCATGGGGGTGGCTGAATGGTAGTAACTTGGGGCCAAGGAATCTGCTCTTTCTATGGTCTCAAGTTCAAATCCCACTACCCATAAAAAAACCTTGGTGGCCACGCACCGCTCCACGTAGTGGGGTATAGCCTGAGTGCGGGGCGTAGGGACTAGTCTGGTGCGTGCAAACTGGCCCGGATACCCTTCGTTATCAAAAAAAAATAAAATTTATTGATCGTTTTAATTAATTTTTATTTGACTCAGTTGAGTCAACTCTTGAATCATTGACTTGATTTGATTTGGATTTTTTTTTATGTCGGGGGTGTCTAAACAGTAGGGGCGAGGTAATTGGCTTCTTAGATCACCATATCTCGTTCAAATCCCCTGAGTGCATGCAATACCCCATAAACTACACATACCAGGTAAGTTAGGATAAATCCCAATATGTGGCTAATGAGGAAGCTTGAACTCAAGATCTAATGGAAGACCCTACTTAGCCACTATACCTAACACTCGTTGGTTGATTTGATGAGCTTTCTAGTTGAGTTGAGCCCTGCGTATTAAAACTACACGTAATTAAGTCTAAAATTCTTTCACAATTTTTAAAAATATCTTGAAAATAAATGATAAATTTGTGATATTTCACACATTCTTTGAGATCATTTGTGAATCGTGTAGAGTGAATCAATGGCATACAAAAAGTGTGGGGTAAAAGAAACTTTTTTTTTTCTTTTTAAATTTGATCAAATATGTATCACCACAAGATAAGCATCACTCTAAACTTTGATCTTCAAGATGCAATAGATATTAGTCGAACTTGAATTCAAAACAATGTACATAGATTCTCTCATGGTCACGACTAAGTAAAGGAGCCAAAACATCTCCCCGGGAGGTTCAATGGTAATTTCAAATCCAATAAGCGATGAGAGGTCATAAGTTGTGTTGTTGATACCCAATATGAACAATATTTCCTTAGGGCCACCCGTAAGGATGTTCCCTCATTTACTTGGTGCGCGTAATGTGTGGGCGTTGCATGTGCCCGGGGGAGGGTCCCTTATGCCTTGGTTCCATCCTCAGTTCATCCGATCCCCCTAGTCGGACGTAAGTCCAAACACCTCATTATTAGAAAGAAAGAAAAAAAAAATGTCAAAACAAAAGGAAAGATATTAATTTAAAGGTTAGGATGTAGGTATAAATGTTTGCCGAACTTGAGTTCATAGTAATATACAAAGGTACTCTCACGATTCTGACCGAGTTAAGTAGCCAAAACAAAAGGGAAGACATTAATTTAAGGCCGGGATGTAGATATAGATATTTGTAGGACATGAGTTCATAGTAATATATAAAGATTCTCTCATGAGTCATGATTACGAGTGAGTAAAGTAGCCAAAACAAAAGGGAAGATATTAATTTACGGTTGGGATCGAGTGACTCGTGACAAGATAAGCATCACTGACACATCCAACCTACGAGACCACCAAAACATAACAGATGATATTAAGGGTCAAGATTTAGACAGATCCTGATCACACATATCCCAATAATATATATCTCTAGCTATAATAAAATCCCATGTCTGGTTTTGTGTTTTAATTATCAAGATCATGTATTAAATTGAGTCAATTTTCATTGTCACACGATCCCAGCTCTAAAGTCAAATCCTTAAAATCATAAAATAAAATAAAAAAAATCCTAATGTCACGTACAAACCTTTAAAATTTTTCATGAAATTAGTATAAAGAAAATATATAAATAAGACAATAAAATTAGAATGAGAGTACATGAAGTGAACCAAGAAGAATACTTGCACTTGTCATCTGACTTGAATGGTGGAGTGTAATCAATAAGTACTCCTTTGACATAAAATCGAGGTAAAATCATGAAAGGATTACGACTCAAGTCCCATATCTCAAAGTGCATGAAAATCAAAATTTCTATAAAAAAAGGCATTTGAAAACCAAACTATAGTCAACTTTTTGTGGTAATTGTCTATGTTTAGCTGTAAAAAAAATAATTAAGTTGACAATGTTGGGATCGAACCCTTGGCTTATGGGAACACTACTTGGCGTCTGGATCACGAGGCTATCGGTTTTGACCATAAAACTTACCTACCTCGGAAAATATTGAAAGAAGAATAATGTCGAAATTTCAAGGGGGAAGGAGGGGGACCTTAGTTTGGTGGCAATGCACTATGGTGCTCAAATCCCTTTAGCATCCCCTCCCTAGTAATAATGATGACACCTGACCAGGGATTAGGTTTATTGAATGCTTTCGAAGGTGATGGGAAAGACCCACGTCTTTATCAAAACATCACATTGTCCCCTCTTGTACCTTGTCTACTTAAGAGAGCTTCTATTACCATACTTACTTTTACTAAAAGCACCCAAAGATGTGTATTAGTTTATGGTGATTTACATATGGATTGGACTGCGGTTAGTAAAATTTGGTGTGGCAATTGAATCTCTCTTATTTAATTGGATGAATCTCCATTTCGTGCTCTGATTACGATGAAATTCCTAGTTTGGTATTGTTTATCTTAAAAACATGCATTCATCATTTTATAACTTACAAACCCTAGAGTTTGTCACTTTTGATATCTACGAATTCATTGGTGTACCAATGAAGTCATTGCTTATAAAAGGGACAAATTCACTCGTCATGAATGTCTTGAAAATTAAAATGAACAATGCACCGAAACTAGAATTTGGACATTAGTTGTGCACGTTTTGAAAAAAAAATCCTTTTTTAAATTGTGTTTGCTTCTTCAACTTGAGAGTTTTTATTGATAACACACCAAATAAGGATATAGATACACCAAAAATGATTTTTTTATTTTAAAAAAAGAGAGAAATTTGAAAACAAACGTGACAACAACCCGACAACAATCAAACTTTGGATTCTTCCTTGATTAGTTTATCGCTATATAGTCATTTTTAATAAATAAAATGATCATTCAGACTCCAAATTAAACACCTATTTAATTTGAGTTGTGCTGGTGTAACATTGTGAGAGACATCAGTTGACGTGGATGTGTATTAGAACCATAGACACTTTTTATCGAGATACGAGTGAGATCTCAATGAAAGCATCTATGGTTCTGTGCACACCAATGCCCCTCACGATGTCCCTCACAATGTTACTTCAGCATTATTCATTTAATTTAGAGACCTATTGCCACATCGACTTTTACTTATGGAAATGCATTAGTTAATGAAATTACATATCACACCCCGAAGAGGTGAATAGAGGGGGAAATTTCTCTTCGTCAAACTCTTTGGAGAAAAAGAAACTTTTTGTAAAAAGAGGTGGAAGAAGAATGAAGGCTCAATATTTTTCTTATGAAGCAGTAGTAGTAGTAATAGTGGTGGTGGTGTGATCATAAAAGGCAAAGATAGATCGACTCCAAAGATTAATGCATTGAGTCGTGTAAATTGGTGCGCTCGAACGTATGTGATTGATACGAGGTTGATGTGGCAAGCGCACAGAACCATAGATCTTTTTCTTCAGGATACTCAAAGAAAAAGATCTATGATTTTGTGCACTTGCCACGTCATCACCGCTTATGTTTTAGCGTGCCCTTTTATCATTAGTATAATACATTATAAGTAAAAGTTTGTATGATAGTTCTTATTATTTAGATGAGTAATGACAGTGCAGCCCACACACCACACTCATTAGGAGCATATCGATCCGATATAATTTTAATAATTTAAATAAAATATTATCAAAACGCCCTTCTCTGTCGGCAAGTATTTTAAAGTATTAATCTTCTAACTAAGAAGAAGAAAGTAAGGGTACAATAATTTAAAAACAAAGAATGATTAACTGCATCTAGCTGACATTTTGATTTGGAAGATTGATGTATTACAAGTAAACATTGGTGCGACAATAGAAGTTTTCTTGATTTTGAACAGTGCACACGTCACATCAATTAGAGGCCCATTGACACCCAAGTGTATTTTTGATTGAAATATACACTTGTTGGCCAAAGGGGTATCCCCGACTTGGTGAAAATAAGTCTCTTTAGAGGCCCACGTTGAACCCTCAACCCCGTGTGCCAATATCCAAAGTCTGCACTCGATTTCGAACTCACGACTAAAGAGGAGTAAACTCTTTTCGCTACATCTTACCCCGAACCACACCCTTGATGTGCTAAATGAAAGATATTATACATTGATGGATTTTTAGTGTGGAAATGGTGTTTTTCTTATTTACTGAATAGGGGAATCTGGTTAGGCAGACTTGGACTATGTGATGGCAGACCAGGCAAAGGAAGACTCCCTAAAAAGTTCACAAGGTTGAGTGACATAAAGATCCATATGAACACATCAGCAATGACATGGATAGCAATTTAAGGGTGTGGACCCCCAAATACTTAGGATATATATCTAAGTGTCATTTTCAAAGTTATATAATCTAGTCTTTGTTTTTATCAAGACCCTATACATCTTGGCACTCTTTCAATGATTTAGACCCAAATTAAGGTTTGGGATTGGTAATCAAAGAACAAAAACAAAAAAGGGTTTGGGGTCTTCTTTACTGAGACTAAGGGTGTGTTTATTGCTTTGTGGACTTTTGATTCCACATGGAAAATCGGATTCTCACAGCAAAAATAATTGGTTGGAATCTATTGCAACCAATATAAGAGAGTCCGACTTAAATAAAAATCAATTATTTTCAAATGAAGAATAAGATGGGCATATCACATTTTCATCAAAATTTTGATTTTTTGACAGATTTTTCTAGCAATCAATCAACCCTAAGACACTCACACATGTACATACATGCAAAGGCATGCCTGCTATGCATTGCGAGACATGTTCTTGGGGTAATATTTGACAAGTAATGAACATGGTCACAAAGTTGGAATACGGATTTAAAACGGCAAGGAAAAACTTATAAAAAAATCATAGAAAACACAAAAAAAAAAAAAAAAAAATCTATATATTTAATAATACATAATATATTGTTTTTATTTATTCTATATTTCCAATATATAATGTTCTCAAACATAAACATGTTATGATGCCAAAAAAGGTTTATGTATATATGTTCTAATATATTTTTTCAATAATAAATTATTGAAAAAAATGAAAAATCATAACATCATGATATTATAATCAAATCCCACATTAAAAAGAGAAAGTGTTTAATTTTAATTTTATTTTTTTGAAAAAAAGTTGTTTAAAATGAAAAAAAAAAAAAAAAAAAATGTTACTTTATATATATATATAAGAAAGATGTGATTTTTTCAAAAAGTCGAATTTGTTTTATTATTTTAATCTTCGCCTCTACTCCCTCACCAAAATCCTAGCATTTTCTTCCAAAATTTGTCAGTCTTCAAGCTCTTTGATGTAAACCCAACTAATACATCAAGAAAAACTTAGGTATTGATAAGCGATAATTTGATATTAACATTGTCTTCTCGACTTCTCAGTTCTCATTAGGGTTTTCATCATCTCAAATTTAAGGTTTTTGTAGGGACTCTACATTATTAGATCTAGTTTTTTATTTCAATTAGGATTTTAGGCGTAGTTTAATTATTGATTTCGTTGATATTTTAGTCAGAGTGGAATTAGTAAATTGTTAAGAGACTCTTTATTTATATATAGATATAATTCCATCACTAAAATAATAAGTGAATATTTCATTTAAGCACTCAAAATCACCCTTTCTCTCGTTTGAGTGGGACAGTTAGGAATTAGATTCCTAACAATTTTAAGACTATTTTAGTAATTTCTTACAGTTGTTCAAGTTCAACCATGCTATTAAAAACAGTTTCAACTGCAAACAATTGTTACAAACCAAGCTTATAGGCTTTCACTCTAAATTCCACAATTTAGGGTCTTGTTTTACCAAGATGATGACAAGGAAGACTTGGAGAGACAATGCAGACCCTTAGAAGAGGCGACAGAGCTTCAATTTCAGTTGATTACAAATAGGCTTAATCCAATTTTATTCACGATGTAGAAAAGTGTTGAAGTGTGTTTATAGTATCATTGAATTGATGAAGCATGAAATATGTTTGATCTAATTACTCAAACAGATTTGGCCGCTTGGAATTCAATTATTTCTAGGTACACTCAAATGGGTTGGGGAGGAAAGCACTTTAGTTGGTTTTACGAATTCAAGATGAGGAAGGATGATGGCCTACTTCAATCACCATTGTTAGAGTAACTCCGACGAGACTCCATAATGACTAGGCATTTTATTATAAAGAGTCATTGTGGATATTCAAGGGGTATGCATTCCAACAAAACTATCCAAAATGGCTCTCCATAAATCTACAATCATCGGTCATCTTCTTTTGCCTATGGAAAAAGCTTCTCTAAAAAATATTTCAAAATAGAGAGTCGGATGCAGAGTACATTGGAGTCCCTTCAAGGTCCTTGGCTCTCCAAAACGATAGTTGGGAGGGGATGTAAAGCTCGAGTGCATTGGAGTTGCTCTTACCAATTTGTCTATTTGTGAAGATGTTGGATCAACTGTGAATATTTCAGTTTCTCTCATCATGTAATCAAAATGCGTGTTCGGTCTATTATGACCCAGATCAGATCAATTTTGAATTGATTGAATATGTAGTCAGATCGATTTTGGTTCAACAATTTAGTGATCCTATTGGATCCAAATCATATAACTTAAAAACTGGATCGGATCGGTTTGATATTGATCTGGTATTGAACCAACTCATGCCAACCCTGGTTTGGAGTTTGGAGTTTGGACAACATGAATGTTTTGTTGTGTGTGGGAAGTATGGTGCATGACTCATGCACATTATTACAGACATGAGCACACAAAGATTGAATGGTTTGGGTTGACTGCATTAGGAGAAGTTTTACGATCTCGGAGAGAAAAGCAAAAGACATGTATGACGACCATGATAGCAAGAGAATGATACCCCACAATTTAATACTAGATGGTGAAATAAGTTGTTTCTTGGAACCCCAAGGGTTGGCCTAGTGGCTAGCCGAGCCTTGATAAGCTCCTCAACAAAGGTTAGGTCAAGTGTGAAATCCCACGAAGTTATGAATTCCTTGGGGCCACCCTCTAAGGTCCGGTTGACCCTCGACTCAACCAATTACACGTAGGACTTTCTGAGGAGCGGTGTGTGTGACCAAGAGATTAGTCTCACCCGAAGGGTGGGGATACCCATGATAAGTTAAAAAAAAAAAAAAGTTGTTTCTTGGCTTCTCACAACATAGGAACAAATAACAACAAACCTTATACCAAAAATTTTAGGACCGGCTAAATGAATCTTGCTCCTCCGTTTTTACATTTTTTAATTGAAAGTGAGTTCATATCTTCTTTCACTTTCTTCTGAGTCTTTCGCTCACTCTTTTAGGATCTTCGAGTAGAATGTTTCTTCTGAATCTTCAATTTCATTTGACATATGTCATATATCTTGATGTAGAATTTCTAGTATCCAAGCAACCAAACAATAGTTTCATTTAATATATGTCAGATTCTCCTCTTTTTTCCTGCTCTTAAAAAAATTTGAGTTTGGGATGGTGACCCAACACATCCATTGAATATCTAGTATTTAGATGTAGGATTGTTATCTATGAATTAATCCTAGTCATTGGATTTCGAATTTACACAATCAGGATAATGTGTTTGTTTGTAAGGCATTTTTCTTGAGTTGAATCATGATCAGGGGCGGAGCCAGGATTTTCTTATAGTGGGACAAACTCTAGTTGTCCAATAAGATTAAAGAATACGAAGATGAGTGGTTTTTAGGAAAAAAAATTCCAGGGTTTTTTTGGTAGAGGTCGTAGAGAAAGGTATTTAGGTCATTTCTTATTAGTTTATGAGTGAAGACCTAAGTGAAGGGGCAATGTCATTCAGGAGTGGGAGCAAATGCCCCCACAGTAAATCCGCCCATCATGATCCCAACCATAAAGTAAAAATTCTTTGGCTTCGTGATGCCCAAATTAAATAAACCCTATCGAAAATCAAGTTCAAAAGGACTAGAAATACTTTTATAACCATTACCCTGTCCAAAACAACAGTATCAATTGAAATTAATTAATGAGACTAATCCTCATTACGAATATTCATATTAGAATCTCGTATCGAGACACATTTATTGTTTAGCAATACAATCAAGAACTTATTGAAACCCTAACAAAAGAACAACTATACGAAGAATCCAAAACCCTATCAAATATTACAAATGGAATGAAATGAATGATCAAATGTGCATATTGGCTTATCACTCCACTTGTATTCCTGTGTCGTATACCTCCCCAGCTTTCCAGTCCTGAGGTATATTATTGGTGGGCACAGCCCATGTCTCGTCTCCTTCGTCAATATCGCTCAACAACATTCTTATGGATAAAGGTCCACTTGGGGGTGAAACAGTAGTCCATACTGCTCCATAACTCCGATCCAACAGTTTGCATGAGAAATTTTGAGTCTGCGATTTTCGAATTACGAATAGTTGTTAAAATTTTTTTATCTAGTATGAGCTTGTTTACCGAGTTGACTCAGTAAATTGGTTCAATTGAATTTTGGGGTCTTGTCATCCAATTGAGTCAAGTCGACTATGTGAGTTTTAAAACTATAGATTTCCGAGTCGACTCGTCTTAGAAAATTGAATTGTAGAGGAGTGGGAGAAGAATTTAACATTACCTCACATAGCTGTACTGCAGTGACATCGTTCTTGCCTTGTTGATACCTTATAACAAAGGCTAAGTAATGAGGGTAGTTGCTGTTCTCATCAATCTTTATGGTGATGTTTCTGTTTGGATAGATGCATGAAACCCTACAACAGAGGAATCTCCCATGTCAGTGTGTTACATGCATGCATGTGTTATAGTTTTTAAGTCATGTTTTAAAACTCGGTCCACAACTTGAGGGAACCAAGTTGCCGAGTCAACGTGTTGACTTTTCTCAGTCAACTCCAAAATGCACCGAGTTCGGTAATAAGGTCCTCCTCACTGAGTTATTATGCTATATATAATGATTTTGTGCAGATTGATACAAAAATTAATAATTATTATTAAGTATTTATGAATTTAATCATTTTGTTTGACTTGACTGAGTTGACTCAACATGATGGACATTTGAATCAAGTCAATTCTATGAGTGTCGAGTCGATTAGGAAGAGTTAAATAAATGTATTAAAATTTTAAAATGCTTTAAAAATAATTTTAACATTATAAAATTTAGAATATATTAATTTCTGTTTTTCTTTTTAAAAACATTAAATAGAAGTTGCCACCTTGGTGAGTTGGTGAAGTCTACGTGTAGTAATGCCAACCTGGGATCAAAATCAAACCTATAATAATAATAATAATAATAACCATCATCATCATCATCATCATCGTGATAATCTGACTTTAGCTCTTTTTTGTACGCTCTCTGACCTGGCAGTTCACAGAACCATAAATCTTTATCCTTATGTATCCGAAAGCAAAGGATCTACGGTTTTGTGATGGGAGCGTACAAAAAAGAGTGTCAGATTAACCCGACTCTAATAATAATAGCTTAGTAAACCTTCTAATATTCAAAGTAGACTTGAGCGAGCTCGTTTTGACTCGACGAGAGTTTTAAAACATTTATGGTTTTAAGACTTTGATCTCATTTTATGCTCTTACCGTCTGTATTCAATATCAACCACGCCAAGGTTTAGTAATGATGCAGCTGCATCTGTAGTTTGAGCCATCCTTCCAAAGGCTCCTCGACTCATTATGAAGTCAGTGCGATCACTTGCACCATGATCGGTGATGACTACATTTACTCCTTTGTCCGAGCAATAATTACTATTGGTGCATCTCACCTAGTGAAAAATAAACAAGTAATTAACAAGCTTTGTGGATAAGTAATTGTCTGATAACAAGCAAAGATGTCGTTATGCCCAATAAGATCTATTGAACTCATAATTCATTATATACTTTTTATGAATTTCAATTAAGGACCAGTATGATTGTGCATTTAAAAAGAGTAGGAAATGATTTCATTTGGAAAATCTAATTTAAATGACATATGACTACAGTCACCACACATGCACGTCCGGTGGATTTCAATTTCCAAACCAAAATCACTTTCAACCATATGAGGGAAAATATTTTTCCACCTTCTAATATTATTCTCTTACTTTAGAACCACCCCTAAAAATCTAAAAATCATAGTTTTAAAACTCAGATGTGTCCATCTTTTCATGTCAAGTCAACAACTCTAGAGTGAGAATATGACAAGTCAATAAAATATTTATTTATTTTTAAATATTTTAAAATAAATAAAAATAATTTTTTTTAATGATGGGGTGTCTGGACCGTCCAACTAACAATGACAAGGCAATTAACCTCTTAAAGCATCATATCTCACCCAAATCCCTTAGGTACATGTAATATCCTATAAACCACACCTACCAAGTAAGTTAGGATAAATCCTTATGAGTGGCCAAGGGTTTCAAACTCAAGACCTCTCCTTTTTTTAGGGAGGTCCTAACCACTAATAAAAATAGAATCATGATAATATGACACTCTTTTTTGTACGTTTTCTAATCTAGCAAATTGCAAAATCATAATTAAATCTTTTTTATTTGTGTATCCCAAAATAAAAGATTTACGATTTTGTGAAGGGAACGTACAAAGAACATCAAATTATCACGACTTATAAAAGAATTTATCTTGTATTCACAAAAATCGCATCTATAGTAAAATAATTCCGTTGAGCTTTTAACCTAATTTAGTGCATTTAATTTTGAGTTGATAAGTTGACTTGATAATTTGCCGAGTTGGTTCCAACAAGTTTTGGTGCTGAATCACCCCAAAACCCAATTGAGTCCAAGTCGATTCAGCCAGGTTTCAAGTCAAGTTACCAAGTTTTAAAACCATTCTAAAAGCCATGCTAACTCTTTTTTTTTCTTTTTCTGAATAGGTGAAAACCAGACTGTAGAATCCATTTTCTTAAAGAACTCATTTTCCAAGGAAATCAAACACAACATGAAAAAAGCCCATATTCCATGGTCCAAGACGTCGAATTTTTCATCGTCGAATATATATATATATATATATATATATATATATAGGGGACGGTTCGAGGGACGTGCTGAAAGCCAGCTGAGAAACAGAGGATTGGGAGTCGTTGGATATAAAAGAAACAATGGTCTGGATTGCATGATACGTCAAATCGTTTCTTTTGAAACAAAGGTAATAAATTTCAAATACCTCCTTTTATTTTGTTTTAATTGTTTTTTTCTATTTAAAACCCTTTTTTATTGAAATTGTTCTATGGAAAGATACCCACTTTGATTGGGTCTCTGTCTAGTCTTGAAGAGCTCTATCTAGCCAACAACCGTCTTCAAGGTCCAATCCCAGAGAGCTTCAATGGGTTGATGAGCTTAAAAAGGCTTGAACTTCAAGAGAACAAGCTATCATGTGAGTTTCCCAACATGGGTTCTCTAAAAAACCTCTTTTTCTGAGATTCCAGCAATAATGGTATCTTAGGAAGATTTCCTGCTACCTCCTATATCCATCAAGTCAAGAAAATAGAATGAGGGGCCTCGAGAATCTGTCAAAAGTGGAGTAAATTTCACCTTAGATGACACACCCCCTGTCTCCAAAAGGAAGGTATCCTGTTGAGCTTGACACGGTTGGAAGACCATATGAGAAAATCCCTCCATATTTTTTAGTTGTCTGAGACACAACCAACAATTTGTCATGGCCGAGGCCAAGCAACTCAGCAGCCAACCCAAAGAGCCCTCTGTTTTGTTGCCTGCAACCAAATTGGAATTTCGGGAACACATCCGATGGAGATAGGGTTAGTGTTTCTTGTGCAAAGTATCCTAAAGAGTATGATCGATCGCCATATTGGATACCGTAAATTCAAGTAGAGGTGGATTTAGAACACTTAGGAATAGTGCTCATGGCCGATCTGAGTTGATAGCACTCGGTAGTTTTGCATGAGATGTCGGAATACGATGTTGACTGAGATGGATCGAAGATTGGTTCTTGTTGTCAATAGCATGATCTAGTGCATGGGTTTGAAACCGGGCTCTGCTAACGTGAGCCTGGTGGATAAGAGGGTTTTAAATAATAATAGGTGTCCAATGAGTTTCTTCTTCTGTAAAGGTGGAGTTCAGAATTTGTGTTAGACAGTGAGACAGTGAGAGAGATAAGAGGGTTTTAAATAATAATAAATAAAAAAATAATAATTAAAACAAAAAAGAAGGAGGTATTTGAAATTTATTATCTTTGTTTTAAAAGAAACGATTTGACGTGTCATGCAATCCAGACCTTTGTTTCTTTTATATCCAACGACTCCCAATCCTCTGTTTCTCAGCTGGCTTTCAGCACGTCCCTCGAACCGTCCCCATATATATATATATATATATATATATATATATATATTTTACGGCCAAATTTGTCAAATTAATGGAAGATGAGAGAAATTTGACACCTTTAAACCATCAAAGATGGGGAACATAACAAAACTTGAAGGCACTTGACAGTGAAAATTCGATTTCTACAATTTGTGGGCCTTGGCCTGTCGAAATTTCCTCTAGAAAATTTTAATTTTCAGATAATGATATTCTCCACAAAAAAAAAAAAAAACCATTCTTTACCTGGTAACATGCACCACACCCTACACCGTCCCTGTAGAGATCTGATGCAGCGGATACATCACCACCATTGATTGTTGCTCCGAATGAACCGAACCCACACCTTCCATCTGCGAAATAAATAAGTCAAAAAAAAAAAAAAAAACCATAAAAGCCGACTTTCCTCTATTTTTTTTTTTTTTTTTTTCTGTCACCTTCTGTTCCATGTTCGTCCGAGTTTGGGTAGTATGCGGCACGAGAATGAATGAAACAGTCGTTACAAGTTGCGGAATCCACCGAGGTTCCACTAAGAATCAAACATACAAGGAAGAATAAAAAAGTATGAAGAGGGAGGAGAGACATTGTAGGAAGAAGAACTGAGAGACTTTGAAGCAATGAAGCAAAGAAGAAAATATGGTGGGGAAGAGGATGATGAGGAGAGAGGACTTGAACTATATTTATAGTGAGCTCTCTCTCTCACACACACATTCTTTTAATGGAAAAACTATACTTTTGAAATTCTGTTAAGAGGTTCGGTAGAGTGGAGGAATGTTGTTGTTAATTGACTTGCAAATGAAAAAGGACCCTTAGCAACCTTCTTAGACTTGCAATTACTTTTAACAAATAAACATGATTTATTATTATTTTTTATCTCCTTATTATTATTATTATTTTACCTGTTGTATTGCAATTTTCCCTCCTATGTTGAATGGTTTGGAGTCTTAACTTAGAAAAAAAAATCACTTATATAGTTTTAGAAGCTAGAAACCATTGAGTCAACTCACACAAGTCGACTTGATTGGATTTTGAGGTGACTTGACCCCATGACTCGATGCAACCAACTCGTTGAATCAACTAATTAATTGAGAAGAGTCAGCTCGAAAATACACTGATGAATTGGGTTAGAAACAGTTGTGATACTACGCGGCTATATATTTAAGATTTTCTTGGAGAGTGAAAAAATATTATTTAATTTAAAATACTAAAGTTCTAATGTTTTAAAATTTATTGATCGTTTAATTAATTTTTATTTGACTCATTTGAGTCAACTCCTGAATCATTGACTTGATTTGATTTAGATATTTTTTATGTTGGGGGTGTCTAAACCGTAGGGGCGAGGCAATTGACTTCTTAGATCACCATATCTCGTTCAAATCCCCTAAGTGCATGCAATACCTCATAAACTACACATACCAGGTAAGTTAGGATAAATCCCAATATGTGGTCAATGAGGAAGCTTGAACTCAAGATCTGATGGAAGACCCTACTTAGCCACTATACCTAACACTCGTTGGTTGATTTGATGAGCTTTCTAGTTGAGTTAAGCCCTGCGTATTAAAACCACACGTAATTAAGTCTAAAATTCTTTCACAATCTTTAAAAATATCTTGAAAATAAATGATAAATTTGTGATATTTCACACATTCTTTAAGATCATTTGTGAATCGTGTAGAGTGAATCAATGGCACACAAAAAGTATGGGGTAAAAGAATCTTTTTTTTTTCTTTTTAAATTTGATCAAATGTGTATCACCACAAGATAAGCATCACTCTAAACTTTGACCTTCAAGATGCAATAGATATTAGTCGAACTTGAATTCAAAGCAATGTACATAGATTCTCTCATGGTCATGACTAAGTAAAGGAGCCAAAACATCTCCCGGGGAGGTTCAATAGCAATTTCAAATCCAATAAACGGTGAGAGTCTATAAGTTGTGTGGTTGATACCCAATATGAACAATATTTCCTTAGGGCCACCCGTAAGGATGTTCCCTCATTTACTTGGTGTGCGTAATGTGTGGGTGTTGCATGTGCTTGGGGGAGGGTCGCTTATGCCTTGGTTCCATCCTCAGCCCATCCGATCCCCTTAGTCGGATGTAAGTCCAAACACCTCATTATTAGAAAGAAAAGAAAAAAAAATGCCAAAACAAAAGGAAAGATATTAATTTAAAGGTCAGGATGTACGCATAAATGCTTGTAGAACTTGAGTTCATAGTAATATCCAAAGATACTCTCATGACTCTGACCGAGTTAAGTAGCCAAAACAAAAGGAAAGATATTAATTTAAGGCCGGGATGTAGATATAGATATTTGTATAACATGAGTTCATAGTAATATATAAAGATTCTCTCATGAGTCATGATTACGACTGAGTAAAATAGCCAAAACAAAAGGGAAGATATTAATTTAAGGGTGGGATCGAGTGACTCGTGACAAGATAAGCATCACTGATACATCCAACCTACAAGACCACCAAAACATAACAGATGATATTAAGGGTCAAGATTTAGACAGATCCTGATCACACATATCCCAATAATATATATCTCTAGCTATAATAAACTCTCATGTCTGGTTTTGTGTTTTAACGATTGAGATCATGTATTAAATTGAGTCAAATTTCATTGTCACACGATCCCAACTCTAAAGTCAAATTCTTAAAATCATAAAAAATAATCCTAATGTCAAGTACAAATCTTTAAAATTTTCCGTAAAATTAATACAAAGAAAATATATAAATAAGACAACAAAATTAGAAGGAGAGTACATGAAGTCATGAAGTGAACCAAGAACAATACTTGCACTTGTCATCTGACATAAACGTTGGAAGTACCCCTTTGACATAAAATCGAGGCAAAATCATAAAAGGATTATTACTCATGACCCATATCTCAAAATGTGCATGAAAATCAAAATTTCTATAAATAAATAAAAAAAGCATTTGAAAACCAAACTATAGTCAACTTTTTGTGGTAATTGTCTATGTTTAGCTGTAAAAAAAATAATTAACTTGACAATGTTGGGATCGAACCCTTGGCTTATGGGAACACTACTTGGCGTCTGGATTACAAGGCTATCGGTTTTGACCATAAAACTTACCTAACTAGGAAAATATTGAAAAAAGAAAGATGTCGAAATTTCAAGGGGGGAAGGAGGGGGACCTTAGTTTGGTGGCAATGCACTATGGTGCCCAAATCCCTTTAGCATCCCCTCCCTATTAATAATGATGACACCTGACCAGGGATTAGGTATATTGAATGCTTTCGAAGGTGATGGGAAAGACCCACGTCTTTATCAAAACATCACATTGTCCCCTCTTGTACCATGTCTACTTAAGAGAGCTTCTATTGCCACACTTACTTTTACTAAAAGCACCCAAAGATGTGTATTAGGTTATGGTGATTTACATATGGATTGGGCTGCGGTTAGTAAAAGTTGATGTGGCAATTGAATCTCTCTTATTTAATTGGATGAATCTCCAATATAATGAAATTCCGAGTTTGGTATACTGTTTATTTTAACTACCAATACATGCATTGGTCATTTTATAACCTACAAACTCTTTGAGTTTGTCATTTTTGATATCTACGAATTCACTGGTATCAAATTCATTGGTATACTAGTGAATTCGTTGCTAATAAATGTGACGAATTCACTTGACATGAATATTTTGGGAACTAAAATGAACAGTGTACCGAAATTAGAATTTGGACATTAGTTGTGCATGTTTTGGGAAAAAATCTTTTTTTAATTTTGTTTGCTTCTTCATCTTGAGAGTTTTTATTGATAACACACCAAATAAGGATATAGATACACCAAAAATGATTTTTTTTATTTAAAAAAGAAAAAAGAGAAATTTGGAAACAAGTGTGACAACAACCCGACAACAATCAACGTTTGGATTCTTCCTTGATTACTTTATCACTATATAGTCAATGTTTTTAAAACTCGAAGAACTTCTCACTCGATTAGAAACCTGGTTAGAGTGCAATCTTTAATAAATAAAATGACCATTCACACTCCAAATTAAACACTTATTTAATTTGAGTTGTGCTGGAGTAACATTGTGGGGTGACATCGGCTGACGTGCATGTGTGTTAGAACTATAGATACTTTTTATTGAGATACGAGTGAGATACTAATGAAAGCATCTATGGTTCTATGCACACCAATGTCCCCTACGATGTCCCTCACAATGTTACTTGAGCATTATTCATTTAATTTAGAAACCTATTGTAACATCGACTTTTACTTACAAAAATGCATTGGTTAATGAAATTACACATCACACCCGAAAGAGATGAATAGAGGGGAAATTTCTCTTTGTCAAACTCTTTAGAGAAGAAGAAACTTTTTGTAAAAAGAGGTGGAAGAAGAACGAAGTCTCAGTATTTTTCTTAAGAAATAGTAGTAGTAGGGGTGTGATCATGAAAAGCAAAGATAGACCGACTCCAAAGATTAATGCATTGAGTCGTGTAAATTGGTGCACTCGAATTAACGTGGTCAATATGAGATTGATGTGGCAAGTGCACAGAACCATAGATCTTTTTCTTCGGGATACTCAAGGAAAAAGATCTATGATTTTGTGCACTTGCCACGTCATCACCGCTTATGTTTTAGCGCGCGCCATTTTATCATTAGTATAATACATTATAAGTAAACGTTGGTATGATAGTTCTTATTATTTAGATGAGTAATGACAGTGCAGCCCACATACCACACTCATTAGGAGCATATCGATCCGATATAATTTTAATAATTTAACTAAAATATTATCAAAACGCCCTTCCCTGTGGGCAAGTATTTTAAAGTATTAATCTTCTAAATAAGAAGAAGAAAGTAAGGGTACAATAATTTAAAAACAAAGAATGATTAACTACATCTAGCTGACATTTTGATTTGGAATATTGATGTATTACAAGTAAACATTGGTGTGACAATAGAAGTTCTCTTGATTTTGAACAGTCCACACGTCACATTAATTAGAGGCCCATTGACACCCAAAGTGTATTTTTGATTGAAATATACACTTGTTGGCCAAAGGGGTATCCCCGACTTGGTGAAAATAAGTCTCTTTAGAGGCCCACGTTGACCCCTTGTGCCAATGTGTCAATTTTATCCAGTCTACACTCAATTTCGAACTCACGACCAAAGAGGAGCAAACTCTTTTCGCTACGTCTTACCTCAAACCACACCCTTGACGGGCTAAATGAAAAATATTATACATTGATGGATTTTTGGTGCGGAAATTGTGTTTTTTCTTATTTACTGAATAGGGGATTCTGGTTAGGCAGACTTGGACTATGTGATGGCAGACCAGGCAAAGGAAGACTCCCTAAAAAGTTCACAAGGTTGAGTGACATAAAGGTCCATATGAACACGTCAGCAATGACATGGATATCAATTTAAGGGTGTGGACCCCCAAATACTTAGGATATATATCTAAGTGTCATTTTCAAAGTTATATAATCTAGTCTTTGTTTTTATCAAAACCCTATACATCTTGGCACTCTTTCAATGATTTAGACCCAGATTAAGGTTTGGGATTGGTAATCAAAGAACAAAAACAAAAAAGGGTTTGGGGTCTTCTTTATTGAGACTAAGGGTATGTTTATTGCTTTGTAGACTTTCGATTCCACATGGAAAATCGGATTCTCACAGCAAAAATAATTGGTTGGAATCGATTGCAACCAATATAAGAGAGTCCTACTTAAATAAAAATCAATTCTTCTCGAATGAAGATAAGATGGACATGTCACATTTTCATCAAAGTTTTGATTTTTCGATGGATTTTTCTAGCAATCAATCAACCCTAAGGATATGAATGATGTCAAGAGAGAATGATTAAAGGAAAATGCAATTTTCCACATACCCGACTTGATCATAGAACTTCAGGGCAGAAAAATACTTTGACTGCTAATGCGGAAAAATGATCAGACATTCACAAACATGTACACACATGCAAGGGCATGCCTGCTATGCATTGCGAGACGTGTTCTTGGGGTAATATTTGACAAGTAATGAACATGGTCACAAAGTAGGAATACGAGTTTAAAACGGCAAGGGAAAACTTAAAAAAAAATCATAGAAAACGAAAAAAAAAAAAATGTATATATCTAATAATTCATAAGATATTGTTTTAATTTGTTCTATATTTCCAATATATAATGTTCTCAAAGATTATTATACATGTTATGATGCCAAAAAAGGTTTACATATACATGTTCTAATATATTTTTTCAATAATAAATTATTGAAAAAAATGAAAAATCATAACATCATGATATTATAATCAAATCCCACATTTAAAAAAAAAAGTGTTTAGTTTTTTTTATTTTTTGAAAAAAACTTGTTTAAAATGAAAAAATCGTGATTTTATATTTACATATATATATAGATGCTATTTTTTCAAAAAAATCGAATTTGTTCTATTGTTTTAATCGTGAGAGGTATAAGACGCATTTTTTTTTTCTTAAAAAAGCACAATTTTTTGTTGCCATGGTAGTAAATGAGAAAAGATTATTCACAATAGCGTTAAGCATATGGAATGGGGGTGGAACCAAGATTTTCTTTTAGTGGTGGCAAACTTATAGTTAATTGGAGGGGGAGGGGACAAAAATTGGAGGGAGTGGGGGCAACAGGGCCAAACGGAGCATATCAGTAGTTCAAAATACATGGGTATCTCGAATTTAAGCATAAATTCAAGGGTATCTAAAATGCCCAAAAGAGTTGAGTGGGGGCAATTGCCCCCAATGTCTCCTTACTAGCTCTGCCCCTAGTAAGGAATGACTTGTAAGTGCCCAAACGCACCACACATTGTGTATGAATACGATGGCTTTGCCGCCTAGAACTATAATTAGTTTCTTTCAATCAATGAGGAAAATGAAGTTTCAGGAAAAGAAAAAAAGACAAAACTACAATAAAAAGTGATCATTTTGAAAGGATAACATCAGTCAATGAGGAAAATGAAGTTTCAGGAAAAGAAAAAAAAGACAAAACTACAATAAAAAGTGATAATTTTGAAAGGATAAGGCCAACCACATTGCATTGATCCATACGATACATTTGAAACATGTTGATATCCTTATCCTTGCATCTTGCTTCTCTCATAATACAATCCTCTTTCCACATAGCCTTCCTTTCTACTCAATCCACAATAGTAAATAAGAATAAGAGAATATTAAAAAATATGTATATTAAAAAAAAAAGAAAGATAAGAGTAATTAGTTGTGACTCGATCTCTAAAAGAATCTTTTTGTCGCTAATTATTTATTGAAAAAAATTACGAAGCTCAACATGAGGGCAGAAAAAAAAATTGTAACTTGATATCGGAGATATCCCTATTATTTAAATGGAATTATTTTAGAATTATGAGTCATTTTCATTGATCACCAGATCCCGACCTATTTCTCAATGAAACGTTGAGCAAGATTGAGAGTGAATCAACTATAATAAAATGAAACAACTCATATGTAATAAAGATTGGTTTAGTAAAGAATGAAAAAAAAAAAAAATTGTAACTAATTGATTTTGTAATTTTTAACAAATGTAATTATCCTTTTAACTTCATTTATGTAGAAATTCTCAATATGTGTATGATCGTAATGAAACTCAACTTGAAAGATGGACCTAGACCCTATCAAGCCTGATTAGATTCCATGTCTCCATCATGAATAAGAGTACTGGCATTGAAAGAAAAATCTATTTATTCGAATGGATGTCGATATCAAAATCAATAATATTAAAAAGGATCCTAACCTTATTAAAGCGAGTCGGGTATCTGGGTAATGGGAGAGTATTATGCCAAAATGTTTGAACCAATGTAATCATTTCTTGATGCCCACCTACGTCCCGTTCAGAGAACTACAGATCATTTATCTCGGGATATATATAATTATAAATCTTTTTCTTGTGTATCCCGAGACAAATAATCTACGATTTTATGATGGGGTGTGTGTTAGAGGGGGCGTCATATTATCACGACTTTGTTTTTTTAATAGAGTAAAAAAAAAATAGTCGTGATTTCTAGCGCCTACTTTGACACACACCCCTTGATCCATAGATTTTTATCCCTCAAGATACACAACTATACATCCCCATAAATATGTGCAATTGTGTTTCTCGGGGAAAATAATTTACGTCAAGGGGGTGTGTGCCAGAGGGGGGCGTCAAAAAATCATTATTCTTTTTAATATTTACAAAAATGGTTGCATACATAATTTCATAACTACTTTTACCAAGACAGTTATATATATATATATTGGAATGCTAACGTCCAATACGTCATGGGGACGTATTATTGAAACAAAAATGTTGGACATTGCTAACGTCCCTATGAGGTCTTGGATGTTAGCATTCCCCATATATATATATATATATATGGGGAATGCTACTTCGGTAAGACGAGCAACCCTTAAACTAAAAAAAAAAAGGTGACCATCCCCCTGCCCTTATTTCTGCATTTCATTCTCTATTTGGCTCGTCTAATTTAAAATGAGAAAGGTCTTGGATGTTAGTGTAGACACCCAAATTTAAACGAGTCCTTAATACAAAATGTCCAAAAATACTCAAAAATTGGAATGGGCCTCAAGACTCGAACTCTCAAAAAACTTGTTTATTTGTCGAAATAAATTGTCTAGGACCCCTTCTTGCTTGGCCCATGGTCTAGGAACCTTCCCCCCTTTTCTTACCATCATCACCTCACCTCTCAACTCAACCCTAATCAAATTCAACCAAACTCAATCCTACACATACTCTAACCCTGTCAATTTCAACCCAACACATAAGCCCTTTGAACCTAAAACCCAATCCAAAACCTAAGCCCAAGTCACAACCCAAGCCCAATAATCACAACAAATCACCATAAGATATCAATGATCATCACAATATAACACATGTCACCACCACAACTCACCTCCATAATTCATCTACCAATTACATCACATTTATATAAAATGCCAATCTACCCACATCTCAACCCACACCCATATCATAACCTACCCCTTTCATTATCTCTAAATCCCTTATCACAAGCCACTCCCACATTCTTTCCCCTAATTAATTCACCTAATACACACCCTTACATCTCTTTGACACATGTCACTATCTCTTCCACCCTCCCAAAAAAAATTAACAATCACTCTTTTATACCACCATTCTTCTAACCAAAATCTACTACATTCAACTCACCTAACACTCAACTCAAATGGGTTAAAAGATCTAACTCATTTGAATCAAAAGAAACCTACTTACACCCCCTTCCACAAATACCCTTCACCCAATCCTAAATTTCACACACTTTATTCATAAACCTCAGATCATTCTACACTTTACCATTTCACCTCATTCTACCCCTAAAAATCCTTCTAAAGTCCTATAACCCTCCCCTCCCCCTCCCAAACTCTCAACACAATTTCCCCCAAGATTTGACTCTCCTATCAAACTTCAACACTCTCCACTATCTCAACCTCTCTAAAACCCTTACTCAACTCTTCTAAAATTAACTTCTTCACAACCTTAAATCAATATTAAAGAAGCATTATCCATTATCACCTTCAAGGCTTAAAAGTTCGAAGTTAAGAAGCTCATCACTTAAAGGTCAAGAAGAAGACTCAAAAAAGAGGAAGAATAAGGTAGGGTGTGAAAAAAAAAATTAAAAAAAAATCCTCTGCCCCCTTCCATAATCCCATTTCTACTTCTCCCCTCTCATTCTTTTTATTATTATTTTTAGATTGACTCTAAGATGTAATCCAAACCCTTCTCTACTTCTTGTAGATTGGGCTTCAACTCGATCGAAAGGATAAAGATTGAAAACCCCTTTTCAAAATTATCTCTAAAAAATCCCTACACTAATGCATATATCATAAAAATATTTCAAAACTAAGTTATTAGGCCCTTTTATTATAAAAATAGGCCCTTGACCAAAAAATCTAGATTTTTCAAGATCTTCCAAGGTATGGACCATGATAGGACCTTTTCTTCAATAAGAAAACCCTCATTGTTTTAAATTGAAATCGAAGTCCTTCTTACTCGAGGATACAAATTGGATTTTTCTGATTTTTTTTTTCTAAAATTGATCGAATCCAATGTTACCATCAATAATGGAGGGAATAATGTGTTTAACACCTTCCTTATTCCCTAATATGGATCCCCTTACCTAAATCTTAGGTGGACCAACATGTTTATCCATATGAGAGACACTACTAAAATAATTTTTACAAAACTACTTTTCGGTTGCCCATTTACACCATTTTCTAAAAAATAATAGTGGTGACTCCATATCCAAGTAATAGAGATCATCGAACTCAAAAATCTCATGTCTATAATTAGCATTGTCCAACATTTTTTTTTCAATAATACCCTTTGTTTTATTTTTTAGTGAAAAAGACTGGGGCATATTAGTCTTTTACACTATAAATACATTTATTATGCCATTAATAAATGCATTTATTATGTTGGTATTGATTGCCAAAGCATTTACTATAAAAATATATATTTAATTGAAAATACTTAAATGATCATAGCATTTATTATGTAAATAAGTATTTATTGTATAAAAGATCAATACATCCTTTACTTTTTCACTAGGACTTAAAATGGGTTGAATTTTATCCGAAAATCGAGTGAACCGAATTCAATTTTTAGTGGATTTGATTTCTTTAAGCATATCTGAATTAAAATATGAGTTACATATGGGTTGATGTCCTTTGGCCCGAGTCGGATACGGGTCGAATAAAGACTCATCCCTATATCCGAATGATATTTTATTTTGTATATTGTATGTTACATTTTTTATATATTTTTAGTCTATCATTTATCAACAAATGAGTATTAGGTGTAGTGGTCAAAGCTTCTTTTCAAAAGGAGAAAAGTCTTGAGTTCAAATCACATTTAAGCCATATTTTTTAATAAAATACTTTGTAATTGTTTGAAATTATCCGACCCGAATCAATTAATTCAATTGGATCAGACTCGAATATGGGTTTAGTGAAAGTAAAAAAATCGGATATAATTTGAGCTAATAGGATTTGAGTCGGATTTGGACCCGAATTAAAAATCCAGATATGGATATAGGTAAACGCATATCCAACCTAAACCTAACTTGTTTAAGTCATCTTTTTCACTAAGAAACAAAACGGTGAAAAAAGTGTTAGACAATGCTAACGTCCCCAAGACGTATTAGACGTTAGCATTCCCCATATATATATTACCATGTATTTGTTTACTCTTCAAGTGAACCTACATTCAACTTAAGGGCATAAAGGTAAATTTAATAACTCTATTGTATATAATGACCGTGCA
Source organism: Akebia trifoliata (assembly GCF_017979445.1). Classification (NCBI taxonomy): domain Eukaryota; kingdom Viridiplantae; phylum Streptophyta; class Magnoliopsida; order Ranunculales; family Lardizabalaceae; genus Akebia; species Akebia trifoliata. The sequence continues at coordinate 36,364,790 of NC_141385.1, read as the reverse complement.
TCAAGTAATTGTGTTTTCATGAAAACAATTATGAAATTGGGTATAAAGTGTAGGTTTAGTAATTTTGTAAAACACATGGCTAATCTAGTAATTTCCCACACCCTAAGTGATTGAAATTGAATATCTCGACTTATTCTATTACATGTTGGAAAATTTATGTGGGATTGGGTCTCGAACCTAAGAACTAATCCCATCCCAAAAGAAATGTGCATTATTAAAAAAGAAATTCCTAAAGGGCTTAGAGTTGTCTACCTTTAACTAACTTATATAATGTTTTATACAATCCAATTGTTGAGATTTATCCTTAGAATATGTATCTCCGAGATATGCATTATCAAGATATGCATATAAATCTTAACTGTTAAATATTGTATCTAAACGGTTGGGATCATGCGTTTTTTCATTAGTTAACGGATTCCCAACCCTTTATACAAAGGAAAATCCTAGAGGGGTTTTCTTTTTCACTGTGTTTCATACTGCATTGTGAAAGCGCCCTTGATCCGCGGGGTGCGCGGATCCGCTTTTGACCCTTGAGGTTTGGGAGTCGCCACCTAGTTATTACGGTCTAGGAACCAAACTGACTCTAAAAAAGGCAAACATTACTAATCTACGAAAGAAAAAAAAGGGTCAGGGGATCACGTTACGAGGTTGGAAGGTGTTAGACACCAACCCGGCCCGACCAAAGCCGGTCTCTACTAATTTCCCAAATAAATTACATTGCTAAAAGACCTAGATAATAAAAAAAATTAAGAAATTATACATTTCCGAAGACAACTTTATCGTTCCCTCAGATCTGATTGAGTAACTCCTTGTATAGTACTCCTCGCTTCGTTCTGTCTTCGGATCTGATTTCTGATCTCCGCGGCAAAGTATCTCTTTCTTAGATCTGGGTTCTTTGAATTTTATTTTATAGATTTTGGGTGTTTTTGAAGGGCTTTTAAGTGTTTTTCAAGCTAAAATCGAAGTATGGGTGTTAGGTAAGGAGTTGGGGCTTCAAAACTAGGGTTTATGGGAGGTTAGGGGAACTTTTTGACCTACTTCTCTTAGGGTTTTTGATTTGATACGAAAATAGGGTGTGAGGACCCCTTTTTATAGATTTTTTCTAGAGTTGATTTAGATAGAATTAATGTTTAATTAGAATTCTTTTAGTTAGAGTTGTATTTTAGTTAGAATTATTTTAGGTAGAGTTGTATTTTAATTAGAATTGTTTTAGGTAAAGTTATATTTTAATTAGAACTCTATTAAATAGAGTTATTATTTAATTAGAACTTTATTAGGATTTTGACTTTTGGTCTTAATTGATTGACTTTAAGATTTTGACTTTAGTCTTAATTAATTAACTTTAATTTTGAATTTAATCTTACTTGATTGACTTTAATACCTTGACTTTATTCTTGCTCAATTGACTTTAATTTTTTGGAGAACTCTCCTCTTTATATTTTTAATTCTTTGGACCCCCAAATGGAGGGGTCCTTAAAGAAAATATCTTGCGAACCCTCAACAATTTTGCCTGAGAGCCCGATTGATCGATTTTTTTAGTTCAAAATTTTAAATTAATTTCATTAATGTTTCACTTTAATTATTTATTAATTTCAAAATTTTTAATTATGAAAATTGTGAAATTACCGTTTTACCCCCGGAGAGGACTTTTCGCGTTTTAAGTCGGTTTTTTATGCTCCAAGATGTTTTAGAATCGATTTTTCGTAAGGAATTCAATGAAAATATTGAATTGTGTCATTTATGAAGTTTTTTGTGTGAAATGATCGTGAAATTTATGAGGGTCATTTTCGTAATTTTGTTAAATTATGTTAAAATTGGCGAAATGATTTATTTGATTTCGATTTATTGTTTTATGTGTTTGAAAGGGTTTTCCTAAGCGTAATGTAAGCTCTAGGGATATTTTAAGTTTAGGGGTATTTTGGTAATTTGATAATTTTTTAGTGATTTTTATCGTGAAGCTTCTTTTTGTTTGAAAAATAATGATTTCTAAGCTTTTGGGGTTATATTTTCCTAGCGTAGCGTGGTTTCTACAGTTTTGTTAATTTGAGATACCTCATCCGAATTTCTGAAACATATCTGATAACAAAATAAAGCATTTGAATAATCATCCATCATTGGGAACCGTTGCGATTGGTTTGACGAGTTGATTAATCAGGCGAGTGCAAAAATGGGGTGTCTACACATTGATGTAGTGGTCATAGATGTATTTCCTCGAGATACAAGTGAAAAGCATCGTATGGTTATATGTGCACCTCCTTGTCAGCACAGTGTGAAACGTAGTGAAAAACAAAGTCCCCACAACACGACTCTTCTACAAATGTTATGAAGCCAAACTTCCCTATTTTCATTTGAACTATAAACGTTAACTTTGTTTAAGATGTCCAAAATACCCTTATATTTTTTTCAAAACAAACCGGAAGACTTTGCAATTCTTTCAATACTACACCCAATGTTGTAAGTAATGTATGTCTAGTAAAGGTGTCCATTAATCTAGTAAAATCCAGCCCAATAATTATTAATCAGATCGGGTTGAGCAGGTTGTCACATGCCCCGAGAGAGAGATGAATGGGTTGTTCATTTTGGGTGAGGTTAGTTGGGTATCGGGTCAACCTGATCCATTGACACGGTTAGGAGAATAAAGATGAGCATAAACAGCCCAACTCCAATCTCAGCATCTGAAAATGCTTTGGGCTAAACTACTTTGCCAAATTTGGGTTCATTAGCCCAATTTTTTTACAAAAACATGTTTCTCTATACATGTCCAAACTATCTAATACTTTAAAATAAAATCCATCGTGATCCATCATTAGACCAATAATTATTGACTATCAACCCATAATAGAAACTTGATATAAACCACTAGGGGTTAGCTGAGTTGGTAAGACTGACTGGATTTGCTCCTCAAGTCATGCCTTCTAATATTTATATGCCCTTCCATTAAAAAGGTGACTATTTAATATTGTACACGTGTCGAGTCAGATGATATGTGTAATTTATCAAAACAAAAAATAAAAAAACACTTGATATATCAAATTTTATTGATTTACTAGAATATCATCACAATGGAGAAGTTTGCATTGTTAGACCTAGGGTGTCGGGAAGACTGCTATTTCACTCATTCGGAGAGGGATGAACTTATTCGGGGAGGAAAAGACCTCGTTGGTGTTATGCCAGAACATATTTGTAACCATTTGTTATACGTATGAGAAGAACGCCTAGTGGGAAGCAAATTATTTAGTAGCTAATTGATTCTAACATGTGTCAAGACACGTTGGAGCACCCATATCAAACATCATAGCGAATGTCCATGACACATGTCTATCATGTGAGGGCATCCTGAAACCTAACAAATTTTAGTTAAGAGGGGCACCCCATCTTTTTAAACTAGATTTACATATCGATGGAAAGATCCTAGAATGCAACAACAACTGTTTCCAAAATGTTTCTTACGAAATCCATATGGTTTCACTTTATCCACATTTTTTCTTCTTCTGACACCTTCGTTCTATTTTTATTTATCTTCTCATCTCTACAACAATCTTTAAATTATCATTGATTGTCTTGTTTTAAGTAGAAAGTCGAAATCACTCTTCTAAGCTTTCACTTAGTTAACACCATCAAGAGGATTTTGTGACCCGGTAAGCACTGGACTATATCCGAACCAGCCCAAACTCGACCTGGCCTATTGAAAATCCTAATTTTTTAGAGATGCTATTGGCACCCCAACTTTTAATTATTACACAACAATCCATTTGTAAATAACTTCTTAATTTCAAAAGGATTGGTGTGTTGTAAGTAAAAGGAGGCTTGGCAATATAATTTCTCTTAATTATTTATCACACCTATTTAAAGACTAAAACACATCATTCAAAAGTTACAAAAATTTGGTTCAAGTTATTATTGCAAACTTGCAAAAGAGTTATAAATAACACATTGAAACAACATCGAACAGTTCGTTTACAATTAGGATTAGGCCAATATAAAATCTTAAATAAAACAAAGAGAAAATCAGTCACACACACAGACTGGCACCCCTACTTTTGCTTATTCTGAATCATTGACTTAGTTTTTATTTTAACACACCAATATATGCACTTTCAAAAGGATTGGCGTGCTTGAAGAATCTCTCTTTTTAAGGGCAGTAGCCCTTCCTTTTTAGAGAACTGATATTTACAGACCAACTTTTACTTATGACACGCACAATCTAAATGTAAATTTTAATTTTGAAAGGATTGGTGTGTTGTAAGAAAAGGTTGTTGTGGCAATAGAATTTCTCATTTTTCTTGGAAAGAGGACATTTTTGTTTAAAGAAAGGCAGGAGTCCTATTTTGTTTTTGTTTTTTGGCATGGACTATATACACCCACTTTTTTGCTCATTCACCCCTTTTCCAATAAATCGCAAAATTACTTGTCACACCCACTTTAAAAAAAGACAAATTTTGCTTTTAGTAAGAAGTTACTGAAAAATTTATATTGCAACTCGATAGGATCCTACCGAATCCACCTTAAAGGACTCGGTAGAAACTTATTAATTGATGAATTCGGTACTAACTTACCAAATGAAGCTTTGTTTGATTTTTTTTTTTTTTGGCTGTCGAGATTTTCTAACAGCTACTGCAATAGAAGTTGAGGTTTCCACGACCATTGCAAACGTATTTTACAAGTCCTAAGGGGATTGCGGCTTTGACCACGAAATCCTAATTAAAACTTATGTAAGTTCAAAGTAGAAGAAGAAGAAGAAAAATGAGAAAGTGAAAGACTAGTTCTTGGACAAGACCATGGTCTATGGACTGGGCGAAGCCTAGATATTGGCCCAATCTATTGTCTACAGGGATACTTGGTTATAAATAATAATAAAAAATAAAAAAGGATGGTAGGTGAAAGCAGTAAAGTGGGTGTAGACACTCCAATTTGAACGGTTCCATGCAAAAACCCATAAAAAAAATTGTATTTTTAAAATCAAAAGGGCCTAAGGGCTCAAGCCCTCAAAGGTTGTTTTTCATTTCGAATAAAATGCCTTAAACCATCCAATAGTCTTATGGACCCACAAGAAGTTTTATCTAACTTCTAAACCCACTCATCTTCTTAATCCATCATCATTCTAATCTTAAACCTAGAATCTAGTCCTAAGCCCATCTAGAATCCACCACTCATAAACCACGTTTAAGACCCAAACCCTTTTCAACCTTATCTTAAATCAATTTCTAACTTAAACCTTAACTAATTTCAAACCTTTACCCAAGATCCAACCTACAAAAGTCTACTCAAGTCCAATACCCTACTTATGTCCATATCCAAGTCCAACACTACCTTAAAGCCCAATTTAATGTGTAACAAGTTACACAAGTCCATTTTTTTTAAAATGGACATGTGTCACCACCACATTCAACCTCCCAAATCAATCAACCTAACATAATCTTTACCTTCAAAAGCTATACACACCACTCTTCGAGTAAAATGTTTCTTTTGGATCTTTAATTTCATTTGACATATGTCATATATCTTGATGTAAAATTTCTAGCATCCAAGCAACCAAACAATAGTTTCATTTAATATATGTCAGATTCTCCTTTGTTTTCTTGCTCTTAAAAAAATTTGAGTTTGGGATGGTGACCCAACACATCCATTGAATATCTAGTATTTAGATGTAGGATTGTTATCTATGAATTAATCCTAGTCATTGGATTTCGAACTTACACGGTAAGGATATTGTGTTTGTTTGTAAGTCATTTTTCTTGAGTTGAGTCATGATCAGGGGTGGAGCTAGGATTTTCTTATAGTGGGGCAAACTATAGTTGTCCGATAAGATTGAAGAACATGAAGATGAGTGATTTTTAGGAAAAAATTCCAGGATTTTTTTGGTAGAGATTGTAAAAAAAGGCATTTAGGTCATTTCTTACTAGTCTACGAGAGAAAACCTAAGTGAAGGGGCAATGTCATCCAAGAGTGGGGGCAATTGCCAAAAGTTTGTGGGGGAAACTCAAAATATATTAAATTATCAAGAGGTTGACGTAATTTTTTTTAAAAAAAAGTGGGGGCAAGTGCCCCCACAATAAATCCACCCATGATCCCAACCATAAAGTAAAAAATTGTTTACCTTAGTGATGCCCAAATTAAATAACCCCTATCGAAAATCAAGTACTGAAAGGACTAGAAATAATTTTATAACCATTACCCTGTCCAAAACAACAGTATCAATTGAAATTAATTAATGAGACTAATCCTCTTCATATTAGAATCTCGTATCGAGACACATTTATTGTTTAGCAATACAATCAAGAACTTATTGAAACCCTAACAAAAAAAACAACTATACGAAGAATCCAAAACCCTATCAAATATTACAAATGGAATGAAATGAATGATCAAATGTGCATATTGGCTTATCACTCCACTTGTATTCCTGTGTCGTATACCTCCCCAGCTTTCCAGTCCTGAGGTATATTATTGGTGGGCACAGCCCATGTCTCGTCTCCTTCGTCAATATCGCTCAACAACATTCTTATGGATAAAGGTCCACTTGGGGGTGAGACAACAGTCCATACTGCTCCGTGACTCCGATCCAACAGTTTGCATGAGAAATTTTGAGTCTGCAATTTTCGAATTTCGAATCGTTGTTAAAATATTTGTCCTTCCACTAAAGTATCATTCTCACAAAAAGAAAAAAAGAACTTTTTTTTTTAATATCTAGTATGAGCTTGTTTTCCGAGTTGACTCAGTAAATTGGTTCAATTGAATTTTGGGGTCAAGTCAACTATGTGAGTTTTAAAACTATAGGTTTCCGAGTCGACTCGTCTTAGAAAACTGAATTGTAGAGTAGTGGGAGAAGAATCCAACATTACCTCACATAGCTGTACTGCAGTGACATCGTTCTTGCCTTGTTGATACCTTATAACAAAGGCTAAGTAATGAGGATAGTTGCTGTTCTCATCAATCTTTATGGTGATGTTTCTGTTTGGATAGATGCATGAAACCCTACAAAAGAGGAACCTCCCATGTCCGTGTGTTACATGCATGCATGTGTTATAGTTTTTAAGCCATGTTTTAAAACTCGGTCCACAACTTGAGGGAACCAGGTTGCCGAGTCAACGTGTTGACTTTGCTGAGTCAACTCCAAAAATGCACCGAGTTCGGTAATAAGGTCCTCCTCACTGAGTTATTATGCTATATATAATGATTTTGTCCAGATTGATAAAAAAAATTAATAATTATTATTAAGTATTTATAAATTTAATCCATTTTGTTTGACTTGACTGAGTTGACTCAACATGGTGGACATTTGAATCAAGTCAATTCTACGAGTGTTGAGTTGATTAGGAAGAGTTAAATAAATGTATTAAAATTTTAAAATGCTTTAAAAATAATTTTAACATTATAAAATTTAGAATATATTAATTTCTTTTTTTTTTCTTTTTTTTAAACATTAAATAGAAGTTGCCACCTTGGTGAGTTGGTGAAGTCTACGTGTAGTAATGCCAGCCTGGGATCAAAATCAAACCTATAACAATAATAATAATAATAATAATAATAATAATAACCATCATCATCGTGATAATCTGACTGTAGCTCTTTTTTGTACGCTTTCTGACTTGGTAGTTTACAAAACCATAAATCTTTATCCTTGTGTATCCCAAAGCAAAGGATCTACGGTTTTGTGATGGTGGGACCGTACAAAAAAGAGAGTCAGAATAACCCGACTCTAATAATAATAGCTCAATAAACCTTCTAATTGGAATTAATGAAATTTTTATTCAGAGTAGACTTGAGTGAGTTTGTTATGACTCGACGAGTTTTAAAACATTTATGTGTTTTAAGACTTAGATCTTATGTTATGCTCTTACCGTCTATATTCAATATCAACCACGCCAAGGTTTAGTAATGATGCGGCTGCATCTGTAGTTTGAGCCATCCTTCCGAAGGCTCCTCGACTCATTATGAAGTCAGTGCGATCGCTTGCACCATGATCGGTGATGACTACATTTACTCCTTTGTCCGAGCAATAATCACTATTGGTGCATCTCACCTAGTGAAAAATAAACAAGTAATTAACAAGCTTCGTGAATAAGTAATTGTCTGATAATGAGCAAAGATGTCGTTATGCTCAATAAGATCTATTGAACTCATAATTCATCATATACTTTTTATGAATTTCAATTAAGGACCAATATGATTGTGCATATAAAAAGAGTAGGAAAATTATTTCATTTGGAAAATCTAATTTAAATGGCGTATGACTGCAGTCACCACACGTGCATGTCCGGAGGAATTCAATTTCCAAACCAAAACGATTTTCCACCATATGAGGGAAAATATTTTTCCAACTCCTAATATTATTCTCTTACATTAGACCCACCCCCAAAAATCTAAAAATCATAGTTTTAAAAACTCGGATGTGTCCATCTTTTCATGTCAAGTCGACAACTCTAGAGTCAGCATATACCAAGTCAATAAAGTATTTATTTATTTTAAAATATTTTAAAATAAATAAAAATAATTTTTTTAATGATGGGATGTTTGGACCCGCTCAACTAACAAGGACGGGGCAATTGACCTCTTAAAACATCATATCTCACCCAAATCCCCTAGGTACATGTAATTAATACTCTAGAAACCACACTTACCAAGTAAGTTAGGATAAATCCCTATTGGTGGCCAAGGGTCTTAAACTTAAGACGTCTTCGTTTTTTAGAGAAGCTTGGACCACTAATAAAAGTAGAATTGTGATAATCTAACACTCAATTTTATATGCTTTATGGCCTAGCCTAGTAGTTCGTAGAATCATAATTGAATCCTTTTCTTTGTATATCCCAAAGCGAAGGAGTACGGTTTTATGAAAGGAGCGTACAAAAAACATCAAATTAACACGACTCATAAAAGTATTTATCTTGTATTCACAAAAATCATATATATAATCAAATAATTCCATCAAGCTTTCAACCTAACATAGTGCATTTAATTTTGAGTTGATAAGTTGAATTGATAATTTGCCGAGTTGGTTCCATCAAGTTTTGGTGCTGAATCACCCTAAAATCCAATTGAGTCAAGTCGATTCAGCCAGGTTTCAAGTCGAGTTACCAAGTTTTAAAACTATTCTAAAATCCATGCCAACTCTTTTTTTTTTTTTTTTTTCGAATAGGTGAAAACCAAACTGTAGAATCCATTTTCTTAAAGAATTCATTTTTACAAGGAAATCATATTCTCAACAAAAAAAAAAAAAGAAAACCAATTCTTTACCTGGTAACATGCACCACACCCTACACCGTCCCTGTAGAGGTCTGATGCTGCTGATACATCCCCACCATTGATTGTTGCTCCGAATGAACCGAACCCACACCTTCCATCTGCGAAAAAAATAAGTCAAAAAAACGAAAAAAAAAAACAAAAAGAACATAAAAGCCGACTTTCCTCTAATTATATATATATATTTTTTTCTGTCACCTTCTGTTCCATGTTCGTCCGAGTTCGGGTAGTACGCGGCACGAGAATGAATGAAACAGTCGTTACAAGTTGCGGAATCCGCCGAAGTTCCACTAAGAATCAAACATACAAGGAAGAACAAAAAGGTATGAAGAGGGAGGAGAGACATTGTAGGAAGAAGAACTGAAAGACTTTGAAGCAATGAAGCAAAGAAGAAAATATGGTGGGGAAGAGGATGATGAGGAGAGAGGACTTGAAGTATATTTATAGTGAGTTCTCTCTCTCTCTCTCTCTCACACACACACACACACACACACACACACACACACACACACACATTCTTTTAGTGGTAAAACTATACTTTTGAAATTCTGTTAAGAGGTTTGGTAGAGTGGAGGAATGTTGTTGTTAATTGACTTGCAAATGAAAAAGGACCCTTATCAACCTTCTTAGACTTGCAATTACTTTTAACAAATAAACATGATTTATTATTATTTTTTCTCTCCTTATTATTATTATTATTTTTTGTTTTGCCTGTTGTATTGCAATTTTCCCTCCTATGTTGAATGGTTTGGAGTCTTAACTTAGAAAAAAAACCACTTATATAGTTTTAGGAGCTAGAACCCATTGAGTCAACTCACACAAGTCGACTTGATTGGATTTTGAGGTGACTTGACCCCATGACTCGATGCAACCAACTCGTTGAATCAACTAATTAATTGAGAAGAGTCAGCTCGAAAATACACTGATGAATTGGGTTAGAAACAGTTGTGTTACTACGCGGCTATATATTTAAGATTTTCTTGGAGAGCGAAAAAATATTATTTAATTTAAAATACTAAAGTTCTAATGTTTTAAAATTTATTGATTTAATTAATTTTTATTTGACTCATTTGAGTCAACTCCTGAATCATTGACTTGATTTGATTTGGATTTTTTTTATGTCGGGGGTGTCTAAATCGTAGGGGTGAGGCAATTGGCTTCTTAGATCACCCTATCTCGTTCAAATCCCCTGAGTGCATGCAATACCCCATAAACTACACATACCAGATAAGTTAGGATAAATCCCAATATGTGGCCAATGAGGAAGCTTGAACTCAAGATCTGATGGAAGACCCCACTTAGCCACTATACCTAACACTTGTTGGTTGATTTGATGAGTTTTCTAGTTGAGTTGAGCCTTGCGTATTAAAACTACACGTAATGAAGTCTAAAATTCTTTCACAATCTTTAAAAATATCTTGAAAATAAATGATAAATTTAATATATTTCACACATTCTTTAAGATCATTTGTGAATCGTGTAGAGTGAATCAATGGCATACAAAAAGTGTGGGGTAAAAGAATCTTTTTTTTTTCTTTTTAAATTTGATCAAATATGTATCACCACAAGATAAGCATCACTCTAAACTTTGACCTTCAAGATGCAATAGATATTAGTCGAACTTGAATTCAAAGCAATGTACATAGATTCTCTCATGGTCACGACTAAGTAAAGGAGCCAAAACATCTCCCTGGGAGGCTCAATGGCAATTTCAAATCCAATAAGCGGTGAGAGTCCATAAGTTCTGTGGTTGATACCCAGTATGAACAATATTTCCTTAGGGCCACCTGTAAGGATGTTCCCTCACTTACTTGGTGCGCGAAATGTGTGGGCGTTGCATGTGCCAGGGGGAGGGTCCCTTATGCCTTGGTTCCATCCTCAGCCCATCCGATCCCCTTAGTCAGATGTAACTCCAAACACCTCATTATTAGAAAGAAAAAAAAAGTGCCACCACAAAAGGAAAGATATTAATTTAAAGGTCAGGATGTAGGTATAAATGTTTGCCGAACTTGAGTTCATAGTAATATACAAAGATACTCTCATGATTCTGACCGAGTTAAGTAGCAAAAGGGAAGACATTAATTTAAGACCGGGATGTAGATATAGATATTTGTAGAACATGAGTTAATAGTAATATATAAAAATTCTCTCATGAGTCATGATTACGACTGAGTAAAGTAGCCAAAACAAAAGGGAAGATATTAATTTAAGGGTGGGATCGAGTGACTCGTGACAAGATAAGCATCACGACACATCCAACCTACAGGACCACCAAAACATAACATATGATATTAAGGGTCAAGATTTAGACAGATCCTGATCACACATATCCCAATAATATATATCTCTAGTTATAATAAAATACCATGTCTGATTTTGTGTTTTAATGATCAAGATCATGTATTAAATTGAGTCAAATCCTTAAAATATAAATAAAAAATAATATTCCTAATGTCACGTACAAATCTTTAAAAATTTTCGTGAAATTGGTACAGAGAAAATATATAAATAAGACAATAAAATTAGAATGAGAGTACATGAAGTGAACCAAGAAGAAAACTTGCACTTGTCACTTGACATGAACGTTGGAGTGTAATCAATAAGTACTCCTTTGACATAAAATCGAGGCAAAATCATAAAAGAATTACTACTCTTGACCCATATCTCAAAATGTGCATGAAAATCAAAATTTCTATAAAAAAAGGTATTTGGAAACCAAACTATAGTCAACTTTTTGTGGTAATTGTCTATGTTTAGCTGTAAAAAAATAATTAAGTTGACAATGTTGGGATCGAACCCTTGGCTTATGGAACACTACTTGGCGTCTGGATCACGAGGCTATCGGTTTTGACCATAAAACTTACCTAACTAGGAAAATAGTGAAAGAAGAATAATGTCGAAATTTCAAGGGGGAAGAAGGGGGACCTTAGTTTGGTGGCAATGCACTATGGTGCCCAAATCCCTTTAGCATCCCCTCCCTAGTAATAATGATAACACCTGACTAGGGATTAGGTTTATTGAATGCTTTCGAAGGTGATGGGAAAGACCCACGTCTTTATCAAAACATCACATCCCCTCCCAACTTAAGAGAGTTTCTATTGCCATACTAACTTTTACTAAAAGCACCCAAAGATGTGTATTAATTTATGGTGATTTACATATGGATTGAGTTGCGGTTAGCAAAAATTGGTGTGGCAATTGAATCTCTCTTATTTAATTGGATGAATCTCCATTTGGTGCTCTGATTATGACGAAATTCCTAGTTTGGTATGCTGTTTATTTTAAAAACATACATTCATCATTTTATAACTTACAAACTCTAGAGTTGTCACTTTTGATATCTAAGAATTCATTGGTATACCGCTGAAGTCATTGCTTATAAAAGTGACAAATTCACTCGTCATGAATGTCTTGAAAATTAAAATGAACAATGCACCGAAACTAGAATTTGGACATTAGTTGTGCACGTTTTGAGAAAAAACCCTTTTTTTAATTTTGTTTGCTTCTTCATCTTGAGAGTTTTTATTGATAACACACCAAATAAGGATATAGATACACCAAAAATGATTTTTATATTTTAAAAAAAAAGAGAGAAATTTGAAAACAAACATGACAACAACCCAACAACAATCAACCTTTAGTTTCTTCCTTGATTACTTTATCGCTATATAGTCAATGTTTTTAAAACTCGAAAAGCTTTTCTCACCCAATTAGAAACTTGGTTAGGGTGAATTTTTAATAAATAAAATGATTATTCACACTCCAAATTAAACACCTATTTAATTTGAATTGTGCTGGAGTAACATTGTGGGAGACATCAATTGACGTGGATGTGTGTTAGAACCATAGACACTTTTTATCGAGATACGAGTGAGATCTCAATGAAAGCATCTATGGTTCTGTGCACACCAATGACTCTCACGATGTCCCTCACAATGTTACATCAGCATTATTCATTTAATTTAGAGACCTATTGCCACATCAACTTTTACTTATGGAAATGCATTGGTTAATGAAATTACACATCACACCCTGAAGAGGTGAATAGAGGGGGAAATTTCTCTTCGTCAAACTCTTTGGAGAAGAATAAACTTTTTGTAAAAAGAGGTGGAAGAAGAATGAAGGCTCAATATTTTTCATACGAAGCAGTAGTAGTAGTAGTAGTGGTGGTGGTGTGATCATAAAAGGCAAAGATAGATCGACTCCAAAGATTAATGCATTGAGTCGTGTAAATTGGTGCGCTCGAACGTATGTGGTTGATACGAGGTTGATGTGGCAAGCGCACAGAACCATAGATCTTTTTCTTCAGGATACTCAAGAAAAAAGATCTATGATTTTGTGCACTTGCCACGTCAACCACATCATCACTGCTTACGTTTTAGCTCATTATTTTACCATTAGTATAATACATTATAAGTAAAAGTTGGTATGATAGTTCTTATTATTTAGATGAGTAATGACAGTGCAGCCCACACACCACACTCATTAGGAGCATATCGATCCGATATAATTTTAATAATTTAACTAAAATATTATCAAAACGCCCTTCCCTGTCGGCAAGTATTTTAAAGTATTAATCTTCTAAATAAGAAGAAGAAAGTAAGGGTACAATAATAATTTAAAAACAAACAATGATTAACTACATCTAGCTGACATTTTGATTTGGAAGATTGATGTATTACAAGTAAACATTGGTGTGACAATAGAAGTTCTCTTGATTTTGAACAGTCCACACGTCACATTAATTAGAGGCTCATTGGCACCTTTTGTGATTTAAATGAAATATACACTTGTTGACCTAAGGGGTATCCCCGACTTGGTGAATAAGTCTCCCGAGGGGCCCATATTGAACCCTCAACCCCTTGTGCCAATGTGCCAATTTTATCCAAAGTTTGCACTCAATTTCGTACTCATGACCAAAGAGGAGCAAACTCTTTTCACTACGTCTTACCTCAAACCACACCCTTGACGGGTTAAATGAAAAATATTATACATTGATGGATTTTTGGTGTGGAGTGTTTTTTCTTATTTACTGAATAGGGGATTCTGGTTAGGCAGACTCGGACAATGTGATGGCAGACCAGGCAAAGGAAGACTCCCTAAAAAGTTCACAAGGCTGAGTGACATAAAGGTCCATGTGAACACGTCAGCAATGACATGGATAGCAATTTAAGGGTGTGGACCCCCAAATACTTAGGATATATATCTAAGTGTCATTTTCAAAGTTATATAATCTAGTCTTTGTTTCTATCAAGACCCTATACATCTTGGCACTCTTTCAATGATTTAGACCCAAATTAAGCTTTGGGATTGGTAATCAAAGAACAAAAACAAAAAAGGGTTTGGGGTCTTCTTTATTGAGACTAAGGGTGTGTTTATTGCTTTGTGGACTTTTGATTCCACATGGAAAATCGGATTCTCACAGCAAAAATAATTGGTTGGAATCTATTGCAACCAATATAAGAGAGTCCTACTTAAATAAAAATCAATTCTTCTCAAATGAAGAATAAGATGGGCATATCACATTTTCATCAAAGTTTTGATTTTTCGACGGATTTTTCTAGCAATCAATCAACCCTAAGGATATGAATGATGTCAAGAGAGAATGATTAAAGGAAAATGCAAATTTCCACATATCTGACTTGATCATACAACTTCAGGGCAGAAAAATACTTTGACTGCTAATGCGGAAAAATGATTAGACACACACACATGTACACACATGCAAGGGCATGCCTGCTATTCATTGCGAGACATGTTCTTGGGGTAATAATTGACAAGTAATGAACATAGTCATAAAGTAGGAATACGGATTTAAAACAGCAAGGGAAAACTTCGTAAAAAATCATAGAAAATGGAAATATATATATATATATCTAATAATACATACGATATAGTTTTAATTTATTCTATATTTCCAATATATAATGTTCTCAAACATAATTATACATGTTATGATGCCAAAAAAGGTTTACATATACATGTTCTAATATATTTTTTCCATAATAAATTATTGAAAATAAATGAAAAATCATAACATCATGATATTATAATCAAATCTCACATTAAAAAAAGAAAGTGCTTAGTTTTTTTTTTTTTTGAAAAAAACTTGTTTAAAATGAAAAAAATGTCACTTTATATATATATGAAAGATGCGATTTTTTCAAAAAGTTGAATTTATTTTATTGTTTTAATCGTCAGAGGTATAAGACGCGTTTTTTTTTTCCCTTAAAAAAGCACCATTTTTTGTTGCTATGGTAGTAAATGAGAAAAGATTATTCACAATAGCGTTAAGCGTAAGGAATGGAGCTAGGATTTTCTTTTAGTGGGGGCAAACTTATAGTTAATTGGAGGGGAGGGGATAAAAATTGGAGGGAATGGGGGCAACAGAGTTAAACGGGACATATCAATAGTTCAAAATACAAGGGTATCTCGAATTTAAGCATAAATTCAAAGATATCTAAAATGCCCAAAAGAGTTGAGTGGGGGCAATTGCCCCCAATGTCTCCTTACTAGCTCCACCCCTAGTAAGGAATGACTCGTAAGTGCCCAAAGGCACCACACATTGTGTATGAGTACGATAGCTTTGCCGCCTAGAACTATAATTAGTTTCTTTCAATCAATGAGGAAAGTGAAGTTTCAGGAAAAGAAAAAAAGACAAAACTACAATAAAAAGTGATCATTTTGAAAGGATAAGGCCAACCACATTGCATTGATCCATACTATACATTTGAAACATGTTGATATCCTTATCCTTGCATCTTGCTTCTCTCATAATACAATCCTCTTTCCACTTAGCCTTCCTTTCTACTCAATCCACAATAGTAAATAAGAATAAGAGAATATTATATATATATATATATATATATATATATATATATATGTATATATAAAGAAAGGAAGATAGGAGTAATTAGTTGTGACCCGATCGCTAAAAGAATCTTTTTGTAGCTAATTATTTATTGAAAAAAATTAAGAAGCTCAACATGAGGGCAGAAAAAAAAATTGTAACTTGATATCGGAGATATCCCTATTATTTAAATGGAATTAATTTAGAATTATGAGTCATTTTCATTGATCACCAGATCCCGACCTATTTCCCAATGAAATGTTGAGCAAGATTGAGAGTGAATCAACTTTAATAAAATGAAACAACTCATATGTAATAAAGATTGGTTTAGTAAAAATTGAAAAAAAAAAAAACAAAAAATTGTAACTAATTGATTTTGTAATTTTTAACAAATGTTATTATCCTTTTAACTTCATTTATGTAGAAATTCTCAATACGTGTATGACCGTAATGAAAGTCAACTTGAAAGATGGACCTAGACTCTATCAAGCCTGATTAGATTCAATGTCTCCATCATGAATAAGAGTACTGGCACTGAAAGAAAAATCTATTTATTCGAATGGATGTCGATATCAAAATCAATAATATTAAAAAGGATCCTAACCTTATTAAAGCGAGTCGGGTATTTGGGTAATGGGAGAGTATTCTGCCAAAATGTTTGAACCAATGTAATCATTTCTTGATGCCCACCTACGTCCCCTTCAGAGAACTACAGATCATTTACCTCGGGATAAATATAATTATAAATCTTTTTCTTGTGTATCCTGAGACAAATAATCTACGATTCTGGGATGGGGCATGTGTTAGAGGGGGGCGTCATATTATCACGACTTTGTTTTTTTAATAGAGTAAAAAAAATAGTCGTGATGTCTAGCGCCCACTCTGACACACACCCCTTGATGTGGCATGGGCTAGATCCATAGGTTTTTATCCCTCAAGATACACAACTGTACATCCCCATAAATATGTACAATTGTGTTTCCCGAGGAAAATAATTTATGGTTTTGGCACATGCCACATCAAGGGGGTGTGTGCCAGAGGGGGCGTCAAAGAATCATTATTCTTTTTAATATTTATAAAAATGATTGCATATAGAATTTCATAACTACTTTTATATATATAGGGGAATGCTACTTCGGTAAGGCGAGCAACCCTTAAACTAAAAAAAAAAAGGCGACCATCCCCCTGTCCCTATTTCTACATTTCATTTTCTATTTAGCCATGCCTAATTCAAAATGAGAAAGGTCTTGGACGTTAGTGTAGCCACTCAAATTTAAACGGGCCATTAATACAAAATGTCCAAAAATACATAAAAATTGGAATGGGTCCCAAGGCTCAAACTCTAAAAAAACTTGTTTATTTTTCAAAATAAATGGCCTAGGACCCTTTCTTGCTTGGCCCATGGCTAGGAACCTTCTCCCCTTTTCTTACCATCATCACCTCACCTCTCAACCCAACCTTAATCAAGTTCAACCCAATTCAATCCTACACATACCATAATCCAATCAATTTCAACCCAACACCTAAGTCCCTTGGACCTAAAACCCAATCCAAAATCTAAGCCCAAGTCATAACCTAAGCCCAATAATTACAACCAATCACCATAAGATATCAATGATCATCACAATATGACACATGTCACCACCACAACCTATCTCCTTAATCCATCTATCAACTACATCACCTTTCTATAAAATGTCAATCTACCCACATCTCAACCCACACCCATATCATAACTTACCCCTTTCATTATCTCTAAATCCCTCATTACAAGCCACTCCCACACTCTTTCCCCTTAATCAATTCACCTAACACACACCCCCCACATCTCTTTGACACATGTCATCATCTCTTCCACCCGAAAAAAAAAAAAAAAAAAAAATCAATCACCCTCTTACACTACCATTTTTTAACCAAAACCCATTACATTCTACTTACCTAACACTCAACTCAAATGAGTTAAAAGATCTAACTCATTTGGATCAAAAGAAACTCACTTACACTCCCTTCCACAAATACTCTTCACCTAACCTTAAATTTCACACACTTTATTCATAAACCTCATACCATTTCACCCGATTCTACCTCTAAAAGTCCCCTCCAAAGTCCTATAATCTTCCCCCCCCCCCCCAACTCTCAATACAATTTCCCCCAAGATTTGACTTTCCTATCAAACTTCAACACTCTCCACTATCTCAACCTCTGTAAAATTCTTAGTCAACTCTTCTAAAATTAACCTCAATCTTAAATCAATATTAAAGAAGCATTGTCTATTATCACCTTTAAGGCTCAAAAGTTCAAAGTCAAGAAGCTCATCACTTCAAGGGCAAGAAGAAGACTCAAAGAAGAGGAAGAAAAATGTAGGGTGTGGATAATAAAAAGAAAGAAAAAAACCATTTCCCCCTTCTATTATTCCCCCTTCTACTTCTCCCCTCTCATTCTTCTTATTTTTATTATTTTTTTAGATTGACTCTAAGATGTAATGCAAACCCTCCTCTACTTCTGATAAATTGGACTTCAGCTCGATCGAAAGGATAAGAATTAAAAAATCCCTTTTCAAAATTATCTCTAAAAAATCCCTACACTAATGTATACACCATAAAAATACTTCAAGACTAAGGTATCAGGCTCTTTTCTTATGAAAATAGGCCATTGACTAAAAAGTTTATATTTTTCAAGATCTTCTAAGGTATGGACCATGATAGGACCTTTCTTCAATAAGAAAACCCTTATTGGTTTAAATTGAAATCGTAGTCTCTCTCACTCGAAGATACAAATCAGATTTTTTCAATTTTTTTTCTTTCATTCAAAATTGACTGAATCTAAGGTTACCACCAATAGTGGAGGGAATATGGTGCTTAACACCTTTTTTATTCCCTAATATGAACCCCCTTACCTAGATGTTAGGTGGACCAACACGTTTATCCATTTGAGAGTTACTACTAAAGTAATTTTTACAAAACTACTTTTCGAGTGCCCATTTGACCTTTTTTTAAAAAATATGGTGACAACTCCATATCCAAGTAGTAGAGATTTTCGGACTCAAAAATCTCATGTCTACAGTTAGCATTGTCCAACATTTTTTTTTAATAATAACTTTTCTCGTTTTGTTTTTTAGTGAAAAAAACTAGGGCATGTTAGTCTTTTACACTATAAATATATTTGTTATGCCATTAATAAATGCATTTATTATGTTTTTTTTTATAAGTAATAATTCATTCATATAAGAACACCAAGCCAGTCGAGATGACCAGCCTAGCACGACCTTACAATACGGAACTATTCATAAGGAATACAACAAATCCCATCCCAATTAAAAATAAAATCCTCGAAGAAAACCCCCCTAAATTCCTTAAAAATTTTGGATCAAAAGAATATAAAGCCCACAATGGACATAATTGTCTCTCCACAATCTTTCTGCTTTCCCTCGAAGATATGCCTATTTCTCTCAAGCCACACCCCCCAACAGATTGCAAATGGTGTAATACTCCACAACAGTCTCTTCGCACCACCAAACGAGTAACCGGTTGAAGACCAACAAGTAAACAGCTCCTTTAGAGTTTGAGGAAGACAGGATACAACTCCAAACAAATTAAAAAAATGCACCCATATACCATGTGTAAACTTACAATGTAGAAGAAGATGATCTGACGATTCTCCATTATCCATACATAGCACACAACAACTCGCCCCACACAAACCACGTTGCATAAGAAAATCCACCGTTTGAATTCTTCCTAAGGACGCTGTCCATGTGAAGAACGCAACTTTACTTGGAACTCTAGGGCCCCAAATTGAAACATGAGGAAAAGAAATATTTGCATTGTCGCATAAGGAATGATAGAACGAGCGCACCGAAAACTTTCCATCCTTACTCGCCATCCACACTCTCTCATCCTCCCTACTCGAATGAAATTCTAAGCGTAAGGCTCCACCAACTAATCTAACAACATCTTCAAGCTCCAAATTGTCGAGTCCTCTCCGAAAACCAAGGTCCCATGCCCATTCATCGCCTATGGACTGTTGAAATGATGTGATTGGACTCCCTTTTTTTGAGGATATGGAGTACAAATTCGGAAAAACCTCCATAAGTGGTCAGTTTTCGCACCAAATATCTTCCCAAAATCTTACCCGATTACCTTGTCCCACTTTGAATTTAATTCTCGGATTGAACAACGGAATGATCTTCATGATACCTTTCCACATCCCACATCCATGAGGATGTCTAACTGACCCGCTTTCCCACTCCGTCCGTCTGGCGCCATACTTCCCTTCTATGACTTGTCTCCACAAACTATTTCTGTCAGTCCCAAATTTCCAAAGCCATTTTCTCCTCAATGCCAAATTCATAGTCCCGAGTCTCCTAACTCCGAGGCCACCATATTTCTTGTCTGAGCAAACCCGTTTCCAACTCACTAGATGGTGCTTCCTACTCCCAACTCTATCATGCCAAAGAAAGTTGCGAAAAAGCTTATCTAGTCTTTATTCCACACTTCGGGGCAATGCAAGTAGAGAAAGAAAGTAAACTGGGATACTAGATAGTATACTTTTAACCAGAGTCAATTTGCCTCCTTTTGAGAGATAATTAGCTTGTCACGCCGCTATTTTTCGCTCGATCCTTTCCACTATTGGATCCCAGATCTCCACCCTCCTATATGGGGCCCCTAGCGGCAACCCCAAATAAGTAGAAGGTAACCTGCCCACATTCCAACCCATCGAGGCCGCAAGAAGAGTGACACACCTAACCATGCCGATTGGAAATATCTTACTTTTCCTCATATTAACTGGAATACCCGACACCGCTTCAAAGCAACAGAGCATACCACTTAGCCTTCTTGTCTGCTCAATAGAGTCGTCTAGGAAAATTAATGTATCGTCTGCAAATTGAAGGTGCGAAACATTAACATTAGCTCCTACTGAGAATCCTGCAAAGAATCCATTCGAAACCCCTCTCTCCATCATCTTTCCAAGCGTTTCTGCCACAATAATAAATAAGAATGGGGATAAAGGATCCCCTTGTCGAAGACCCCTAGAACTTTTAAAAAAATCATGGGGTGATCCATTCACCAGAATCGAGAAAGAAGGAGAGGACACGCATGTCATAACCCATGATATCCATCTTCTACCAAAACCCATTCTCCCCAACATGTATTCCAAGAATTGCCAACTGACATGATCATAAGCCTTTTCCATATCCACCTTACAAACCACCCCTGCCTTGCCAGACTTCAATCTAGAATCGATACACTCGTTTGCTATTAGAACCCCATCCAGAATTTGCCTCCCTTTGATGAACGCACTTTGACTCCCCCCAATCAACCCTTGGATAACACCTTTTAGTCTTTTTGCAAGGATGCTCATGATAATTTTGTAGCTAGTGTTCATCAAACTTATTGGCCTTAGGTCTTTGATATCTTCCGTCCCCATCACTTTAGGTATCAAGGCGATAAAAGTGCAGTTAGAACCGAGATCTAGCACGCCATCTCTAAAAAATTCCTCAACTACCGCAATGAAATCACCTTTGATGATCTCCCAACAAAATTTGTAGAATTCCACAGGGAAATCATCCGGACCAGGAGCTTTATCATTCTTCATGCTAGAGATAATATCCCAAATCTCACCTTCTTCAACGGACCTTTCCAACCACACACGTTGACCCTCAGAGATTCTATCAAATTGCAACAATTCGGGTTTAGGTCTGATGCGAGATTCGTCGGTATACAACTTCGAGTAGAATTCTACGATTCCTTTGGTGACCTCCTCTTCCCTTTCCAAACATTCTCCATTTACCATTATTTTTGTAATGCGATTGTTTCTACTTCGGGCATTAGCCATACAATGAAAAAACTTCGTGTTGCCGTCCCCTTCTGTAGACACCCCATTTTTGCACTCGCCTGATTAATCAACTCGTCAACCTGATCGCAATGATTCCCAATGATGGATGTGTATTCCATTACTTTATTTTGTTACCAGAAATGTTTCAGAAATCCGGATGAGGTATCTTGAACTGATAAAACTATAGAAACCACGCTACGCTAGGAAAATACGACCCCAAAAACATAGAAATCATCATCTTGCAGACCAAAAAGAAGCTTCACGATAAAAATCACTAAAACTTAACCAAATTACCAAAATACCCCTAACCTCAAAACAACCCTAGAGCTTACGCTACGCTTAGGAAAACTCTTTCGAACACATAAAATAACAAATTCGAATCAAATAAGTTATTTCACCAATTGTAACAAAATTTGACAAAATTACGAAAATGCCCCTCATTAAGTTCACAACCATTTCATACAAAAAATTTCATAAATAACAAAAACTAATATTTCCATTGAATTCCTTACGAAAAATCGATTCTAAAACATCCTAGAACATTAAAAACCGACTTGAAACATGAAAAGTCCTCTCCGGGGGTAAAACGGTAATTTCACAATTTTCATAATTAAAAAATTCGAAATTAATAAATAAAACATTAAATAATTAAAGTGAAACATTAATGAAATTTATTTAAAAATTGGAATTAAAAATCGATCAATCAGACTTTCAGGTAAAATTGTTGAGGGTTCGTGAGATATTTCTTTAAGGACCCCTCCATTTGGGGGTCCAAAGAATTAAAGAAATAATGGAGAAGGCTTCTCCAAAAATTAAAAGTAAATCAAGCAAGACTAAAGTCAAGGTATTAAAGTCAATCAAGTGAAACTGAAGTCAAAATTAAAGTCAATTAAGCAAGACTGAAGTCAAGATATTAAAAGTCAATCAATTAAGACTAAAGTCAAAACACTAAAAGTCAATCAAATAAGACCAAAAGTCATAATAGAATTCTAATTAAATAATAACTCAATCTAATAGAGTTCTAACTTAAAAACAATTCTACTTAAAACAATTCTAATTAAAACACAATTCTACCTAAAACAAGTCTAACTAAAACACAACTCTAATTAAAAGAACTCTAATTAAATACTAATTCTATCCTAATCAACCCCTAAAAACATCTATAAATAGAGGTGCTCACACCCTATTTTCGTATCAAATCAAAAACCCTAAGAGAAGTAGGTCTAGAAGCTCCCCTAGCCCCCCATAAACCCTAGTTTTGGAGCCCCAACTCCTTACCTAACATCCCCCTTTCAATTTTAGTCTAGAAAATCCCTAAAATCCCTCCAAAAATACCCCTAAATCCGCAACAAACTTGAAGAGTTCAGATTCAAAAACAAGGAGATACCTTGATCTAGGAGATCCGAAGTCAAATCCGGAGACAGAACGACGCAAGGGAATACAGTACAAGGAGCTCTTTTTGTCAGATCTGAGGGAGCAAAATCCTTGCTATCGGAAAGGTATGAAATTTTTTATTTTTATTTTTATCTAGGTTTTTAGCAATGTGATATATTTGGGAAGTTAGTAGAGACTGGCTTTGGCCGGGCGGGGTTGGTGCCTAACACCTTCCAACCCCGTAACATGATCCCCGAATTCAGATTTTTTTTATGGTAGATTAGTTATTTTTATCCATGTTAGAGTCAGTTTGGTTCCTAGACCATAATAACTAGGTGGCGACTCCCAAACCTCAAGGGTCAAAAGCGGATCCGCGCACCCCGCGGATCGAGGGCGCTTTCACCTTCCTTAAGCCATCTAACTCTAGACTTCTGTTTCCAGCTAATCTCTTCCATAAGTGCCAACCTTTGGTACTTCTCACGAAGGTTCATTCTCATTGTCCTGTCATCCATCGAAATCGGATTTAACTCTTCCCTTTGGTCTATCTCCTCAATTCTCAATAAGGCCTCTTTTTTTTGTATGTCCACCTTTCCGAAAGATTCTTTATTTCATTCTTTTAGCACCGCTTTTAGAGCCTTCAACTTCTTTCTAAACACTTCCCCTGCTGTTCCTGAACAAGCAAAACTCCTCCACCAATCTGTTACCAACTCCTTGAAGTTAAGGTGTTTCAACCACATAACTTCAAAGCGAAATGGAATAGGTCCCCTCCCAAAAGGCCCTGCTTCTAGTTGAATAGGGCAATGGTCTGACACAGGATTTGGAATGACCGTCTGAGAAAGTTGACAAAACAACAAAGCCCAGTCATTTGAAACAAGAAATCTGTCCAACCTGTTCAGCGTTGGCACATCTTGTCGATTAGACCAAGTGAAGCTTCTACCCTGCAGAGGGATGTCTACCAACTTGTTTCGGTTCACAAACTCTCCAAATCTCCTCATC
The DNA here is from genome assembly GCF_017979445.1 of Akebia trifoliata. Classification (NCBI taxonomy): domain Eukaryota; kingdom Viridiplantae; phylum Streptophyta; class Magnoliopsida; order Ranunculales; family Lardizabalaceae; genus Akebia; species Akebia trifoliata. Next base: position 36,340,495 of record NC_141385.1, on the reverse strand, counting down.
TTAGTAGTTATCATCGATCCCCCTTGCCTCTCACAAGCTAATCTTATAACATTAAAATCCCCCCCAAGCACCACGGACGGTTCCAATACACTCCCACATCATCCAACTCCTCCCAAAATTGTTTGCGTTCCCACTCTTTAGTAGGGCCATACACACCCGAGAACACCCAATTGTCTTCTTTACCAACACACTTGCATAAAATTGACACAGAAAAGGCTCCCACTAAAGATCCTCAACCACAATCGTTTTTTTATCCCATAACACCCAAACTCCCCCTGCTGTCCCATTAGCTGCTAGATACTTCCACCCCATATTCTGAATACCCCAAATGTCTCGTAAAACCCCCTTGTTCACTTGATTTAACTTGGTTTCTTGTAAGGTTACAATGTGAGGCTTATACGATTGTAGAAGTGACTTAACCGAAGCCCTTTTATTTTTATCGTTGAGCCCTCTCACATTCCAAGATATAATTTTAATTGACATTCTTCCCATTTAGTTTCCTCCCACTCCTCAAGACTACAGATGTGCCGGCCTTACTTGTAGCCCCTGATTTTTGGAGCTCTTGGACCTCCTTAGCTAACCTCACCCTCAGTTTCTTCACTCTGTTTTCATCTATCCCTTCCAATCCTTTCCCTTTACATAGGTATCCTTGTTGACTCATCTCTTCCTGATCCCCCTCTGCCCGAAGAATGAATTCCACCTCATCCCGGAGAGCGATTTGTTCTTCCTCTACAGGATCTTCCTCTCTAATCACTGTATTGAGACATTCTTCAATCCCATTCCTCTTCTTGAGTGCTAGTTCTAACAAAAGGCTGGACCCTTCCATTTGTCCTTTTGTATTCAAACCAGCAGACCAACTGATCTCATTTAGATTACTAATGATCCAATCAGCTAGAGTTTCCACCACCTGATGTTTTGTTCTTCCTCCGCCCCAACTCCTCGAATTATCTTCTATATCTACTTGTACTAGTGGTATGGACTCCGAACCCATTTCTACCTGTGTATCATTAACTGCATCAAACCTTGCATGTTCTCCCCCTTTTACACTCTCCCCGTTATCATAGCTTTCCCCTTGAGTTTTTGCCCCCTCAACAGATTGAAGGAGCTGTAGGAATCCACCCTTTCCGGCTTCTCTCATGCCCCCCCTCCTTATATTGTCAGTCACCTCCTGTGACATCACCTCATGTCCTACCCATTGAGTTTCAGCTCTTACCATCGGGTCACGTGTTATTATGTCCTCTTGTGCTGCCAACTTGCCCCCCTCCAAGACTACTGTCTCTAAGCATCCATCTTCTAACACCACACACACATCTATAGGTGAGTTTGGACGTTCTGTCCGCTTATCCTCTAAGCATATTAACTCATCTCCAGCAGCTTCACAGACTTTACATTTATCCAACCCATCAATCATAATGGGCTCCTTCCTTAACATATCCATTATGAGATCACCCTCCAAAAATAAGACATCCATGGGCTTTTCTGCTATGGGCTCACAAACATTCCAACCAGCCTTATTAAAAACAGTATTACAAGCTATTAACGCCTCATGGTTAATCATACCTGAGAGCTTTGGATCGGCTGGATCAGGCTGCAATAACTCAACTTCTAGCTGGTTGTTCCTCATGGGCTCGACCTGATCCTCCTCTAAACGGGCCCAACTCAAACCTGAATGGTTTGGATCAGTTGGGCCAGACTACACCAACCCGCATGCATATTGATTATTCATCATGGGCTCGGCCTGCTCCATCTCAAACACGACATGATTCGTACCTGAAGGCTTTGCAACATTTGGATTAGAAAGCACCAGCCCGCAGTTGCTTTGGATTATCCTCATGGGCTCGGTCTGATCCATCTCCAAAAGGGCGCGATCCAAGACTTTCGGCCCACTAGTCTCTTCAAACATGGACTTGGCCCCTTCAGTCCCTTCCTTGTCCAAACTCAAGGTTGAGTTAGAAAATGCCCCTCTACCATCAGCCACGTGTTCAAGTGTTATAGGTTGATCTGTTTGTTTACTATAGAGATTCGATCCCACTAGTAGCTCCTTGGACCATGTGTTGCTTGTACCACACACCTCCCGTACATCAGCTACAGTAGCCTTGCCTTTCCCATGATACTTTACATTGTCCTTACAACCTTCCATTTGACCCACCTCTACAGTAGTTGCACTCAAGTTTGCATTAAATGCATCTAGCTTGTGTTGATTTGATACAAACAAGTCTGTTTTGCTAAATCCCAACTTTATCTTCTCCAACTCATTGATTACCAAAGTATTTATTATAAAAAAAGATATTTAATTCAAAATACTTAAATGATCATAGCATTTATTATATAAACAAGTATTTATTGTATAAAAGACCAAGATTAGGATCCTCTATTCAGGAACTTTTATATAAAAGGGAAATATTACCGCTTCATAATTCCCATCTCCAAGAGTCAACTCAATAAGAGATTGTTCATATGGGTGCACATATCTTTTGTTTGGAAACTTTTCCACATATTCTCTCAGTGGAAGCGCCAATTCTTAAAATTGGGGAAAAAACAAATGTCAGATGCTAGTCTAGTAGCAAATAGTTACGCATTCAACCAACAAGAGGGCTACTACAAATAAGACTTACTTTCATTAGAGCGTCGAGTTGCTTCGCACCTCTATTTCTCTCCCGCTTTGCAATATTGGCAATGCCTACGTCACATGCAAACTAAATATCACCTCCTGCACCTGGTTCCATGGACCAAGCTTTGAGCTAATTAACATCCATAGGAACTAGATGTGTAAATATTGCCACAAGAACATGTTACTTCAATCATTACCCTTAGTAGGTGAAACCCTTTTTGCCTTCCTCAGAGCCGAATAAAGAATATCAACTGAAGGCATCACCATGGGTAGCTTTTGAAATGCTCCAACAGTCTCAAGTTCTGCAGGAGTTTTGTCCTAGAAATGGAAAATTGTATGCAAAACAGATTCCAATTGACAATGTTTAGTGCAGTCTCATAGTTAGGTTAATCTATAATCTCCAATGAATCAACAAGATATCAGGAACAAGAGCTTGGAAGAAGTGTTCTCAAAACAGTTATGACCTTAAAAGCGCTAAATAATTATTTTTTTGCTTTAAAAGTGTTAAATAATTCAAAACTTTGAAAATGAACACCGTCGAAGGTTTTTGAGAATTGACTTATCCTCTTTTAATATATATATATATTTCATTCTCTCAGACACCCTTTTCTGTAGAAAAGTTCCAGTAATATTGTAGCGAATACCTCCTTGGAAGTTTCTGCTTTATTTCGGGTTTCGGGAACATAGCTACCATTCACAACTTCATAGGTGGTGGTCTGAATTTTCCTACAAAAGCATAATGTTGCATGGATCTCTGTTCCAGACACCGAAAATAAACCTGCATTTGCCCATAAAAAGTACCAATAGAGGGCATGTTATTATGCGTACACCATCATCCAAGTAAAAAAGAAATATGAATTTCAAAAAGACTCAGTGGATTTAAATTTTACTCAAGAAAACCAAATATTATGGAAATTAAGAGATAAAATAGAAAACTAAACAGGATACACATTTTCTGGAGAGACACTCCAAACTTTTTCACTGCAGCAGCATTGTTTTCTCTGTAGATAGCGGCTGAAGTGGCGGGTCTAAAGGGAAGATTCATTTCTTCACCTCAGCCTCATTCAGCACAATAACACTCTATGTTTATTTTATTGAACACAGAGTTTCATGGAGTTTTTTTTTTTTCCGAAGATTTTGTATTCAAGTGCGAAGAGCTTTGTTCTTTGTAAATTGAGTCGGGCGTGGTTGTTTATTTCTTTTTTGGGGTTTCTTTGTTCTTCTTTTTTCTTTTCTTTTTCTTCTTTGCTCTGTCAGGGGGCCACCTCGTCCTCATGTTCTTCTCTTCTCTTTTTTAATAAAAATTGTACTTATTAAAAAAAAAAACATCTAAAAACTAAATGGATGCTGTACATAGGGAAAAAGGACGGGACATAGTATAGGGTACAGGCATGATGTGTACAAGCTCACTATCTGCGTGGCCAAACCGTATGGTTGTTTATTAGATGGACAATCTTAATTGGCCATACCATCCCTCCACATGGGGAGAAAAAAACAGCCACCGCATATAAGAGGTGTGAAGTGTCATGAGAAAATATAAAGAAGTGTGGAGTGTCATTCTAGAAATATTTACTCAATGAACACAAAAATCAGCGATACCCATTGCAAGAAATGAAAGCATAAGACATAAAAAGTGATATATGAGCTTGCTACCAAATGGGTAACCTCACAAAAGGATAGAAAAGAGATGGATTTGAATCCACTGAACTGTTTATAAGGTTGAAAACAGAAAATTTTGGAAGATAATATAAAAACAGAAAACATAAGGGGACATTTGAGCTTCACAGAAAAATGGTATAGAAAGAGATGAATTTGAACCCATTTAAAGAGAAAGTTTTTTCTTTTTAGAGATTCTACAAAAATATGCTATAGGTGTCTATGCAGGAACACACCCAAAACTGTATGAAACACCAGCAGATGGAGTAACAAAGTTGTAGAGAAGTGACATTTGAGCTTCCCATTATACAGATACTTCACCAAATGATAGATTCAGAAGTATTTGACCTCATGTGAGTGAAAAATAGAAAATTTCCTAAGATTCTACAAAACTAATATATGTTGGCACACTTGCACAATCAATAACACCTATCAAATGGGTACTTCATCAAATAATGGAATGAGAAGGATTTGAAGTCCAGTAGTATTAAAAATGCAGAAATGTTACCATTCCTTCACACTTATACCTATCAAAGAAAAAAAAAATGAAAATTTGAAAGATTATACAGAACTCGGTATATGGGTATCAAAGTAGGAACAAAAATCAAACAAAACTCTACATGAAACTCTAACAAAAGAGAAAATAAAAAAATGGGTAATTGATATTCGAGCTTCCTATCAAATGGGTAATAAGCAAAACGAGAGAAAATGATGCATTTGGTGCTTCCGAATGGGAAAAAAAAAATTAGTAAATAAAAATTGTGTTTATTGCTTTAGTTAAGGAAAGAACTTGAAAAGGGACAAGATTGAGAGACAGAACCTTTGGAAAGCTTGGAGCTCTATAAGAATAGTTTGGTGGTGGAAGGAATCTGCCACAGTTGCAAGAGATTGGAGGTAGTCCTGCTCATCCTTCAACAGCTCTCCTCCTCCTCTCTCTCTCTCTAGGGGTGCAACTTGGTTCGGTTCGGTTCGGTTCAGTTTGAGGTCAAATTGGAATCAAACCGACATAAGTCGGTTCTATTAAATAAGAACCAGAACCGAACCAAATTTCATTGGAACCAAACCAACCCAAACCGAATTAAAGTCGGTTCAGTTCGGTTCGGTTCCACGGATTGCAAATATTTTATAAATTATAAGTAATATTTTTTAATGAAAATATAAACATAAAATTTCATATAATAAATCACAAATCTATCTATAAAAAGCCATTAGTTAAAAGATCACTAATCTATGTACTAACTCTTAAAATAATTCTTAATAATTACTATATACATATATATTTATTTATTGCATAGGGGTTCGGTTCTCGGTTTGGTTCAGTTTTATACAAGCTTGATCCGAGAATCGAACCAAATTGATCGGTTCTTCATTTTCGTAACCCGGAACCGAACCGCAACTTGTACCAAACTGAACCAAATCACCCCAAAGCTATCGGTTTGATTCGGTTCTCGATTTGAACCAGACCAAGTTGCACCCCCCTCTCTCTCTCTCTCTCTCTCTCTCTCTCTCTCTCTCTCAATTGTGATTTTTAGTTGGGGCCTTGGTGTGTGTTTGAGACATACCGCTCCACGGTTTGGTGAATAATCGATATACCCTGTTTTACGAGTAATGATATGCGTCCTTTGACCTAGGTCTTTCCCATGAGATTTATTACTTTGACCTAAATGCCTTAATTTTCGACCACTACTCCCAAAATCCTATTATTTGCTCCCAAAATTTGTCATCTTCAAGCTCTTTGATGTAAACCCAACTAATACATCAAAGAAAAACTTAGGTATTGATAAGTGATAGCTTATATTAACGTTGTCTTCTCGACTTCTCAGTTCTCATTAGGGTTTTCATCATCTCAAATTTAAAGTTTTTGTTAGGACTCTACGTTATTAGATCTAGTTTTTTATTTCAATTAAGATTTTAGGCGTAACTTAATTATTGATTTCATTAGTGTTTTAGTAAGAGTGAAATTAGTAAGTTGTTAGTAGGACTTAATTTATATATAGATATAATTCCATCACTAAAATAATAAGGGAATATTTCATTTAACCAGTCGAAATCACCTATTCTCTCCATGGCTTTTAAACTTAGTATTTGTCTCGTCTCGTTCAGTTTTGATATCGAGTCGTCTCGGATGAGTTTTCCGATACGTTTGAGACGTCTCGTGAGACAAATCAATAAATTGAATTGTGACTCGTAAATCTCGGTAAAAAAATGACTTTGTGAGTTGGTCTCGTTCAGCTCCGATACCAAGTTAACTTGGGCAATACGTCTCGGTCTCGGATGAGTTTAAAAACCATGTTTCTCTCTCGTTTGAGTGGGACGGTTAGGAATTAGGTTCCTAACAGTTTTAAGACTATTTTAGTAATTTATCAGGTTTCTTATAGTAGTTCAAGTTCAACCATGCTATTAAAAACAGTTTCAACTACATGCAGACCCTTAGAAGAGGCAGCAGAGCATCAATTTCGGTTGATTACAAATGGGCTTAATCCAATTTTATTCACGATGTAGAAAACTGTTGAAGTGTGTTTATAGTATCTTTGAATTGATGAAGCATGAAATATGTTTGATCTAATTACTCAAAGAGATTTGGCCGCTTGGAATTCAATTATTTCTAGGTACACTCAAATGGGTTGGGGAGGAAAGTACTTTAGCTGGTTTTACGGATTCAAGATGAGGAAGGACGATGGCCTAGTTCAATCACCATTGTTAGAGTAACTCCGACGAGACTCCATAATGACTAGGCATTTTATTATAAAGATCCGTTGTAGATATTCGAGGGGTATGAATTCCAACAAAACTATCCAAAATGGCTCTCCTTAAACCTACAACCATCAGTCATCTTCTTTTGCCTATTGAAAAAGCTTCTTTAAAAAATATTTCAACATAGAGAATCGGATGCAGAGTATATTGGACCCCCTTCAGAGTCTTTTGGCTCTCCAAAACGATAGTTGGGAGGGGATGTAAAGCTTGAGCTCGAGTGCGTTGGAGTTGCTCTTACCAATTTGTCTATTTGTGAAGATGTTGGATCAATTGTGAATATTTCAGTTTCTCTCATCAACATGTAATCAAAATGCGTGTTCGGTCTATTACGACCTGGATCGGATCAATTTTGAATTGATTGAACATGTAGTCGGATCGATTTTGATTCACAATTTAGTGATCCTATTGGATCCAAATCATATAACATAAAAACTGGATCGGATTGGTTTGATATTGATCTGGTATTGAACCAACTCATGCCAGCCCTGGTTTGGAGTTTGGACAACATGAATGTTTTGTTGTGTGTGGGCATGTTTAGTGCATGAGTCATGCACATTATCACAGACATGAGCACACAAAGATTGAATAGTTTGGGTTGACTGCATTAGGAGAAGTTTTACGATCTCGAAGAGAAAAGCAAAAGATATGTATGACGACCATGATAGTGAGAGAATGATACCCCACAATTTAATACTAGAGGGTGAAATAAGTTGTTTCTTGGAACCCCAAGGGTTGGCCTAGTGGCAAGCCGAGCCTTGATAAACTCCTCAAGAAGGGTAGGTCAAGTGTGAAATCCCACGAAACTATGAATTCCTTGGGGCCACCCTCTAAGGTCCTGTTGACCCTCGACTCAACCAGTTACACATAGGACTTTTTGAGGGCCGGTGTGTGTGACCAAGAGATTAGTCTCACCCGAAGGGTGGGGATACCCATGATGAACAACAACAAAAAAAAAAAAAAAAAAAAAGTTTTTTCTTGGCTTCCCACAACATAGGAACAAATAACAACAAACCTTATACCAAAAATTTTAGGACCGACTAAATGAATCTCGCTCCTCTGTTTCACATTTTTTAGATTCTAAGTCTTTTTTGATCGAAAGTGAGTTCATATCTCCTTTCACTTTCTTCTGAGTCTTCCGCTCACTCTTTTAGGATCTTCGAGTAGAATGTTTCTTTTGGATCTTTAATTTCATTTGACATATGTCATATATCTTGATGTAGAATTTCTAGTATCCAAGCAACCAACTTTTTTCTTGCTCTTAAAAAAATTTGAGTTTGGGATGGTGACCCAACACATCCATTGAATATCTAGTATTTAGATGTAGGATTGTTATCTATGAATTAATCCTAGTCATTGGATTTGGAACTTACACGGTAAGGATATTGTGTTTGTTTGTAAGTCATTTTTCTTGAGTTGAGTCATGATCAGGGGTGGAGCCAGGATTTTCTTATAGTGGGGCAAACTATAGTTGTCCGGTAAGATTGAAGAACATGAAGATGAGTAGTTTTTAGGAAAAAATTCCAAGATTTTTTTGGTAGAGATCGTAGAAAAAGGCATTTAGGTCATTTCTTACTAATCTATGAGAAAAGACCTAAGTGAAGGGGCAATGTCATCCAGGAGTGGGGGCAATTGCCAAAAGTTTGTGGGGGAAACTCAAAATATATCAAATTATCAAGAGGTTGACGTAATTTTTTTTTTTTTTAAAGTGGGGGCAAGTGCCCCCACAATAAATCCGCCCCCATCATGATCCCGACCATAAAATTGTTTAGCTTAGTGATGCCCAAATTAAATAAACCCTATCGAAAATCAAGTACTGAAAGGACTAGAAATAATTTTATAACCATTACGCCGTCCAAAACAACAGTATCAATTGAAATTAATTAATGAGACTAATCCTCATTACGATTAATATTCATATTAGAATCTCGTATCGAGACACATTTATTGTTTAGCAACACAATCAAGAACTTATTGAAACCCTAACAAAAGAACAACTATACGAAGAATCCGAAACCCTATCAAATGTTACAAATGGAATGAAATGAATGATCAAATGTGTATATTGGCTTATCACTCCACTTGTATTCCTGTGTCGTATACCTCCCCAGCTTTCCAGTCCTGAGGTATATTATTGGTGGGCACGGCCCATGTCTCGTCTCCTTCGTCAATATCGCTCAACAACATTCTTATGGATAAAGGTCCACTTGGGGGTGAGACAACAGTCCATACCGCTCCATAACTCCGATCCAACATGTTGCATGAGAAGTTTTGAGTCTGCAATTTTCGAATTACTAATCATTGTTAAAATATTTGTCCTTGCACTAAAATATCATTCTCACAAAAAGAAAAAAAGAAAAAAAAAATTATCTAGTATGAGCTTATTTACCGAGTTGACTCAGTAAATTGGTTCAATTGAATCTCGGGGTCGAGTCACCTTGAAATCCAATTGAGTCAAGTCGACTATGTGAGTTTTAAAACTATAGGTTTCCGAGTCGACTCGTCTTAGAAAACTGAATTGTAGAGTAGTGGGAGAAGAATTTAACATTACCTCACATAGCTGTACTGCAGTGACATCGTTCTTGCCTTGTTGATACCTTATAACAAAGGCTAAGTAATGAGGGTAGTTGCTGTTCTCATCAATCTTTATGGTGATGTTTCTGTTTGGATAGATGCATGAAACCCTACAAAAGAGGAACCTCCCATGTTAGTGTGTTAGTTGCATGCATGTCTTATAGTTTTTAAGCTATGTTTGAAAACTCTGCCCAAAACTTGATGGAACCAATTTGCCGAGTCAACTCCAAAAATACACTGAGTTTGATAAAAGTCCATCTCACTGAGTTATTATGCTATATATAATGATTTTGTGGAGATTGATAAAAAAATAATAAATACTATTATTAAGTATTTATAAATTTAATCCATTTTGTTTGCCTTGACTGAGTTGACTCAACATGGTGGACATTTCAATCAAGTCAATTCTATGAGTGTCGAGTTGATTAGGAAGAGTTAAATAAATGTATTAAAATTTTAAAATGCTTTATTTTAAAAATAATTTTAATATTATAAAATTTAGAATATATTAATTTCTGTTTTTCTTTTTAAAATCATTAAATAGAAGTTGCCACCTTGGTGAGTTGGTGAAGTCTACGTGTAGTAATGCCATCGTGGGATCAAAACTAAACCTATAATAATAATAATAATAGCCATCATCATCATCATCGTGATAATCAAACTCTAGCTCTTTTTTGTACGCTCTTTGACCTAGCAATTCATAGAACCATAGTGTATCCCAAAGCAAAGAATCTACGGTTTTGTGATGGGAGCGTAGAAAAAAGAGAGTCAGATTAATCCGACTCTAATGATAATAGCTTAGTAAACCTTCTAATTGGAATTAATGAAATTTTTATTCAGAGTAGACTCGAGCGAGTTCGTTATGACTCGACGAGTTTTAAAACATTTATGGTTTTAAGACTTAGATCTTATGTTATGCTCTTACCGTCTGTATTCAATATCAACCATGCCAAGGTTTAGTAACGACGCGGCTGCATCTGTAGTTTGAGCCATCCTTCCAAAGGCTCCTCGACTCATTATGAAGTCAGTGCGATCGCTTGCACCATGATCGGTGATGACTACATTTACTCCTTTGTCCGAGCAATAATCACTATTGGTGCATCTCACCTAGTGAAAAATAAACAAGTAAATAACAAGCTTCGTGGATAAGTAATTGTCTGATAACGAGCAAAGATGTCATTATGCTCAATAAGATCTATTGAACACATAATTCATTATATACTTTTTATGAATTTCAATTAAGGGCCAGTATGATTGTGCATGTAAAAAGAGTAGAAAAATTATTTCATTTGGAAAATCTAATTTAAATGGCATACGACTACAGTCACTACACAGGCATGTCTGGAGGAATTCAATTTCCAAACCAAAACAATTTTCCACCATATGTGGAAAAATATTTTTCCACCTCCTAATATTATTCTCTTATACATTAGACCCACCCCCAAAAATCTAACAATCATGGCTCTAAAACTTGGATGTGTCCATTCTTTCATGTCAAGTCGACAACTCTAGAGTCAGAATATGACAAGCCAATAAAATATTTAATTTTTTTAAAATATTTTAAAATAAATAAAAATAATTTTTTTTAATGATAAGGTGTTTGGACCTGCCCAACTAACAAGGGCAAAACAACTGGCCTCTTGAAACATCATCTCTCACCCAAATAAACAACACCTATCAGGTAAGTTAAGATAAATCCTTAGGAGTAGCCAAGGGTCTTGAATTCAAGATCTCACCCTTTTTTAGGGAGGCCCTAGCCACTAATAGAAGTAGAATCGTGATAATCTGATACTTTTTTTTGTACACTTTCTGACCTAGCAGTTCGTAGAATCATAATTAAATCATTTTTGCTTGTGTATCCCGAAATAAAGGATTTACAGTTCTGTGAAGAGAGTATACAAAGAGCATCAAAGTATCACGACTCATAAAAGTATCTATCTTGTGTTCACAAAACCGTATATATAGTCAAATAATTCTGTCGAGCTTGTAACCTAACTTAGTGCATTTAATTTTGAGTTGATAAGTTGACTTGATAATATGTCGAGTTGGTTCCATCAAGTTTTGATGCTGAATCACCCCAAAATCCAATTGAGTCAAGTTGATTCAGCCAGGTTTTGAGTCGAGTTACCAAGTTTTAAAACTATTCTAAAAGCCATGCCAACTCTTTTTTTTTTTTTTTTGTTTGAATAGGAGAAAACCAAACTTTAGAATCCATTTTCTTAAAGAATTCATTTTCCAAGGAAATTAAATACAACGTGAAAAAAGCCCGTATTCGATGGTTCAAGGCCGTCAAATTTCATAAAATTTGACAAACTAAGGCGTCGAATTTTTCAACGTCGAATATTTTTTTTCTATGGCTAAATTTGTCAAATTAATGGAAGATGGGAGAAATTTGACGCCTTTAAACCATCAAATATGGGGAACATTACAAAATTTGATGGCACTTGACCGTGAAAATTCGATTTCTACAATTTGTGGGCCTTGGCCTGTCGAATTTTCCTATAAAAAGTTTCAATTTTCACATAATGATATTCTCCACACAAACAAAAAAAAAAAAACCATTCTTTACCTGGTAACATGCACCACACCCTACACCGTCCCTGTAGAGATCTGATGCAGCTGATACATCACCACCATTGATTGTTGCTCCGAATGAACCGAACCCACATGCTCCATCTGCGAAATAAGTAAGTCAAAAAAAAAAAAAAAACATAAAAGCCGACTTTCCTCTATTTTTATTTTTTTTTCTGTCACCTTCTGTTCCATGTTCGTCCGAGTTCGGGTAGTACGCGGCACGAGAATGAATGAAACAGTCATTACAAGTTGCGGAATCCGCCGAAGTTCCACTAAGAATCAAACATACAAGGAACAACAAAAAGGTATGAAGAGGGAGGAGAGACATTGTAGGAAGAAGAACTGAAAGACTTCGAAGCAATGAAGCAAAGAAGAAAATATGGTGGGGAAGAGGATGATGAGGAGAGAGGACTTGAAGTATATTTACAGTGAGTTCTCTCTCTCTCTCTCACACACACATCCTTTTAATGGTAAAACTATACTTCTGAAATTCTGTTAAGAGGTTTGGTAGAGTGGAGGAATGTTGTTGTTAATTGACTTGCAAATGAAAAAGGACCCTTAGCAACCTTCTTAGACTTGCAATTACTCTTAACAAATAAACATGATTTATTATTATTTTTTCTCTCCTTATTATTATTATGTTTTCTTGTTTTACCTGTTGTATTGCAATTTTCCCTCCTATGTTGAATGGTTTGGAGTATTAACTTAGAAAAAAAATCACTTATATAGTTTTAGAAGCTAGAACCCATTGAGTCAACTCACACAAGTCGACTTGATTGGATTTTGAGGTGACTTGACCCCATGACTCGATGCAACCAACTTGTTGAATCAACTAATTAATTGAGAAGAGTCAGCTCGAAAATACACTGATGAATTGGGTTAGAAACAGTTGTGTTACTACACGGCTATATATTTAAGATTTTCTTGGACAGAGAAAAAATATTATTTAATTTAAAATACTAAAGTTCTAATTTTTTTAAATTTATTGATTTAATTAATTTTTATTTGACTCGTTTGAGTCAACTCCCGAATCATTGACTTGATTTGATTTGGATTTTTTTTATGTCGGGGGTGTTTAAACCGTAGGGGCGAGGCAATTGGCTTCTTAGAGCACTATATCTTGTTCAAATCCCCTGAGTGCATGCAATACCCTATAAACTACACATACCAGGTAAGTTAGGATAAATTCCAATATGTGGCCAATGAGGAAGCTTGAACTCAAGATCTGATGGAAGACCCTACTTAGCCACTATACCTAACACTCGTTGGTTGATTTGATGAGCTTTCTAGTTGAGTTGAGCCCTGCGTATTAAAACTACACGTAATTAAGTCTAAAATTCTTTCACAATCTTTAAAAATATCTTGAAAATAAATGATAAATTTTTGTATATTTCACACATTCTTTAAGATCATTTGTGAATCGTGTAGAGTGAATCAATGGCATACAAAAAGTGTGGGGTAAAAGAATCTTTTTTTTTTTCTTTTTAAATTTGATCAAATATGTATCACCACAAGATAAGCATCACTCTAATTTTTGACCTTCAAGATGCAATAGATATTAGTCGAACTTGAATTCAAAGCAATGTACATAGATTCTCTTACGGTCACGACTAAGTAAAGGAGCCAAAACATCTCCCTGGGAAGCTCAATGGCAATTTCAAATCCAATAAGCGATGAGAGTCTATAAGTTGTGTGGCTGATACCCAATATGAACAATATTTCCTTAGGGTCACCCGTAAGGATGTTCCCTCACTTACTTGGTGCGCGTAATGTGTGGGCGTTGCATGTGCCCGGCGGAGGGTCCCTTATGCCTTGATTCCATCCTCAGCCCATCCGATCCCCTTAGTTGGATGTAAGTCCAAACACCTCATTATTAGAAAGAAAGAAAAAAAAATGCCAAAACAAAAGGAAAGATATTAATTTAAAGGTCACGATGTACGTATAAATGTTTGCCGAACTTGAGTTCATAGTAATATACCAAGATACTCTCATGATTCTGACCGAGTCAAGTAGCCAAAACAAAAGGGAAGACATTAATTTAAGGCCGGGATGTTGATATAGATATTTGTAGAACATGAGTTCATAATAATATATAAAGATTCTCTCATGAGTCATGATTACGACTGAGCAAAGTAGCCAAAACGCAAGGGAAGATATTAATTTAAGGGTGGGATCGAGTGACTCGTGACAAGATAAGCATCACTGACACATCCAACCAACAAGACCACCAAAACATAACAGATGATATTAAGGGTCAAGATTTAGACAGATCCTGATCACACATATCCCAATAATATATATCTCTAGTTATAATAAAATCCCATGTCTGATTTTGTGTTTTAATGATCGAGATCATGTATTCAATTGAGTCAATTTTCATTGTCACACGATCCCAATCCTAAAGTCAAATCCTTAAAATCATAAAAAATAATAATCCTAATGTCAAGTACAAATCTTTAAAATTTTCTGTAAAATTAATACAAAGAAAATATATAAATAAGACAATAAAATTAGAATGAGAGCACATGAAGTGAACCAAAAAGAATACTTGCACTTGTCAAGTAACATGAACGTTGGAGTGTAATCAATAAGTACTCCTTTGACATAAAATCGAGGCAAAATCATAAAAGGATTACTATTTGTAGATGCGGATTTTCGCTCTACTTCGAGATGCTCTTCCTCCCTTTCGTAGCCCGCTCAGATCTGCAAAAGAGTCCACTCCGACGTCCAAGTCAGAGATTTAGTATAAAAGAAATTAAAGTTTGAAGGGGGAAGAACAATCATACCTTTTAGCTCATTTGTCCATCTATATATATAGAGATGAGACTTTAGGACTTAATTGGATCCCACTATTGATTTTACCCTTCTCCAACTTAGAAGGGAATTTTGGGATGTATCTCGTACATATTTGGTATTTTCCGTCGAACTTACCGTCGTATATCCATACCAAACTCGAATCCCTATGTGCCACGTGTCACCCCTCGGTTTCTAGCGAGAAATATCCTCCACAATACCCCCTCTCGGGGGTTTGGACTTTTAGTCCGAGCGCCCGAGAATAAATGAATGGTACTATGTGACATGTGGTCACGCACCCCATAACTTATCATTTTTTTATTATTGATTGCGCTTGGTGCCATCATAAACCCGATCTCCAAAGCCAATAGATATAACGCCCTACGGTAGGGTTTGGAACATAAATCAATTAAACCCACCCCTAATGGATGGACTTGCGTCCCTTATGAATCAGTCGTTATATAAAAAAGACAAAGACGAGTTAACCCGACCCTGATTGATCGGGCTTGGTTCCCTTCACTCGCCAAGATTTTCGTTGCGTGCCGACCCCCTTACGGTCGAGATTTGCTCCTATCACAAGCTAGGATTTTCGTTAAATAGTAGAATACCCAATCGAAATCCCAGATCGAGTTTGGATCCCGAAATGATCCAAGATTTTGATAAATAATAGAATAACTGATCGAAGTCCCGGATCGAGCTCGGCTCCCCTGATGGGCTATGACTTTGATAAATGATAGAATAATCGATCGAAGTCCCAGATCGGGCTCGGCTCCCCTGATGGGCCAAAGCTTTGATAAATGATAGAATAACTGATCAAAGTCCCAGATCGGGCTCGGCTCCCCTGATAGGCCAAGGCTTTGATAAATGGTAGAATAACCGATCGAAGTCCCAGATCGGGCTCGGCTCCCCTGATGGCCAAGACTTTGATAAATAATAGAATAATCGATCGAAGTCCCAGATCGGGCTCGGCTCCCCTGATAGGCCAAGGCTTTGATAAATGGTAGAATAACCGATCGAAGTCCCAGATCGGGCTCGGCTCCTCTGATCGGCCAAGGCTTTGATAAATGATAGAATAACCGATCGAAGTCCCAGATCGGGCTCGGCTCCCCTGATCGGCCAAGGCTTTGATAAAAGATAGAATAACCGATCAAAGTCCCGGATCGGGCTCGGCTCCCCTAATGGGCCAAGGCTTTCCGCTACACCAAACCCCTCGGTTGGGCTCGACACCAGTGAAGGGCCAAGGCTTTCCGCTACACCAACCCTTCGGTTGGGCTCGGCACCAGTGAAGGGCCAAGGCTTTCTTTGTAGACCGACCCCCAACAGTCGGATTTTGCACTAAGTGGTCCCGTATGACCAACTTAGGATGTGGACCGGACTCCCCATATGAATCGGGTGTGTGTCAAGTTCTTCTACTTCCTGCATCTTTAAAGTAACAGTAGACACGCAACAATAATAATTGCATAAACTAATAAGGCAATTAGTTCTCAATCCAATGTTGTCGATCTACGTCATTGCTTAAAACATCATAGTTTGATCGAATCCAATGTATAAATCAATCTCTTAAGTCAAACCCACTCGGCTCGTTGAGTCGATGCTAGTGAGTTGGGGTTGGTTTCCCCTTTGACTCGGTGAGTCGGGGTTAAATTGAACCCCCACATAGATTTTCCCATAATCCATTGCGCTATTTGACTCAGATGAATTCTTAATTATTCGTTACACTATTCGACGGAGTCACCTTGTCTCGATCAAAATTTTGAATTACAAACTTAGTAGCTCGACTTAGTGGAATCCCTCAACTCATCGAGTTTCTAATTGATAAATTCAATTCATCGGAGTCTAGTGACTCGGCATGTCGGGCTTGGTTAAGCCCCCAATTTATTCCATTTTACTAGCTTAAATGGGTCCCGACGACCATCAACATAACATTTGATGCAAACCCCTTACCTTTATATTACGACTCTACTTATACCATACGATTTGGTAAGTCGGATCCGGGTTAAGTCTTCAAATTACATCACTCTGCTCGATGAAAGTCCTAAAATTTGACTCTTGAGTCGAGCTTGCATTTAACCCCCCGAGTCACTTTTATGTTGAATTAACTCGAGAGATAAATTGGGTCACGTGGCACCTTACTATGGGCGGCACAATACGTTGATTGACTTGATTGAGTTAACAATTAAGTAACTCAATGCGACTTGGCGGGAATTAGGAGTCCTATATTAGACTTAAATCATTCCCCCCCCCCCCTCCCCCCTTTTTTTTATTATAGAAAGTGTGCCCCCACCCCAATATTCTTTAACCACTGACCTTACTATCCTCTTCCAATATTAAGAAGAGATTTTCATACAAAAATGATGTATAATCAATGCACCAAATCCAAACCCAATTCCCACTTTAAGCCATTTTTTATATTTCTGCTTGATTTGCTAAATGGTTACTGATTTTAAAGAACGTCAACAATTGATATGAATGCATCACAGCATCACTCATCAACTCTTGATGAGCTGTATACATCAAACCGACTTCCACTTTTTTTTTGTTTTCTACTTACCATTCAAAATGCTTTAAATAAAAGGTAAGTAAAAGTACCTGTGCACGTCATTGATTCACTGTACCACTCATTAACACATTTCCTATAATTTGGTCATAAATCCTGACGATATCATTGCTTCAGCTTTCCTTGTAGATGAAGTCACCAAGGTTGGAAACCGCTATTAATGGCTACCTCTTCTCTAGCAGGCAGATCTTATAGATAAAAGAAAGAAAATGCCGATGCCTACGTCTTCGACCTCTCAAGTTGAAGCTCCACAAGAGGTCCGAAGGTTAGTCTGCCAACGTGTTTGATTCGTCGTTCACAGCACTCTAACAGATAAAACTTCCTCAAAACCTATAGAAGTAGAACAAAGACAGCAAAAATTCCAACCAATTTTCTATCACCTCTTCCTTGATTCCATAAGAGCAAAACCAGTGACAGTAGCCCAAGAGTTAGCAAAAGTAGAGGAAGCAAGTTCAAGCTGACCAAGGTGATCAGCAAACATGACAGATACTAAGGTGATAGAGTAATAAGAAAGATTGGTGATGATCATAGGTATAGAGAAGAAGACTTGATGCTTGGCCTCCTCTAAATCCAAAACCTTCTTCTTCCACCCTCCAC
Source organism: Akebia trifoliata (assembly GCF_017979445.1). NCBI lineage: Eukaryota > Viridiplantae > Streptophyta > Magnoliopsida > Ranunculales > Lardizabalaceae > Akebia > Akebia trifoliata. The sequence goes on along the minus strand of NC_141385.1, from coordinate 36,322,382 downwards.
TCTTTCTCTCTTCTCCTTCAGATTCCAACAATGGTGTTCTTGTTGAAGACATCTTCTCTCTCTGTTTCTACGTTTTTCTTTGATTTAAAAGGTGGATCACCATACAAATTATCAAAAACGACTCTTTTTTTATATTTCTCCCGAATACAGCAATCACTTTTTCGAAATCTTCCCCCGTCAATTAATCCCATTTGGTGAAATCGTAGTTCATATTCGAGAATCCCACAGACGGCGCCAATTGTAGATGCGGATTTTCGCTCTACTTCGAGATGCTCTTCCTCCCTTTCATAGCCCGCTCGGATCTGCAAAAAGAGTCCACTCCGACGCCCGAGTCAAAGATTTAGTATAAAAGAAATTAAAGTTTGAAGGGGGGAGAACAATCATACCTTTTAGCTCATTTGTCCATCTATATATATAGAGATGAGACTTTAGGACTTAATTGGATCCCACTATCGATTTTACCCTTCTCCAACTTAGAAGGGAATTTTGGGATGTATCTCGTACATATTTGGTATTTTCCGTCGAATTTACCGTCGTATATCCATATCAAATTCGAATCCCTAGGTGCCACGTGTCACCCCTCAATTTCTAGCGAGAAATATCCTCCACACTACTCATGACCCATGTCTCAAAATGTGCATGCAAATCAAAATTTCTATAAGAAAATGTATTTGGAAACCAAACTATAGTCAACTTTTTGTGGTAATTGTCTATGTTTAGCTGTAAAAAAAATAATTAAGTTGACAACGTTGGGATCGAACCCTTGGCTTATGGGAACACTACTTGGCGGCTGGATCACGAGGCTCTCGGTTTTGACCATAAAACTTACCTAACTAGGAAAATAGTGAAAGAAGAATAATGTCGAAATTTCAAGGGGGAAGAAGGGGGACCTTAGTTTGGTGGCAATGCACTATGGTGCCCAAATCCCTTTAGCATCCCCTCCCTAGTAATAATGATGACACCTGACTAGGGAATAGGTTTATTGAATGCTTTCGAAGGTGATGGGAAAGACCCACGTCTTTATCAAAACATCCATCACATTGTCCCCTCTTGTACCTTGTCTACTTAAGAGAGCTTCTATTGCCATACTAACTTTTATTAAAAGCACCCAAAGATGTGTATTAACTTATAGTGATTTACATATGGATTGGGTTGGTGTGGCAATTGAATCTCTCTTATTTAATTGGATGAATCTCGATTTTGTGCTTTGAATAAATATAATGAAATTCCGAGTTTGTTATGCTATTCATTTTAACTCCCAAAACATGCATTCATCATTTTATAACCTACAAACTTCTTTGTCACTTTTGATATCTACGAATTCGTTGGTATACTAGTGAAGTCATTTGTGGGGGAAATTCTCAAACATGGACACGTGGCTCAAGTAAAGTCCGGAAGTAATAATTTTAAGCTCGGATAGACTACTACATAGGCCCAGTTTATTAAACTTTTCGGATGCATGGATGCCAAGCTCGGACCTGAGCCACCGATCAATTAAGTAGCTCGGACAACGATAGTATAAGTCGGCAAGACAGATATGACAGATGTGCCATTGATTGACAGCTCTAACAACTCACATCATGTCAGATCAGCTCTGATTATCCCAGAAGTGGCAGGGCAGTTGCAACAACTCCTGTAGCTGACATGTCAGGGAGTGGACTAATTGCCCTTAGTAAACTAATTGCCCTGGGTCATTTCAAAGGATGGCACAGAAAACGATCAAGTTCAATACTTATAAAAGGAAAAGGGCTATGGGTAAAAGGGGTTCGAATTCTCCTTCTCTCTGAAACTAAACTAACATTGATCAATTTATTTAACTTGATCGTCGGAGTGGGCTAATTTGCAGGTCCTCCCGAGGTAGGAGAGAGGAAAAGTGTAGAGCGAATTCTTGCATCTACATCATTGCTTATAATAGTGATGAATTCACTCGACATGAATATTTTAGGAACTAAAATGTACAGTGTACTGAAACCAGAATTTGGACATTAGTTGTGCATGTTTTGGGAAAAAACCCTTTTTTAATTTTGTTTGCTTCTTCATCTTGAGAGTTTTTATTGATAACACACCAAATAAGGATTTAAATACACCAAAAATGATTTTTTTTATTTTTTATATAATAATAAAAAAAAGAGAAATTTGGAAACAAGCATGACAACAACCTGACAACAATCAACCTTTGGATTCTTCCTTGATTACTTTATCGCTATATAGTCAATGTTTTTAAAACTCGAAGAGCTTTTCTCACCCGATTAGAAACTTGGTTAGGGTGCAATCTTTAATAAATAAAATGATCATTCACATTCCGAACACCTATTTAGTTTGAGTTATGCTGGAGTAACATTATGGGGGACATCGGCAGATGTGGATGTGTGTTAGAACCATAGATGCTTTGCATCGGGATACAAGTGAGATCTCAATGGAAACATCTATGATTCTATGAACGTCAATATCCTCCACAATGTCCCTCACAATGCTACTTCAGCATTATTCATTTAATTTAGAGACTTATTGCCACATCGACCTTTACTTACAAAAATATATTGGTTAATGAAATTACACGTCACACCCCAAAGAGGTGAATAGAGGGAAAAATTCTCTTCGTCAAACTCTTTGGAGAAGAAATTTTTTGTTAAAAAAAGGTGGACGAAGAATGAAGGTTCGGTATTTTTCTTAAGAAGTTGTACTAATAGGGTTGTGATCATGGAAAGCAAAGATAGACCGACTCCAAAGATTAATGCATTGAGTCATGTAAATTGGTATGCTCGAATTAATGTGATCAATACAAGATTGATGTGGTAAGTGCACAGAACCATAGATCTTTTTCTTCGGGATACTCAAGGAAAAGATCTATGATTTTGTGCACTTGCCATGTCATCACCGCTTACGTTTTAGCGCATAATTTTATCATTAGTATAATACATTATAAGTAAAAGTTGGTATGATAGTTCTTATTATTTAGATGAGTAATGACAGTGCAGCCCACACACCATACTCATTAGGAGCATATCGATATGATATAATTTTAATAATTTAAATAAAATATTATCAAAATGCCCTTCTCTGTCGGCAAGTATTTTAAAGTATTAATCTTCTAAATAAGAAGAAGAAAGTAAGGGTACAATAATAATTTAAAAACAAAGAATGATTAACTACATCTAGCTGACATTTTGATTTGGAAGATTGATGTATTACAATTAAACATTGGTGTGACAATAGAAGTTCTCTTGATTTTGAACAGTCCACACGTCACATTAATTAGTGGCCCAATGACACCCAAGTGTATTTTTGTGATTTAAATGATATATACACTTGTTGACCTAAGGGGTATCCCCGACTTGGTGAATATAAGTCTCCCGAGGGCCCACGTTGAATCCTCAACCCCTTGTGCCAATGTGCCAATTTTATCCAAAGTCTGCACTCAATTCCGAACTCACAATCAAGAGGAGCAAACTCTTTTCTCTACGTCTTACCCCAAACAATTTTATTATACATCGAAGGTTTTTTGGTGTGGAAATGGTGTTTTTTCTTATTTACTGAATAGGGGAATCTGGTTAGGCAGACTTGGACCATGTGCTGGCAGACCAGGCAAAGGAAGACTCCCTAAAAGGTTCACAAGGTTGAGTGACGGAAAAGTCCATATGAACACGTCAGCAATGACATGGATAGCAATTTAAGGGTGTGGACCCCCAAATACTTAGGATATATATCTCAGTGTCATTTTCAAAGTTATATAATCTAGTCTTTGTTTTTATCAAGACCCTATACATCTTGGCACTCTTTCAATGATTTAGACCCAAATTAAGGTTTGGGATTGGTAATCAAAGAACAAGAACAAAAAAGGGTTTGGGGTCTTCTATATTGAGACTAAGGGTGTGTTTATTACTTTGTGGACTTTTGATTCCGCATGGAAAATCGGATTCTCACAGCAAAAATAATTGGTTGGAATCTATTGCAACCAACATAAGAGAGTCCTACTTAAGTAAAAATCAATTCTTCTCAAATGAAAAATAAGATGGGCATATCACATTTTCATCAAAGTTTTGATTTTTCGATGGATTTTTCTAGCAATCAATCAACCCTAAGGATATGAATGATGTCAAGAGAGAATGATTAAAGGAAAATGCAATTTTCCACATACCTGACTTGATCATAGAACTTCAGGGCAGAAAAATACTTTTGACTGCTAATGTGGAAAAATGATCAGCCACTCACACACATGTACACACACGCAAGGGCATGCATGTTATGCATTGCAAGACATGTTCTTGGGGTAATATTTGACAAGTAATGAACATAGTCACAAAGTTGGAATACGGGTTTAAAACAGCAAGGGAAAACTTCGAAAAAATCATAAAAAACGAAAAAAAAAAATTTGTATATATCTAATAATACATAAGATGTTGTTTTAATTTATTCTATATTTCCAATATATAAATGTTCTCAAACATAATTATACATGGTATGATGCCAAAAAGGGTTTACGTATACATGTTCTAATATATTTTTTCCATAATAAATTATTGAAAATAAATGAAAATTCATACCATCATGATATTATAATCAAATCCCACATTAAAAAAAGAAAATGTTTAGTTTTTTTTTTTTTTTTTTTTTTTTTAATGTGACTTTATATATATATATAGGGTTGGGTTCCGTAGACACATAAAGCTACAACGTTTTTGTCTTATACGGTTAAAAATGTTCGGAATGGGCTGATTTTTTGTGAGGATGATCTTTGTGGTGAGGGGATCATCCTTGCAAAAAATCATTCAATTCCAAAACTTTTAACCCCATCAAAAGTGATTTACAAAAATTAGACAGTCTAAAATTTTTCAACTTGTAAACATGGGGCTAGAAATTTCATAATGGGCTGATTTTTAGCAAGGATGATCTCCTCATCATAGAGATCATCCTCACAAAAATCAGCCCATTCCAAACATTTTGCCCATATAAGGCAAAACACGTTGTAGCTTTATGAGTAGCTTTATGTGTATACGGATCCTAATCCATATATATATATATAGATGCGATTTTTTCAAAAAGTCGAATTTGTTTTATTGTTTTAATCGTCAGAGGTATAAGACATTTTTTTTTTCCTTAAAAAAACACCATTTTTTGTTGCTATGGTAGTAAATGAGAAAAGATTATTCACAATAGCGTTAAGTGTAAGGAATGGAACCAGGATTTTCTTTTAGTGGGGGCAGACTTATAATTAATTAGAGGGGGAGGGGACAAAAATTGGAGGGAATGGGGGCAACAGGACTAAACGGGGCATATCAATAGTTCAAAATACAAGGGTATCTCGAATTTAAGCATAAATTCAAAGATATCTAAAATGCCCAAAAGAGTTGAGTGGGGGCAATTGCTCCCAATGTCTCCTTACTAGCTCCGCCCCTAATAAAGAATGACTCGTAAGTGCCCAAAGGCACCACCACACATTGTGTATGAATACGATGGCTTTGCCGCCTAGAACTATAATTAGTTTCTTTCAATCAATGAGGAAAATGAAGTTTCAGGAAAAGAAAAAAAGACAAAACTACAATAAAAAGTGATCATTTTGAAAGGATAAGGCCAACCACATTGCATTGATCCATACTATACATTTGAAACATGTTGATATCCTTATCCTTGCATCTTGCTTCTCTCATAATACAATCCTCTTTCCGCATAGCCTTCCTTTCTACTCAATCCACAATAGTAAATAAGAATAAGAGAATATTAAAATATATATATATATATATATATATATATATATATATATATATATATATATATATATATATATATATATATATATATTAAAAAAAGAAAAAAAAAAAGATAAGAGTAATTAGTTGTGATCTGATCGCTAAAAGAATCTTTTTGTCGCTAATTATTTATTGAAAAAAATTACAAAGCTCAACATGAGGGCAGAAAAAAAAAATTGGAACTTGATATCGGAGATATCCCCATTATTTAAATGGAATTATCTTAGAATTATGAGTCATTTTCATTGATCACAAGAGCCCGACTTATTTCTCAATGAAACGTTGAGCAAAATTGAGAGTGAATCAACTTTAATAAAATGAAACAACTCATATGTAATAAAGATTGGTTTAGTAAAAAATGAAAAAAAAAAAAAAAAAATTGTAACTAATTGATTTTGTAATTTTTAACAAATGTAATTATCCTTTTAACTTCATTTATGTAGAAATTCTCAATACGTGTATGACCGTAATGAAACTCAACTTGAAAGATGGACCTAGACCCTATCAAGCCTGATTAGATTCCATGTCTCCATCATGAATAAGAGTACTGGCACTAAAAGAAAAATCTATTTATTCGAATGGATGTCGATATCAAAATCAATAATATTAAAAAAATCCTAACCTTATTATAGCGAGTCAGCTATTTGGGTAATGGGAGAGTATTCTGCCAAAATGTTTGAATCAATGTAATGATTTCTTGACGCCCACCTACATTCCCATCAGAGAATTGCAAATCATTTACCTCGGGATGCATATAATTATAAATGTATCCCGAGGCAAATAATTCACGATTTTGTGATAGAACGTGTGTTAGAGAGGGGGGGGGGCATGTTATCATGACTCTATTTTTTAATAGAGTAAAGAAAAATTAGTCGTGATTTCTAGTGCCCACTTTGACACACACCTCTTGACGTGACATGGGCTAGATCCATAGATCTTTATCCCTCAAGATACACAACTGTACATCCCCATAAATATGTGCAATTGCATATCTCAAAGAAAAGAATTTATGATTTTGGCACATGTCACGTCAAGGGGGCATGTGCTAGAGGGGGGTATCAAAAAATCATTATTCTTTTTAATATTTATAAAAATGGTTGCATACAGAATTTTATAACTACTTTGTTATATATAGGGAAATGCTAACGTCCAATACGTCATGGGGATGTATTATTGAAAAAAAAGTGTTGGACAATGCTAACATCCCCATTAGATGTTAGATGTTAGCATTCCCCATATATATATATATATATATATATATATATATATATATATATATAACAACCCTTAAACTAAAAAAAAAGACGACCATCCCCTTGTCCCTATTTCTACATTTCATTCTCCATTTGGCCTGCCTAATTCAAAATGAGAAAGGTCTTGGACATTAGTGTAGACACCCAAATTTAAATGGCCCTTAATACGAAATGTCCAAAAATACACAAAAATTGAAATGGGTCTCAAGGCCCAAACTCTCAAAAAACTTGTTTATTTTGAAAAATAAATGGCCTAGGACCCTTCTTGCTTGGCCCATGGGCTAGGAACCTTCTCCCCTTTTCTTACCATCATCACCTCACCTCTCAACCCAATTCAATCCTATACATACCCTAACCCAATCAATCTCAACTCAACATCTAAGCCCCTTAGACCTAAAACCCAATCCAAAATATAAGCTCAAGTCATAACATAAGCCCAATAATCACAACCAATCACCATAAGATATTAATGATCATCACAATATAGCACATGTCACTACCACAACCCATCTTTTTAATTCATTTATCAACTACATCACCTTTCTATAAAATGCCAATCTACCCACATCTCAACCCATACCCATATCATAACCTATCTCTTTCATTATCTCTAAATCCCTCATCACAAGCCACTCCCACACCCCTTCCCCTTAATCAATTCACCTAACACACACCCCCCATCTCTTTGAGACATGGCACCATCTCTTCCATCCTAATATAAAGATCAACAATCACCCTTTTACACTACCATTTTTTTGATCAAAACCCATTACAGTCTACTTACCTAACACTCAACTCAAATGAGTTAAAAGATCTAACTCATTTGGATCAAAAGAAACCCACTTACACTCCCTTCCACAAATACCCTTCACCCAACCCTAAATTTCATACACTTTATTCATAAACTTCATACCATTTCACCCCATTCTACCCCTAAAAGTCCTATAATCCCCCCCCCCCCCCTCTCAACACAATTTCCCCCAAGATTTGACTTTCCTATCAAACTTCAAAACTCTCAACTATCCCAACCTCTGTAAAACTCTTACTCAACTCTTCTAAAATTAGACCCCTCACAATCTTAAATCAATACTAAAGAAGCATTGTCCATTATCACCTTCAAGGCTCAAAAGTTCAAAGTCAAAAAGCTTATCACTTAAAGGTCAAGAAGAAGACTCAAAGAAGAGAAATAAAAAGGTAGGGTGCGAACAATAAAAAGAAAAGAAAAAAAAAAAAAAAAACCCTTTCCCCCCTCCATAATTCCCCCTTTTACTTCTCCCCTCTCATTCTTCTTATTTTTATTATTTTTTTAAATTAACTCTAAGATATAATGCAAACCCTCTTCTATTTCTGATAAATTGGACTTCATCTCGATCGAATGGATAAGAATTAAATACCCTTTTTCAAAATTATCTCTAAAAAATCCCTACACTAATGCACACACTATAAAAATACTTCAAGACTAATATATCAGGCCATTTTCTTATGAGAATAGGCCCTTGACCAAAAAGTTTATATTTTTCAAGATCTTCCAAGGTATGCACCATGATAGGACCATTTCTTCAATAAGAAAACTCTTATTGGTTTAAACTGAAATCGAAATCTCTCTCACTCGAAGAGACAAATCGGATTTTTTCAATTTTTTTTCTTTCTTCCAAAATTGATCAAATCTAAGGTTACCACCAATAATTGAGGGAATATGGTGATTAACACCTTCCTTATTCCCTAATATAAACCTCCTTACAGGTAGACCAACATACTTATCTGTATGAGAGTTACTATTAAAATAATTTTTACAAAACAACTTTTCAAGTGTCCATTTGCACCCTTTTCTAAAAAATAATGGTAGCAACTCCATATCCAAGTAGTAGAGATCTTTGAACTTGAAAATCTCGTGTCTACAGTTAGCATTATCTAACATTTTTTTTTAATAATACCCTTCCTCGTTTTGTTTTTTAGTGAAAAAAACTAGGGCATGCTAGTCTTTTACACTATAAATACATTTGTTATGCCATTAATAAATGTATTTATTATTTTGGCATTGATTGCCAAAGTATTTATTATAAAAAATGATATTTAATTCAAAATACTTAAATGATCATAATATTTATTATGTAAACAAACATTTATTGTATAAAAGACCAATACATCCTTTACTTTTTCACTAGGACTTACAATGGGTCAGATTTTATCTGAAAATCGAGTGAATTGAATTTGATTTTTAGTGGATTTGGTTTCTCATGCATATCTGAATTAAAATATAAGTCGCATATGGGTTGATGTCCCTTGGCCCGAGTCGAATACGGGTCAAATATAGACCCATCCCTATATCCAAATGATATTTTATTTTGTATGTTACATTTTTATATTTTTTTAGTCTATCATTTATCAACAAATGAGTATTAGGTGTAATGGTCAAAACTTTTTTTCAAAAGAAGAGATGACTTGAGTTCAAATCACATTTAAGCCACATTTTTTAATAAATTACTTTGTAATTGTTTGAAATTATCCGACTTGAATCAATTAATTCAGTCGAATCAAATCCAAATATGGGTTTAGTGAAAGTAAAAAAATCATATATAATTTGAGCTAGTCGGATCCGGACTCGAATTAAAAATCCGGATATGAATATGGGTAGTAGACACATATCCAGCTTGAACTCGACTTGTTTAAGCCCTCTTTTTCATTAAAAGATAAAACGGTGAGAGGTATCATTGAAAAAAAAAAAAAAAAAAAGTATTGGACAATGCTAATGTCCCCAAGACGTATTGGACATTAGCATTCCCCGTATATATATTACCATGTATTTGTTTTCTCTTCAAGTGAATCTACATTCAACTTAAGGGCATAAAGGTAAATTTAATAAATCTATTGTATATAATGATTGTACATCAAGTAATTGAGTTTTGATGAAAACAATTATGAAATTGGGTATAAAGTGTTGGTTTAGTAATTTTGTAAAACACATGGCTAATCTAGTAATTTCCCATGACCTCAGTGATTGAAACTGAATATCTCGACTTATTCTATTACATGTTGGAAAATTTATGTGGGATTGGGTCTCGACCATAAGAACTAATCCCATCCCAAAAGGAATATGCATTATTAAAAAAAGAAATTCCTAAAGGGCTTAGAGTTGCCTACCTTTAACTAACTTATATAATGTTTTATACAATCCAATTGTTGAGATTTATCCTCGGAACAAGTATCTCCGAGATATGCATTATCAAGATACGCATATAAATCTTAACTGTTAGATATTGTATCTGAACAGTTGAGATCATGCATTTTTTCATTAGTCAACGGATCCCAACCCTTTATACAAGGGAAAATCCTAGAAGGATTTTGTTTTTCACTGCGTTTCATACTGCATTGATGTGGTGGTCATAGATGTATTTCCTCAAGATACAAGTGAAAATCATCTATGGTTATGTGTGCACCTCCTTGTCAGCGCATTATGAAACGCAGTGAAAAACAAAGTCCCCACAACACGACTCTTCAACACCCAAATGTTGTAAGTAAGGTATGATGAGTAAGGGTGTCCATTGGCCACTTTTAATTGGGTCTAATCTAGTCAAATCTAGCCCATTAATCAGACGGGTCGAGCTGGTTGTCACACGCCCCGAGAAAGAGAGAGAGCTGAATGAATTGTTCATTTTGGGTGAGGTTAGTTGGGTATCGGATCAACCTGATCCATTAACACGGTCAGGAGAATAAAGATGAGCATAAATAGCCCAACTCCAATCTCAGCATCTGAAAATGCTTTGGGCTAAACTACTTTGCCCAAGTTGGGTTCATCAGCCCAAATTTTTTTTTTACAAAACATGTTTCTCCATACATGTCCAAACTCTCTAATACTCTAAAAAAAATCCATCGTGATCCATCATTAGACCAATAATTATTGATTATTCACCCCATAATAGAAACTTGATATACACCATTAGGGGTTAGCTGAGTTGGTAAGACTGATTGGATTTGCTCCTCAGATTATGCTTTTGAATCTCTATATGATATTTCACTAAAACTGTGACTATTTAATATTGTACACATGTCAAGTGAGATGGTATGTGTAACTTGCCAAAACAAAAAACCAAAAAACACTTGATATATCAAATTTATTGATTTACTAGAATATCATCACAATGGAGAAGTTTGTCGGGAAGACCGCTATTTTACTAATTCGGAGAGGGCCGAACTTATATATGGATGGGGAGGAAAAGACGTCGTTGGTGTTATGACAGAACATATTTGTAACGATGTGGTATACGTATGAGAAGAACATCTATTGGAAAGCAAATTATTTAGTGGCTAATTGATTCTAACATGTGTCAAGACACGTTCGAGCACCCATATCAAACATCATAGCGAATGTCCATGACACATTTCTATCATGAGAGGGCATCCTGAGACCTAACAAATTTTAGTTACATCTTTTTAAACTACATTTACATATCGATGGAAAGATCCTAGAATGCAACGACAACTATTTCTGAAACGTTTCTTACGAAATCCATATGGTTTCACTTTATCCACATTTTTTCTTCTTCCGACACCTTCGTTCTATTTTTATTTATCTTCTCATCTCTACAACAATCTTTAAATGATCATTGATTGACTTGTTTTAAGTAGAAAGTCGAAATCACTCTTCTAAGCTATCACCTAGTTAACACCATCACGAGGATTTTGTGACCCGGTCAGCACTGGGCTATATCCGAACCAGCCCAAACTCGACCTGGCCTATTGAAAATCCTAATTTTTTAGAGATGCTATTGGCACCCCAAATTTTAATTATTACATCCAAATTTCTTAAATTATGAGGGCTGCTATTAGCACACCAACTGTTAATTATAACACAACAATCCATTTGTAAATAACTTCTTAATTTCAAAAGGATCGGTGTGTTGTAAGTAAAAGGAGGCTTGGCAATATAATTTCTCTTAATTATTTATCACACCTATTTAAAGACTAAAACACATCATTCAAAAGTAACAAAAATTTGGTTTCAAGTTATTATTTCAAACTTGCAAAGAGTTGTAACACATTGAAACAACCTCAAACAGTTCGTTTACAATTAGGATTAGGCCAATATAAAATCTTAAATCAAACTAAGAGAAAATCAGTCACACACACAGACTGGCACCCCTACTTTTGCTTATTCTGAATCATTGACTTAGTTTTTATTTTAACACACCAATACATGCACTGGATTGGCGTGCTAATAGAATCTCTCTTTTTTAAGGGCAGTAGCCCTACCTTTTTAGAGAACTGATATTAACAGACCAACTTTTACTTATGACATGTGCAATCTAAATGTAAATTTTAATTTTGAAAGGATTGGTGTGTTGTAAGAAAAAGTTGGTGTGGCAATAGAATTTCTCCTTTTTCTTGGAAAGAGGACACTTTTGTTTAAAGAAAGGTTGGAGTCCTATTTTGTTTTTGTTTTTTTGGCATGGACTATATACACCCATTTTTTTCTCATTCACCCATTTTCCAATAAATGGCAAAATTACTTGTCACACCCACTTAAAAAAGACAAAATTTTCGTTTAATAAAAAGTTATTGAAAAGTTTACATTGCCACTCGATAGGATCCTACCGAATCCATATAAAAGGACTCGGTATAAACTTATTATTTGATGAATTCGGTACTAACTTACCAAATGAAGCTTTGTTTGAATTATTATTTTTTCGCTATCGAGATTTTCTAACAACTACTACATTAGAAGTTGAGGTTTCCACGACCATTGCTAACGTAGGGGATTGCAGCTTTGACCATGAAATCCCAGTTAAAACTTATGTAAGTTCAAAGAAGCAGAAGAAGAAAAATGAAAAAGTGAAAGACTAGTCCTTGGACAAGACCATAGTCCATTGACTGGGCAAAGCCTAGATATTAGCCCAATCTATTGTCTATAGGGATATTCACTTATAAATAATAATAATAATAGAAATAAAAAAAATAAAAAAGGATGGTAGGTGAAAGGAGTAGGTGTAGACATCCCAATTTGAATAGCCCCATGCAAAAAACCATAAAATAAAAAAAAAATATAGTATTTTTAAAATCAAAAGGGCCTAAGGGCTCAAGCCCTCGAAGGTTGTTTTTCATTTCGAATAAAATGCCTTAAACCGTCCACTAGTCCTATGGACCCACAAAAAGTCTTATCCAACTTCTAAACCCACTCATCTTCTCAATCCATCATCACTCTAATCTTAAACCTAGAATCAAGTCATAAGTCCATCTAGAATCCACCACTCATAAACCACGTCTAAGGCTCAAACCCTTTTCAACCTTATTTTAAATCAATTTCTAACTTAAACCCTAACTAATTTCAAACCTTTACCCAAAACCCAACCTACAAAAGTCTATATCCATATCCAAGCCTAACACTATCTTTAAACCCAATTCAATGTCTAACAAGTCACACAAGTTCATTCTATAAAAAAATGGACATGTGTCACCACCACATTCAACTTCTCAAATCAATCAAACTAACATAATCTTCACCTCCAAAAGCTATACACACCACTCCCCCCACCACACTATATGTCATAAACCTAACCTAAGTATCTCATTCAAAATCCCATCACAAGTTACTCACATGCTACACTACTCTCCATTCCCTTAATCAACTCACTTAACCCATATTTTCATACTCTTTTGTCATTTGTCACCATCTCCTCCATCCTCCTAAAATCAATTACCTAACCATCATACCTTAACCATTCTCTCAATCAATCACCTCACTTAACTCACACTCAACTTAGGTATGAGTTGTAAGACCCAACCCATATGAGTCTAACCAATGGGCATGGGTCAAAAAGATCCAGTTTGTCTTTTATCACTTTTACCATCTTTTAATCTCAAATTCCAAATATTATATGTTAAAACTCCATGTCATTTCCCCTTACCTTTCATCTTGGACCCTTTTAACCCTAAAAGCCACCTCAAGCCTCTATAAAAATCCCCTCTCCCATAGAAAATCCCTCATGTTTGAACCTTCTCTTTCAAGCCTCTCAACATTCAAAATTCTCTCAATCTCTAAACCTCTTAACACTCAAAATTCTTTCAATCTCTAAATCTCTTCAAATTCTCTCAATCACTAAACCTCTCAACCTCTCTCAAATCTCTATTCAAATTTTTAAACAACCTCTTGCACAATCTCAATCCTTACACCAAAAATCCCCTCAAGCGTCAATTTAAATCCATCAATCTCGAAGACTTTCAATCTCTCTACATCCAAAGTTCAAAATCAATGTAGAATAAGAAGAAAATTCAAGAAAAGATGATTTAAAAAACAAGGTAGAGTAATAACAAAATGACATAAACATCTCCATTTCTCTCCCCTCTATTTTCCCTCTTCTATCTTCCCCCTCTTTTATTTTATTTTTCCGTTTAGATCCACTTTTAAGATGTAGTAGAGACACCCTACCTTACATATGATAGATTGGACTTCGGCTCAATCAAAAGAGTAAGGGTTGAAGATCGTTTTAAAAAATTTTACTTAAAAAATCCTTACACATTTTGCACCCACCACAAAACTATTTTCAAGGCTAAAGGTAATTGGGCTCCCTTATTCTATGATAACGAGTCCTTAACCAACAAAGCCCATATTTTTAAAACTTGTGTTTCCAAGGCATGAACATGAATAGAACCCATTCTCCAATTAGGAAGTCCTCATGATCTAAATCAAAATTACTCGCACTCGAGGGTATAAAATCGAATTTTCTCTTTTCTCCTTTATTTTTGAAAAATGATCAAATTCTAAAATTACCACCTAAAGTAGGAAAAATAGGATACCTAACACCTTCTCTATTTTTTAAATGGATCCATTACCTAGATTTTTTAAGTAGATAACGTGTCGAATTCGTATGAGAATCACTACAAAAGCTATTTTTTCAAAATGATCTTTTCGCCCTTTATTTTAAAAAGAATTGTGACGACTTCAAATCTATATAGTAATGATCTTCGAATTCAAAAATCACACAGTTACAATCAGTGTATATAGTCCAACCTTTATTTTATAAGAAAACTAAAATAGCCTAACTTTTATATGTTACATGAGACTAAAAGAGCTGTTAATATCAAACACGTGTAAAAAAGAAATAAAGAAATGCTTAGTCATTCAAGCAATGAATGTAGACAATCTCACAAATAATATTTCCAACGCAACTATCCAATTCAAACTCTCTCTCTCTCTTATTGCTGATGTCATTAGTGCCACATGTCAAACGGCTGTGAAGGGTGAGCAAATTTGTTCACAAGTTAGTGAGGAAAAAAGCACTCTCCTTTTAAATGTTCCCCGAGATATTCGAATTCTTTCTGTTTTTCTTACCATATATACCCTCACTGCATCTACAACATAACAACCTTCTCTCTCAATTCTCTTCCTTGAAGAACCCATCTCTATATAACCAAAAATTTCAGTTTCAGAGATAATATTTATTAATCTTTCCAAGGATGTCGATTTCATCCAATTCTCACTCTGTAGAGAGGTATTATTGGTTTCATTGTTATTTTTAATTACTGTACCATTTTTATTTTTTATTTTTTATTTTTTATTTTATTTTTTTATTTTCTTTCCACTTATAACATTAATATGGAAATGAAACCAATTGTTGGGCAAACCCTTTTGAGTTCTGATCACAAAAAAGATTGGGTTTTTTTTTTCTTTTATAGAAATTGTTTATGTTTTTTTTTATAACTCATATTTTGAGTTCTTAATGCTGAATATGATTGGATTTTGTTATAAACATTACCCATTTGAGTTTTTATTAGAAAAATTGATTATTTTTTCCCCTGAAAGTGGCAGATGCTTATGTTCCTACTCATTAATGCTTAAATGAAGCTATTCAATGTGGCATGCAATTTGATTTTTTTTTTTTTTCAGTAAAACCCATTTGAGTTTCTGATCAAAATTTTTATTTTTTATTTTTTAAATATTTTCTGAAAACTGTTTATATATTTGTTTCTACCCATCAATAGAGAAATGGAGGTTTTTTGCTTTAAATTGGATTTGGAGCTAATTGATATATCCTGATTAGATTTTGTTAGACACCCCTATTTAGGTTCTAATATTTCTATCCTCTATGACAAACATATTTCAGTTTTGATGGAAAAAAATTGGCTTTTCTGAACAAATATTTATGATTCTGTTGATGCCCATAAATGGAGAAATGAAGACTTTGATTGTTATTTTCTAAAATGCTTAGTTTGTATCGTTTTGGACAAACTGACCTTGAGTTTTGATCAGAAATATAATGTAGAAATCTAAATTTTGGCTGTTTAGGCTGAATAGGATCTAATATGTATCCTGATTGGATTTTGTTGTCTAAGTTGCTAAATTTATATACTTCTATGTAACCATTTGAGTTTTGATAAATAAATAAAAAAATTGGATTTTCTGAAAAAGAAAATTATGATTCTGTTCATACACATTAACGAAAAATTGGAGATTTCTGTTGTTAATGCTAAGTGGAGCTTATCGATGTAGCCCAGATAGATTTTGTCATTAAAGTGCTCAATTTGTTTCCTTTGGACAAAACCGTTCTTTTTTTAATTAGAAAAATTGGGTTAATTTATGAAAATTGTGTATGTTTCTGTTCATAGACATTCATGGAAAGATGGAGAATTTTGCGGTTATAATTGTATTGGCTCTAGACGATGTACCCATTTGAATTCTGATTTGAAAATCCCAAAATCTTTTTTTTTCCTTTATGGATGAAACCATTTGAGTTTTCGTCAATACCCTTTTAACAAGTTTCATTCTTGGTTTTGTCGTTCTTTTGAAATTTGTATGGGCTAGCTATTAAGGTTGTTTACTGGGATTCCATCAATGAAGAGTGTTCACTAAATAGGTTGCAAATAGTTTTATCGATTTACTCATATAGACACATAGGATAGAAAACTAGAGAAGCATCGACTGTTAGTTATATTTTGGTGGCATTAACTTGTAAACTTCATTTGGTGGAAGCAGCTGTGGTTTTCTTTCTAGTCTTGCTCCTCTTGAAGCTGTACTATTCGATATTGATGGAACGATTTGTGATTCAGATCCTCTTCATTACTTTGCTTTTCGAGAAATGCTTCAAGAGGTACATGTTCTTGCATGAAACATACAACCAATTATATCCCATTAGACCAATTGAATATGTAGAGGTTTTTCTTAGGTGGGTTTTAATGGTGGGGTCCCCATCACCGAGGAGTTCTATATCGAGAATATTGCTGGCAAGCACAATGAGTATATCTGTCCTGTTCTTTTTCCTGATTGGGATCATCAAAAGAGCATGAAATTCTTGGATGATAAAGAAGCCATGTTTCGAAGGTAATTGTTTACTTATCAATTTCTCTCTGCTCTACTTATAATATATAAACCATTTTCCCCTTAATTTATGGATATTCGTACAGATTGGCAAAAGATCAATTGAAACCCGTAAGTGGTTTACACAAATTGTGCAAATGGATTGAAGCCCGTGGCTTGAAACGAGGAGCGGTGACTAATGCTCCAAGACCAAACGCTGAGCTCATGATATCAATCCTAGGCCTATCTGATTTCTTTGAGATTGTTGTGATCGGTAGTGAATGTGACCGAGCAAAACCATTTCCCGATCCTTACTTAAAGGGTCTCAAAGATCTCAAGGCATCACCCAATCACACTTTCGTGTTCGAGGTTTGCTCTCCACACCCAAGCTATGTACTCGTCTATAGTTTTTAAGTTTTCGAGTTTCCTTAACCTCTGATGATTTTTAAGGATTCTGCGTCGGGGATAAAAGCGGGGGTGGGAGCTGGGATGCCAGTTGTGGGTATAACTACAAGGAATCCCGAACACTTACTGATGGAAGCGGGTGCCACCTTACTCATCAAGGATTACGATGACCCGAAATTGTGGAATGCATTGGAAGAGCTGGAGAAAGAAGCAGTTGGCGCTTGAGATTATACGTTAATTCAGAGGAGGTATACTTAAACACAATTGAGTTGGAGCTCTCAATTCTTTTTGGAGTCCATCTGATTTAAAAGACCTATTCATCCAACAAGTAATATTTCTATGTAACCTTGATCGATCAGTTACCTGATCAACTAAATCGGAGAACTGATTGCATCAGTTTGATTAAGATTGATTGTTCTTCGGATATTAGCAATCGAAATAGATATTCTGGGTTGTCATCTTTTTCTTAATAAAAATAAGTCTGAACTGTGGCAATGTATATGGCTGAAAAAAATATTAAGTTTTGGTATTGTTCTTTATGAGTTCCATGATTGACATTTTTCTTTTCACATAATTCTGTCAATTCCAATCTTTTGAAATTCTTAGTATCAAACTCTGTTAACATTGGATACGAGAAACTTACTGAGATTTCATTATGCCTATGATTTGAACAGCTTTTAAATAAAGGGTGTGTTATACAAAAGCAAGCTTGAGAATATTACAACATTGATACATGTGGGGAGAAAATTTTGGCTTTTTGCCAATGAGTCGTGCTGGAATGACCTCAAGCTGGAACCTCATATCGCACTTCATGACGTGAAAGTGGATAGGAACCATAGATGCTTTTTCACTCGTATCTCGATGAAATGCGTCTATGGTTCCTATCCACTCTCACACATCATGAAATGCAACATGAGGTTCCAGCTTTGAGGTCACTTCAGCATTATTCTTTGCCAATTATTAGAAACAGACTACTGAAATCAAAAGAGGCACGTCTTCTTGGCTCCCTTTGGTTGTCCATTCAACACCAACAACTTTTCATCCCTCTCATGGAAATTTAGAAAAAAATTCCTCTTCACCTCATAGTGTTAATCCTTGCAAAGATAATCTAATTAGTTATTCCTTCAATTTTTATTTTTTTGTGGCATTTAGCAACTATGGATTTCTTCTGCCCATCCCTTAGAATCAGCTTAAGAATGATCTAAAGGCAAGGTAACCCGTGGAGAAATTCATATCTCAAGGTGACACCTATGGAGAATTGCATTTGTTGTAGGCTCCAAAAACAGACATCAAAGGCCAACCCACCACCCAAGAATCCAATAAATTTCAGAAAATCTACAATCCTTCACTTAAAAAAGCATGGAGAAAACTATGAAACAGCATCCTTGACAGAACAAGAATATCATATAAACTTGCACAACAAACAGGAGAAAATAATCTTGGTCACAATTCCACAAAACCATTGGATGTGTTGAAGTATATTGTCATCTATGGTACATTGTATATGGCATCTGTACGGTTTTCATTGATCTCATCGGATCCACGACACAGAATCAATCTCATCCCTTGCCGACTTGTACAATTCAAGCCTCTTGGCACATTGTAGCCTCTGCTCCATCAATGCCGGATCTTCATCCAAAAGCAGTCCAAGCTGCTTCCCCTGCCAGACCACACACCAGAAATCTTCATCAAAACGATTTATTGGTTTGTCAGTGTGTGTGTGTGTAGTGGTGGTGAGTGTTGTGTGGGTGTATGCTTGTGCGGTGAGTGCCAGATGCTTTCCCTGCCTGACACCATGTTGGACATGTTCATCAAAATGATTATAATACGCCTTGAATTGGTGTGGATGTTGGGGTGTGATGCGCGTGTAGACATGTGAGTTGATGTGGTGTGGTTAGGGCTGTCAGTGGACCATGTCCAGGTTTGATCTGGGACCAATCCAAACTGATTCAATAAGAATCAAATCAAACCCTTGTCCAAATTAGATTTTTTTTATCAGATGTCAATATTAATCTCGAGTCTGGACCATATCAAATCTGATTTGATATACAAAATATAGATAACTTCAAATGTTTGAACAAAACATAACACATTTTTATTGGATCGAGAAATTGTTGATTCAAAACTGATCCAATGGATCCTTATCAAAACCAAAATCCAAAGTTTTTTGGATTGAATTTTTGGTCCAATCTGATCCATTGGCAGCCCTAGTAGTAGTGTTGAGTGGGTGGGTGAAGGGTTGAGCTAGCAAGAGTAGTGTCATTATTGAGTACCTCTTTCCTCCCTACTTGTGTATAGAAATGATTGAGTAAAGACCGCTTGGCCTCACGAACTTGACAATGGACCACTGCTTTCGGGATACAGGTCTTGAGAGTCTCAGACACCATAGCCACATAAGAGGAAACATTAGACCCAATCCTCCTGAAGTGCCCTTCTGCATATCGGTCCACAGGGGGAGTTGCCAGATTGCCCCCCTTTTCTACCGGATTAACCCCCTTCTCCACTTCCTGTGGAAGTTTCCGGAAGAAATCTACAGTCAAATATGAAGATTCCATGTCAACCAAACGTAGAGTTGTCTTGCGACCATCTTCACGGAACCTTTCCAAGGCTTCATTGGAAGCAGCAGCAATTTCAGCTTGAAGCGTTGGAAAACGCTTCAATTCCTGCCCACGCAAAAGTATCAGTTTGTACTCTTTTCCTCAAGAGTAGTAGTTTAAGTTGTGAAAAATCTCACCTGAGTCTCTCCAATTGACTTCCTCACTAGATCCTTCAATACGAAATGAACCTGCAAGATGGGTTTTCCGGTCAAGTAAAATTCCAAACATGCACGTATGAAGAGGCAAGAGTAAGTAACACAAGCAATGTTTCAATTCTAAATTATATAGATGGTGTAATACAACAAGCGGTATCAGCAGACCCCAAATCTCTGGACAAACAGGAATGGAGAATCAAGATTCATCTAGACAACCTACTGGAGGACAAGGGTTAATGATGATAATGTGGGTTTAGACAGAATTTGGGGACCAGGCTTTCTAATACCCAACCAGATGTAATTTTTTTTTTTTTAAAAAGGTAGAAAGGATACTTACAGCATCCACTGAAGCTTCGGCTGGACCTCTGAAATAACTGAGAGCCCCTTCAATGAGACGGCGGTAACCTTGCTCAGGAGCAATCAAATGGGGTTGGTAACCATCTGCCTCTGAAACCACTTTCTTTACATTCTGCAGAGAGAGATGCCGATCAAATGGAAGCTTCCTCAAAGCAGCAGGGAGCTGGTTGTCAAAAACTCCATATATCCGATCCCCACCTGGTCGCCTGCCACTCGAAGTAGAGGTCATTTGAAATGGAATTGTAGTTTGGAAATAATATTTGTATATGTGTAAGTATGTATTGATTTAGACGAACACTTGTCTCCTCATCCATGCCTCCTAATCCCAAAACATGAACAAGTCTCAAAATCTTGAATAAATTATGCTTGAAGTTGGTAGGTGTACCTGACATACAACTTAGTGTCTGACAAAAAAAAATCATAGAAAATGGAGTGTTCTTGTTACATTATTTTTATTTATTTTGGAGGAAGGGGGGTGGGGTTAGATAAGCAGGTGAAGGTGTATTTATCTCAGGCCTGTGGTATAACCATCCACAGACTTTAACACTTCTCCAAGGTCGCACCTTTATGTCCTTGTTACACAAAAACGTGCGTAAATACATATATGAAAGTGCCAGCTTGCTAGGTTAGTTAAAGGCTGTGAGGGTTGACACCAACACCCGGAATCAAAACCCGCCTTCACCCACTAATTACAACCACTGATCTCACTTGTCTGGCAAAAAAAAAAAAAAACTTAACACATGTACATATGCATAGTAAAGCTTTTCAAACTGTTGGAAAATGTAGAAGGGGAAACTAAGAAGTACTTACCCTCCATCCAAATGCTCCTTGAAAATCCGATCAAATTCACGGCAAAGTTCTAAGATAGTATACAACTGGGCCTGAAATGTATTAGGATAGAAAATTCCATTATGAACTTGAACAATAGCGTATCCTAACCAAAAGAAAACAAGAGATATACAAGATCCTCACCCCTGCATCAACAGCAATTGGCCTACCAAGGTGGTCCATCTCTTTTTCAAGTTCATCAATGCTTTTGTTTATCAAAGATGTGATACTTGGTATGCGTGCCCTAATCACTGACTCCAAGTGCTGAAACCACAGTTACATTTTGTAAGGGAAATATCATCAACAACAAAAGCCTTATCCCAAAGAAGTTAAACACTAAAGGACGACGCCCTCAAAAACATTAAAATAAAAGAGAAGAAAAGGAGAAAAGAAGCAACTTCATGAATTGCAAATAATGTAACTTTTACCTTGGAGAGAAGCTTTGCAAGATATTCAGAACCCATTTTACTTGCCAAGTGTCCATAGTCAGGACTAGATGCAAAATACTCACGCTCCCGACGCCGTGCAGCAATCATGTCAACATTTTTATTGATATCAGCTTGAGAACGGTTCACAATTCCAACCCAAGGTTGTTGCAGCCGATAAGATCTCCCTTCAAGAACCTTTGAGAAATACAGAAGACAGCTCAGATAAAACCAAAAAAAGAAAATTTTGACCACAAAGAGGACCAGACACAAGAATATTTTTTTTAATGGGTGCTAAGTGCTAACTACTAGAAGTGCCAACTTAGCTAAGTGGTAAGACGTGTGGAGTATTGTTCCCACATCCTAGGTTCAAATGCCCTTGAAACCAACTTCATTTGCCAACACTAACTCCTATTCCTATAATAATAATAATAATAAAAACACTACTAAAAGATAGATTGACCATCTTTTCTTTCATCTCAGGAGAAATCTGATCTGGAGGATAGAGCAGACAGCTGTTAACAGATTGGTCGTAGATTCAAATTCTACTCGGGGAGATTTGATTTGTGGTAATCGAGTGTGCAATTGATGATTTACTGCTTCATCGTTCATTTACTTGTCTTCAAAGATGTGGTTGATCTCTTCTCTAAGAGAGGTGATGGTTTCTTTCTTTTCTTTTCTTTTTCTTTTCCTTTTCTTTTTGCAAGTGAGAAACATATGGCAAAGAGAACACTCGGAAGAATGTGTCCAATTGACATTTCAAGAATTAAAATTCATTCCACTATGAAATCCAATTTTGGAAATACAACATCCCACTTTTTGTACTACTCTTTTTATCTTCATTTTTTTGTGTAGAATGTAGAATTTCATATTAAGCAAGGGGTCTGAGACATATTCCAAGTGAAGAAATTAGTGCTAATATGCATCTACAACTTATTACAGAACATCCGCAGGAAGAATAAAAAGACTTAGTGGAAGAAGAGCACAGTGATGATGAATGGGAGGAAAGAAAAGATTTTTTTTTTTTTGGTGTGTGTGGGGGGGATGGGGGATCTAATTGCATCAGTAGTGTTGTGTATTGCATGTTCCAATGAACAGCAAGATGCAAGTGAAACAGATACAAGAATAGAACTCTTGTGACCCAGTTTTGTTTACACTAAAAAGGAGCGAAAAACTTACATCAAGTGCATTTGTTCCCTTGTCCATCAAATCTAGCTTTGTTAACACCCCAAATGTCCTTTCACCTATACAAACAGCAAGGATACACACAAATTATAACGTACAGAAAGGCTACACTGACTTGATGATAAAAGTTAAAACGAATACACAGTTTGGCTATAATTTAGAAACTATTAGCAGAAAGTACCTGCTGGATCAACTTCTCTGGCAAGTTTGATAGCATCAGATGTTGCTATATCTTGATTGGCTGGAGATATTGCTAGTATGATGCAGTTAGGCTACAAATAGCATATCACAAACAAATTAGAGTGATAAGAAAAGGTGCAGCATGAGAATTTTCAGCAGAAGATGGAAACCAAATCTAATAACTTCAGTAAGTAGAAGATCAAAAGACAAACTACACATGGTTGGAGATTTATACACGGGACATTAATGAAAAATGCCGCTAAGAAGTACAGGATATTCCTTCAAAGAAGAAATTATATTGGGGCATTATTAGATAATTAATATTTGACTCTTCCCCTTTTTGTGTTGTCCCCTTTTCTTAATTGGCATAGCTCAACTTTTAGTGCTAAAGGAAGGATTCTTTGGATAATGTTATTATTTGCAGTTCGTTAAGAGCATGTGGAAAGGACGAAATACATGGTTTTTTTTTTTTTTTTTTTGGGGGGGGGGGGGGGGGAGGTATTGTCGCACACAGCCTAAATATCTTTTTGGTCTAAGGGGAAAAAAATTTACTATAATGCCCACTGTTTACTAATTTATAGAGGCAATGAATAGATATGGATCTCAACAAAGTACGAAGGACACACTACACCCTGTTGCACAATGATAACGGGGCATTACCTTATCAACATAAGAGCGAACCATGTTTTCAATGTCTTCAACAATACTATCTGGTTGTCCCTCTGCCAAAAATATTCTCATTTAGTTGATAAATTAAAAGAAAATAAAAATCTATGAAAAAACATCCAATGGAAGAAAATAACAAGTCAAAAAGAATTACCGGTAGCAACCTTTGTTAGACCAGGTAGATCTATCAATGTTAAGTTGACAACTGAAAAACAAAGTAAAAGAAAACAATAAATAGAGTCAACCAAACAAATGTAAGTGTTATCATAAGCAAAGGAGAAATTTAGGAAAATAACTGGCAAACCATAAAACAGTGCATCATACACAAGAAGTTAAGTCGTCCACAACAATAATAGCAAAAAAAAATGAAAAAAGTTAAAACCAAGTGAAAGACCAACAAACTAGAATTAAGCAATTCCTACAACAAATCATTGCAAGTTATAATTAGAAAATTCATGCAGAACTTTTTCTTCTCATTTTTTTATTTTTTTTTAACTTACTAGAACACATTCCTATGACATCAAGTTGCAAGCTGTATTTAATTTAAGAATGCAGTTAAAATTCTTGTACTTGTCCATTTCCAAAAGAGGAATAGCATGACCATAATAAAATTTAAGAGCGCAGGTAATATTATTTGACATTCATTCTGTCACAACCCAAAAATCCCAACACGAATCCCGAGGATTCTTCTGTTAAAATCTTGAGGTATGAGAAAATGAATACAAACCTTGCTAGCATAAACAAAGACAACAATTCCTGATTAACAAATATAACGTAGTAGAAAAATACCTAACGTTCAAAAATCAAAGTGAACGAAAGCTATCATCAAACAAAGTCATAAATCCATAAGTAAATCTCAAGACAAATTCTCCAATTACGTACAAATCTCTCAAACAAAAACATGAACAACTACTAACACCCTATAACAATCTTCAAATCGACGGAGGCGGCAAGGCATCGACATAATCCTCCTCAGGAACCTCCTCAAAAGCTGAAAGGGTGAATGGTAAGGTGAGTAACGAGGGAGTTACTCAGCAAGATAAACGCCATTCTAACAACTAGTCACAAATGTAACGTATAATCAAACTAAACAGTTTAAATAATGTAAGCTTTAATATAATATAACATGCGGATAATGTCTAAACAAAAATAATAAACAAGTATAATAGTCATCAATCTATCAAATTCATAATGAAGATAATTTATCATGTTTTTAAAGTAATTACATTTATCTATCATCACAAAATAAAGGAAAGTACATAATACAAACACGGTAATGTAGTCGATAAGAGAGTTGAAGAACACACCGATATAACCGCCTCGACTATGGAAATTCAATATTCCAAACTTAACCCTCGGTGCGGAATCCCACCGTTCTTACTTGATTTTGTGGCCGGTCTAACATACCATGATTGGGAGACCATTTATCCGGCTAAGATTAGTCATTGACCAAGAACCCAAAACTGAATTCAATTAACAGTGTGGTTGACCGTTTAATGACAATATACTAAAAGTGATCACCAACTAGCCCAGGAACGAATTCCTCACGTCTAAGTATATCAAGTGGCAATACATGTGAACCTCGACTACCTCTACACCATATAAAGACCGCTTTTACACACAAATGTGTTGGATCCTTAATCTAACGTTGGGCTTATATGTGAATAATTATGTGTTGCGGACTATTATATAAGGTTAAGCCAGTTTTAAAAGTGATCTACTAAGGTTCATGTAATTTGGGCTTTAATGTGTATCATAGTGTGTGGGCCTTTATTGTGTAGAAACTTAAGGGTAATTTCTATTTTTATGATGGGCTAAAATAGAAATACCAAAGGATAACAGGGGTTAGTTATTTATATATAGCAATTATGGTCCCCAAATCACACGTCCCATTCCATTCTTTTCTGATTTACCATCAGCAGAGAGAAAAGAGAAAGAATAAAAGGAGCACAACTGCTATATAGAGATAACTAACCTATGTTATCCTTTGGTATTTCTATTTTAGCCCATCATAAAAATAGAAATTACCCTTAAGTCTCTACACATTAAAGGCCCAAACCCTATCAGATACATTAAAACCCAAATTACTTGAACCTTAGTAGATCACTTTTAAAACGGGCTTAACCTTATATAACAGTCCGCAACACATAATTATTCACATATAAGCCCAACGCTGGATTAAGGATCCAACAAAATGTTCTCAAGAAAAAATGATAGAAATTCCCAGATCACACAAGTTGTACTACGCCCTATGGTATCCCATACTACCAAAGAGTATATAACATCTAGTGTTATCTTAGATTGACCCGTCACTTCTGGGAATAAAGCAACGCATCACTCTTTCTAGGTTTTCTACAACCCTTTACTGATAAACAAAATAGTTTTGTTTTATGGGATATATATAATTTCTTTTATCGAAAATACAAAGCAATGGTAGTGCCCTCCAATTCCATCGATTAATCTATCCATCATATCTCCACGTGGTCATGGGAACGTGTTAGTTATTCATTCATCTATTTATCTATCATGCAATAGTGTTGGCCTAAATCACTACATACCTCTGGAGTCAATGTCCCATCAAGCAGTCGAAAACATACGTTCTCACTATTCATCCATCAATCAATCGTCTATCTTTATTTTTGAAGTGTTTGTGCTTTAAAGTATCAAACAATCCCACGAGATAGTCTTGTTTGAGTAAAAAGGACTCAGAAATCATGATAAAATCATAAATAGTAAAAGTTGTGGAAAATTGTGAAAATTTGACCTAGTATTGGAAAAAATGATATTTCAAGTTATCTAAATTTATAATGGACTTTTGAAAATGAAAGCCTTAACCACGAGATTTGACATCATATAAAATTTGTAGCTTAATTCAAAGTAACGGAAAAAATAACGGATTTTAAAAATTGGACGAAAACGCCGAAATTTACGTTTTGTTCATGGAACCAAAAATTATAGTTTGATGCTTTGAGATTTGGATTTTTAAACCATTCTCATTGTTTCCAAATGGGGGATAATCTCTTAATTGCATTAAAAAAAAAAAAAACTTAAAGTAAATGGAAAACTAAACTTAAATTATTTTAATGAAAATAAGTATGTTAAAATTATATTAGTTGTAGGAAAATTTCTTGTGCTGGGAAAGTTTGGTGGCAACTTTCGGTGCCATTGAAAAAATAGAGTTGGTGACATTCGGATCCACCGGATGAATATTTCTTTTGGTGCCACCGAAAATACACAATCAAAACTGATTTTTTTAAAAGAAAAACAGTCTGAATTTGATAAAACTTCTTTCAAATTGTTTCCAAAACTTTCCAAAAATTAATTGATTTATGAAAAGATCAATTCACAACATATACATAAGATCTACCGATAAAAATTGAGATCTAAAATTCAATCCATCAAATCATGCATGAAATTTAAGGAATTTATCCTAAATTGGAAAATATCATCAATATCAAATATCAAAAATAATTTTCTAGAAAAAATTGTGTAATTACAAGGTAGAAGGGAAGGCATCCTACCTGATTGCAAAATCTACGAAGGATCGACTTAAAATTGGCTTGAGACGATCACCACAATCCGATCTCGAAAATGTTCTTCCAACAGAAAATAAAAACTCTTTGGATCAATGTGAAGCCCTCGATATGTTGAAGTTTTTTCCCTTCTTCAATAACACACAGATCTACCTCTACAGCATTGGATCTAAGACTTCACCTAAGAGGTTCAACGTCGATGACAATAAAAATTCTATGACTCAAATTAAAGCTCTTGTCGAGGTGATACTTTTCTTCTTCTTCGTTGAGTCTCAATTCTCAGTATAACGATCTAGATCTAAGCTTAAAGATCAAAGGAACACTAGGGTTGTTTTGCTTGAAAAGAAGGATTGAAAAATCTGATTTTTCTTATAAGGTTCAGATTTATACTAGGGACGAAATGGTCATTTTCAACCTTAATTTTCCCGATCTCCGATTTTGACAAACTTATAATCCATTTTGGTTAATTTTTCGATTCGAACGTAATGATATGATCAAATCTCCCAAATTATACCTGAAAATGCATTTCCCCATTTGGGTAAAAACTTGACATGAGATTCAAGGATTTTACAACTTTTTCAATCAATTTTTATTTAAGATGTGCTTACAGGCTAAAATATGTTTCTCTGCCCTTTTGAATCTATTGGCGATGATGGATTTTTCCCAAATGTTTATAAATCAAAATAAGTACTTTTTAAATCATTAAATAAACTTAGAATTTAAGGAATCAAAACTTCAAATCTTTTCTCGAGATACGTATTAAAATTGCAGGTCATTATATCCTTCCCCCTTAAAAAAATTTCGTCTTCGAAACTAAATCATACCTCAATCTAAAAATAAGTCAAAATATTGAACTCGCTTTTCCGTTTCTTTTTCCCAAGTCGCCTCTTCGACATTGTAATGCCTCCAAAACACCTTCACTAAGGGAATAGTTTGTGATCTCAATATCTTCTCCTTACAATCGAGAATATGTACTAGCATTTCTTTGTATAATATATCTTCTTCTAAATTCAAGGATTGCCAATCTATAACATGAGATGGGTCTGGTTCATATTTCCTCAACATTGACACAAGAAACACGTTGTGAACTCTCCCCAACTGATCTGGTAATGTTAACTTGTATGTAACCATGTCAATTCTTTCTATGATCTCAAATGATCCCACATATCTCAACTTCAGTTTACCCTTTATCGAAAATCTACTAATTCCTCCTTTAGGAGATACCCTCAAAAATACGAAATCACTCACTACAAACTCTAACAGTCTTCTACAATGATCTGCATAACGTTTTCGTCTCCTTGGTGTACCCGCA
Organism: Akebia trifoliata; assembly: GCF_017979445.1. Lineage (NCBI taxonomy): Eukaryota > Viridiplantae > Streptophyta > Magnoliopsida > Ranunculales > Lardizabalaceae > Akebia > Akebia trifoliata. The sequence goes on along the minus strand of NC_141385.1, from coordinate 36,293,451 downwards.
ATCTTTCTCGAATAATCTTCTCAGTGGTCTTTGAGACGATGTCAGGTCCCAACAAAATATTGTCCCCAACTTCTACCCAACAATTTAGTGATCTACATAATCTACCATATAATGCCCCAAATGGTGCTATGGCTATGCTAGATTGATAACTATGGTTATAGGTAAATTCGGCTAATGCCAAGTGATTCTTCCAATTACCTCCAAAATCTACCACACAAGCCCTCAACATATCTTCTAATATCTGAATGTTGACTGTCCATTCATCTGTGGGTAAAATATTGTTTGACCCTTCACTTGGCAAAGGCACTGTCAAAACCAGTGTCGTAGTTAACCGAGTTTTCAATTCCTAAAATGTTGTTTCGCAACTCCCTGTCCATTGAAACTTGACCCCACTTTAAGTTAATTTCGTTTATTCCTTCTTTTCAAGTAAACACAACCCCAGTGTTCATTTGATCTTCAACCTTACATCTAGAGTGTTAGACTGAGAATTGAGGCTCAACGAATAAGAAGAAAAACATCACCTTAACAAGAACCTCAATTTGAGTCATAGAATTTCTATTTCCGTCGACGTTGAACCTCCTAGATGAAGTCTTAGATCTAGTGTCGTAAAGGTAAATCCGGGTGTTATTGAAAAAGGTAAAGAGTTTCACCCTATCGAGGACTTCACATTGATCTAAAGAGTTTTCATTTTTCGACCAGAGAAACATTTTCGAGATCGGACGGTGGCGATCGTCTCAAACCAATTTTAAGCCGATCATTCATAGATTTTACAATCAGGTAGGATGCCTTCCCTTCTACCTTGTGGTTACACAATTTTTTATAGAAAATTATCTTTGATCTTTGATCTTTGATATTGATGATATTTTCCAATTTAGGATAAATTCTTTAAATTTCATGCATGATATGATGGATTGAATTTTAGATCTCAATTTTTATCGATAGATCTTATGTCATATATTGTGAATTGATCTTTTCATAAATCAATTAATTTTTGAAAAGTTTTGGAAAAAATTTGAAAGTTTTATCAAATTCGGATTGTTCTTTAAAAAAAAATCGATTTTGATCGTGTATTTTCGGTGGCATCAAAAGAAACATTCATCCGATGGCTCCAATACCACCAACTCCATTTTTTCGATGGCACCGAAAGTTGAAACCAAACATTCCCAACACAAGAAATTTTCCCACAACTTATATAATTTTAGCATACCTTATTTTAATTAAAAACATTTAAGTCTAATTTTTCATTTACTTTAAGTCCTTTAATGAAATTAAGGGATTATCCCCCATTGGGAAATAATGAAAATAATTTAAAAATCCAAATCTCAAAGTAGCAAAATATAATTTTTGGATCCATGAACAAAATGTAAATTTCAGCATTTTCATCTGATTTTTAAAACTCGTTATCTTTTTCGTTACTTTGAATTAAGCTACAAATTTTATATGATATTAAATCTTGTGGTTAAGGCTTTCATTTCCAAAACCCGTTTTAAATTTAGATAACTTTGAAATATCACTTTTTTCCAACACTAAGCCAAATTTTCACAATTTTCCACAACTTTTACTATTTATGATTTTATCACGATTTCTGAGTCCTTTTTACTCAAACAAGAATATCACGTGGGATTATTTAATACTTTGAATCACAAACACTTCAAAAATACATACTTTGATAGATATCTAAAAAGATAGACGATTGATTGATGAATGGATAATGAGAACGTATGTTCTCGACTGTTTGATGAGACATTGACTCCAGAGGTATGCAGTGGTTTAGGCCAACACTATTGCATGATAGATAGATGGATGAATATTTCACACGTTTCCACAACCACGTGGAGATATGATGGATAGATAGAACTGGAGGGCACTACCATTGCTTTGCATTTTCGATAAAAAAAACTATATATATCTTATAAAACAAAACTATTTTGTTTACTAGTAAAGGGTTGTAGAAAACCTAGAAAGAGTGATGCGTTGTTATACTTGCGAAAGCGACAGATCACTCTAGGATAACACTAGATGTCATGTACTCTTTGGTAGTATGGGATACCATAGGACGTATACAACTTGTAAGATTTGAAAATTTATATCCTTTTTTCCTGGGAACATTTGTGTGTTACGGCCTCTGTACAGTGTAAAAGTAGACGAGGTTCACATGAATTGCCTCTTGATGGGCTTAGACGCGGGGAATTTGCTCCTAGACTAGTTGGTGATCATTATTAGGTTGTAGTCGTCGAAATATCGACCACACCGTTAATTGAACTCAGTTTTGGGTTCTTGGTCAACGGCCAATCTAAGCCGAATAAATGATCTCCCTATCGTGATATGTTAGACTGACCACAAAATCAGATAAGAACAGTGGGATTCCATACTAGAGGTTAAGTTTGGAATATTGAATTGTCATAGTTGAAGCGGTTATATCAAGGTGTTCCTCAACTCTCTTATCGACTACACTGCCATGTTCGTATTATGTAATTTATTTTATTTTGTGATGATAGATAAATGTAATTACTTTAAAAGCATGATAAATTATCTTCATTATGAATTTGATAGATTGATGACTATTATACTTGTTTACTGTTCTTATTTAGACATTATCAGAATATTATGTTATATTAAAGCTTGCATTATTTAAAATGTTCAGTTTGATTATACGTTGCATCTGTGACTCGTTAGAATAGCGTTTATCCTGCCAAGTAACTCCCCCGTTATTCACCCTACCATTCACCCTTTTAACTTTTGAGGAATCTTCTAAGGAGGTTCCTGAGGAAGATTATGTCAATGTCTTGCCGCCTCCGTCGGTTTGAGGATTGTCATAGGGTGTCAGTAGTTGTTCATGTTTGTGTTAAAGAGACTTATACGTAATTAGAGAATTTGTCTTGAGATTTGTTTATGGATTTATGATTATCTTTGATGATAACTTTCATTCACTCTGATTTTTGGATGTCAATTATTTTTCCATTACGTTATATTTGTTCATTAGGAACTGTTGTCTTTGCTTATGCTAGCAAGGTTTGGATTCAATTTCTCAAACCTCGAGATTCTAATAGAGGAATCCTCGGGATTCTTGTTAGGATTTTTGGGGCATGAAAGAACCTATTCAATCTAGAAAATTACTTGGTAGAAGGATGTTTCTTTTGGTGCCACCGAAAATACACGATTAGAAACAGTTTTTTTTCTCTAAAAGTTCATCGAAATTTTGTCCCAAATTCAACTAATTCCTTTCCAAATACTCTCAATCACAATTTAATCATAAAAACTATAAAGCGCTGAGAGCACGCAACTTTTGGTCAAAGTATAGACTCATTCACAACCATAATCCAAATCCACATGCCCAAGTTAATTTTGAAATAAAAAACTAAGGAGATTCAATTTGCTTATAGATAGAACATACAAAACCTGTTGACAGCTAAAAATAGCATTTCAACCTTCAGATTTATAAAGGAATGGCATTATTGAGATCAAATTTACCTAATTAATAGTAGACATATTGTTCACAAATAATAACAAAATTAAAAATTGAATGCCCATATAGCATTAAACAAGTCATGGTATGCAAAAATAGAATCCCCAAAAATAGAAAACATCAAGAAAGCAAGGTTGGTATACACACCATTTGGAGAGTAAATGCTAAGATGAATAGGAATTGGAGAAATCTGTTTTGATCTCCCAGTAATTCTATCAGTTTCGTCCTGAATTTCCTTTCGCACCACGGCTACATAAAAAATAAGACAGTCAAACAGTCAATTCCAATTTCTGCATTTTCATTCGAAATAAAAACGCATAAGCAAAAAAAAAAATTTACTATACACTGGTAGAATTAACACAGAAAAGAAAACCCCGCCAACCATAATTTCAAATATATATAGTGTGTGTGTGGTTTTAAATTTACATTTATTAGTCAGTCAAAAAGCATGCAGGCATTACAAGTCCTATTTAAAAATGACTCTAAAAAACCCATTAAGTCCTATTTAAGAATCAATCACATGAAAATAGATTGAAAACATTTACTTTTAAGGAAATTAACCACCAAATTTCAGTTGTGAATCCATCAAATTTCAGATTTTTCATCGATTAAACCAAAATAAACCACCAAATTTCATTTGTGTTTGCAAACCAAAATACTCCACCAAATTTCAGATTTTTTAATCGATCAAACCAAAATAAATCACCAAATTTCATTTGTGTTTGCAAACCGAAGCAATCCACCAAATTTCAGATTTTTTCATCAATCAAACTAAAATAAATCACCAAATTTCATTTGTGCTTGCAAACCGAAATAAACAACCAAATTTCAAAAAAATTCATCAATCGAACCAAGATTAATACAAATTAAACCAAATATTGGTGGTTCATTTCGATTTTTGATAAGTGGATCAGAATTTTTCATATTCTATCATCAATCAAACCAACAATAATGAAGAACAAGTGGGTTTTTTTGCAGATTTTTTTTCATCACCCAAATCGTGAAGAACCATTTCAAATAATGAGATAATCAACTCAATCATGATGAAAGGACCCTAATCGTGAAGAACAAACAACAAACTTAGATCAAGGAACAATAGAAGGTCGATTTGTGAAAATCAACCTTAAACAATGGGTTTCTACATAATTTTTTGTAAAAAAACAAAAAAGATTTTTAACTCACCTGAAGGTAGATCGAACTTTAGTTAAGGTATGACGTCGATCGGAGCTCCAACGGCAGAAATCGGAGCGCACGCGTGAATAGGGCATAAGAATGGGTTTTGTATTCATTATAGAGAATGATAAGCATCAAATTTTATTATTTGTCGGCATTTTCATCTTTTCACTTGAGCCGTTTTTACAAACTTTGTATTCGTTCTGTGATTGATTCTTAAATAGGATTTGATGGATTTTTTAGTCATTTTTTACCATTGTCAAATAGAGGATAACAATTCAAAGGGTGCAAAAGTAGATTAGATACCCAAACAACATGAAGTTTGGGTCAATATATGCTACGAATTAGTTAAGGGAAGGAGACCACGTAAAGTTCTTGACAATATTACCTATGGAATCCTAGTGAAGGACTTTAAAAAAAATGGGTGTTTGTTATGATAGAGGGCAAATGAAAAAATAGTGGGATAAACAAAAAGGCATTTGGGAACATTGGAATAAGATTTGCTTGAATACTGATGTGGCTTATAACCCTGAGATCGGCACATTAGATGCAACCGAGTGGTAAGATGGGTGGTTAGAGGTATATAATGTTAGCTTTCTTTTTAGAAATCTTGTATCTTTATATAATTTAAGGTTAATATTTTTTTATAGCATCATCCGAAAGATGCAGTATCCCAAACAAAGCCTATGAAGTTTGCGAAGCAATTAGATTTCTTTTATGGAGGCACATATGCTACTGGTGGGCGGATGCGGTCACCTGCATTGGGTACAATGCCACCTGCGAGTAGATCAGAAGCTCACGAGGAAGACCTGACAAAGATGATCAATGTTATGTCATTGAGACCTAGCCCCCGGAGTCTCAAACACCTCTGAACCTGACTCCTAATGATGTTGAAGATGATGTTACCCCTACTGTACCCACACCCGTTCGTCGCAGAGGTGGAGTTACCCTAGAACCTCAAGGTCGTAGACATAAGTTGACTATTGTTATGCTATTTGGCTAGACACTGGATAGGCTCATAGATGCGGTTCACCCCCAAGCATCTACTACTTGCAAGCTTGTTAACACATCCAATATTCAAGAGTGCATCGACCTCTTGGACTAGCTAACAGATATAACCCCCAAAGGTGACCTCTATCGTTTTGCATTGAAGATGTTTATGAAAAACAAAGAATTTAGGGAGGTCTTCTGTGGGTTGCAATCAACAATTATTTGTCATAAGTGGTTGGAGGGTGAGATGGTTGATTTTCTGGTTTGGCAGTAGTTCTTTTTTTTCTTAGATATGTCTATATAACTTTTTATGTATTTATTTGGCACCCTACCTATACGATGCAGTATACTTTGGTTCCATTATGCACCTATTGGGTGCAATATACTCTAGTTAGATCTTGCACCTATAGGTTGCAATACTATGGTTACATTTTGCACCAATAGAGTGAATTATAATTTATGTTGGATTTTTTATTTATGCTTTCTATGTTTTATTAATATTATTACCTATGTTTTATGTTGTATGTGGTGGACATTATTATTTGTGTTTTCTATGTTGCATACATGTCATATGGATTCAGATGGTGATACCACCAACACCATTGATTCAATCAAAGAAACAAATTCCCTCAATCCAAGTGTTCTAAATTTAATCACAACGGGAGCGGTCATAGGTTCTTTTTTTTCATTATTAGAATTTCTTAAGTAGATTGACACGTAGTAATATTTATGCTTTCTATACTTAATCAATAATAGTTTGTATGTGGTGGTGGATGATATTATTATCTATGTTTTCTGTTGTATGTGATGGACATTATTATTTGTGTTTTCTATGTTGTGTACATGTCATATGGATTCAGATGGTTATACAGTACTATCAATTCACTCAAGGAAACAAATTCCCTAGATCCAAGTGTTCTAAATTTAATCAAAACAAAAGCGATCATGAGTTCTTTTTTTCATTATGAGAATTTCTTAAGGAGCCACGAAGTAATGATCGGTACACAGGGACTGACTTTGTGCGGGGTACAGTCAATGGTAATCTCATGACATGTCGCCAACTATTTAGAATGGAAAGACATGTCTTTATGAATCTGTGTACCATTTTGAAGAATCGAGATCTATTAAAGATAGAACGATACATTACAATTCAAAAACAAGTAGTGATGTTCTTATTGATCGCAAGACACAATCAAGGTCAAAAACTACTTGCAAATCGATTTAATCATCTAATCCAAACGATCAGCAAGTATTTCAATGCAGTTCTGTTGGTCCTTATTAACTTATCAATGTCCTTAATTGTACCTCCCAACCTCAATGAAGCCTCATCGCACATTCGTACTAATCAACGTTTTTAGCCCTCTTTTAAGGTATTTTATTATAGATATACTTTAAAAATGCTTGTTTTCATCATTATGATGAAATTAATGTAGTGAAATATATGGAGGATTGTGCTAAAGCGATTGACGGGACATACATTAATGTACATTAATGTTTTTGTCTCGATAGAAGAACAAGTCCAATACTAAGGACACAAGGACCTCAAACAAAATGTTATGGCCACATGTTCTTTTAACATTTTGTTTACTCACGTGGTTGGTTGGGAGGGATCAGCAAGTGATTCATGTGTCTTTCTCTACATACTCAATAGTCTCAGTTTAAAATTTTCACTCTTCACTAAGTTTGTAAATAAATGATTCTCAATTGTATATGTTTATTGATTAGAATAAATAAATTTTAATTATTTTTTATTTAATAGAAAAATATTATCTGGTAGATGCTAGGTACCTGCTCATGAATGGTTATCTTGCAACCTATCCCGATGTCAGATATCATCAACAAGAGTATAGTTGGTCTCGGATAAATGGTAGAAAAGAATTATTCAACCATTTGTATTTTTCACTCTGAAACGTGATTGAGCGAAGTTTCGGGTTTTAAAGGCAAAATGGCCTATATTGAAGTTGATGTGCTTATATACATTGGACAAACAACGAAATGTTGTTGCTTGTATGACATTACACAACTTTATTAGAAAACATGCCATTCTAGATGAAGAATTTACCTTTTTCAAGGAGGAGCGACCCGGACCCGGACTAGTACTAGTGAGGAGTATCTGACTCCCCCACAGTAGGTTGTCAGAACCAACGAAGAATTAAAGTACAACGGGATTCAATAGCTGATGCCATATATAGTGGCAATCGTTGACACGTATAGTTTGATACTATTTTGATCATTATATTGTTGGTGTTTTTTGATATGTTGACACATGTTACCTTTATTATTTTGGTGTTGTATTTTCTTCATGATTATTGTTGTTGAACTACATATCTGCAATTGATTTTTATATTTTTCAATGTTAGAATTGGTGGTTTTAATTTCACATTTTACAACCCCACATTGTTCATGTGGCTGAGTAATGACTTTTGTAATAGCCACGACCAAAGAAAACAATGGGCATACATTCTATAGGTGTCTAACTTGGCAGATATTTTTATAAGTATCAATCAATAAAATAATAGATAAAATTTCTTTGTGTGGTATCAAACATCCATTATTTGCGTTACAACGACATGCAGGTTCATTTATTTGGGAAGATGAAATTGATAGGGATGATTTTGAGGATGAACTAGTGAAAAAAAAAAATCAATTAAAGAAAAGGACAAATACATTATCTACGTATTGGTGGGCTGCATAGTATTTATGGCTTTCATCATATGTGTTCTGATTACATTTTTTATTTTTGCAATGTTCTTCAGGTGAAACTAGGTATTGTATTTTGGATATATATATATATTTTTTTTTTTTTGGTGGTATATGATGGATGGATTGATAGAAGGTTTTGTTAATCACGTAGGTTAGACAAGTAAATACCTTTATGAATTCATTTGGATGATGTTATGCTTGTTGATGGATTGAAATATTTTTTTTTATATGCAGGTATTGTTTTATTAGGTTAAAAAAAATTGTACAAGTTTTTTAGGGCAGATGTTGCCAAAATTTCGTTAAAATTTTCATCAGTATAATTAATGTATTAATTTTAATTAATTATTTCTAATTTTTAAATTTATATATTTTAATATTATTATGTAACTATTGAGGTCATTCTATGTAATTTGATGCAATTTGGTAATTTTTTAGACATTAAGGTCATTCTGGTCATTTCACCAAAATCCGACAGCTGTATCAAACAGTAATTACTAGATTCTGGTAAACAGCACAGCATTTTTCCAGGACTCGATCAAACAAGTTTTTCATAGCTTCAGCTTTTTCCAACTATTTCCAGTCGCAAAATCTAACAGCAAAAGCTGACAGCGTTATCAAACGAGCCTTATGTATTTACTACTTCTTTAAATTGCATTAAAAAACGTGAAATTATGAGAAATTTCTTTTACAAACACGTTTGCAGTTTTAAATTGTGATTTATGGACGCAAAGGCAGCAAAAGCACCATTCTGAAGCATTATCAAACACCACCTAAGATTTTTATCATCATTCTACGAAATATGTCATCTTGTTTCACATATCCCGAGGATGGTGCAAATTGGTTATTGACAATCATAATTGGAGTATTTTCGCTAGTCACCTAATTTTCCATGATATAGCATTTAACAAAACCTAAAAACAAGTTTATTCCCTCTCTCCATACAACCGATCGTTATGGAACCCTTATCCTTGCATGTTCAATAGAGAAAATTTAGATTTACACCACTAATCGTGCTATTTGTTAAGCAAATATCGAAAAATATAAGAATTTCATAATAAAGATGACCTAAGAAACCTCAAATCATCAGTAACAACATGATCATTACTTAAAGTGTTATCTACCAAAGCAAAATGATCCAACCAAATGAAAATTTATGAACAAGAAACCGACCTACCGAAATCAGTAAATCTCCTCTTTGGCAAGTGAGGAAACTCTGCGTACTCTGTCTGCCCCTCATCTGTCTTGTGCAATTGCAACACCAATGGACGCCTCGTCACGATTCCTGCAGAATCCAAAAAACAAACATAATTAAAACACTCAAAAATCAAAATCATAAGAGAAACAATTTCGAATCCTAACCTGATCCCCTTGGAAGAAAATCACGCCCAACAATACTCTCCAAAACAGAAGATTTACCAGAACTCTGCTCTCAGATATCAAAGCAAATTCAGAATCAAAATCGATGGATAAGGTTAAGAGATCACAACGAATTAATTGATTAAGAGAGAGAGAAAGAATGATCACAATACCTGTCCTCCAACAACAGCGACTGAAGGAAGAGCTTCCCAAAGTGTCGGCAACGCATTGTCGCCACCATAGTCGCCTAGGCAGTACAGGCCCTCTGAATTCGATTAACGAGACCAATCAAGCTCTCCATGGTCGTCATTTCTTCGACTTACTAACCCTAGCTCCTGATCTGTAAAACCTAGAAATTCGATCGAGAGAGAGAGAGCTTGAAATTGAAGCAAACAGTACAGTTGAGAGTTCACTTTCTTTCGTTCTAATTCTAACTCGTTTGGCTCTCAAGTAGAAATGTTGGTCTGGCTAAAATGCGCCATGTGCGCACTGTTTCAACTTCTAAGATACGAATACGACAAAACTTTGAAAGCGGTCGTGTGAGGACTTTCCTATGTTTCTTGCGAAGCTTTTGCACCGAACGAGATGACTCGGACGATTCGTCAATGTGAATCGTCTATTACATTCAAAATCTGAGATGAGTCATCTTAGATTTTGAAAAATCTTGATTTGCAATAAAAATAGAGAGCTGCTATTGGCACCCTGACTTGTACTTATTACATCCCATTAAAAATAAGGAAAAGGATTTATCCCAAAACGTGGGCAACTTTTGTCCAATTCTGATTTGGGTACACTATTCATTTTAATTCCCAAAACATGTATTTCAAATTAATTTGTCACTTTTATAATTAATGAGTTCTTTGTATATCTACAAATTCATACATATTAAAAGTGACGAACTCACGAGTTCATTAGGTTATAAAAATGACGAATACATGTTTTGTGAATTAAAATGAACAATGCACTGAATGTGAAATTTCATCATATTCAATGCATGAAATAAAGAATCACCCTAGAGAACATATGTGAATGGTTAAAAATAATTAAAAGCTCAGGTTCCAATAGAAGTTCTATCTTCTTCTTTTTTTGTTTTTTTTGCAAAATATATTTTTCGGATTTAGGCTTTTATATGAGTCTAGTCATAATTGTAAACAGCTACAAAAATTATTTGAAGGGATTTTTCTCAAATCGTGCGCAACTTATATGTCCAAATTCTAATTTCAATACACTGTTCATTTTAATTCCGAAAACATGCATTTCGAGTGCATTCATCACTTTTATAATCAATGAATTCGCTAGAATATCTACGAATTCATAGATATTAAAAGTGATGAACTCATGAGTTCATAGGTTATTAAAATGTCGAATTCACTCGAAAATGCATGTTTTCATAATTAAAATTGAATAGTGTACCAAACTCAAGATTTATTCATGTTCAACGCACAAAATAGAGATCACCCTTGTTTGATTCGAGTGTATAATATTTTGTAATGCCGAGATTATAATTTGAGCCAAACCTTTGTAATGTTTGAAGAGTGTCTTTTAATCTTTAATTGGCTTGAGATAATTTATTTAAGTAACTGGTATGTAACAACTAAAAGTTGGGGTGGCAATAGCAGCTCTCTTCTTTTTTGAGTTATTATTTATTTGTACATAAACATGATTTTGTAATGGGCGGGTTCGGCCTGACCAGGCTGACTAGGCCCTAATCCAACTAAAGAGGCGGGCTGAACATTAGACTAACCCTAAACCCTTACAGGGCTTAAGTTTGTTTAAATCCAAGTCCGAGTATTTTGGAGTCGTTTGACACTATTTTTCGTCAAAATAGGAGCCTAATCTCCATCTAGGTGTTGTTTGTTAAACTAAAAAAAATAAGTGCTGAATAGCATTAAGCACTGAAACTTATAAGCGCTAAATTTAAGTGCTGAAAAAGTTGTTTGTTTAGATGTTGAATCATGTTTGTTACACATTGCTGAAACTGGTAAATTGTCTTTGTTACCCTTACAATCATATTATACGTTGTTTGCATGTTTCAAATGCTTATTTATTATCAAACACAATAAAATATATTATTTCTTATAAAATTAAAATACAATTTATTTTTAAATAATAAATAATACTCAAATCTTCAATTTATAAATAATAATTTCTATTTATAAAAACCCACAAATTTCAAATTAAAAATAATAATGTCATACAAGTCACCAAAATTTTAAATCAACTTTAAAAGAACTTAATTTTGGATGAATAATTTTCGATGGAAATGACGAATGTGTAATTATAAAAGTACCCTATGAATTAATAAGGGCAACCCACACTATAGCCATTTTTTGTTTTGTTTTGTTTTATATGGGTTAAAGTTTTTGGAATGAGCAAATTTTTAGTGAGGATGGACTATATGGTCTAGAGATCATCCTCACCAAAAATCGGTCTATTTTGAAACTTCTAACTCGTCAAAAATAGTTTTCAAAAAAAAAAAATGGACAATTTACAGTTCTTGAACTTGTTTTGATAGGGTTAGAAGTTTCAAGATGTGCTGATTTTTTGTGAGGATGATCTCCTCATTGTAGAGATCATCCTCACCAAAAATCAACTCATTCCAAAACTTTTAACCCATAAAGACAAAATAATTTAGCTATGGTGTGGGTTTATTAATTTGTGGGGTGTTTATATACTTATCCATGGGATATAAGAGGTAATATCCTTTTAAGAATAAGGGCATACTTGTCCATACTCAAAAAAACAAAGGGCATACTTGTCCATGTTGAAAAAAGCGAAGTGCTTTCCGCTTTAGCACTTTTTTTCAGCATCAAAATATTGCTGAATTTTTTTCACTTATTTTCAGTAATAAGCGCTAAAAATATAGAGTAAACAAACGCGCTATTTTGACAAAAGTGCTGAATTTAATTTTTTTCAGCAATAAGCGCTGAAAAATAGCGCAAACAAACACCACCTTAGTTGAAAGGATTTCCCTATTTCACCATATTTGACAGCATTCTCGTAATGAAGATGTTGCATAACGTCACTCACCATTATTGGATTTGGAAATCCATCTTCACACATTTCGCTATCCGATTGGAGTTCAAATGATAGTGAAAGTGCTTTTGAATACTCATATCAAAGCTAGTCGGTTTTCTAGCAAGGGTAGAGCCAGGATTTTGCCGATGTGAGGGCAATTAAGAGGAGGGGAAATTTTTGTGCGGGCATTAGTGACGGATTTTTTCATTGACTGGTGTTATATGACGACATAGCTTAGGCCTTGTGTGGACACAACTCTTTGCCCAATCTCTCCGTGCAAGAGCAGGTTTTTGAAGCTTCTCAACAAAGAGCAAAAATCTCTCCACGCAAAAGCAAAAACTTATCCAAACGTTTGCTAGCTCCCCGCAGGAGCAGAAGTCGTCAAGAAGCTCTATCCAAGTGCAGTGTTAGAAATCCTCATAGAAGTTGAATTTCTTGTGGGGGCAAGTGGCCCCATTGCCCTCGTTGTAAATCCACCCTTGTTTACTAGCAAAACAATTCATAACTTACTTAGCATCACGTTTTCCTTAGCCATCTATCACATATGTTGAGACACAATGATAGATTTTTTCAATGGGTCCGATCTAGGTGGTAGACATTTTTCGATGATTTTCACATTATCATTCGATTCTTTCTGATCTTTTTGTTAGTTTGAATGATTTTATCTTCTATAATTATTTACGCTAATAGCGTCTTTTTTTAATTAAGGATAGCTCTCTCCAACCCAACTTGTTGATTAAAAAACTTCGATGTTTGCCCCTATTGGCCCTATTTTAGTTTTTCCCCTTGTAAGGGATTACATGGACTTAAAAAATAAAAGAATAATCCCATGTTAAAAGAATGAATAATCACAATTTAAAAGAATAATTCCATGTTAGTTCATGTATCTCTTTCCTTCCTTAATCAATCAAAGATCAGATATTTAGATAAATCAATCCACTCATGTTTTTTTTTTTTTTAATTCAAATTCTAATATAAAATCTAACTATATTGCATATACACAATAGAATAGTGGGCTGGGCTGGGCTGGGCTGGGTTGGGCAGAATTAGGCCCTAACCCAAATCGGATTTAATGGGCTGAAATTTATTTTAGCTCTGAACTAACCTTGCAGGCTGAAAATAAAAGCCCTAATGAACCTTTTTTGTCAGGTGAGGCCCAATTAACAACCCTAGTGGGCATCTTCTAATCCACCTTATAATAAGAAAAAAAAATTATAATTTTTTTAATATAAATATATTACAAGCGAGATGAGATAAGGGATTAAAAAAAATAATTTGAATATAAATAATTTGTTATCGTGAAATAACGAATTTTAAATTGTGTAATAACAGGATATCTCACCCTAGTTTTTTCTTCTTTTTTTTAGGGTGGTGGGGGAGGTGTAATGATTTTTCTTAGAAAATACGATTTTTTGGTTTATGATTTTATACTACTTTTATGATCGAAAGTGGTTTTTCCATCTTACCTCTGGGAAAATGATTTTCCCACCTCCTAATGTTATTCTATAGTCCCACTTCCAAAACTAAAAATGGTAGTTTTAAAACTCAACTTAACTTGAATGTCTATCTAGTTTAGCCAAGTTGATAACTCACAAATCAACTTAAATGAATCAAATAAAAATTTATTAAATTTATAAATATTTTAAATTATTTTTATTTATATATTTTTGTTCTCCAAAAAAATATTAAATATAGCTAAAAAAAATAAAATTTTTTTTTATTGGTAAAGGTGATTGGGTTTGCTCATCAGATCACATCTTCGAATCTATATATGCCCCTCTACATAAAAGTAACTATATTTAACTGTTGAACACGTGCAGGGTGGTTAGTAGGTGTGACCATCAAAATAAATAAATAATAATAATAATAATAAACTAAAAATATTTAATATGTCATTGAATTGTCGTTGGAGCTATGTGTGTGTCAATGGATCGGATTAAACCTTAAATCCAACCAAATGACAAGGGATCCAAATCAAGGAGCCGATCCAATAAGAATATGATTTGATTCCTTATTAGATTAATTTTGTATCAACCATCTCCTGATATAATAATGTGTTTGATATATATAAATAATTTTATATTTATATTTTTGTTTATATGTATAATATATATTTCTTTTATATATATCATTTCTATTGGATTGGAGTTTGTATTAGGTTGTCATTGCTTCATGGTTGGATCAGATTTCAATGGATCTAATTAAACCCCAAATTTGATCCAATAATTACAGGTCCAGATCAAGGACTTGGGCGCTGATGAAGACCCAATCGATAAGACTCCGATTTGATAGATTATTGAATGGATTTTGGATCAATTTGTATATCCCAATCCAATATGGAATAATACAATGATGTGTTTGAAATATATAAATGATTTCTAAGTATGTTTTATTTAGATGTAATTATAATATTGGATTGGGTTTGGACTTAAAAACGACAGATACGATCAAATCATGATTGGGTCAAATAAATTTGTTATCGGATTGGTACCAATCCGATCCATTGACCGCCCTAGTTGGAGAAAGGTTTTGAGATCCAAAAATACCAAATCTATTAAGCTATTGGACTGGTTCATGACAACCACGATCCAATCCAAAAGCCAAACTTTACAAATTGAAACCCATATTAGTTTCTTGTAATCCGGGTCGAACCGGACTCCTGTTTTAGGTCACTGGCTTGAAGTCAACTCAAGGCACCTAAAGTCAACAACATACAGATGGACCGACAATACTTCATAAAAGTCAAAAGTCAAAAGTCGAAAAGTCACGCACTGTAACTCTACACATAATTATTAGATCAACTAACTGTGGGCTCAAGACTTACAAGTCTTTCCATATTTTCACACTCTTTTTCTTCTTTATTTATTACTTTTATTTAATTATATGTGGGGTTTATTTGGTTCCAGTTTGACTCTTCTCCTTTGAAGTGTTTATTACGTTTCAGACCACTAATGTCCTCAAGTCCAATCATAATTGTACAAATTATAGTATTCATACATACCCCCTTGGAACTTTGACTTTTGACATTTTCTATGAGGTACCTTTTTCTGTAGTGATGTTGATGGACCATACCGGGTTTGGGATCAAATTGGTACCAATTAGACCTTGACCGTATCCGGATTTGATCTCATTTTAAGATCGATCACGATTTAAGAGATAAAGACAACGTCGTCGCTAGGATACAAACCCTCTTATCAAGGACTCAGTTCGAGACAAAGATAACGTCGTCGCTAGGATACAACAAGTCAATTTCAATCTTTTTACGTTTGACATTTGCGTGACAGCAGGAATCAATTAATTCACAAAGATAATAAAACATTCATTATATTGTATTCATACATGTAATCACAGTCCGATAATTAAGTCAATCGACTATCTAATAAAGTATATGATAATATTAGAGAGATTGGAGGTCGTTTTTTTTTTAATTCACGCACATTTTATAGTCAACAGTCTATATGACAACGCCTGCTTGGCCTTATCATGGTACAACACTGCACATTTTGGTCACATTTTTCCAAATTTATGCCAACATGACCCAATCCGCGTCGTTGCTTCTCGTAAGGTGTCATAGAACGGTCCCTTTTCTTTTTAGAACCCTTTTACGTATCTCGGACATTTCAGTGGTTATGACATGCGGCCCTTGGTCGATGCCCCCATCTACTAGGAAGATTGCGATCTTCCTTCTAGGACGTGTTAGTCATCCCATCTCAAAGATAATTCAATCAAAAGTTCTAAATCCACCAAATTTTCTAATTTGGATCCCAACAAGTCGCTTGTCGTTAGTTTCTGCCATGTGATAATTCTTATCCTTACAATTAGCATGTATAGTTTAAACACATTTTAATCGAGGAAGCAATTTGTTGTCTTATTTTCTTGTGTTTTTCTTTTTGATGATCTTCTCGATCTCCTTCTTGTGTTTTTTGTTGCTATATATTTGGTTGAAGCTTGTTGTTAGACCTACCTAGGACAAGGGATATAATTATTCTCTTTTTAATTTAGAGTTATAAGCATAATTCTCATTAAAAACAGTTTCATCCTCAACCATGAACAAGGTAGATCACAAAATCCCTGCAGCCAAACACACCCAATATGGGTTCGTTTGTAAGGAGGTTTGTGGTTGGTTCCCCACTTAAATTTGCTTCTATCGTGCATTAAAAAACATTTCAAAAACTAAAGACCTGTTTGGACTGTCATAAAAAAAAAAAAAAAATAACAGCTGATTGTAAGTTTCAATGTATGACAAATGCATTTTTTTAATAATTTGTGTTTGGGACCCAAAAATCTATTTAATGCACTAGAAACTTCACCATCAAAGAGCGACGAAAATTTTCATCTTTGATAGTGACTCAAGATCTTTTTTTTTTTTTTTTTAAATTTTTATGATAGGGGTGTTTGAACTTACATCCGACTTGGGGAACCAAAAGAGCCAAGGCATATGGGTCCCTCATTCTAGAAAGAAATCGTAGATAATCTAACTATGGCAGCAATAGGTTCCTAAAATCTCAAAGTACCATTTAATGTGATTAAGAATTTAGTGTATATGTCGTGGAGCCTCGCAAGCCAGGAAAGGTTTCTCCTATGAGAGGATAGAAACTCGTTTGATAACCATCTAAATAGTTCAATTGATCCAATATTTGGTTTCCTTCTTAATGATTATAATTAAATGCATTGTCCAAAGGTGTCATAATCTAAATTTATCATCGTTAATTGTTTTAGGTGTCAATATTTATTTAATCTAAGGTAATTATCACGAAAGTCTAAATTGCAATGTTGACCATCTTTTTCATTGGGTTCGACAATAACTCGTAAAGTAATATCTAAATCTATATAATAAAACATAATTGATTTGCTACAGTTTTGTATTTTTTAAATTGGGGATAAATGTCCCATCAATTACAATTTTGTGGTTAGACAAATGTCTTATTAATCTACACATTTTTTTTGTCTTTCCTCTTCACTCATTTTAATTTATTATATCTCATCTTTAACCCACTTTATTATTTATAATTTTTTACATCTTAATCTCAATTTTTAATAACGAGCCTACTTTTATGTGTAGATGAACTTCTTATCAAACTTTAGTTTTATGGGGTCTACTTTATTTTCTTTAATCTTCATTCTTTATAATGTTACTATATTTCTTCTTTTACTACTTTTAACTTACTTTATTATTTTCATTTTTTAACCTTTTAACCCTTTCATCAAATTATAATTTTGTGGGACCCATTTTATTTTCTTTACACTTCACCCTTATATTTTCTCTTTTACCCATTTAGCCCACTTTACTATTTTCATCTTTTACTCTTATGACCTTAAATTTTTTTCATAATATTCCTTCAACTTTATCTTTTACACTTATACCCCTTTGTCCCGAGAGAGGATGGCACATCGAACTCTAGTATGGATATAAATGTCATTGAATTGGCATAAGACATCTCTCTTTTACTTTCTTTTGTTAGATAGAAGGAATGGAGTGAGGATGAAAATTTAAAATGGATATCCCCACACCATTGATACCCATTTGATTCTATGGTTGGTATGTCATAATATAAAGTTGGTGGCAAAAGACCACTAGATCTGATGTCAACCAAAAAATCTCCATAAGTTCTCTTTTGATTCTGTAGGTTTATTAAGAGAGCTTCTATTGCCAGCCCAACTTTTATTAAGAGCAGCCCAAAATCTGTGCAAGTTCTTTGGCAATTTCAAATGAATTGGGAGTGCTCTTAGCAAAAATTAGTGTTAATAGAAACTCTCTTTGTTAAAGTATAAATTTATAAAGTTAATGGGACGAAAAGATCTTTCAAAAACTATTACAATGTGACATCAATTGACTTGAAACTTTGGATATTTTAAGCCTCTAATGAAATGTTCGAATCCATATGATTCAGAATTTTATGCGAAATTTCTTATGTCAAGAGTATGGAATTTGAGCTAACATACAAGGGTGCTAAGTTGTTAAATCAATGGTACTATTTGGTATCTAATGACATGTTGGTGTCCAATCGAAGTTTTTTGTATTTGGTAGTACACAACAAATTTGGGCTTGGCATGACATGTTGGTGTCCATGCGAAGTTTCTTATGGGATTAGAGAGATTTGTTGTTAACTTATAAGGGTGCTAACCTGTTAAATCAATAGTATTATTGGTCTCTAATGATGTGTTGGTGTCTAACTAAACTTTTTGTGTCTCATACCATACAAATTTGAGCCTCTAATGACGTGTTGAGATTCATGCACACACCGTCTAATACGAAGCTTCTTATGCATGTATAGAATTATTGTTAACATATAAGGGTGCTAAGCTGTTAAATCGATAGTATCGTTGGTTTTGAGTGACATGTCGGTGTCTAATCAATTTTTTTTTTCTTTTTTGTAGTTAGTACTATAACATATTTGAGACTCTAACGACGTGTTGGTATCCACGCGCTTTGCAGTCTTACACGAAGTTTCTTCATGAGTAGAGATTAGATGTTAGTGTGTAAGGATGCTAAGTTTTTAACTCTATAGTATTGTTGGTGTCTAATTAACGACATGGTGTCCAATCATACTTTTTGTATTTGGTACTACAACAAATTTGAGCCTCTAATGAAGGGATGGTGTTCACGCGCTTCCAAAGATTATACGAAGTTTCAATGTGAGTAAAGAGTTGTTGTTATCATATAAGGTGACCCACGACCTTATTAGAAAATATCGTAGATAATCTGACCATGATGACAAATTATATTAAATATTTAGCTTGACTATTTGTGCAAAGTCATACAAGTCAAAGTCAAGTATTATCCATCTAATAAATGGTATAAGGGTGAGTTTGATTACCCATGGAAAATGGGTTGGATTTTCATTTTTCATGAAAAATGATATTTTCCTTTGTTTGATTGGATATTTTCCATTGAAAATGAAAATCTACGTCCAACTAAAAATTCAACAAATGTTAGATTTCATTTTCAGACCTGCACCCATGGAAAAATTAAATTCACCATAAAATCTCAAAATCCTAATTACCTCCTTCCTCATCTTCTTCTTCTTCACTACTACCACCACCATATTATTATCATCGAAGGCCATCGTCGTGTTACCATTGCCGTCATTACTACTACTGCCATCGTCGTTAATAAGCCCATCTCTTTCCTCTTCATCTTATTCTTCTTCTCTTTTATGCTCCTCCCTTCGCCTTCACCCCTGTTCACCTCTACTCTCTCTCTCTTTCTTCTTCTTCTTCTCCTCCACCTCCTGCTCTCTCTCTCTCTCTCTTCTTCTTCTTTTTCATCTTCACCACTTCAATTTCTTTTTCTTGTATTTTCCTAGTTACAATCAAACACTAAAAATGTATTTTTTTTTACCCTTCCTAATTTTTTCTATCCATTGTTTTCTGGATTTGAAACTCCTTAGAAAATGAATTTTCATTCAATCAAACAGACCCTAAGGGTTGATTTTATGATTTTCTTCTTAATAATTACAAAGAAATGGTTTAATTAAAGGGCATCTTAATCAAATCATTTAATCAATTAAGTCTATATTTCAAGGTTGACCATGTTTTTTATATTGTGTCAGCAAAGAATGTGTAATCATAGCTAAGTAAGTGATATGATCGTGGTCGAATTAGTGGAAGATATGACTTTAAACAAAATTAAATGGAAGAACAAATCATTTAAACAATCCATGATTATGTAGTTTGACAAAAGTTTTTAACAAAATGGCTAAATATATATTATCCACACCAATTACTCAAGTCTCAACTATCAAAAGGAGGGGAGCGGAGTAAAGTGGTTGGAGACCAAAATTTAGAAGAACAAAAATGCTTTTACAATTGCATTTAATCTTATTATTATTAATGTCATTTTTGTCAACAAAAAAAAAAAATAGATAAAATTTATAATCCCACGACTCTTAGAATCACATAAGTTAGTTATCTAAAATTACAAAAATACCCTTTATTTTCTTTAAAATACTCATAACATATTAAATTATAGAAAGACCCTTATAATTAATAAGGAAATTTATTTAATAGTCCCTAGCGCTAACTTTTCTTTCAATTTAGTTTAGTCCTTGACTTTTGTGGGTTATCAAAATAGTCCATTTAGTAAATCCCTCTTTTTAAAACAATCCTTAAACAGTGAACTCTAGGGGTGTCAATGGTACCCATTTAATCGAAACCAAATTGGAACTGGAATCGAGTACCTTGGTTCTGGATCCCTTTTTATTGGAGCCGATTAGAGGTGGATCTAAAATGGAACAAAAGCGTTAGGTTCTATCCAATGGGTACTCGTGCGTACCCAAAACTGATTTATTTTATCATTTCTTTCCATACTTTTGATGATTCGAGGTATTTTTTATTTCAAAAATAAATGAATGTTATATAAAATTCTTCAATTTTTCATATAAATTATCGATTAAAACTTAAGATGGGTTACTATTCTAAAAAATTATTACTTTTAACAAAGATAAATTTTTATTTTTTGAAAAAAATAATTAATTTGTATATTAAGTATTACAAATTATAACTAAGTTAATAATTTTGTTGATAATATGTTAATTTTTTTTATATAGTGATTTGAAATATTTTTTTTTCTCATTTGATTCTTGAGAACCGAAACCAATGGGTACCCATGATTTTTGGCGGTTGGAACCAAAACCGAACTAACATAATGGTTATAGTTCGAAGTTCCATATGAATTAAACCAGAATAAACCAATTGAAAGCACCCTCGATCCGCGGGTTGCAGATCCGTTTTTTTTATTTATTTATTTGGGAGTTGCCACCTAGTTATTATGGTCTAGGAATAAAAAACATTGACTCTAAATAGATAAGAAAACATTGGTCTACAAAAAGAACAAGTCCGGGGATCACATTACGGGGTTGGAAGGTGTTAGGCACCAACCCTGCCCGGCAAACGTCGGTTTTTACTTTCCAAAAAAATTACATTGCTAAAAAAATGACCTAAAAAATATTATAAATAAATAAAAACTATTTTTTATCTAAGTGATTGTGACAACGGGTTCCCTTAGAGAAAGTGGAAAGCGTCCTCGTATGAGTTTTCCTACTTTTTATCCGTCCCTAGATCTGATTTCGATCTCCACGTTGAGGTATCCTCCTCCTAGATCTGAGTATTTTTTAGTTTTTTGGATATTTTTTGAAAAATTTCTAGGTGTTTTTGAAGGGTTTCTGAGTGTTTTTTAAGCAAAAACTAGGGTTTGGATGTTAGGTAGGGAATTAAGGTTTTAGATTTAGGGTTTTGGGAAGGTTGGGGGGTGTTTCTGACCTCTCTTTCCTAAGGTTTCTCTTAACCTGTGAAATTGGATTGTGGAGGCTCCTATTTATAAAGTTTTTTTGAGAACTTTTTAGTTTGATTTGGTTTCTTTTAGATAAGATTAGGTTGTTTAATTAGAGTTTAATTATGATTTTGAATTAGGGTTTTCATTCTTACGTACAATTAAAGAATATATTTTTTAAGTTTTTGGGAGAACCTCCTAATTATATCTTTTTGAATTAGGGTTTTAAATTAGGGTTTCCATTATTTCTTTTTCTATAACAACCCCAAGATGTGATGCAAACCCTCTTCTACTTCTTGTAAATTGGGCACTGATTTAGTAGAAAAGGGTAAGGGTTGAAAAACCCTTTATAAAAAAATGTCTTCAAAAAATCTATACACTAATGCATCCACCACAACACATTTTCAAAACTAAGGCATTGAGCACCTTTCTTATCAAAGTGGGCCCTTGACCGAAAAGTCTATATTTTTTAATTGTATTCAAAGATATGGATCATGATAGGGCTTATTTCTCAATAAGGAAGCTCTCTTTAATTTAAATCAAAATTAAAGTCTCTCGCACTCGAAGGTATTAATCTATCTTTCTCGACTTTTATTTTATTTTTCAATACGACCGAATCCGATGTTACCACCAACGGTGGAGAAAGTAGAGTGTCTAACACCTTCCCTAATATGGATCCTCTTACCTAGACCTTAAGCAGACCAATAGCCCTTATCCGTACGAGAGTCACTATGAATGAAAAATGATTTTTTGAAAACTACTTTTTAGGTGGCTATTCACACCATTTTTTAAAAAAGAATAGTGACGATTGCAAACCCAAGTAAAAAGAGATTTTTGGACTCGAAAATTTCATGGTTACAAGTATAATTATGAACGATGCCAATTTACTAAGTTGATTATGTTTTTTGAGTGTTTGATATTTTGGGATCCCTTCACTTACTAATTACTAACCAATAATCTCATTTATAAGATTTGAGGACTCACAAGAAGAGACTCATGTATAAACATCCAATCTAGATAATTAAAACATGAAATCTAGTGGTCCATATAAGACACTTATCACATAGATTTATCATGTATATCTAAGATAAACCTTTGCCAATAGATTTGATGTTTAAATGATCTAGATTGCGTACTTATATAATGAGCCCAGGAAAAGTAGAGAGAGCTGCTATTGGCACCCCAAAGTTTACTTATTATGCCTCAATTTCTTAAATTATTTATCACACCCCCATTGAAGATTAAAACACACCATTTAAACATTCCAAAGATCTGGCTTAAATTGTCATTAACGTTACAAAACATTATAACAGTAGTTGTTCACAACTATGATTAGGTTCATGAAAAATCTTAAACCCAAAGAGAGAGAGAGCGAAAAAGTTCCTATAGGCACTCCAACTTTTTCTTATTTTTAACCATTTACTTATTTACTTTATTTTCAATTGGGCTGTAATAAGTAAAAGTTTGGGGTGCCGATAGCAGCTCTCAAAGAAAATCATGTATAAATATTTATTTATTTATTCTCGACCATTGGATAATAATTGTATGACTCAGCTTATATAAGCATTCTCACACAAACTTAGGGTTATTTATTCAATTTTTATATAAGGAATTTTTTTTATTATTTCCAATGTGAATCATCCATCAATTGACTCATTTGAGAATTGAGATGACTCAACCGATTCAATTGCATTTTTTTATTTTTGATACACAATAATAAACTTTTCTATACTTTACATCTCTATATAATATAATATTTAAAATAAAATAAAATAAAATAAAAATTTATGATTGAATATCTACTAATCCACCCTATAAAAAAAAGTATATTAAGTATAAATATTTATAAATAAAATAATTTAAATTGATTTAAATGATTTGACTCTATCGAGTCAAGAGAACTCGAAGTCAAAGGAGTCAATCCAATCTCGGCGTTAATTGTTTGGGTTCTAATCGAATCGAATCCAACCCTTTCTCAGATAGGGCTTTTTATATCCAAATCTGATTTGATAACAATTGGATCGGATCAAATTCAACTTGACATATAAAAAATAAATCAATTTAAACAAAATACATAATAAAATCTACATACTTTCTTACTTTTTTTTTTTTAGATTGGTATCTTATCATATTGGGATGTGATCATATGGTTTGATCCAATAGATTATCTAATTGGGTCTGTATCATAATCCAAATGGTTCGGATCCGGGTATATAATCCGATCCAACTAAAATACCAAATCAGTTGAGTGGTAATGGTGTGACATTGTGAACTGAGGGCCGCCTATTTATAAACCGCAACCCTCGCATTTCGCATTTCATCGACTCTCTCTCTCTCTCTCTCTATCACTATCAGATCTTCGAAAACTCGAGAAAGCTTAGAAGAAACCAACAATGGCGGACGAGAGAAGTACAGAAATGTGAAGGAAGGCTTCTTGTTGTTTTAATTTCAAAGCTTAAATGAGGTGTAATAAACATATATCCGATCTCAGCAGTAGCGTAGGTGTCTGCGCTTCGTGTCTTCGTGAACGCCTCTTCTCTCTAATCTCTGCTCAAGCTCGTCAACAAACCCTAATTGAAGAAGAAATTCGTCAGAAATCTGATCAACATCTCCTCTTTCCTCGCTCTGTCTCACCTTACATCTTTCGTCTATCTGATTCCTCCTCTCTCCATAACGATCGAAGGTTCTACAGTACTCCTCAAGTGGGTCCCACCTTCACCACCACTCGAATCAAGAAGAAACACAGAAGATTTGCTCGTCTTTCTTCTCTCTTTCGCTCATCCAAAACTGACGAATCGGATCTGGATCCGGATCTTGAATCTAGGGTTTCTAAGATCTCATGGTTCTCCTCCCTACTCTCCGGTAGAGGGAAGAAGCAATCCGAGCTATTTTCCGATGACGTCAGTATCCGGAGACCACGGCCGCCAAGAAATGAAATATTCCGGCGATCACAGCCGTCGAGAGATCGAGGAATGTCGCCAACTGTTCAATATGAAGACAAAGAGGAGTCACCGGAGAGTGAATACTCGTCGGAATCTGACCAAGCTCGACGGAAAACGACCACAGCGCCACCTGATCGCCGGAGAGCACCATCGCAAAACGGTCGAAATTTGTCGGGATTTGCGTTTTGTTTGAGTCCGTTATTGAGGGCGAGTCCTAGTAGACAGTGGAATCAGAAAGAACCTCCGCCGTCGGTAATGGTGTTTTCCGGTGAGAATGGACGGCGTTCGAGCAAGGGACACGTGTCGACATCGAGTTCGCTATTTCCCAACAGATCAAGGAAACTTACAGATATTGGAAGGTATACACAATAGCTAAAAACTCTGGATGACGACGAAAGTATATTTTTGTGACGGTTTTGCCCTTGTGCTTTTGCGGGATGTACCACATTGAATTCTCTCTAGCTGTTTGTATAGTAGATAAGCTGGTTACGAGTTGTATTGAAGGGGATTGGTTTGGTTGGGTTGGATTGGTGGAAAGAAAAATAATTTTATAATTTTATAATTTTATATTTAATTTAATTACACTTTTTTATTTAAGAAAGTTTGTTTTAAAATTACTATACTGTCCTTTTTGTCAACCATAATCAAAGCTGTTATCTCCATAATCATCTCATTGGAGTACGAGAAAACGGGAAAGAAACAAGAAAAGAAATAACACACCCAGTCAAAATAAAATATAAAAAAATTATAACACCAAATATTATCATCAAATCCTACATTAAACAATGAATCAAAGCATAAGTAACCGCGAGACTATAGAAATTAACCATAGGCCTTCAAAAAATTGGATTTTTTATTTTTATTAAAACAAGTGTTTAAAACGTAGAAGTTGTGTTTAAAACATTAAAACATGAATTTTTGAAAAATGTCAAGATTTTTTATTATTTTAATTGTTGGAGGTATGGAACGTGTTTTAAACGAGAATTTTTGTTATTGTTATTATGATTGTCTCAAAAGATTGAAGGATTTGAGAAAATGTTTAATATAAGGGGTATTTCGGTCATTTTCTCTTAGCATGCAGTTAGGGAAGGTGATAACCGGTGAGGGAGCAAATACCAAAATATGGAGGCCTATATGTCGGAGGAAAATTGTTTTTTAAGAAATTCAAATTTCTTTGGAAAATTAATTTTATTTGAAAAATTGAATTCTAGCCATAATTTTAAATTTTGTGAAACGAAGTCGACGTCGTCTACTCAATTAGATTTTGTGATGACTCGAAACAACTTATTGGTCAAGTCAACTCAATTAAATCATATCCCTAAAAATTATATTTTTCGAATAAAAATTATTCCTTCTATTTGTGGTCATATTGATGTAAGAATTAAATTCGTATGGCCAATTGACCTACACGATTTTGATAATTGACTTGCACAAGGATTCCATTATAACATGACGTCGATAATAATTGACCCTGAGGATCAATTTTATTAAGGAATATTTTCTCATCTTCATTGGTCATTAGACATTGGTGTCAAACTAATGTAGGATTTAAGAATGAGTAATCGGAGATGGTGGCTTTTTGTTTATTATTTAACACATAACCTGAAAACAATCTAGAAGCAAAAGTTGTCCAAATTAGTTTCATGCACTAAGAGCATGAAACTATAAAATATTTTCTCTATTAATAGGGTAAATTGAATTTCGAGAAAAATACATTTTGATTTTTGTAGAAAATCATTTTTCCTATAAAATATTTTCTCTATTAATAGGGTAAATTGAATTTCGAGAAAAATACATTTTGATTTTTGTAGAAAATCATTTTTCCAAAAATGAAAATCAAATTTCGATAAAAATTCAAAGTGGTACAAAAACAAAAGCAAAAGTTTTACAAACCATCATGAGAATGTTTTTTTTTTTTTTTGTTAATGATTAAAGTACCATTTTAGGTGTTTATGAAATATAAGATAATGATATAAAAAAATTCATAATTTTAATATCTATATAATGAAACATAATTGAGTTGCTACAGTATTGTGTTTTTCTAGTTGGGGATAAATATCCCCTTAATTACAATTTTGTGTTTGAACAAATATCCTTTGAACCTACACTACATTTTTTTTTGTTTTTTCCACTCTTTTTCATTTTATTATATCTCATTTTCAACCTATTTTATTATTTTGTTATTTTTCATTTTTTAACCTAAAATTTATTTTAATGATAACGGTATCAGTCCACTTTTGTGGGAAACACATCCAACTTGAATAAATATTCGATCACTTACAATTTTGTGGGATAAACCTCCCATCAAGATATAGTTTTGTGAAAGTACTTTATTTCTTTTATTCTCCATCTCCTTTAATTATAGTATATTTTCTCTTTTACCCCTCTAACCCAATTTATTATTTTTCATATTTTATCCATTTAATCTCAATTATTTTTAATAATACCTCTCTAACTCTTTTTATACACTCTTACCCTCTTAACCCAATTTTAGGGCATGCGGTGTTATATTTTGTTGTGTGTTCGGGTGAGGGGATAAACCTCCCATAAGTTATAGTTTTGTGAGGTCTACTTTATTTTTTATATTCTTTATTCCTTAAAATTTTACTGTATTTCCTATTTTATTATTTTTCATCTTTTATCATTTTTAATTTCAAAATTATTTAATAATACCCTTCCAACATTATTTTTTTCACTTTTACCCTTTTAATCCTCTCATCAAGTTATAGTTTTGTGAGATCAAATTATTTTCTTTACACTTCACCTATTATAATTTTTTTATATTTTCTTTTTAACCCTTTAAACCCACTTTATTATTTATCATCTTTTACCCCTTTAATCTTAAATTTTTTTAATAATACCCCTTTAATGTCATTTTTTTTCACTTTTATCCCCTTAACTTGAGAGAGGATGTCAATCTCGTCAACATGGGCGAAAGGTAATTATAAAAATACCCCATAAATTAATAAGGGCAACTCACACCATAACCAATTTGTTTTATCTTATATGGGTTAAACGTTTCAAAATGAATTAATTTT
Organism: Akebia trifoliata; assembly: GCF_017979445.1. Taxonomy (NCBI): domain Eukaryota; kingdom Viridiplantae; phylum Streptophyta; class Magnoliopsida; order Ranunculales; family Lardizabalaceae; genus Akebia; species Akebia trifoliata. The sequence goes on along the minus strand of NC_141385.1, from coordinate 36,265,494 downwards.
TGGTGAGGATGAGTTCATTCAAAAACTTCAAACACAATCAAAACAAGTTTAAGAATCATAAATTGTTCATTATAATGTAAACCAATTTTAATAGGGTTAGAAGTTTCGAAATGGGTTGCTTTTTGGTGAGGATGATCTCCTCATCATGGAGATCATCCTCACCAAAATCAACTCACTCTGAAACTTTTAACCCATATAAGACAAAATAATTTGGCCATGATGTGAGTTGCCCTTATTAATTTTCAAGGTGCTTTTATAATTATCCCAAGTCAGAATCTAGTAATTAAACAAATACAATAATAAAATAGAGATGTTATTGTCACGCTAACTTTTGCTAACACCACCTCAATTATGCACAATTTACATAAGAATTGGTGTGGCATTAGCAAAAGTTTGTGTGATAAGAACATCTCTCTAATTAAAATACCCTCAAACACACAAAAAATTTCAAAGAATTTTTTTTTATCATGGTAAGAAATGATTCTTCTAAGGTGGAACATTAAGGAAGATACTCCCTATACGGGCCACGAAGTATTTGATCATTATTGACTGAGCAATTAGGAATGATGATTAGCTATGTGTATCTCGAGAAGATACTTTCGAATTTGAAGGGGGGAGGAAAAGTGGGCCCCTTCATTAAACCGACTGGTCACACTTTCTGAAATTTGGGCCTCCTGTCTCGCGTTTATTAAATATACTAAATTCAAGGAGACCCGTGTTAAAGTCAGGACTTAGTACAGTAAAGATGACTCATTCAGTCGTCCCTGATAATATCACAATGCAATATACTGACACGTGGCATTTCATATTTTGTTCGACAAACCACTCTTTGGAGTATGAGTTTGACGGGACGGAACACCCGAAGCAGACGGGTCTTTGGAATCATTAATTTGCTGTCCCCCCTTGGTTCCAACGCTTGATGTTATCGTCTTGAATGTCTTTGAATACATTTGGGCCCACCATATTACTTTAGTCTGATCTTTAGTTGATTGGTGATGTATTATTTAGATCTTAGATTTTTGTTTTTTTATAGTTCCTTGAATTTTAATTATTATATTTTTATTGATTATTAATTTTTGTTTGTTATTAAAATTTTGGCAAAAATTCAAATTATTTTGTGATTATTAGTCTATGACACTAATTTTCTATAAATAGATGAACAATCATGAGTTGGTGTGCCCAAATAAGGACCGATATTTGTTGGTTCGAAAGTTATGTGCTAAGCTGATGAACCAACGGCATGACACCATTTGTATTAAATGAGCAAAAGTGATTGGTCACTGAGAGAGTTTCGCAAGAAAATTAAGTGCTTTATTTTTAGTAACCTTTCAGTACACATGACATCGTGTTATTGGTTGATTAGCTTAGCACATAACTTTCAAAATAGCAAATCGTTGTTCCCTAAGAAATATTCACGTAAAGATTGAAATGATTTCATTTGGGAGATTGAAGACCGTAGTCGCGAAGAAGTCCATGGATTAATCAGAGAATCGTGACTCCAAAGAGTATTCAACAAAGATTGAAGGGCTTGAAGAAAAAATCTAAAGAATCTTGACATGGGGATTTTAATCAATTTCTACTCGTCTCTTTCGAAACACCATTCAAAAAATGGTGTATTTTGAAAATACAGGAGTATATCAAATATTCACTAAAATTTGAGGAGGGTAATATGTAATCACACAAAAATTAGGGTCCATTTCATTAGAGAAATTTTCGACTAAGGGAAAAATCAATGTGGGTTTTCACAAAATTTTGATCTACGAAACATATGATGCCCAATGTAGGTAGTTCTGTAAATTGGTCAATCAGGGTTTCTATGGAATTTTGGATTGATTTTTCAGTTATTGATTTTATTTTATTACAAATGGCTTTCCATCTCAATCATTCATTAGACACTTATGTTAGTTAACGTCAATATTAGAGTATTGTTTAGGAATGTGTTCCTCTGTGTTTCTTATAATTGCTCGACTTTTTATTTTCTACAAAATGCAAAAAAAAAAAAAAATGAAAAGTTAATTTTTTTTTTCAAATCAAGTCATTATTTTCAGAGTTTATGAGAATAATTACGCTTGAGAAGGCTCAAGAGTGTGTCATTTGAGTTTTAGAAATAAAAAATCATAGTAGTCAAGTTCTTGAGCAATATAGTTTTACTATTATAATGAGACAAGGTGGAGTAGAAATGGTTCGACACAAAAAATTTGATTCCAGAAACACCCCCACCTTAACATTTAAACTTAATATAATCATGATCTTTTTGTTCAAAAACTAAGAACATTGTAATCTCATTTACCTAAAATCATGTTTCTTCATTTTTAAAATTATAAAAATATATTTTTTACTATGTAATATTCAAAATCATCCTTTAATTAATATTTTAAATTACAAATAAGCTCTTTATTAGACACATGCGCATTACACATGTCAAAATCTTTTTCTTTATATAAAAATATAAAAGAAAAAAGATTTTGGCATTTTTCAAAAACATATTTTTAAAAAAATATTTTTTTTTTAAATAAAAAGTATTTTTTTATAAAATTAAATAACATTTTAAGGGTATTAATATTTTTGGTCCATGTCTATAGACACTATAATTCTCTTATCACTAATGTTGGGGTGACATTAGGATTTACTATGATTCTCACATTTTGACGTAGGATGTGCACATAATCGTAAAAAAATTTACTCGTATCTCAAGGAATCACATTTACGATTATGTGTGCACCCTACGTCAGAAATGTGAGAATCGCAGTAAATCCCAATGTCACACCACCACGACTCTTCTCTTATTGTAATTAGTACTCAATTGTTTTAGAGAGGGGGGTACTTTTAGATATATTCTATTGCCACGCCAATTTTGATTGATGTCACCCCAATTTATACGAAATTCATTACCATACATCGTGGAGTGGCGTTAGCAAAAGTTAGTGTGGCAGGCGAAGCTCACTAATTTCATCATTAAAAATAAATGATTTGTGAAGGAATTGTTTGTAATATTTCAACTTTAAGGGAGATTATAGGAATTTTTGGTGTCTGTCTAAGTAAATTAGGCAATAAAATTAGTGGGCCCCTGTAGTAAAGGAGAACTTCGTTTCACATTCCCCGAATAGACCGGCGTTAGACGTACGGAAAGACGACTCTTTCAGTCTTACACGCCAATATCGCAATCGTGTCCTACTGCCACGTGTCCAAGTAAAAACTGATCTTTTAATGGACGAATCTACTTGAAATCAGCTTGATTGGTGACATATTTTGATATCGAATATTTTAATTGGTTGATTTCTAAGGAAAAACTTTGAAGCGGGAATCCGCATCAAACTTTTGATAGAACCAATTCTTTCTATTGCACGTGGTGTCCCAAGAGGGTCTCTCAAATATTAATGAAAATGTAAGGGTGTGAAATAAATACAAATAAACACGTGGAATGAGGGTTACCAGGTCATTTTTTCAATTCATTTTAAAAAATGCCATTAAAATTGGTGCTCTTGGTTTTTCTTTAACAATTTTAAAAAATTATTATCTTTTCTTAAAAATATTATTTACTAAAAACTTTAAAATATTTTTTTATCTTTTAAAATAAAATAAAATAAACATTCCCATCTAATCATTGATTGGAGATATATTATTTTGATTTGAGAATATTTTTATTAGTTTGCACAAACGAAAGTTGTGCGAAATGACTTTCAGAACGAAATGTGACTTTCGTTTGTATGAAGTGATGTTTTTTTTTCTATGAATATTTGAAATACCCTAGACGTTTCAAAGTGACTATATACACCATTGACACAATCTACTCTATTAAATTAACAAAAATGACTTAAATACCCTTCTCAACATTTGGTTTGAACCCTTAATTTTTTGTTTCATTTTTTTAATTAAAAACTCTATTTTAAAAATATATTAGATTTAATTAAAATAATCTCCATGTACGATTTATTATACGATTGGATCATTTAAAGTGGTATCTATATATTACTTACAAGTGAAAATAAAAAATCCATATAATAAAACACAATACTTGTCTTCCCCCAATCTTTATCCTCATAAAGAGCAGGTTCAATCACGCGTGCATCTCAAGGAACAATTTCAACCTCATTCTTTTTTCTCTCTTCTCTTTCCAAGAATATCCCATTAACTATATTGTATTTTCTCTTCTAGTTTCTTTCAAATAGTACCCTCCAACTTTATTCTCTTTCTTCTTCTCCTCTTATTTTTAATAATAATCCTACAATTTTATTTTATTCCCTCTTTTATTTTCTTAATCCCATAAAGGATGACCATGTTGTAGGCATGGACAAACTCTAATAGAGGTAAAATGAGGTGTACATAAAATCAGGTCGAATCAAGTTTTCGAACCAACCCACCCAATTCATATCCTTACCCACAACTCAAACAAATCAAGCAAATTTTTCCAAGAAAATAAATTCTTGTAAGACAAGTTGATGGTTGGAGGTAGGTGGGTTATTGAATGAATAAAAGAGATATATAAATAAATACACAAATCACATTCCATGATTTTGGTTGACTTAAGGAATTAGTTTTCCAATTCAAAGTTCAAACAATAACTTTAAAACTTGGAAACTCAACTTGAATGTCCTCCAAGTCGAGTCAGGTCGAACACTCACAAGTTGATCAAATGAATAAAATAAAGGAATAATGGGTGCAAAGACCTGTTTTTTGAAAATATGTAGCAAAAAGTCCCTTCTAAATAAATATGGACTCTTTAGTACCTAATTTATCAAATATTAGTCTAAAAATGATTTTTGAATCATAAATACCATAATTACCCTTTCAATGATTTTTGAAGTTTAAAGAAACTTGTTTATTTGAGAATATTTGAGCTACACCGACGACGAGGAGTATAATCATATCATCAAACTGATTTGGTCTATGTACAATAGATTTATTAAAATACATAAATAATTTTAAATAATTAAACATAATTTTAAAACTCGATTTGAATGTTCATCGAATTGATTCAACTCAAACATTAGCAAGTCAACACAAATGAATCAAATAAAATTATATTGAATTAAGTTTTTAATAAATAAAATATTTTTTTATTTTATTTTTCATAAAAATATTGATAACTAAATAAATTAGCAAGTTTTTTATTTAACTCCCTTTATTTTTAGATCAAACATTTTGTAAAGTTTTTAAAAAGGTATTTCATGTATTTTTCTTTAAAAAATCTTCAAAAAATCCTTAATAGATTAATATTTGATTAAGTGAGACTTAAATGGTCTGTATTCTTTACTAGAGAATTGTTCGGTACATATTCTCAATAAAGAATAATTCTACCTAAAATAAAATATATTAAATTTATAAGTAATTAAAAATATTTATTTCATACCTTATAATAAACAGAATCTTCATATATTTTTTTTGAAAAAATATAATACATAATTGAATAACTCGAGTTTCTACCCCAACTTGAAATAACGAGTATGTCATCTCAAATCTTTGGAATTTTCTTAATAATTGTTGAAAATCTCACATAAATTAAAGTATTATAGATACTTTAAACTTTTTCTTAAGGAGGACAATTAGTTTGGATTTTTTTACAAATTAGTTTATTATAAGTGGGGACGCATTTAATTTAATTGTTTTACTAGTCAAATTATTAAATTTCCTCCGTAACTTCGAGGGCATTTAGCACAAAAAAAGAAAAAGAAAAAAGAATAATGATTTTCTAAACCAGAAAATCTTCATTCCGTCGAGACTCAGCTGATGTGGCATGGACACGGAATCACATATTCTTTTCATCGGGATACACAACTGCACAAATTTTATGTGCAATTGTGTATCCCAAGGAAAAAATCTATTGTTCCGTATTCGTGCCACATCAGCCGAGTATTGAGCGAGTGAAGCTTATTTTGTTAGAAAATAAGGACTCAAAAAAAGGGGGGGGGGGGGGGAGAGTGAGTGAGGATTGGGGTGCAATAGATGACTTTTGATTTAGAAGTAGTTGCCTCTTAACTAATTTTCCCAATAAAAATATGTGGTGTGCATTTTAGGGTGGTGTGCATTTTAGGGAGGTTTACTTGCCTTATAATAGGTGTAAAGCAAAGAGTAGAAGTTACTTAATTCAATTATGAGGTTTGTTTGGTAAGTTAGGTATGTAATGAGCGAAACCATTTCAAAAATGGCAAATTCTGGAAACTTAGTTTATTGGCTTTACGTTATTCAATTATAAGGTTTATGTTTAGTTTAAAACTCAAAAACTCGACTCGACTTTGGACAAGTTTAGTCGTTAACTCGTCAATTGGCTTGGATGAATCAACTAAAGATATATTAAAATTAAAAATATATTTTAATATTTTAAAATAAATAGAAATTTATATATCTTTTGTTTTTCAATGAAAATATTATATATAACCAAATATATAGATTTATAAATAAGTTTTAAAACTTATATATAATTGATTAGCCAAATCTAGGCCTACCTACCACCCAATTTGAATGGCTAGAAATATAACAATATTAACATTCTAGAAGATAAAATGTCTTTTTATTTAAATGTCAACATCATTTTGGGTGAAAGCGTTATTTTACAAGTGCCCACTAATGGATTATTAGAATTTGTATAGTATAAGAGATGTTATACATCTTATGTTGTATGAAGATTATACGAACTTTTGATCATTATAACCATCATCATCTATATCTTATTCTAATTTGGGTTCAATAATATGAATCTTTTTTCTATCGTTTAATTCTATTTACATTTACATTTTCTATCTCAATATCATACGATAATATTCTAGAAGACAAAAGGATTTTTATACCCACCAAGGTTAGCTGAGATGGTAAGACACGATTGGATTTGCTCCCCAGATCGTGACTTCAAGTTTCCGGATGCTCCTCCACATAAAGTAGTTACTTACCTGTTGTAACACGTGACAGGGTGGGATGGTGCTTGCGGCCCAATAGACTAGTCTCACATAAGGTGGGGATACTCCCTAGGTTACCAAAAAATGAAAAAGAAAAAAAAAAGATTTTTATTGTAAAGTCAAAATCATTTGATTAAGCTCATTTTAAGTGAAAGAGTTGTTCCAAAAGAGGGGCAATTATTGGACTATTAAATTAATAAGAAATAGTAGAATTTGTGCAGAGTAAGATATGTTACATGTCAATCAAGATTATATAAAATTTTAATTATCTTCGTCATAATCATCATCTATGTCTTGTTCTAATTATTGGATCAACAACATGAATGTTTTCATTGTTTAATTCTACATACATTTATATTTTCTATCTCAATATCTTCATATAGTAACATTTAGAAGATAAAAAAGGCATTTTCATTATAAGGTCAAAATCATTTGATCAAGTACATTTAATGACATATAGTATTAACTTCTGTATTTTATACCATGTGGATAGTAGATTCACGATATAAATTTAGCAGTCCATTTAAAAATTTGAAGAATAGTAAAAATGCCATACGTATGAGAACAACGATTCAAGTTTAACAATCTAAAAATCTCAATATTGTAGTTTTCTTCCTTCCCCTCCCAAAGATTAATGTCTCCTTAAATAAATACTAGAAACTAACCTCAAAAAGAAAGGTTATAAATCCCATTAACAAAGGATGCAAAAAAATAAAAATAAATAAAAGATTAGGCCACTATTCATTGGCTATCATTCTTAAGCATTTTCAATGTGCACACTTTGTGGATTTTCTTAGAGAGATCCTATTGTGATACCAACTTTTACTAACAACACCCCAATTGCTATGTAAATCGTCAAAGGATTAACACACATCTTTGGGATGCATTTAGTAAAAGTTAGTGTGGCAATCGGGGCTTTCTTTTTATAAACTGGTAGTTGAGCATTAACTCAAGTAGTCATCCATTTCTACGTTTTCGTGAGATATGGGGCTATCAATACTTTGAATCATGATAATCTGACTTACCCACGTGGCATACTCAATCGACACCCCTGACGTGACAGACTTGATAACTGTAGGTCTGATCTATTTGGGATACATAACTACCACCACAAAATATGAAGGTATTAGAGGTGGTTTTCAACTGCCTCCACCGATAAGAAACCCGTCCCCAATATAAACAACAGCGGTTTGCCAAACGCCTACTATAGTCGTGTCGCCAATATGTTTTAGCGGCCAAGTCACAACGGTATGAAAACCGCCTCTAATGAGTGCAATTCAAGGGTGGTTTTTTCTCGGCATTAATGTCAATTTTCTACCCGACCGGTTGGCTGATTGTAAGACTTTTAGAGGTGGTTTTGAAACGCCGGTGATAAAAATTTTAATTGTGTTTTGAAAATTAAAATACTTGGCGGTTGAAAACCGCCTCTAATGTTATTTTTTTTTTAATTTTTAATTTTGGCCTCCACATCATAAAGAAAGAGAGCTGCTATTGACACCCCAAAATTTACTTACTACACCCCAATTTTTTAAATTATTATCACACCCCAATTAAAGATTAAAATATACCTTTCAAACATTGCAAAATTGTGGCTCAAATTATTATCTCAACATTACAAAACATTATACCACTCGTTTAAACAATTTCAGTGGGATATTATATATGAAAATGGTGATCACTAACATTATAAAACAACCACATGTAGAAAATTTAAACATGCAAGTGAGTAGATATTCAAGTAATTTAAAAAAGAAGTTGGCATTGAAATAGCTTGACACATGTCCAAGATTTATTTGGGTACATCAAGAAGAATAGACATCTTCATCTTCATAAAATGGCAACTCACTGCAATTATCATGCCACTTAATTAAACCTATTATCCCTACAACAAATAGGCCGAGATGAGTCCAAAGTAAATGACTTCTACAATGGATAAATTAAATAATAAACATAATGAGAAAAAAGAAAACAAATGTTATTAAAACAACAGTAACCAAAAGTCATTTATGTGATATTTACAAGCTTTTGTTACCAAAAATTACACACAAAAAGTAGGCATCTAAAGGAATTAAAACAACAAAGAGCAAAATCTGTAACTTTAAATTCATAAACCCTAGTGAAAAGGATGATGTCTTACAGACCTAGTCATATTGGTGTCATCTGCATAGATGAATGCAAGGAATGGATCTGATATTTAGTCATTGTGTAGTTTTCAAAAAAGACACTACCACTATGAACTTCCAATTTCAAGATAAATTTTTCATAACTAAAAAAAATAAATAACCAATTGAAAAGCAAAGTGTGTGTGCCTATACGTGTGTGTCCATGTCCGTATGTGTGTGTAGTGCACCTGGATGTCCACCAATAAATAAACTAAATGTATTTTGAGTCCAAGATTGGAGTTTGTTATCTATTGATGGATAAATTCAAGATTCATGAATCGATTGATCAAGGAGTGAAAGTTTAGGGAACTGTGAAATAAGTCAAGACATACCCAAACTTGTGCTTCAAAAGGTAAATTTTGTAAGTTGTGAGTAACAACACCATAACGTTTACCCTACGTTTTAACAAACACTTTTCGGTCATTGGATATAAGGTAATTGAACGGACGAGATTTAACGTTCACTCGAACGGTTTAAGTTGTAAATAATGCGCTTATTTACAGCGCCATCCCTTAAAATAGAGTTAATTAGTGCCACCTCCCTGCTTCAATTAAAACCCGATCGATAGGATCCATCTTCTTCCTCATCTTAATCAATTCATTTGAAATCGAAGTCCCAACCAATCCAACTGCAAATCGAACAATAGAAAACAAAATTCCTTTATACACAAAAGTCCCAAACCGATCGATTACAGCACAAGATCCTTTTTCAAACATGTGGTTTTTAGTACAAGTAGAGAAGATTGATGGGAGTTTTGGGGATGAAGTTGAAATTGAGGAGGTAGGAAGCCAAGAGATACATAAGGACGAAATTCAAAATTGCTCCAACAACAAGAGTAGAGAAGATGAAATCGAGCTCGTCGAGTCCAAAATTAGGGCGAGATGCCATGTCACCAAGAACACAAGCACTAAGTCCAACAACTTCCTCCATTAAAACCTTGAAAGGAAACTATGGATCTGTAGAAACCCTAGATCTCCAACCACTCAAGAAAATTCCAATAATTTCAAAACTTGATCAATATTCAAAATCTCCATCACAGCTGCTATTATAGCAGCCGTTCGTGCTCGAGGGTTTCAACGAGAGAGAGAGAGAGAGAGAGAGAGAGAGGTTCGAGGGTTTCAAAGAGATCGCGCTCGAGCGAGAGAGAAGGAGAGAGTGAGGGTTTCAGTTATTAGAGAGAACGAGACGAGAACTCTCTGTTCTTTTTACCTCTCAGGTTGTAATTGTGCCAGGGAGGTGGCACTAATAAGCCCAAAAATGAGGGATGGCGCTGTAAAAAGCCCATAAATCCATAAGTTAAACGTATATGCTATTTAATTTAATCTCGACCGTCCAATTCCTCTAAATCCAATGATGGAGCTTCTTTTGTTAAAACGACTGTTAAAAGAGATGGCGCTGAACGCCTCCCATATATATATATATATATATATAATTGACATACAAAACAACCAAAGAGAAACATGTCTAGAACCAAAAGACCATTTATTTCAAATTCTTTAAATCTAATACTAATAGAGATACATAGAACACTTGTGGGGTAGACATTGAAACACTGGTTAAAATATAAAATTGCCTGTAATCATGACCAAAGAATAGAACATGTTATCCTATGACTTGGATGGTCCACCTTCATAGATAAAATAGATTATAGCTTAGGGTTTGCCATCCAATTAATCCCTCCCTTCAAATCTAGGTGACAATGCACAAATTACCTTTACCAAATTACTTGGACAGATCCCTTGAATGACATGCAAACCTTACAAACACTCATCTGAAATGAACAAGTAAAATGATGTTTAGTTGGATTTTTCTCTTCCTATTCATAGATTAGACAAAAGAGAACGTTTCCTTAAATAGAAAAAAAAAAGTCACGATGCGTTAGGTATACATGGGTGGATACCAAATAAAAAAACATTAAATTACAAAGCACCACCACATGTTTGTAAGTTTCAAGTTTCAAATCATTATAGCTAAATCAGGTGGTGGTGTTAGTCCAAAGGTTATGGGCAAGAGAATGACGTCAACGAAAAGATCAAACAACAAGGAAAATTTTTAATAGATAATTAATCATTGGTGATATATGACGTTAAAGAAAATATCAAACAACAAGGAAATTTTTTGATAGATAATTAAGCATTGGTGATATATGTGTGATGTGAAGATTAATTACACAATAAAATAGAAATAGAAGGATAGTAGGGATAATTGGGGAATCACTCTACCCAAGGCATGGAGGTTGGAAAAAATCCAAACACCACAAAAACTATAATGCCATGAATAACATGTTAGGTACAATCAGTAAGATATAAAAAGATCATGTATTGAATGATGGTTGTGATTTTATTGGATTAATTTTTTGCATGAAAGTGAAATCAGGATCTTTCATTAGCATAACGGATTATAGCAAAGAGAATGCTATTGATGCAGTGACACTACATCGCATGTAAGAATGATTCAAAATATAGTACATTTCAGAATGTATCCGCCAAGATATGTTATAGAAGTCGATTCTATTTCGAATTCTTTTCAGGTTCTTTCGAATTGAAAATGAATCGATCTGCTATCCCCGACAGCAGCACCAATTTGATCGATACTATGTAGATTGAAAAAATATTAGAATAAAACTTGGGTAAGTTGGATTCGTTCTACAGGGACAATCGTGATTTAAGTTTCCTTTCGAATTTGAAATCAAAATAGAATTTGAAAACAGATTTTTAAAACAAAATTAAAAATTACAATTAAGAAATAAAATTGAAGCTAGAATAGAAATTTAAAATAATGTAAAAGAGTTTAGAGAGCTTAAATCAACCTTTGCAAGTCATCCTATAACTAAATAATTCTAATTTTAACTCAATCCACTTAACAAATCATTATTCATGGATTGAAAGATAAATCGATTAACATTAGAAGGTAACTAGAAAATATCAATTGTGAATCCTAAACTTAGATGAGATTATCCAACTTATATATTAAATTCATCACAAAGCATGATTAAGCTTCAACTCATCTAAACAATAATCATCAAAGTTAAAATTGAAAATACAAAGTAGATGATCTCACCTTAAGAGGCTTCACAAGAACACAATTAAAGCATAAATAATGAAATTAAAACAACAATAATAAGATGAACTCGCTTCGGCGTTATTGATTTCTCTAAGGAGAGTTTAGTCGATCATCGCAAAGAGCAAGTTGCAGTAATAATAAAGCAAGTAAAATATGGAAGAGAAGAAGATGAAGAACTATGTTGCACTTTGATTTCTCTTTGATAATCTCACAATAAAATAACAAATAGAACTAAAGAAGAAAGATGAAAGAAATACTCTTGATGCTCTCACTACAATCAAGAACTCTCTCTCTAAAAGAAAAACTAGAAAATTACAAAGAAATTAGGAAGAAGAAGAGAGACAAGAGGGACTAGAAGGGCCCTTTCTCTAGAGATTGAGGCTCTATTTATAGAGAAAAATGTATGTAAAAGAATCTAAAAGTAGCTTCCAATTTTCTTTGCAAAAGAAGACAAAAGATTAGAACATGAGTTAAGGATTAGGGCATTCCAATGTGGGCTCAAATGCTTTTACCTTGAGATTTGGCCTCCAAAATATTGATTTTCTACACAAGAAACACACGTAATCAAATTTATGAAATTATTTATATATAATTAAGCCTAATTATCATCTAATAATATGCAACATGATGTTTTGAGGCTTATCATGATTATTACCTTAATACGAAGAAATATGGACAAAAATTAAGATAAATGTCCAAAAAATGTGCGTATAATTTAGTGTTTCGAGACACTCATCAACCATCTTTTAATGATAGTAGGAAAATACACGTGCATTAAGAGAAAAATGTTGGCATAAGATATCGAAAGTAAGTTCAAGGAGGTTGGCATAAGCATCATCTTCATCGAGTTCATAGAGTCCAACCCAAATGACTATACAAATAGAAATGGGGATCCTTTGGTCCTCGGAAAATAAACCCAAATCCAAGAAACATTCTCAAATATTATCATCTAAGAAATCTAAATTGGTTGCAAGACATTCGAGGAGATCTTTCTATGTGCTAAGGATGGAATTTTCAAATAATCTATTTTCTTATAAGTTTCTTTGAAGAAGATTTGAAGTTTCCTTTTGAAAAAAAAAAAATATTCTTGACCCGTTTTAATGCTGGGATGACATTGGGATTTATTGCAATTATCATATTTCTGACATGGAGCTACACACATAATCATAAATATTTTATACTCGTATCTCAAGGCAACAATCCATGCAATGAGAATCATAAGAAAAACAAAGTCCTTTATTCAAAAAACCTATTTTATTAGAAGTTTCTTTGAAGAAGATTGGAGGTTTCCTTTTGAGGAAAAAAGTATATATTCTTGATCTGTTTTAATTGCGATTCTCACATTTCTTACGTGAGTTGCATACATAATCATAAATGCTTTACACTCGTATCTCGAGGCAATATATCAATGCAGTAAGATTCATAATGAAAAAGAAAGTCCCCTCTTCAAAAAACTTATTTTCTTAGAAGTTTCTTTGAAGAAGATTAGAAGTTTTCTTTTGAGAAAAAAAGTATATATTCTTAACCCGTTTTAATGTTGGTATGATATTGAGATTTATTGTGATTCTCACATTTCTAATGTGGAGCTGCTCACAGAGTCATAATACTTTATACTCGTATCTCGAGGCAACACATCAACGTAGTGAAAATCATAATGAAAAATGAAAAACAAAGTCCCATCTTCAAAGAACTTGTTTTCTTAAAAGTTTCTTTGAAGAAGATTGGAAGTTTCCTTTTGAGGAAAAAACTATATATTCTTGACCCGTTTTAATGTTGGGATTTATTGCGATTCTCACATTTCTGACGTGGAGTTGCACACATAATCATAAATGTTTTATACTTGTATCTCGAGGCAACACATCAATGCAGTGAGAATCTTAATGAAAAATAAAGTCCTATCTTTAATTAACTTGTTTTCTTAGAAGTTTTTTTGAAGAAGATTGAAAGTTTCTTTTAAAAAAAAAAAGTATATATTCTTGACCCGTTTTAATATTGGGATGACATTGAGATTTATTGTAATTCTCACATTTTTGATGTGGAGTTGCATACATAATCATAAATGCTTTATACTCATATCTTAAGGACATATATCAACACAGTGAAAATCATAATGAAAAACAAAGTCACCTCTTCAAAGAACTTATCATCTTAGAGGTTTCTTTGAAGAAGATTGAATGTTTCCTTTTGAGAAAAAAATATATACTCTTGACCCGTTTTAATGTTGGGATGACATTGAGATTTATTGTGATTCTCACATTTCTAATGTGGAACTGCATACATAATCATAAATGCTTTATACTCGTATCTCGAGGCAACATATCAATGCAGTGAGAATCATAATGAAAACCAAAGTCCCCTCTTCAAAGAACTTGTTTTCTTAGAAGTTTCTTTGAAGAAGATTGAAAGTTTTTTTTTGAGAAAAAAAGTATTCCTGACCCGTTTTAATGTTGGGATGCTATTGCAATTTATTGCGATTCTCACATTTCTGATGTGGGGTTGCACACATAATCATAAATGCTTTATACTTGTATCTTGAGGCAACACATCAACGTAGTGAGAATCATAAGAAAAACAAAGTCCCATCTTCAAAGAACCTATTTTCTTAGAAGTTTCTTTGAAGAATATTGAAAGTTTTTTTTTGAGAAAAAAAGTATATATTCCTGACCCGTTTTAATGCTGGGATGCTATTGGGATTTATTGCAATTCTCACATTTCTGATGTGGAGTTGCACACATAATCATAAATGCTTTATACTTGTATCTTGAGGCAACACATCAACGTAGTGAGAATCATAAGAAAAACAAAGTCCCATCTTCAAAGAACCTATTTTCTTAGAAGTTTCTTTGAAGAATATTGAAAGTTTTTTTTTTGAGAAAAAAAATATATATTCCTGACCCGTTTTAATGCTGGGATGCCATTGAGATTTATTGCAATTCTCACATTTCTGATGTGGAGTTGCACACATAATCATAAATGCTTTATACTCGTATCTCGGGGCAATAATCAACGCAGTGAGAATCATAATGAAAAAACAAAGTCCCATCTTCAAAGAACTTATTTATTTATTTATTTTTAAGTTTCTTTGAAGAAGATTGGAAGTTTTGTTTTGAGAAGAAAAGTATATATATTCTTGACCCGTTTTAATACTTGGATGAAATTGAGATTTACTGCGATTCTCACATTTTTGACGTGGAGTTGCACATCTAATCATAAATGCTTTATACTCATATCTTGCGGCAATACATCAATATAGTGAGAATCATAAGAAAAACAAAGTCCCATATTTAAAAACCTGTTTTCTTAGAATTTTCTTTGAAGAAGATTGAAAGTTTCTTTTTGAGAAAAAAAGTATATATTCTTAACTTGTTTTAATGCTGGGATGACATTGAGATTTATTGTGATTCTCACATTTCTAATGTGGAGCTGCACACATAATAATAAATGTTTTATACTCGTATTTCGAGACAACACATCAACGTAGTGAGAATCATAATTGAAAACAAAGTCCCCTCTTCAAAGAACTTGTTTTCTTAGAAGTTTCTTTGAAGAAGATTGGAAGTTTTCTTTTGAGGAAAAAAGTATATATTCCTGACCTAATTTAATTAAATATATTTTTCTCTTTTTGTGGAAGATTGGAATTTATTCAAGGAATCAAGAACTGAAGTTTCCTTTAACAAATTCTCTCTTTTTGAAGATTGCAAGTTTTCTTGAAGAAAGGGATATCTGACCTCTACAACCAAGTGTGAGATGATTAGTCTCCAAATAGGACTTTCATGACATTTTCTCGACAAGTTTTCTAATACAAATCTGGAGAATTAAATTATAAATTTTTTTAATTACCTAGTACAACTTAATCTGCTACAAAATAGGGATTAGTTTTCCAAACTACCCTATTGCACATACAAGATACATATCTCCCACTTTTCCCACTTAAACTAAAACTTTAAGAAAAGATATTATGCTTCTCACCTATTTTAATTAAACTATATCATTCCATAGGTACATATCAAATACTTTGATTTTTAAGAAATTATCGATTCTTTTGTTGGAAGAGTTGAAGTTTCCTTAAAGAACCTGTATTCTTGTACACTTAATGGAAGTGAGATGGGGAAAAAACTTTTGAAGTGTAATCCAAATATTGACGAAAATGGAGGGATGTGAAATAAATACAAAAGTGTCTGGTAACAAGGAGGGTTCACGATGAATTAACGTGGTATGTGCACAGACCATAGATATTTTCTTCAGGATACACAAGGAAAAAAGATTGGTGGTTATATGCACTTGACACGTCAACTAGACCATTTATCGTTAGTCTTTAATTAAATCTTATTCTATTTTTTTAAGAAAATTTTAATTCTTTTTAGGGACCGATTAGTTGCACACCACTAATTGTTGGTTGCCAAACAACCTTAAAAAATTATTTTTTATTAACTCTATTATAACCTATTGATTGCACTTCAATACGTAATCCTTTATTATTTAAAACTTATTTATCTTCTTGCAACTTTGTATACTCTGTTCGTGTTCTACTTTGCTCATGATACCTATTTTTCTTGTGATTGATTTTGTTTGTGTTCTCTTTGGTTCTAATCTAGGGTAATACTTTTCTAATCTTTGTTTAGATTTTATTTAGAAATTAAACAAGTGGTACAACTTTCAATGGAACCAAAGTATTTCTTGTAAAATGGTTATGAAAAGTACAACTTTGTGGACATGGCTTAGAAATGATAAAGTATTTTTTGCAAAAATTACTGAACTAGCAATAATTTATATAAAATAGTTGAATAAGAAGAAAAAGAAGGAGTCCATCATTTTTATTATTACTTTTGGAGTGTAATCATCCAAATGGAGAGCAAAATGAAACTTTTAAGTGTTGGTTATGGGTGACTTGCAACTAGTTGGTCCCTTCTTTTTATGGAAGATTTGGAAGTTTTCTTGATGAACCAGTTTTCTTTGACTACTTAAAGGAAGTGTGTCATGGGGGGAGAGAAGAAGAAGTAAAATGAATGTCAGCCTGACACAGATCTTGATGTCTCACGGACTTTTGAACATAAACAACTGTTAGGATTGCATCACATGGTTATATTTCTGCATAGAGGTTATGGCATGTGGACTTGTTCTCACTTTATTTCATTATAAATTATAACTATTTAAATATAAAATTCATTTAATAAGCAATAAAAGTAAGTTAAATGATTAATATACAGGATGATCGTATGTTAAGATTTAGAGTAAGTCTAGCCCATAGTTAGCAATTCGACGGACGGGAAAAAATGATAGGGAAATAAATCAGGTACCATTCGGAATAGCGATGCACTGATTTGCTAAAAAATTCAACGAAAAAATGCAGGAAGATAAAAGTACGATACGAACATAGTTCGAGAATGATTCGGATCCAACAAATTTTAAAACTTTCAAAAATTCAAATATATATAACATATGATATGACCAAAGAATTCTATTTTACTAATCAAATTATTAATACTTAAATTAAAAATATCTTAAGTAAACAAGTAAAAAATCCACAATCACATTCATCCAATAAAATATATATTCGTAATTAAAGATTTAGTTTTGATCTATCTAATAATCAATGTAAATAAAAAGTATAAAACATGATATACTAATTAATGCCAAAATCATCATGTCACATGACCTAATTAAATTCAAAAAGAAATTTCTTGTCGTTTCTAAAAAGTTATTAATGCAAAATAAATGGATCTAATAGCTCATCAAAAAGAATATATTCACGATTAGGTGTAAAAAATAAAATTCATCTCTTTTAAGAACTTGACTGTGACCATAATTAGCAATTAGATGAGGTTTGAAGGTTGAAGAAAAAAAAACATTATCATAATGAGAAAGAGGGAGAGAGAGAAAAAAAAAAACTACAGTGACCATTGACCGCCATTAACACAGACTATAGAGAGAGAGAGAGATAAAGAGAGAGAGAGAGAGAGAAGGGGGGGGGGATTACCTGTAGAAGCTGTGAGGATGCATGGAGTCGTGGTGGACTAAGGATAATCTTGGTCACTTATAATCTGGCAATGAAAATTTCACCAGACAGCGGATTAGTAAACTCCACAGTGGGCAGTGGGGGCAATTTTCAAGTTAGGGTTTTTTTTCCTTTCTCTTGAGTTTTGAAGTGAGAACTGAAAACAGGGAAATACAAAGTATTTTATTAAAATACTTACAGAATATACGTACAAATCGCAATCTATTCGTTGGGATTCAAAGCTCCGCGAATTAATCTGAATCTTTGAAACCAACGACAGTTTTGTTCGAGAAGAGTATTATTCGTCTAATTCGCATCTAATTCGTGAATCAATCACGAATTTACTAACTATGGTTTAGCCTTACTAACTTAACAAGATTTTCAATCTCACTAAAGATTGTTGAGATCACTTTATAACATCATAAAACATGATCTGATGCCACATGGATTTAGAAGACGAAATTCTATAAATTTTGTAGGAAAAAAACTTATAAAAAATTATTTTTTACCATTAAATTTTAATTTTAAATTTAAGAGTTTAGTAGCTTCCCTTTCAAAACAATATATCATTCAGATCTAAGTGAATATAGGGATGGATCCGTATCAGACCTGGATCTGACTCGGGGTAAAGGACATCTACCCATATCTAACCCATATTTTTCTTTTGATCTACTCCAAAGGTCCAAACCCTCTAAATTCGGATCCCTCGAATTTCAGATAAAATTCGACCCATTTTATGACCTATTCTAATCACGTTATTTTATTAAAAAATAATAATTATTTAAATAAGAATTTAGATCATGAATAATGTAAAGTGAGTTGAATGATTTATATTAGAGTAGTCAATGAGTCGGGTTTTGCCTGATCTAGTCTGGCCCACTATTGACAGGGTTTGGGTTTAGTTATCAAGTCCATTTAGTTGTCAGGCCGAGCTAGTCTAATACCATTTAATAATAGAGCCGGATTTGAGTTTAGAATGTAGGCTCGGTGGTTGGCCCGTCTCATTATAATATATTAAATACAATATATAATAGTCCTAATATAAATTAATAATAATCCCCTTACTTTTGTAATGTTTTTAAAATTGGGTTTGGCCCGATCCGCCCTGCAAATGGTCCAAACGTTGGTGGAAGTGGACCGTAGGGGCTATCAATGGATCAGATTAAATCCGAAATCCAATCCATTCCAATCCGATAACTTCGGGTCTAGGTCGATGTTTTGGATTCCAATAAGGTTTCGATCTGATATCTTATTGGATAGGATCTAGATCAACCATGTCCCTATCCAGTAAGGACCTGATCCGATAACATGTTAGAAAGTATATAAATTATATTATATATTTATTGAGATGTGTGAAGTTGATTTATATTTTGTATATAAAATTGGATTTGACCCGATCCAATCCTTATTGAATCGGTACCAAATCAACCCTAATCCGATTCAGTCCCGATCCATTGACAACCCTAGTGGACTGGGCTTGGACTAAGGTTTTATTTATTAAGTTGGACCAGGGAAGATATTTAGATGGGTTGGGTTAGGCCTGATTTTTTTAGAAATGCGAGTTGAGGACCTTTTTGGAGTTGTAACTCCATGGAATTGGTGAATTAAACAAACAATTAGAATTCTAAAGTGGGAGTTGTAACTTCAACTCCCATTTACAAACACGCCCTTAAGGTGAAAGAGTTGACAAAGAGGCCCACTAATGGATTATTTAACTAAATAACAAATAATAGAACTTCCATAAAAAATATGTTATAGATCATATGTCATATCAAGTCTCTTCTAATTTTGGATCCGCAAGATGAATCTTTTCTGAGATTAAAAACCAGGCAAAATTTGACAAGTTTTATGGTACAAACACAACATGAAAAAAGCCCATATTCGGTGGTCTAAGGCCATTTAATTTCATAAAATTCGATGGATCAAGGCGTTAAAATTTTCATTGTCAATTTTTTTTTTCAACGAGCCAAATGGAAGATAGGAGAAAATCAACGGCTATAAGCCGTCGAATCTGGGGAACACAAACAATTTCGATGGCCCTGGGTCATTGAAATTCAATTTCTAATATTCGTGAGCCTTGACTAGTCGAATTTTTTGATTTTCAGGTGGTGAAAACTTTACAAATTTACGAACGTTGGTCCTCATATAAAAATATTTAATACATATGTAAGGGGTGCCATCATACTCCTAACGCCCCTAATTGGGGGTGGGGGGGGGTTATCTAATGAAATTCTAATAAGTATGTTTGATGTAAGGGTAAATATGGAACTTTTGGATTTTACTTGAATTATATCTCTTATAAGGAAATTTACAATTTTATTAGTGATCATTCTTGATTGTCCGCTTGCTTCACACTTTCACTATATAAAGGGATCTGTCTAAATAATATGTAATATGACAAATATCCTATTAATATTTTCTAATGATACTATTTTTATCCCAAATCAATTTACATATTGGGAATTATTGCATTTTAAAAAAAATCTATGAAAATATAACTGAAATAAAAGAAATGCTAAGAGCTTTGTAAAACCTCGAATTTTCAATTCGTATCTCGAGAAAAAATAAATAGTGGAATTTTAAGAAAATCTTGAAAGTGGGACTTAGGGGTAAAATTTAGGATGTTTCTGATCATTTTTAATGAAATCTGACCTCACCATTGAATTCAAAATGATTAAAAAACATACTTTAGCCTGTAAGCACGCTCAAATGCGAGTCCAAATATAAAAGTTACAAAATTCTCGATTATCGAGTCGAATCAGGCTAAAATAGTGACTTTTTGCTAGAGAAAGAATTATTAAGATTCGATTATACCATTGGATTTGTAAAAAAAAGTTATTAAACATGGACTATTTAATTATCATTTTTCGAGTACAGAAAGTCGAATTATCGTCAAAAATAAAAATGACGTCAATTTTAGGGGTCACCTCAGACCAAAAATGTAAATTTTTGTTAGAGACAGAATTCGTAGAAATTAATCATACCATTAGATCCGGAATGAAAAATTAGACGAAATAGAGTATTCATTCGTCATTTTTGGAGTCCGGACGATCAAGTTATCATCGATCGAAACAATAGGTAAAATATCGATTTCGTCCCAAGATATATATAAATAAATTTTTTTAATTTATTTCACTATTCACCTTTGTTTTAAACTACCCAAAACCAGCCAACCCATTTTTTTTAAAAAAAATTTGTTTTTTCTTCAATTTTCAACCTCGGATTCATTGCAAACGGCTCACTGTTGATTTCTTCCGTAGAAGGGAAAAAGGTCCGCAGCCTCGACATCTACAAAATCCACTCAAGATCCCTTCGTTTCATTTTCTCTTTCGCCTCGTATTATAAAAAATCAGCCGTATTCATATATGGGAGTTTTGAAACTTCGACTTCGGATTTCATCGGTTTCGGTGTCAAACTGTCCTCCGTCGCAGAAGGGAGAAAGGATGACGGCGTCAAGATCTTCGAAATCACTGGGCCAAATTAAAAAATCAGGCGCTTCTAAGTTCGACCTGTCTCGATTTTTGCGTCATTCGTCTCGATTTTCACGCACGCGCTTCGGTCTTATCGCATAGAGACTGTAAGGAACTCTTAATTTCTATTAGTAATCGTAGATTATGAAAATTGTATTTATGATTTTATTAAAAATTTGTGGTGAGTTTCTAAAAATATTGAATTCAATTGGTTATTTTAAATTTACGCTAGAACTTGCATGTTTGATATGTTTAATTGTATTTTATAACAAATTATATGTGGGTAGGATATTTCACCGAGTTATTTCCGTCAGTTGGGTTCTGTGCATCGTTCGGACCCCGTTTTGATTTAAATTTTGTACTTTTTCAATGTTATTGATAAAGATAAATTTTATAGTTGGAAAAATGATTTAATATTCAATGAACTCATATTGAGTTGATGAATATCAGAAAGTGGATATTTTATTTGAGAGATTGAAAAGTGTAAAAAATTTGAAAAAAAGGAAAACGGGTATGAAACGGTAAAATGTCAGAGTCACACCCAAGGGGTGATGTCTGTATTTTACATTGTTGTGTTGTGTGTAGGTTGGTGAACGGATATCAGGGATAATATTACTGGTTGCATGTTTATTTACTTTCTGTTAGTGCGAGGCACTGATTACTTTTCCGTTTTGTTATTTATTTTAGGCCGGGTGGCCACAGTTGCATGGTAGGAAACTCGATATCTATTCTCAACCTTGTATTGTTAATTTCTTTTTTGTTTTCAGATGAAAATAAATATATATATATATATATATATAGGAAATGTTTAGCAACAAACATTTTGGCAAAATATTTTTCAAAACATGGGTTAGAGGTTTTGGAATGAGCTGATTTTTGGTGAGGATGATCTCTACGGTGAGGAGATCATCATCACCAAAAATCAGCCCATTCCAAAACTTCTAACCCCATCAAAAATGATTTACAAAAAATGGACGGTCCACGATTTTTCAACTTGTAAATTGGGGCTAGAAGTTTTGGAATGGGCTGATTTTTGGTGAGGATGATCTCCTCACCGTAGAGATTATCCTCACCAAAAATCAGCCCATTCGAAGGCCTCTAACCCATGTTTTGAAAAATGTTTTGCCAAAATGTTTGTTGCTGTACGAGACCTTATATATATAGGGAAATGTTCAGCACCCTAAGTTTTACCACACACTTTAACAAACGTTTTTTGTCCTACATGGGTTAGAAGTTTTGGAATGGGCTGATTTTTGGTGAGGATGATCTCTATGATTAGAAGATCATCCTCCCCAAAAATCAGACCATTCCAAAATGTTTAGCCCCATGTTTACAAGTTGAAAAATCGTGGACCGTCCATTTTTTGTAAACCATTTTTGATGGGGTTAGAAGTTTTGGAATGGGCTGATTTTTGGTGAGGATGATCTCCTCACCATAGAGATCATCCTCACCAAAAATTAGCCTATTCCAAAACTTCCAACCCATGTAAGACAAAACACGTTTGTTGAAATGTATGGCAAAGCTTAGGGTGCTGAACGGGACCATATATATATAGGGAAATGTTCAGCAACAAACATTTTGACAAACATTTTGGCAAAACATTTTTCAAAACATGGGTTAGAGCTTTTGGAATGGGCTGATTTTTGGTGAGGATGATCTCTACGGTGAGGAGATCATCATCACCAAAAATCAGCCCATTCCAAAACTTCTAATCCTATCAAAAATGATTTACAAAAAATGGACGGTCCACGATTTTTCAACTTGTAAACTGGGGCTAGAAGTTTTGGAATTGGCTGATTTTGGTGAGGATGATCTCCTCACCGTAAAGATCATTTTCACAAAAAATCAGCCCATTCTAAAACCTCTAACCCATGTTTTGAAAAATGTTTTGCCAAAATGTTTGTTGCTGAACGGGACCCATATATATAGCTATTTTGTGAGCTGTTAAAGAGTCTGTGAATGCTTGAAGGGATAATGCGTCATATCATCCGGAGTGATGTACTATCCTGGGATGTATGGTAGGGACCACCAAACTCATACGTGGTATGGGACGCGAATGAGAGTGGAGTCACAATTGGAATTTGGATTTATTTGTTTCTATCTTTACCAGTGAATTTGTAATGTAAAGGTGGTCGTATATGAATGGTTTGTATATTTGAGAATCACATGCACGCCTGATAGGCATAGACGAAGATGACTAGTCAGTGATTACTAACAATCTATAGTAGTCGAATGTTCTAACACATCGAAAAGAGACCCATTACTTACGGTCACGTCAAACGGCCGGCCTGAGCCGGATAAATGGTCCCACAAGTGTGATAAACAACGACCAACCATAAAATCAGGAACTACTACTTTATTATGAAACATCATATCCCGACTGGGAGCGATCCAGTCGTGAATCCCAACTCTCTAATTCCACTACTCCACCATTGTATATTATGTATCTGTTGCTTTATTTTGATATATAAAATGAAAAGCAAGTTTAATGTTTCCATTTGATCAATTATATTTGTATAAAAAGAGAATGTTATATTGAGTACTGTTGATCGATGTAATGTGAGTTTTAAAATGTTTAGTTACTCATCCCTAATTATATGTATCAGTTAATCGTAGTTTCTTCTGTAAAATTTTGCATATTTTAAAATGATTCAGTATGTTTATTCGTTCATATTAGGAGATGTTATTGGCAAAAATTGTTTACTTTCTTACTGGGTAACCATTGTTACTCACCCGTTCCTTCTCCATTTTTTTAGCTTCAGAGCCTGCAGTTGGCTAGGTGGGCGTAGAACCAACGAGTGAGGATCATCTGGTGGATCAGATAGACGATCAAAGTCCGTTATCTGGTGAGTACTAGGGCTATATCCCCTAGTGGTGTCGATTTATCCAAAAGTATTATAGATTTTGTTCTGAGCGTTATGACTTTTGTTAGAGTGAGGAATATTTGTATAATCCTATATTTTGGTTATTCTTCCGCACTCTGATTTTTCGTACGTTATTAGATGTATATAGGCTTCTGCTAGTATTATATTTTGTATGCATATGAAGATTGTATGTCGTTTAGCAGGTGTAGGTTGAACGCTTTGGAATGCTAACATAAATAGAGGAGACCATGCCAAAATTTTGAAGTGCCACCTAGTACCTCGAGATCTAACATGGGGATTTGTGTTAGCGTTTGGTGGGGCGCCATAAGCTTGGATAGATAATAGATTGGCTGACTGCAACCTAAATCCATGAGAAGGAAATATAAATGAGTCGTGATAAATGCACAAGGTAAATCATATGTGGTCTGTACGTGGTTGACGTGGCAAGGACATAAAACCATAGATCTTTTTCTTCAGGATATACAAGGAAAAGATCTGCGATTTTGTGCTCTTGCCACATCAGTCGTGTATAGACCGCCTATGATTCACCACGTGTATTCATCATTATTTGAATATATATATATATGTCCCATTCAACACCAAACATTTTGGCCAACATTTTAGCCAATCATTTTTGTCCTACATGGGTTAGAAGTTTTGGAATGGGCTGTTTTTTGGTGAGGATGATCTCTTCCTCACCAAAAATCAGCCCATTCCAAAACTTCTAGCCCCATGTTTACAAGTTGAAAAATCATGGATCGTCCATTTTTTGTAAATCATTTTTGATGGGGTTAGAAGTTTTGGAATGGGCTGATTTTTTGTGAGGATGATCTCTACGGTGTAGAGATCATCTTCACCAAAAATCAGCCCATTCCAAAACTTCTAACCCATGTTTTGAAAAATGTTTTGCCAAAATGTTTGGTGCTGAACATTTCCCATATATATATATATATATATATATATATATATATATATATATATATATATATATCCAACCGTAGAGATCATCCTCACCAAAAATCAGCCCATTCCAAAACTTCTAACCCCATGTTTACAAATTGAAAAATCGTGGACCGTCCATTTTTTGTAAACCATTTGTGATGGGGTTAGAAGTTTTGGAATGGGCTGATTTTTGGTGAGGATGATCTCCTCACCATAGAGATCATCCTCACCAAAAACCAGCCTATTCCAAAACTTCTAACCCATGTAGGACAAAACATGTTGGGCAAATTGTTGGGTGCCGAACGAGACCCATATATATATATATATATATATATGTAGGGAACAGATTAAGGGATATGAAAAAACATGGTGCCGAACGGATATACATGTAGAGAACGGATTAAGGGACATGAAAAAACATATGTAAAAACAATGTAACATTAATAAATTTTCAAAATATGGGTTAGAAGTTTCAGATTGAGCTGATTTTTTTTGTGAGGATGATCTCTATGATGGGAAGATCATCTGAAGAAAAAATAATCAGTCAAATCTGAAACTTCTAACCCCATCAAAAGTGATTTAGAATGTGGACCGTCGATTTTTTTTTATTATCAATTTTTATTAATAATTTGTAAATCACTTTTGATGGATTTAGAAGTTTCAAATTGAGCTGATTTTTGGAGAGGATGATCTCTTCGATTTTTTTTTATTATCAATTTTTACTAATAATTTGTAAATCACTTTTGATGGATTTAGAAGTTTCAAATTGAGCTGATTTTTGGAGAGGATGATCTCTTCACTGTAGAGATCATCCTCACAAAAAATCAGCTCATTCCAAAGTTTTTAACCCATGTTTTGAAAAATGTTTGGCAAAATTTAGGGCTGTTTGGAATGAGTTGATTTTTTGTGAGGATGATCTGTATGACGAGGATATCATCCTTACAAAAAATCAGCCTATTCCAAAACTTCTAACCCCATCAAAAGTGATTTACAAAAATTGGACGGTTCACGATTCTTCAATTTTTAAATTAGGGTTAGAAATTTCAAAATGAGCTGATTTTTGGAGAGGATGATCTCTTCACTGTAGAGATCATCCTCACAAAAAATCAGCTCATTACAAATCTTCTAACCCATGTTTTGAAAAATGTTTGGCAAACTTTAGGGCTACTGCCGAACCGCTCCCCATATATATATGGGAACAGATCAAGGGACATGAAAAAACATTGTAACATTAATAAATTTTCAAAATATGGGTTAGAAGTTTCAGATTGAGCTGATTTTTTGTGAGGATGATCTCTATGATGGGAAGATCATTCGAAAAAAAAAAAAAAATCAGTCCAATCTGAAACTTCTAACCCCATTAAAAGTGATTTAGCATGTGGACCGTCAATTTTTTGCCAATAATTTGTAAATCAGTTTTGATGGATTTAGAAGTTTCAGATTGATCTGATTTTTTGTGAGGATGATCTTCTCACCATAGTGACCATCCTCGCGAAAATTCAACTCAATCCAAAACCTTTAACCCATATTTTGAAAAATCATTGTTTTTACATATGTCCCATGAACCGCCCCCATATATATATATGGGGGCGGTTCATGGGACATATATATGGGGGCGGTTCATGGGACATATGTAAAAACAATGATTTTTCAAAATATGGGTTAGAGGTTTTGGATTGAGCTGATTTTTTGTGAGATGATGAGAAGATCATCCTTACAAAAAATCAGCTCAATCTGAAACTTGTAAATCCATTAATAGTAGTTTACAAATTATTGGTAAAAAATCGACGGTCCACATTCTAAATCACTTTTGATGGGTTTAGAAGTTTTAGATTGGACTGATATTTTTAAGTTGATCTTCTCATCATAGAGATCACCCTCACAAAAAATCAGCTCAATCCAAAACCTCTAACCCATATTTTTAAAATTTATTATTATTACATTGTTTTTACACATGTCCCATGATCCATCCCCTATATATATAGAGTGTGGGAACTATTTTAATCTTGGATTTGGGTTCAGGTTCAAGCTTGGATTTGGATTCAGGTTTGACCAATTTGACGATATGATCTTGGTTTAGAACTACTATTGGACTATCAACCCTTGCTGGGGATGCATAGGAGGGATCACGAATAATGGTTTGGAAAGAAGAAATGTCTCGAGCGATTCAATTACTATAGGGGAAGGAATTGACTCAATCCTAACCTTAATTTGTTGTTGTTGTTGTTTGTTTTTTTTTTTTTTTTTTTTTTGGGAGGGGGGGGGTTGGTTTATACTCTTTTATTTTATTTTATTTATGTCAAAAATTTGGAAAACTTTGAAATAATATTCCAAGATTGTACATAATACTTGAATTGTTATCTATAAGAGTTATAGTTGAATGGTCCATCTGATTGAAACGTTTAACCCAATTGAATGATCTTATTTGGACTGTCAATGGTTCAGATTAGACCCAAAATCTAATCCATTATGATAACTTCACATCAGGATTGATGATTTAGATACCAATAAGTACTCAGTTGGATAAGGTTCCAATCTGATCGCTTATTGGATAGGGTCTGGATTGCCCATGTCCCAGTCCAATAAAATTCCAGAAATTATATACCATATTTACTTAAATATATGAAGTTCATTTTGATTTTGCACATCAAACCGGGTTTGATCCGATCCAATTGTTATCGGATAGAGTTTGGAGCTTAATATTGATATTTGATAAAACCCCATCCATTAACAGTCCGATCCGATACTTATCAAATTGGTTCCAAATCGAACCCAATTGATCCGAACCATATCCATTGACAGCCATACTAAGGCATTTGGGCTTTAGTTGTGTTGAAGGCTAAAACTTGAAGATGCACTGAGCCAATGGGCCTGAATATGTGTGCCACATGGCATTGCCATAGCAACATTGGTGACATGAATAGGTCTATGATGTTCTTAAATCTTAACAAACTTTTCAGTTGTCCTTGATGATAAATAAATGAAGAATGACTTGTAAACATCTTGTTTTAATTGTTTAGGCAAATTGAAGGAAATCAAACCAAATACCCCATGTTACTTGGGCAGTTGTGCCCCCACTTCATTTACTTTTCTCATTAAAACTTACACGCGCCTCACACACATGACACAACCTCTCATCTCACTTCCCCATGTGCTAGCATATAAGCCTATATGATCCTTCTTCTATGCTTCACAACAGTATGTGCTTTGTCATGGCCTTGCAAGAATGAGTCCACTATCATATATATATATATGGGTAGGGTGGCGTTCGTCAGACAATCTCAAAATGTTTGTCTTATCTGAGTTAGAAATTTTGGATTGAGCTGATTTTTTGTGAGGATAATCTCTATGGTGAGGAGATCATTATCACCAAAAATCAGTCCAATATGAAATTTCTAATCCCATTAAAAGTATTTTAAAATTGTGAACCGTCAATTTTTATTAAATATTTGTAAATCACTTTTGATGGACTTAGAAATTTCAGATTGGGCTGATTTTTGGTGAGGATGATCTCCTCATCATAGAGATCATTCTCACAAAAAATCAGCTCAATTCAAGATTTCTAACCCACATAGGACAAAAAATTTGTCAGTGTTTGTCATCCTGAGATTGTCAACCGAACGCTCTCCATATATATATATGTGTGTGTGTGTGTGTGTGTGTGTTCCGTAGATAAAATTATAGACATCATTCTAGACAAAGCCTTTTCTTATATGGTTAAAAGGTCTCGGAATGGACTGATTTTTTAATCAGCCCATTCTAAAACTTTTTACCTCATGAAAAGTGATTACAAACTACCGTTAAAAAATTGACGGTCCACAATTTTTCAACTTATAAACTAGCGTTAGAAATTTCAGAATGGATTGATTTTTTATTTTATTTTGTAAGGATGATTTTCTTACTATAGAGATCATTATCACAAAAAAATTCAGGTCATCCCAAAACTTTTAGCCCACATAGGACAAATCAATTTGTCTAAAAGTTTGTCTACGGAACCGACCCTATAGGTATACATAGATTTTCACATATTGAACAGTTTAGATCTATTAAAAAACGCAAGCGCAAATTGATTCACTTAAAAATTTGTAAAATTGCAACTACCTTCCCGCAACAGTGACATATTCTTCTTCGCCAAAAAATCCCTAGTCAAGTTCTGATTTCTTCTCTCAAACCTAACATAACCCTAACTTTTCAAATAAATAGACTCAATTTGAAGTAGAAGCATTTCTTTCCATCTTACCTTGAAGTAGAACCATTCAACGATTCAATTAAGGCCGACCGAAACCAAACCCTTTGGTTGGAGTGAAAGAAAACAGGGTTTGAGAATTTTATTTTTTAAAAAAAAATTTATCTTTTTTCATCGATTATTAAATCATAATTTCTTTCAATTTTGTATCTATTTATGTATTTAATTATATAATCTATCCCCCAAAAAAACCCTAATTTATCACATCTTGCATACCAAAATTTAGACAAAAATGGCGGCATCAATCGATGGACATGAGAGAGTCATGGTTGCAGCTCAGCAGATCGTTAAAAGCTTAGGACCATCAAAGAATGTTAATCCTTGCCACATTTGAAGAAAGTCTTTGACAATAAACATATTGAATTTGATCTGGTTTTTTAGTGAAGGAAACGATGTGTGATTGTCGTAGGGAGGTAGTTGCAATTTTATAAAATTTAAGTGAATCAATTTGCGCGTGCATTTTTTAACAGAATTGAACTGTTCGATATGTGAAGATCTGAACGGCTATGACATTTTTTTCTGGATGTTTGTCTGAAATTTTGTCACACGAACCCGACTCATATATATGACTTAAAAGTTTTGAATTGGGCAGATTTTTTTTTTTTTTTTTGTTTTTTTGATGGCCTTTATAGTGAGGAGATCATTTTCAAAAAGATCAGCCCAACCCGAAACTTCTAAGCCTATCAAAAGTGATTTACAAATTAATAGTAAAAAATCGTGGTTCACAATTATAAATCATTTTTGATGAGGTTAGAAGTTTTAGAATGACTGATTTTTTGTGAGGATGATCTCCATTGTCCAAAACTTCTAACCCATATAGGATAAAGGCATTGGCTCCCTAATGGATAAAATATGAATTTAAAAAAAAAAAAAAAAAAGTGCATCAAATGAAGAATTAACTTTAAAAGATTTTAACATCCAAATGGTATACTTTGGTAAAATTTGAGGCAGTCCAACGACATAATAAATCATTCCATACTCCTACCCCTGAATTGGGAAGCAAAGTGCTCAAAGACAATAGTGTTAAGAGAAGACACTCTTTTCTTGGGCCCTTTTTTCAATGCAATATAGGAAATCTTCTTTTTGGGCCTATGTTCAAACCAAACCCATTCCATAAACCCAAGGCTGTAGTGGGTCTCACTAAGGTTCACAACAAAAGTATTCCTTGTGATGATGATGATATATATATCATAGGCCCATCAATGGATAATGGAAAATTCGAATCCAATTCATCCAATTTTTTTACGGGACTTGAATTCGGATACTCTTTTGGTATTCAAATACATTTTCGATATGGAGGTATATGCCATAAGATATTGGGTGAATCTCCATTTCCTACGTTGCATATGACGAAATTCTAAGTTCGATACACTATTCATTATTATTCCCCAAACATGCCTTTTCAGTGAATTCATTACTTTTATTATCTACGAACTCGTGAGTTTTCACTTTTAAGATCAACGAATTCGTTGATTATAAAAGTGACGAATTCACAGGGAAACATGTTTTACGAATTAAAATGAATAGAGTACCAAAACTCGAATTTTTGACATAAGTTGTCGTGGCAATATAAGCTCTCTATATTTGAAGAGCATCTCCACTTTCAGTTAGGTCTTATGAACAACTGAACAAGGTCTGACGATCATCCAAGCAACTATCTAGGTAATCTCTCTCATATTCGATTTCTAGTAGAAAAAAAAAAAAAAACCTTATTTTTCTCAAAATACCTGTCATCTTCTCTCTTCAACTCTTCAAGATCTTTAACACTCTAGAACTTATCTTCAATAAGCCAAAAAAAAAAAAAGTTATTTTTCTAAAAAAATCAGTCATCTTCATTATTCAATTCTTCAAGATAAAACTCATTAAAACTTATCTTCAATCCATTATTTTCAGCTACTCCTTAACCCTTTGTAGAAACCCCCTAATTTTTGTATCCAAAATTTCATCATTTTCTACTTTTCCAAAATCCAATCTTTCACATAGGTTTGTTGGTTGAATTAAATAGAATATTAAGGTTGAAGAGAACCGATTTTGGAGATGAAAAATCAAGGCTTGAAGATGAGTGATTTTGAGAAGAAATTAAGATTTTTGGTACATGTTGAATTATTGAAAGATAAGCTCGTTCAGTAAGAAAAGATGACCTCAAAATTGAATTGAATATTATCAGATATTCGATAAGCTAATCGGATTAAAATTCATATATAGATTCACAATCTTCATCATATTTAAAAATAATAAAAAAAATCGGATTTTGATTCATATGCACGTACATTTGATTTGATAAGCATCCATTGATAGGCCTAATGATGGTGTCACATGGATGTATAGTACAAATTCTAAGAGCTCTAAAAAGAGAAAGAATAAAAGTTTCAGCATTGTTGATCATTCATTTTAAATGTAGGAGTTCAATGACCTCCTTTTGCAAAATGATGTAAAAATACCCAACTTCTAGGAAAATTTACATAATAGATCATGGGGTATGTAATTCTTTCTAAATATAAAGATTTAACAACGATTGTAAATGTCAAGATCAATGTTTATAATGGTTGTCTCGACAATTGTAAAGGTTGATCTCTGCTGGGTATGGTGATGATTTTATCACATCATTTTGGTTTCTATGAGTTGATGGATATTTTCTAGAGGTATTTTGGGGAATGTCATTTCAATAGTTTATGTGAAAAAAAAATCCATAAATGATAGTTATGATCCATAAAAGGGAGTTTCTCTAAAATGGTATTTTCTCTTTAATAGATAGGGTGGGAAAATATTGAATCTCTATGTTATGTTAGGGTGATCTTCACTTTGAGTAGTGGATTTCCAATGTTTTGAAAAATCAACTCAAAGTGCCAATTTTAAGAGAAGTACCGAGTGTGGTGTTTTTTTTTTTGAAAGTTCAACAGGGTTAAGGCAGATCTAGACTAGCTACAACCTCAGGAAAAGATAGCCCCTTTTATCCTAAGAAAGAAGAAAAATAAGGGAAGGTGAAGATCCACAAGCTATCTTCGAACAGCCCAAAGAGAAAAGAAAAGAAGCAAGGTAGTCAGCCACCTTGTTGGCTTCTCTAAATACATGCATGAAACTTACATAATTGAAGCCGGTCAATATGCTCTTAATCGACACAACCAAGTGCTGGACGAACCAAGGGGTGTTCCATCTGCCATTTAGAATCTTAATAGCTATAATGGAGTTCGACTGAACTAGGAGTTTAGAGCATCTTTGGGATCTAACAAGCTTTAACCCATGAAGAATACCTTGTATCTCATGGTATATAACTGATTTTGGGTCTTCACACCCAACTATTGTCATCACAACCTTACCATCTTGGTTTCGAATGATCGCCCCATAGCCTCCTTTAGGTTTTGAATACGAACCATCAGTGTTTAGGGCATACACTCCCTGATTTGGTTTCAACCAAGAGCATTAGGTACTAGGCTTGTGAACAAAAAAGGTGTTGGTACCCCAAGCATGCAAGAAAGATTTGTTGTAGTCGGAGTCTTCTACCTCGATCAAGGTGTCCTCAAACTTAATCTAAACATCTTCAATAATTTTTCGAAGTACTTGATTCGGGCCATTGAATCTACCTTGGTAGATCCTATTACATCTTTCCTTCCATATGTGGCAAATAAAAGCACAAAAGGCCACCTTATTTATTCTTTGGATAGGGGCACCTCCTTTAAAGCTTATGGCAGCCCACTCTACCTCATCAACCCACTCTCCAACAACTCTACTCACCAAGCACTTCTTAAGAATTTCGATCCATATCCATTTCGCACATTGGCAGCCACTAATAATGTGGTTGGTGTCTTCTTCATGGGTTTTGCAAAGTCAGCAAGTCACATCAACATTTAAGCCCCAAGACTTGGTTTTCTTCAAGGTTTTTAGTCTACTTTTGAGGGCAAACCATGCTATAAAACTTTGTCTAGGAATGTTGTTGCTGTTTCAAACCATGTGCTCCCAAACAGGTTGCCTAGAATTGGAAAATAAATGTTTTACCATTGAACTAACCGAGTATAAGTCATATGCATTGCCCTTCCAAATCACTCGATCCGGAACTCCATCAATGATGGGAATTTGACCAAAGAGAGAAGAAATAAAAGACAAATGGGACTCCCTCCCCACGGGAATGCTCAAACTACCATTTCTAATAATGGCTGAAACCATTGCTTTATGACCAACTAACGAATCATGGGCTAGTTCTTCTAGAAAATCAGCATTTAAGATCCCTGATGGGTGCCA
Organism: Akebia trifoliata; assembly: GCF_017979445.1. Lineage (NCBI taxonomy): Eukaryota > Viridiplantae > Streptophyta > Magnoliopsida > Ranunculales > Lardizabalaceae > Akebia > Akebia trifoliata. The sequence continues at coordinate 36,231,626 of NC_141385.1, read as the reverse complement.
GGGGTCATCCCACAAAGAAGTAGATCTTCCATTGCCGATCAAGTGTAATGTGTTGTTTGAGGCTAACTTCTTAGCTTTAAGAATTTTCTCTAGCTCCATAACACTTTCCTTCAAATTTTGATAGTTCAAAAGTTCTCGTTTTTAACAAAGTGGTGTTTCACCCATCTGTTCCATTACGTGTCTTTGTTAGAGACAATCATCCAAGCATATCTAGAGATTGCGGCTGAATTCCAAACAGAGATGCTCCCCAATCCCAAGCCTCCTTTGAAAGGTCTACAGATATCTTCCCAATCGACTAATCTACGGCTCCTGTGATTGTATGGACCGGACTAAAGAAATCTAACACACTCTCTCTTTATCTCCTTAACAACCAAGGATGGAATAATAAAGTAATTGCACCAAAAGACCTTGATGCTTAGAATAGTAGACTTCACAAGCTCCAACCTGCCCACATACGAAAAAAATCTTCCCTTCCAAGAGTTAATTTTTTGAGTCATCTTTTCAACCAGAGGGTAACAATCCCTAAAGGAAAGTCTTGAAGAAAGATGGGGGAGGCTCAAATATTTGATAGGAAAGTTGCTTTTCCTAACTCATAGGATTTATGAAAAATCATCAGCTAAGCCTTTATTATTACTTGCCAAGAAAATAACACTTTTATCAAGGTTGACTTCTAATCCTGTGAGTTCTTTGAAGCCCTCCAAGACATTTTGAATAGTTAGAGTACTTTTGTGATTCCCTTTGGAGAAGATAAGAAGGTCATCAACAAAATAGAGATTGGAAATGATATCCTTGTTATACTTGGGATGGAAATCAAACTGACCATGTTTAACTTGCATTTGGAGTAACGGATTCAAAACCTCCACAACCAACACAAAAAGGTATGGGGACAGAGGGTCCCCTTGTCTCAACCCTTTCTTATCATCAAACCAGCCTACATAGGAGCCATTGAGTGAAATGGTGTAGGAGACACTCAAAATACACTTAAGAATCCATTCAATGATCTTTTGGGAGAACTTGAATGCAATGAGACTAGCTTCGGTGGCATCCTACTCCACGGTGTCAAATTATTTCCTTAGGTCCACTTCAACTGCTTTTCTTGGGTTAGTATTCTTCCTGTGGTAATTCCTAATAAGTTCATGAGCAAGTAAGATGTTGCTAGCTATGCTACTCCCTTTGATGAAGGTAGATTGATTCAATCCCACGAGTTTATGAGTGATTTGTCTAATTCTGTTAGTAATAACCTTAGCAATAATTTTGTAAATCGCATTACAACAAGAAATAGGTCTATAATCTAAACCAACTGAAGGCATGTCCACCTTAGGGACTAGAGAAATGGTTGTGGCATTTGTCTCCTTTAAAATGTTACTACTTCGGAAGAAATATTTGATTGCCTTCTGATAAAAACACGCATTGAACCCATCTAGGCTAGGGGCCTTGGTAGGATCCATGCTGAAGAGAGCCTGATGAATTTCCTCATCTCTATTTCATCTACAAGGAAATTCTAATATTCACTATTGAGCTAGTTGGCATGGCTAACCTTAGTCCAATTACCTATCGTCTTGGACTATTTGGAAGTGCCCATTGAGTTTTTGAAATGATTGACCATCTCTAATTCCAACTCTTCTCCTCTAAAGCAATGAGCCATCACTGTCTAAGAGGCTAGTCATCCTATTCCTTGATCTACGAGCTCTAACCAAGTGATGAAAAAAAGTATTGTTTCTGTCTCCTGGCTTCAACCAATTAATTTTGGATTTCTATTGAAGTTTAGCCTCTTGGATTCGTAAAACTTGAGCATAAACCTTAGTTAGTCTTCTCTCCTTAGGAGCATGGCTATTATTTCTCCGGTTAGCTTGCGCTATACCCTGGACCATAACAAGTTTGCTTCTTGCTTTAATGAGGATAGAGTTACGAGTTTCTATCTTTTTCCTATACCAAACCTTTAACAAATTCTTGATAGCTTTTAGCTTCATTGTGAACCTGTACAAAGGATGACCTCTAGTTCTGAAATTCCAAGCTTCCCTAACTACTTCAAAAGAAGTCTCTTTCTTTAACCCAATGGTTAAAAATTTTGAATGGTTTTTTGCCCCCAAAAGAATGGGTGTTAGTCTTCACCATGCAACGACTATGGTCTGACTGCCCATTGGGAAGAATCAGCCCCTCTGATTCATTAAAGATGTCCACTCATTTTGAGTTGACTAGAATCCTATCAAGCTTGCACCAAATTCTCCCTGAGTATTGCTTATTGTTCCACGTGTACTTGGCTCCGCAGGATTTGATATCCATAAGGTAGCTGTTATCCAAGCAATTCGAGAATTCTTTCAAGGCAGTCAAATTAACTTTCCTTCCTCTTATTTTTTTCAACTGATTTTTGACACAGTTGAAATCTCCTGCCAGAACCCACATCATCCTCATCACTTGAACTATTTCGTCTATATCGTCCCATAGACTCCTTTTAACATTTCTTAGGTTGGTACCATAAATCACAGTGAGGAAGAAGTCATTGCTTTCCTTAGAGTTCACCAGCATGTGAATTCTCTAATCTGTTTTGCTTACCAAGAGCACATTCATTGCCATAGGGTCCCAGCAAATCCAGATCCTCCCATTCTCAACTCTATCATAGTTGTTTAACCTCCTCCAAGAAGGGCACACCCTCTTCATGATACTATCAACATTATGTCTTCTAACTCTAGTTTCAATTAATTCAACAATTGCTAACTTATTCACCTTAATGAGGTCTCTAACCTCTTTGTGTTTGGCAGGGTCATTCAACCCCCTAACATTCCAAGTGGCTATGATCATTGGGAACTAGATTTAGTTCCTTCCCCCCTTGCAACTGTCTGTGGTTGAGACATTTCCTTCTTCGAGTCTTAAAAGTTGACCCACGACTTGTTTGGCCTAATTAATGAAACCATAACAGAAGCTCCCTTGGAAGGAATGGCTAATTGCTCAAAAACTTGCTTGGGCTGATAAATTATTATTTTTTGACTGTTCAAGTAATACCCTTGATCAATATTTCATTTTCCCCAATATGTCCTCACCATCAAAACAAAGCACAAATTTCTTTTTTTTTTTTTGTTGAAGCATGAAACCCTCAACAGACCACTCCTTTTATGCCGCATCCATCTATCCTTTCAGACCAAATCATCTCCTCCCACAGCGGTGTCGACATTAAGACACACTCTATAACAATTGCAGCAACGTTTTCTCCTCTCCTCATAGGTAAGTCTATCGGAAACTCCCTTTGATCTCTATTACCACCAATGCGATTTCTTATCTCTTATCTTCTAGTATTTTAACTCGAAAAATCTATGGAATTC